>NC_089506.1:170060635-170685635 GCF_036850995.1 Saccopteryx leptura
GCCTGGCTAGGGCCAGAATATGATTTGTTTAATCTTTGTGCACATCTATTTAAAATATTATATGTATAATTTGCATTTAATTTCTGAGATTAAATCTATTAAATAGGAAGACAAAGACACAGGTTAGAAATTCTACTGGCAAACTAAATTGTAGCAGTCTTTACATAAATTGCCATTCTTCTCTGGGTAGGGGGATATTGAAAATTTAGTATAACATACATTTTTTGTTTTAAATACATTTAACTTGAGTTAATCACAGCTGTTAGCATGAAATACCATCTATCACTTCGTGACTACATTGATGCATCAACAAAATTCACCAACAGTTCTCTTTTATGGAAACCTAAGCATTCTTATTTATTTACTTGATTCTTTTTTCACTCAACTAAAAGAAAATACTAGAATTCTTGTTAATTATAGTTCCTTTACTTTCCTGCTATGTTAGATTTAAACAGCTCTTAGTTTAGGTTTGCTCACTTCCCTTTAGAAAACTGAAGGACAAAATGAGACCTTTATAACTGAAAGACCTTCAAGACATCATTGGGTCTCCCATGTTAAACATGTGAAAACAGAGGACTCTGAAAGATGGGTAACTCCACTAGCCTAAAATTAAACAATTAAAATCCAGCTCTCTCCCTCTTCATAGTTTCCTGAAGTTCTTTTCAGCCATATGATACCATCAGCTGTACCTGAGCAAAGCTAACATGATTTATCAGTAACTATTAATATCTGATAAATGTTAATGTGTCTTGATTATCTGTATATTTATTACAAATGCACTTAATTTTATACTTTCTGAATTCACTTTGTAAGTGTAGTGTTTAACTTCTGAAAGTTAGCTGTCTATGACTAAACTCAGCTGTCATTCAGTCTTGCATTCAATCTCAGCATTTGTTCTTGAGTTCCACTTGCATATATGTTTTCTGAAGATTTTTGCTTCAATAATATCCTCCATAAAGGCAGCTCTTGTGTTAAACTAAGTACTTCAGACAGTGAGGAAATGATACTGTTCTGTTAACATAGAGCGTATTTAGTCCATGTACAGGGGGTCCTTGGGTTACGACACAGTTCCATTCCAACAACAATGACATAACCCGAATTTTGGTTTAAGTGGAAACACACCCTAGCCTAAGTCACTTACCTATCCTAACACAGTCATAAAATCATAATCTAGAACATAAAAACACAACTAAGCCACAGAAAAGGGAAAAGGACATAAATATACTGGACTGTAGTAACAGAAAAAATGAGTGTAAAAAAAATTCCTTACCTTTATTCCTGTGGTTGACTTGCACACTGGAAGGGGCAAGCCAGTGTGCAAGGTGGGAGAGAATGACCCATTGGGAAGAGGAAGCTGGGGAGGCAGGAGAACCTGCAGAAGGTGCTGGAGATACTGGGTCAGGTGAATCAGGATTGCCTAAGGAACATGCAGGAGACACTGGAGATGATTCTACCTGTACTCCATGTGTTTCATCTCAGGAAGCAGCTGATGTAGAGGGTACAGGATCTGTTGCAGACCTCTTTGCCTTCTTAAAGAATTGTTCTAGGCTTGTCTGGAAGGTTGATGACTTCTTCTCTTCCAGAATCAGCCTATAGCATTGCAATCCTATAGCATTACAGTCTGTAGACCTTACTGAATCTGTCATCACTGTATGATGCTAATGGTGTAAGCCGAGACACTGAAGTCTCAATTTTTAAAAGTTTTTATAGGAATGAGTGTTGTAAACTTGAAATGTCGTATGTCAAGACTGGCATAACCTGAGGACCCCCTGTACTTACTCTTATTTCCAAACTCTTGCAGTGCTTGCCACACAACTGTAAGACACATTTTCCCTATTATATTCTTTAATGTTGATTAGATCTTGATTTCAGTACCTCTCTTTAGATAGGCCTTTGATATTCAAGTTCCTCATTCTAGTCAATCTTACTTCTTTCTCTTTGCCATAGTTTCATTTCAGACTGATAGTTTCTTCTATGGTTCTCAATTCTAACACAAGAGTTTTTTCTCTGCCTTCTCTAATAAATATTAATATCACTGAAATGTATTAGCCATAAGTTAGGAAAATAAACTTAGAGGTTGGGAAAATAGTTACTAGACAAAACCTACAAATATATTTTAATTACAGTACTCATTTAGTTTAACAGTCACTCATACACATATATTCTAATGAATTATTGAGTTGATTCTCAGTTGAAATTAAGTTAGTTTTTTCCAGAAATTTAATGCTTATTCAAGAACCAGGTCATATAGGGGAAAACTTAGTTCTGTCATACCAATATATAATGGCAGCTTTAAAATCTAGTTATTGCTTTACTTTCATTGAAGAATATACAGTCATGCTCTCTTTTGGAAGTACTTACTGGTAGGATTTTTTTCCCACAACTTAATGATATTTTCTAATAAGTTTCCACATGCTATAATTTCTTATTAGTTTATATTAGATTAATGAGATTCTTGATTTAGTGTAGAATAAAGTCTTTTTTTTAACTTTTTAAAATATTTTTTATTGATTGATTTTTTAGAGAGAGAGGAGTGAGAGAGAGAGACAGAGAGAGAGAAGGGGGAGGAGCAGGAAGCATCAACTCCCATATGTGCCTTGACCAGGCAAGCCCAAGGTTTCTACCGGTGACCTCAGTGTTCCAGGTCGACGCTTTATCCCACTGCGCCACCACAGGTCAGGCGAATAAAGTCTTTGACAAAAGATTTGCATTAATACAGGTAGTAGCTTGCTAATTAAATACTATTATTAGGACCTTGAGGACTTGACTTTTAATCACGACACATGTCAGTTTTCTTGCCAAAATAGTAAATGTCAGGAATCAAAAAGAATAGCTGAATAAGAAAAAGAGTTATTTTCATCTTATGTAACCAGTGTTTGGAATATTGCTTTATATGCCTGAAAAAGAGACTGTGTTTGTGTGTGTTTTCAGTTCTATTCCTAATCTATCTCCGTGTTAGTTGCAAATTAAAATTGTTTATTTGACTTTTAATTTGTTCTTAATAAAGTTCCTAAATGTCCTCTGTAAACCTAGTAGTGGAGGCTTCTGGTTTTACTACTTACAGTACTGATACTCAACATTTCATTTTATTGGTATTTTGCACAAATTTTTTTTCATACCTGGCACACATATTCTCATTTTATTTGTTCATTTCTAGTGAAATTTAAGGACCAGCAATTGGTATAGAAAGACATCTCTGTTAAAGATAAGTATATTTATATTTCTAAATTAGAAATAGTTAAATTTTGTTCAGTGGAAAAGAAGACTTAGTTTCAAGTCTTTCGTTCTGCCTTAACTAGATTAGGACAAAACACCTAAAACCTTCTTGTGATTTAGCTTTTACATCTATAAAACAGGAACATTCAATATTTTAACTATGCTTTTCCCCAAATGTTTTTATGAAGTGATATAGGGAACAACTATCTCATAACTTTTCTAAAGCTGATATACTTATAAAATTTTTAAAATCATATTCTGGTTTTGTTATTAAAGCTAAAATGTTTCTTGTCATCTTGGTTGTTTCAAGGTTATAACATTTTGGTTGTAAATATTTACTTCTTGGCCTTAAATGTAGGCCCTAATAAGATACTGAGATAGTATCTTACTTGGTAGACCAAAAAAAGTAGTAATGAGTGTGGTTTTGTTAGCCATAAAAATAGCCTGACCAGGTGGTGGCACAATGGATAGAGCATCCAACTGGGACGTAGAGGACCCAGGTTTGAAGCCCCAAGATCACTGGCTTGAGCACGAGGTCGCTGGCTTGAGCTTGGGATCATAGACATGACCCATGGTCGCTGGCTTGAGCAAAGGGTCACTCACTCTGCTATAGACCCCCCAATCAAGGCACATATGAGAAAACAATGAACAACTAAGGAGACTAAGGAGCCACAACGAAGAATTAATGCATCTCATCTCTCTCCCTTCCTGTCTGTCTGTCCCTGTCCCTCTCTCTGTCTCTCTCTCTCTGTCACAAAAATAAATATAAATAATTTTTAAAAATTAAAATCACTTATTTTACCAACAAAAATGGGTTTATTCTGAAACAGCAAAAAATTGCAATTTGGAACAAGCAAGCTGTGGTTAAAGCAACAGTCAAATCTAACAAAAAAAAGAAAGGAATGTTATTTTATGGAGAAAAAGGAGGAAGTTGGGAGCGGTTGTTTTAAGTAAAAGTTCATTGCAGAAAAGTGAGAGTTCAGGTTTCTCATTGGCTCAGTTGCTGAGATATTCATTTCATGTAGTAGATGCAGTATACATCTCTTTTTTTGTTGGAGCCTTTAACTGATTCTATCCTTTTGATTCTTCTGTTAGCGGTCTATAATCAACCATGCTTCCTGTAATTAACATCAAGTAGTACTGTGTCAGAACTCCCCCTTCTGGCCTCTCATTTTATTTTAGTGAGGTCTTCCTTTAATCTCAGTTTTCACTAAGTACAAAAGTTGTTTTAGGCCTCGCATTTTATTTTATTTTTCTTTATATTTTTATTTTAATTTGTGTTAACATGGATTCAGGTGTCCCACACAATCTAACACCCTCACCCCCCAACCACGTGCCCCCCATTACACCCCTTTGGCCCCCTTCTCTCTAATTACCTCCCCCCCTTCTCTCTGGAATTTGCTATCCTGTGATCTGTATCTATGTGTTATGTATATATAATTTCACTAATGCCTTCACCTTCTCTGATCCTGTCCCCTCATCCTCTTCCCTCTGACAGCTGTTCCTCTGCTCCCCATGACCCCACCTCTGCCTCTATTCCATTCCTCAGTTCACTGTGTTCATTAGATTCCACGTATAAGTGAGATCATATGATACTTGTCTTTCTCTGCCTGGTTTATTTCACTTAGCATAATAATCTCCAGGTCCATCCATGCTGTTGCAAAAGATAAGATTTCCTTCTTTTTCACAGCTGTGTAGTATTCCATTGTGTATATATATGTACCACAGCTTTTTAATCCACTTGTCCACTGATGGACGGTTGGGCTGTCTCCAGATCTTGGCTATTGTAAACAATGCTGCAGTGAACATGAGAGTGCATATCTTCTTTTGAATCAGTGATTTGGTGTTCTTAGGATATATCCCTAAAAGTGGGATAGCTGGGTCAAAAGAGAGTTCCATTTTTAATTTTTTGAGGAAACGCCATGTTGTTTTCCACAGTAGCTGCACAAGTCTGCATTCCTACCAGCAGTGCAGGAGGGTTCCCTTTTCTCCACATCCTGGCCAGCAATTACTGTGTGTTGTTTTGTTGATGAGCGCTATTCTGACAGGTGTGAGATGGTATCTCATTGTGGTTTTAGTTTGCATTTCTCTGATGATTAGTGACATTGAACTTTTTTATATGCTTATTGGCCATCTTCTTTAGAGAAATATCTATTCAGTTCCTTTGCCCATTTTTTAGTTGATTACCTTCCTGGTATTGTTTTAGAAGTTCTTTATAAATTTTGGTTATTAACCTCTTATCAGATGTGTTGGCAAATATGTTCTCCCATTCTGTTAGTTGTCTTTTTATTTTGTTAATGGTGTCTTTTGCTTTGCAAAAGCTTTTTAGTTTGATCTAGTCCCATTTGTTTATTTTGTTCTTTATTTCACTTGCCTATGGAGATATATCAGCAAAGAAACTGCTATGAGAGATGTCGGAGAGTTTAGTGCCTGTGTTTTCTTCCATGATGTTTATGGTTTTGTGACTTGCATGTAAGTCTTTTATCCATTTTGAGTTTATTTTTCTGAATGGTGTAAGTTGGTGGTCTAGTTTCATTTTTTTGCATATACCTGTCTAGTTTTCCCAACACCATTTATTAAAGAGACTGCCTTTACCCCATTGTATGCTCTTACCTCCTTTGTCAAATATCAATTGACCATAAAGGCATGGGTTTATTCCTCTGTTCTTTTCCATTGATCTGTATGCCTGTTCTTATGCCAGTACCAAGCTGTTTTGAGTACAATGGCCTTGTAAAATAATTTGCTATCAGGACGTGTGATACCTCCCACTTTATTCTTCATTTTCAAGATTGCTGAGGCTATTTGGGTTCCTTTTTTGGTTCTATATAAATTTTTGGAATATTTGTTCTATATCTTTGAAGTATGCCATTGGTATTTTAATAGAAATTGCATTGAATTTATAGATTGCTTTGGGTAGTATAGACATTTTAATGATGTTTATCCTTAGTATCCATTAACATGGTATATGCTTATGCTTCCACTTGTTTATACTTTCCTTGATTTCTTTTTTCAATGTCTTATAATTTTCTGAGTACAAGTATTTTACCTCCTTGGTTAAATTTTTTCCTAGGTACTTCATTTTTTTGTTGTTATTGCTATAGTGAAGGAAGTTGTTTCCTTAATTTCTCTTTCTGATAGTTTGTTGTTGGTGTATAAAAATGCCACTGATTTCTGAACATTAATTTTACATCCTGCCACCTTGCTGAATTCATTTATCAGTTCTAGTAGATTTTTGACTGAGACTTGAGGGTTTTCTATGTACAGTATCATGTCATCAGCAAATAATGGTAGTTTTGCTTCTTTTCCAATTTGGATGCCTTTTATTTTCTTTTTCTTGTCTGATTGCTGTGGCTAGGACTTCCAGAACTATGTTGAATAAGAGTGGTGAAAGGGGCACCCCTGTCATGTTCCTGATCTTAAGGGGATTGTTTTTAATTTTTGCCCATTGAGAATGATGTTGGCTGTCGGTTTGTCATTGATGGCCTTTATGTTGAGGTATGTTCCCTGTATTCCTGCTTTGCTGAGAGTTTTTATTATAAATGGGTGCTGGATTTTATCAAATGCTTTTTCTGCATCTATTGATGTAATAATGTGATTTTTATCCTTCCTTTTGTTTATGTGATGAATCACATTTATTGATTGCAAATATTTTACCTGCCCTGCCTCTCAGGAATAAATCCCACTTGATCATGATGTATGATCTTTTTGATATATTGCTGGATCTGGTTTGCTAATATTTTGAGACTTTTAGCATCTGTGTTCATCAGGGATATTGGCCTATAGTTTTCTTTCTTTGTAGTGTCTTTACCTGGTTTTGGAATGAGGATAATGCTTACCTCATAAGAGGAGGTTGGAAGTCTTCTCTCCTCTTGAATTTTTTGAAATAGCTTGAGAAGGATAGGTGTGTTAATTCTACTTTGAATGTTTGGTAAAATTTGCCTGTGAAGCCATCTGGTCCAGGACTTTTGTTTGCTGGGAGTTTTTTGATAACTGCTTCAATTTCATTTGTTGTAATTGGTCTCCTAGGTTTTTTGATTCTTCCCAATTGAATTTTGGAAGATTGTATATTTCTAGGAATTTATCCATTTTGCCTAGGCCAGTGGTTGGCAAACCGTGGCTCGCGAGCCACATGCGGCTCTTTGGCACCTTGAGTGTGGCTCTTCCACAAAATACCACATACCCTAATTAAGTTAATAACAATGTACCTACCTGTATAGTTTAAGTTTAAAAAACTTGGCTCTCAAAAGAAATTTCAATCATTGTACTGTTGATATTTGGCTCTGTTGACTAATGAGTTTGTCGACCACTGGCCTAGGTTGTCCAATTTTTTGGCACATAGATCTTCATAGTATTTTCTTACAATCCTTTGTATTTCTGTGGTGTCAGTTGTTTTTCCACTTTCATTTCTAATTTTATTTATTGAGTCCTCTTTTTTTTTTTCTTGATGAATCTGGTTAAAGGTTCATCAGCCTGACCTGTGGTGGATAGAGCGTTGACCTGGAACACTGAGGTCACTGGTTCAAAACCCTGGGCTTGCCCGGTCAAGGCATATATGGGAGTTGATACTTTCTGCTCCTCCCCCCTTTCTCTCTCTCTCTCTCTCTCTCTCTCTCTCTCATTCTAACTCTCTTTCCTCTCTAAAAAAAAAAAAAAGAATAAGTAAAAATTTTAAAATAAAAAAAGTTCATCAATCTTATTTACCTTTTCAAAGAACCAGCTCTTGTTTTCATTGATCTTCCGTATTGTTTTTTTAGCCTCAATGTCATTTATTTCCCTCTAATCTTTATTATTTTTTTCCTTCTACTTTCTCTGGGCTTTATTTGTTGTTCTTTTTCTAGTTCTTCTAGGTGAAGGGTTAAGTTGTTTATTCGAGCTCTTTCTAGCTTCTTAAGGTGTGCATGTAATGCTATGAACTTCCCTCTCAGGACTGCTTTTGCTGTGTCCCATAAATTTTGAGTTGTATGTTCATTTTCATTTGTTTCAAGGAAGTTTTTTATTTCTTCCTTGATCTTGTTGTTAACCCATTTGTTAGTTAATAACATGCTATTTAGCCTCCAAGTGTTTGAATGTTTTTCAGTTTTTCTATTCTAGTTGATTTCTAGTTTCATGCCATTGTGATCAGAGAAGATGCTTGATATGATTTCAGTCTTCCTAAATTTATTGAGACTTGTTTTGTGTCCTAACGTGTGGTCTCTCCTAGAGAGTGTACCATGAGCATTTGAAAAGAATGTATATTCTGCTGTTTTGGGGTAATAGGTTGTGAAGATACCAAGTAAATCCAGTTGATTTAGTGTATCATTTAAGGCCGCTGTTTCTTTGTTAATTTTCTGTCTGAAGGAACTATGCATTGATGTTAGTGGGGTATTAAAATCCCTTACTATTATAGCATTGCTGTCAATCTTGCCCTTTATGTGCATCAAAATCGGTCTTACATATTTAGGTGCTCTTATATTAGATGCATAAAACAGGAGGTTATATTCTCCTGTTGAATTGCTCCCTTTATCATCATGTATTGACCTTCTTTATCCCTTACTATAGCCTTTGTTTTAAAGTCTTTTTTGTCAGGTATAAATATTGCTACCCCAGCTTTTTTTTTTTTTTCATTTCCATTTGCATGAAATATTTGTTTCTATCCCTTCACTTTCAGTCTATGTGTATCTTTTGTTCTGAGGTGGGTCTCTTGTAGACAGCAATATGTACGGGTCCTGTTTTCTTATCCATGCAGCTACCCTATGTCTTTGATTCGAGCATTAATCCATTTACATTTAAGGTTATTATTGATATGTACTTATTTGTTGCCATTTTATTCTTTAAATCTACAATCTCTTTCTCTCCATTTCTTTTTTCCTTTGCTCGTTTTACAGCAGGCCCCTTAACATTTCTTGCAGTACTGGTTTGGTTGTAATGAATTCCTTGAGTCTTTTTGTCT
This sequence comes from Saccopteryx leptura, assembly GCF_036850995.1. Lineage (NCBI taxonomy): Eukaryota > Metazoa > Chordata > Mammalia > Chiroptera > Emballonuridae > Saccopteryx > Saccopteryx leptura. Next base: position 170,069,781 of record NC_089506.1, read on the forward strand.
AGGAAGTTTTTTATTTCTCCTTCAATTTTAAAGATAGCCTTGCTGGATAAAGTAGTCTTGGTTGTAGGTTCTTGTTTTGTATCACTTTGAATATTTCTTGCCAGTCCCTTCAGGGCTCAGGTGTTTCTATTGAGAAGTCCGATGTCATCCTTATGAGGGCTCCTCTATAGGTAATTAACTGTTTTTCTCTTGCAGCCTTTAGTATTCTTTCTTTGTCTCTTTGGCATTTTAATTATTATGTGTCTTGGTATAGGCCTCCTTGTATTCCTCTTTAATGGGACTCTGTGCTTCTTGAACTTATGTGTGTGACCTTATCCTTCATCAATTTAGCTAAATTTTCAGCTGTGATTTCTTCAAACAAGTTGTTTATTCCTTGTTCATTCTCTTCTCCTTCAGGAACCTCTATGATACAGATGTTGTTTCTCTTCTTGTCACAAAAGTCTCTTAGAGTTTTCTCAGTTTTTTTATTCTGTTTTCGTTTTGCTGCTCTGCTTCTGTGCTTTCGTTTTATCTTGTCCTCTAAATTGCTGATTTGGTCCTCTGCTTCATCCAGCCTGTAGTTGATTCCTTCTAGTTCAATCTTCATTTCTGAAATTGTATTTGTCATTTCTGACTGGTTCTTTTTTATGATTTCAATGTACTTTTTGATGCTTGCTCTCTCTTTATTTAGGTGCTCATTATGTCCATCCATTGTTGCTCTAAGATCCTTGAGCATCCTAAAAATCATTATTTTAAACTCTGTGTCTGGTAGTTTGGTTACTTCCATTTCATTTAGTTCTTTTTCTGGGGATTTCTCTTGTTGATCCATCTGGGTCTTTGTCTGCCATTTCGTCTGTATATTACATAGTGCTGTCTGACTTTGAAATTTGTTGTGGTATCTTTATGAGGAAGGGCTCGGTTGTACTGATCTCCAGACCACCTGAGTTCCTTGCTCTAGGAATGCTTCTTGAGGGTACTATTTTCCCTCTTGTTGTATGTGAGTATTGAATGTAGTTGGTCCTTTTATGAGTACGGTTATCTCTTCAGGCTGACTGGCTCTAAGGGTCAACCTTCATCATGTGTATTACACACTGTGCAGTGTCTGTCTTGTTGGGCTTCTTTATTCTCCACAGTGTCTAGTGCCTGCTAGACTCCTCCTTTGGGTGTGCTGCATGTGTAGCTAGCTGAGTCTAGGGTTGGTGCTGTCTGCCACCCACTACTGGTTGAGTTGGCTCTAGAAGTGCTTGGGTTGGTATCAGCTGTTGTTTGTAACCTGCCGTGGGCTACCTGTCTGAAGCTACTGCTCTGTTCACTGTTTGTGTCAGCGTTTCCTGTGCCTGGGTAGTGTTAGAGGGGCCAACCTGTGTATAAGGACCAGCTTCCTCCTGCTTAGAGATGACAGCAGCTCCATAAAAGCCCCAAGCTCTGTAAGATTTGCCTCTACATTTCAGGTGCTCCTCCTCCTCTTGCAGCTGCATGGTCTTCCCACAGAATCTTCCGTAGAAAGACTGTAGGCTGGGCTTAGACTGGCCTCACCCAACCAACCCCTCTACAGGTTGAAAAGTTTGGTGGGTTATTGCAGCTGAGGTTGGGAATATAACATTAGTGGGACCCCTCACTTCAGGGATCTCAGTCAGGAGCTCAGTCTGGGGAAAGTGGCCCCTACTCCAGAGCCTAATCCCTCAGCATGGATACTGCTGTATACTCAAATTTTATTTCTCCCCAGCGAGGTGAGCTTCAGGTTCAGATTGGCTGGGACCAACAGTCCCCTCTGCAGAACTTCTTACAGCTGGTGAGACCTTGGTCTCAGGGAGGAAGGCTGAGAGAGTTCTCTCCTGGGGCTGACTCTGCCTCCCAGGAAGTGGCTGAGCCCCTTGACCACACCCAACAGTGGCACTGCTCACAGGGACCCACAGTTTAAATGTCCATACTCCAATCCTCTCTCCCTTCCCCCTGTGGAGTGTAGCCCAGTGGGGCAGGAGATCCAGCACCTGGGCCAACTAGCTGTGAAGTTCTACCCTAACCAATGCACATGAGCTGCTGTGCTAGTGCTGACCACAGAGAGCGGAGCTCACCTCAGCTGGACCACATGTGAGGAACCCTTCTTTAGGACACACCACCAGCAAGGGTTGTGAGGTCCTGAACCGATGCTCTCTGCAGCTGGTCCCTGGATGTGCCAGAATAGGCCTTTCTGGAGGGAACCCAGTGCAGACCAGTGGGAGACACTTTCCGTGACTGGGTCTCAGCAACCTTCTTGGATCTACAAGCAATCCAGAGTTTGTGGCTGTGTCTGCTGGGCCCAGGTATACGTGGAAATACCAAGGTGCAGGCCTAGGCTGGCTTTTACCCACACTGGTCCTGGGGGAAGGTCTGCTTAGAAGGCCAAGGTTCCCTGAGTCCCAACTCCTGCAGCCTCAGTCTACTGGCTCCTTGTTGGGCTTGGCCACTAAAAAATAACCTCTAGTAGAATGTAGAGCCTGCGGCAATTCAGGGATTAGCAAGGGTGGTGGGTGTGGCTCAGCCACAGGTGTCAGTCTGTCCAGACGTTTTTCACAGACCTCAGTAGTATATAACCCCAGAAATCCAGTGGGTGTGGCCTCTGAGACCCAGAGATGTGGTCTGCTCGCACTCTGGACAGTTTCTAGTGAGTCTTACATGAGGCGGAAGCACCAGTCATAGCCTGGAGAGAGTGCAGGGGGAAAGCTCCGGCCTCAATGCCGGAAAACTGAGTCACTGACGTGCACCCTGCTTCCTGGCTTCTCAGAATGACCCTGTCTCCATGACTGGGTCAAAAGAGACTCCAAAGGGTGGAACAGTTCCTTTTCCCCGGGCTGATGCTGCTCAGAGGGGACTGCTCCTCCCAAGAAAGATGGCGACTGTGGTATTGGAGAATGGCTCTGCACAGGGGTTCTGGTGGCCGTCCCCCACAGTGTCTTTGCCTGGGCTTCCAACTTCACACTCTCCTCACACAACTGTAGTCCTCTCAGCCCTCTCTCCACCTGAGTCCCGAAAAGTGGCTGTGAATGAGATTTTTTGCACTGGCCTTTTAAGATGGAGCCTGCGTCTCCATCTCTGAGAACTCTCTCTCTTTCTCTCAGACAGAAACCTGGCTCTTTTTACCACCAAATGCTGTGTGGGCACCTCTTCTAGGCTCTAGGGATGTAGGCTGGGCTCCTGGCCTGGGGCTGAGGACCCACCCCTTTCAGGGCAACCCTCCGGGCCCTCAACCCTGCTCACTCCTGGGAGCTGCACAGCCCTTTCCATGTCTCTGCCCTTCCTACCAATCTCGGTGTGGCTTATTCTGTGATCCTTGGTTATAGACTCCTCTTTGTTTATTCCAAAGTTGTTTTTTCAAATGACTGTTCTTAAATTAATTTGTAATCCAATTTGGTCCTGGGAGGTTGCAGTTGGAGCATCTGCCTACTCTGCTGCCATCTTGGGACCTCCTAGGACCTAGGTCTTGCATTTTAAACATAAAAAATGCAGCTTCCAGGAAAAGAATCTTAAAATATGAGAGAAACCCTGGCCGGTTGGCTCAGCGATAGAGCGTCAGCCTGGCATGCAGGGGACCCGGGTTCGATTCCCGGCCAGGGCACATAGGAGAAGCGCCCATTTGCTTCTCCACCCCCGCCTCCTTCCTCTCTGTCTCTCTCTTCCCCTCTCGCAGCCAAGGCTCCATTGGAGCAAAGATGGCCCGGGTGCTGGGGATGGCTCCTTGGCCTCTGCCCCAGGCGCTAGAGTGGCTCTGGTCGCGACAGAGCGACGCCCCGGAGGGGCAGAGCATCGCCCCCTGGTGGGCAGAGCGTCGCCCCTGGTGGGCGTGCCGGGTGGATCCCGGTCGGGCGCATGCGGGAGTCTGTCTGACTGTCTCTCCCCGTTTCCAGCTTCTGAAAAATACAAAAAAAAATATATATATATATATGAGAGAAAATATTTTATCTTTGAGCAAATATTACATGCATGTAGTACACATTTCAAAAAGTACAACAGAGTATATATAAAATTAAAATTAATCTTCTACATCTGTTTCTTAGCTACCCACATCCCTTCCACAGAGGTGATCACTGTTACCAGTTTCTTATTTACCCTTTCAAAAAAATTTCACAAACATAGCTGTGATGTTCTTTAGGAAGGCAAATACATATACTATTATGTTAGGGTCTTAATTTGTGTTTTCACCAAAAGTTAGCATTCTGGAATATGTCATACTCATACTTGAGTTTAAAATCATAATGGTAACTCTTATTCAAGCTCCATAAGTTTTTTACTTCAAAAATTACAAATCAGCCTGACAGGTGGTGGTACAGTGGATTGGGCATTAGCCTGGTTGCTGAGGTCCCAGGTTTGAGACCCCACAGTTGCTAGCTAGAACGCGGTCTCCTTGGCTTGAGCACAGGGTTGCTGGCCTGAGCCTAAGGTCACTGGCTTGAGCAAGGGATCACTGGCTTGGCTTGAGCTTCTGGGTCAAGGCAAGTATGAAAAGCAATCAATAAACAGCTAAAGTGAAACAGCTACGAGTTGATGCTTCTCATCTCTCTCCTCCCTCTCTCTTTCTCCCTTCCTGTCTCTCTCTCTCTCTAAAAAAAAATAAAAAAAAAATTACAAATCAGATTCTGAAGGAGAATAAACAGCCTTCTACTAATACTCCATTATCTGATACTTCAGTATGAAAATTCTACTGGTTTGTAGTTTAACAAAAATTGGTCCCATGATTAAAGGTAATTTGGAAAAACAACCTTTATGTAGGGAGCTTATTTACTAGTCACACAGAAGGTGGTTGTGAGAAATTTCCATTGTGAATTACAGTAAAGTGAGAGAATCTGTATATTTGGCTTATTTTCTCTGTCTACATGAGCAGCATTTGAGCATTTGTTGACTTGACAGGGTTGGAGGATCTGCTTCCAAGGTTAGTTTACTCATTTGGCTGGCAAGTTAGTGTTAGTCAGGGCACCATACCAGGGGTCCCCAAACTTTTTACACAGAGGGCCAGTTCACTGTCCCTCAGACCGTTGGAGGGCCGCCACATACAGTGCTCCTCTCACTGACCACCAATGAAAGAGGTGGCCCTTCTGGAAGTGCGGTGGGGGGCCGGATAAATGGCCTCAGGGGGCTGCATGCGGCCCGCGGGCCGGGCCGTAGTTTGGGGACGCCTGAATTATTGACCTTTCCATAGGATTGAGTGTCCTCACAACATGGTGACTGGCTCCAAAATGAGCAATCCAGGAGATTAAGGTGGAAGCTACAGTGTCTTTTTGACCTAGCCTCAGAAGTCACACACTTCTTCAATATTTTATTGGTTACAGAGGTCAGCTCTAATCAACATGGGAGAGCATTATACAAAGGCTGGAATAAATCGAATAGACTTAAAGATCATTAGGGATTTCTTAGAAGGTGGTTGTGTACCTCCCAACCATATTCTTTCTTGCTCCCCAATTTAAATAAGGATTGGATCAGCATTCTTGTATTTGGTGTTTGTGGTAATTTCAAGGTGAATTTATGCAAAAGAACCCTGAGGCTTTCAGAATGCTATGCATCTTTCTATTATGTATGCACTGTTCAGGAAAATGCTTGTTTGATTGCCAAGTGTTTTGCAGTGATTTATTTTTTATTATGTTTGCTGTCTGATGAGAAGAAAACTCACATAAACTGGGAATGCATAAAGATACTAATGCTAGCCTTCCTCTTAGAAATTATAGGATCTATTCTTTATCTTTAATACATTGCTAAAATCTTGGCTACCTTATTGTTGTTACTACTACTTCAACCTAATTATTTGGTTCAGTTATCATTCAGAAACCTAAATGTATGATACGTAAAGACACATGTAGCCCCATGTTCATTGCAGCACTGTTCACAGTGGCCAAGACATGGAAACAACCAAAAAGCCCTTCAATAGAAGACTGGATAAAGAAGATGTGGCACATATACACTATGGAATACTACTCAGCCATAAGAAATGATGACATCAGATCATTTACAGCAAAATGGTGGGATCTTGATAACATTATACGGAGTGAAATAAGTAAATCAGAAAAAAACAAGAACTACATGATTCCATACATTGGTGGAACATAAAAACGAGACTAAGAGACATGGACAAGAGAGTGGTGGTTACCAGGTGTGGGGGGAGGGAGGACACAGGAGGGAGGGAGGGAGGGAGAGAGTTAGGGGGAGGGGGAGGGGCACAGAGAAAACTAGACAGAGGATGACGGAGGACAATCTGACTCTGGGTGAGGGGTATGCAACATAATTTAATGACAAAATAACCTAGACATGTTTTCTTTGAATATATGTACCCTGAATTATTAATGTCATCCCATTAACATCAATAAAAATTTATTAAAAAAAAAAAATCAAACAAATATGATACACATTTTCTTGCCCATTGAGGTCAGTTTGTTGGTAAATAAAAATAGTTTCTTCTCAAAAAAAAAAAAAAAGAAAGAAACCTAAATGTATATGGGTATATTTATTTCTGAAGTAATGAATTTTGGCTGTAATCAGAAATTTAAGGTATTGGTATGTTTATGCTCTGGGATAGTATGTAAAAATAAAGCTGCCACTATATGATGAAACTAAGAAAAAAATTGCCCATGTATTATGTTTGAGGATGATTTTTAGAGGAGTAAGAATTTGAAAGATTTAAATCTGAGTGGGAGGGGGCAGGGAGATTTATGGATCATAATGACTGTTTAGTTTTAAATGTGTCAGATATCCAAGTGAAATATCAGCTAGATAGTTGGATATTTAAAGGAAAGGGTCAAGATGGTGATATAAATTTGAGCTTTAGCATCATAGATGATGTTTAAAGCCTTGGGATTAGGTGAGAAAACATTGAAGAAAGAAAGCAGTTCCAGAACAAGCCCTGAAGCACTTAATCTTTTAGAACAGTGGTCCCCAACCCCCGGGCCGCGGACCAGTACCGGTTCGCAGAGAAAGAACAAATAACTAATGTAACAAAACGGAAATAATGTAATTTCCGTTTTATTTATATTTAAGTCTGAACGATGTTTTATTTTTTAAAAATTCCCTCTGTTACATCCGTCTAAGACTCACTCTTGACGCTTGTCTTGGTCATGTGATACATTTATCCGTCCCACCCTAAATTAGGCCGGTCTGTGAAAATATTTTCTGACATTAAACCGGCCCGTAGCCCAAAAAAGGTTGGGGACCACTGTTTTAGAAGACTAGTGAAGAGGCAGACCATTAACAGAAATTAGAGGCTAGAGGAAAACCAGGGGAATATGTTGTGGAGGCCAAGAGAAGATGTCTGTTTAATGTAGAAGAGAGTAATCAGCTTTTTCTAATATTACTTTAGAGGTTGCACTAAGATGAGGGCATGGAATTTGGCCACATGGTGATCATTGATAACCTGGACAGTTGAACGTCAAGAAATTGTTTAGGATTAGGGTGGGTTAAAAAGTGAGTAAGAGGTGAAAAAACAGATAGGAAATGAAGGCTATAGATTAAGAAGTTTTGATGTGAGTACAACACAGAAATGAGGTCATATCTAGTATATAAGTTTGTGTGAGAGGGGTTTATAAAGATAAGGGATACTAGAGTATGCTTGTCTGTTCATGAAAAGGATCCAGAAGAAAAGGAGAAATTGATTGTACAGGAGAAAGGGGCTAATCAAAGGTGATTTCTTGAAAAGACAAGAATAGTTGGAATCTGTGCGCAAGTGAGGAGCAGAGGTGCTTTTTCCAGTTTAATAAGAGGAAAGTTCTTCCCTTATTGCTTTTTATGGGTATGAAGTGGATATGGGAGACATTTTGTCTCTTCCAATTGTGTATTTTTGTAGTGACATTTCTATTTAAGGAGTTCATTAAATCACAGTATTTATAAAAAAAAAAAATAAGAGGAAAGCAATGCAGACTTGGTAGGGAAATATGAAGGAATTTCTCTCTAATGGAATGCAGTAGGTCTTCAACTGTGAGCGTCATAGGTAAGAAAATAGCTCTGTTACAGGTTTGAAGAGAGAAAAATAGTATGAAGACTGAGAAAGCAGACTTTCCAAGAAAGACAGTAGTGTCTGCAGGCATGTTAAATATCCTTTCATGTTTATATTTGTGAATTTAAAATGAGACTAGCCAGTCCTCTTTTATCTGATCACCCCCCCCCCCTTCCTGAATAAATAAAAAGCTGCTCTGATGCAGGCATGCAAAAGTGGGATAATATAGTTCAACCAGAGTTGGGGTTTTAGTAGCTCAATATAACAGAAAGAGAGAGGAATGAAAAATTTGAGTTGTTGAACAGGGGTGGTTAATGTTGGGTCTGAGGAGGAAAAACAAAGGTATTAGTGAGAAATGGTGAGAACATCAGATTGAGGAACTCAATGAGGTAAAAGAATATTGTGTTTGGATGTAGTAGAGTGAGCCAGAGGGGTAGGAGGTATGCTTCCAAGACCGGAACTTTGTTAATTGAGATTTTTGGCCAAGATTTTGAAGTTGGTACATTTATTAATGATGGCAAGGCTCTGAGTATGATCATGGTAGTGGGTATTTGGAGATGAAGAAGTAAAATACAAAGAAACCAGGGTACTGGATGAGTAATCCACAGACCTCAAAGTCACTGAGAGTGCTGGGGACAGTAGTTGTTGCATAACTGGATACAGTACTGTGTCGAAAAGCTTGAGTCTTTAAAGAGGTAGGAAAATGGTTTGGAAGTGGTCATTGAACGCACTCAACTTCCTACCAGTCATGTCTGGGCTACAGTGCAGTAATATGAGGCCAATGTTCTCCCCCTTGAGAAAGGTGTAAAGAAAGTAGTGTCATGAAATTTCAACTAAGATAACTATGTAGGTAATGAAATTTCAACTAAGATAACTATGTAGGTATAGAGGATATTCACTGAAGAGCTTGAAGTTATAGGGGAGTTAATTGATTTTTGGTACCTTAGTCTCTTGTATTTTTATATACTGTAGTAGTATTAAAATATAGTTTAATTATGTGAGTTATGTAAATTTGTGTGTTATATTAAATATGTTAAACACTCTCAAACCTGTTGTGAAATTCAGAATTTCTTTTGCAGGAAGAGGAAATATGAAAAGAGTTATATATATAGTAGTTCAAAAATCCAAACATCTGGTATAGTCCTTAGGCATCATGTTGGCTATTATGATTATGTCCCCAGCCCTGCCCACAGACTGTTTAATCCGTATACAGTATTAACTCCCATAACTACCCTATATAACATTGTGTAACACTATTTCTAGAGGAAAACCTATTTGGCTTTTCAGTTTGGGCTGTCAAACATTTCATCTCTCCTTGTCCTGATGTAAGAGTTTCCCTTCTAAGCTTACTATTACCACCCCTATTAAACTGGGACTTTCCTACTTCTAAGCTACTGGTAAGGCTCTAGTTTTGTGGGTCAAGGGAGCTACTGTGAGAAGTGAGAATAGAATTTGGATGAAAAAGAGAGCAGAGTTTCAGGAAGTAAGGAGATAAGGAGCTGACTGAGCAATAGTTTAGACTTTTAATGGCTCCCTAACCCTAATCCTAAAACAAGCACAAAATATTTGTTAGAGCTTTATGGTCTTTTAGTATTAGTAAACATGGAGAAATAAATGAACAGGTTATCCTATGCTTGATATTTTTCACTTGACTTTTTACATTATATTCACTTCATTTACTCAACAAATATTTAATTTCTGCTAGATACCTAGGACAGTGCTTGTAATTAGGAAGATGAAGGCAGAGCACCTTTTCCAGAAGCTGCCTATGAGAAGAAATAGGTCTAAGTTGAGTTGGTAATTAACTTAAGTACTATAGGAATATAGAGGGCAACACATCTGACTACTTGGGATAGTTAGAAATAGCTTGACAGAATTGGATCTTGACATATGAGAGATATTTAATTCGTGTCCCACAAATATTTGAATAATTTCTTTGGAATAAGTAGAATACTGGCAATTGAAAAGCAATGATGATATATAAGCTTAGTGAGAAACTAGAAAGCCTGGCGGTCATAAGAAATGACTGCTGTTCTAGATATTATAAATTGTAATTAAAATGATTTGTGCAAAGGTGTCTGCTAATTCAAACTGAATTACCCAGGGCAGGCGGTGAGGACGCCCCTTTGCTTACTGCCCCACGGGGTTTCCCCCTTCTACTTGCTTAATTGCTTAAAGTAGAGGGCAATGAAGGAAACCACTGGTGGTACATTTCTTAAGAGCCACTGCTAGCTCAATAAATAAAGGTGATTTAAATAATAAAATGTTAATTCACATGTCAAAGATTTCTTTGTACACATTTCTTGTGTAGATCTTTCCATCATTTTTAAGCTCGCCTTGCAGAGGACCATCAATTATTTTTAATTTTACGTCCATTCTTTCACGAACGTAAAGAACATAAAGTTGACCGTGTCCAAATGCAGGCTCAGGTAAAAAAATACCAACACGCTTAAGCGTTTGGCCCTGAGACTTATTGATGGTCATAGCAAAGGCAAGTTTTACAGGAAATTGTCTACATCTCAATTGAAACGGCAACCCTGTTTGAGATGGAGCCAAATCAATTCTTGGAATGACATGTATTTCACCTTTAGAGGAGCCAGTCAAAGACTTAGCTATTATGACATTATTTTTCAATTGGAGAACCTCTAGTCTTGTACCATTGCAAAGACCCCTTCTGGTGTTAAGATTTCTTAACAGCATAATAATTGCTCCAATCTTTAACCTCAATTTGTGAGGGGCATGCCAGAAGGCGGGACTATTTGAATGTCGTGGCAACTTCACCCCATTGGCTAGTACAGTTACGCAAGCAACCAATAAGCTATCGGCGACAAACAGACACTTAAGCCGCATATAATAAAGATAATACTAACTAAGTAATCACTAAGTGTGTGATAAATGAGATAACTGATAAGCTGAGGGACCTTTGTAAGCATATTGGGGGAGAAGGGATCTAGCACCCTGGCAAGAGGACTTAGAGAAGGCTTTTGGGAGATGTCATCTAAATATGGTCAGAGCCCTAAATATGGGTCAGCATTAGCTAGGTAAAGTGTGGTTGAAAGCCTTCCAGGAGACAAAATAGTACAATAAGGTAGTGAGTGCACCAGAGTCCATATGGTTGGAGTACAGCTGGAGAGTATAGTTGGAGTAGTTGGGTGGTCATGGGTAAAGTTGGAGAAGTATGTAGGGCTCAGGTCATAAAAGACCTTACATGTAGTGCTCTTGAGCTTGGACTTGGAAAGCTACGAAAGGTGGGAAACACTAATCTTGAAGGATCTGTATAGAAGCTGGCAATTATGAAGAATTTTTAAAGTATAGCTTAGTGCCAGGTTGATTTGTTGTTCTTCTGATGTAAAAGTAGTACAGATCACTGTTAGGATTTAAACACTAAAAAAAAATGTCACTCTATTCTACTATTCCTCAGAGCAGGGGTCAGGAACCTATGACTCGCGAGCCAGTTGTGGCTCTTTTGATGGCTGCATCTGGCTTGCAGACATATCTTTAATAAAAAAAATAATGTTAAAAATATAAAACATTCTCATGTATTACAATCCATTCATTTCCTACCGCTCATGTTCATGGTTGCGGGTGGCTGGAGCCAATCACAGCTGTCCTCCGGGACAACACCAAATTTTATTTGATAATGCCTAATGTACACGGGTTGCTGTATGGCTCTCATGGAATTATATTTTAAAATATGTGGCATTCATGGCTCTCTCAGCCAAAAAGGTTCCCGACCCCTGCCCCAGAGGAAATCACACAAGTTTCTTGAGTATATATTTTTTAAGCGAGAGAGAGACAGACAACAGACAAACACAGGGACAGACAGACTGGAAGGGAGAGATGAAAAGCATCAGTCCTTCATTGTGGCACCTTAGTTGTCCATTGACTGCTTTCTCATATGTATCTTGACCAAGGGGCTACAGCAGAGCTAGTGACCCCCTTGCTCAAGCCAGCAACCTTGGGCTTCAAGCCAGCCACTTTTGGGTTCAAGCCAGCAACCATGGGGTCATGTCTATGATTCCATGCTTAAGCCGGCTAACCCGCTCTCAAGCTGGTGGGCTCTTGCTCAAACCAGGTGAGATCGCACTGAAGCCGGTGACCTCGGGGTTTCAAACCTGGGTCCTCAGCATCCCAGGCCAGTGCTCTATCCACTGCGCCACCACCTGGTCAGGCTTGCGTTTTTTTAAAAACATTTCAAGCAGCATCACACTCTTAATACCAAAAATAGTGTTAGACAAAAACATTATTTCTAAAGAAGTGGGGTAGGATCAGAATCAACCCTTCTAGCTTCCAGACAAATAAGATTTTATATAGACTACATAAAATAAATTATTGATAAATCCAACCAAGTTGCATAGGAGACTTTTTTTTTTAAAGAATTTTGTGTTCTCTGTTGTAAAAGAACAAATATCAAAAAGATCTCTTTTCTATGAAATTCCAAGTGTTTTATTGAGCAGATCTATTTGAGATAAAAAGAAAACTTTCTTTAGGAAAAGATTTAGGCAGAATGCCTAATAGAAGGCATCCCTGCCCTAAAAATTCCTAAACATTTTTCAAGGCTAGTTCTTTTACTGCTTTCTCTCTGAAATCTTTCTTGATTACCTGGCTGGAAATGATCTAATCTCTCATACTTGAAACTTTCTTTGGGCAGAAAATGCCTTTATCATATTATATTAGGTACAAACTAGTTTGGGGCCAAGATGCTTATTGGTTGTTGCTGTCTGTTGAGTAAGGTTTTTGAATGTGAAATGAAATACAATCCTGTTTGTAAGAAATCTTACTTTTTGCTTCTATAAAAGCTATGTGATACTTCAAATAATTCTACCCAATCTTGGAGGAAACTTGGCCAATAAAGTTTAAGAAGTCTTAGAAAGTAAATATGAAGTTTTAATTTATTAATTTCCTTTGATTTTTTTTCTTTCTCTCTTCCAAGAACATAATATTAAATATTTATTTTGAACTCTTTTATTAGGTGACTCATTCTCCTAATATTAAAATAGATCTATATATTAGGTACTATTGCAGGGTAATCCAAGTTGACCCAGAGGTTTCTGATTTGATTTACACAATAATTCTAGGTAGTTTTTTTATTTCCCTTTTAATTAATAATTTTAGAGTATTTAGCCTGTAATAGTGAACATTTATATTCAGCTCTCCAGAAGTGAAATAATTTTATAGTCTATACTTTACCTTATATCATACGTTTAAAATTCAGCATAAAGCAAGAGAGAGGGAAGACATTCAAGAAGAAAGAAAATGGTATAGTATGGCCGGTCATTAATATATAGGGTGTTCAGAAAGTGATTATTTTCACATCCAAGGAAGAATTTGTGGATATTGGCATAAGAATAAAAATCTTGACCCACTGATTTTGGCTTAAGGTCCTAGTTAATAAATACTGTTATTAGGCCATATATTTATTCTTTCATGTACACCTAAGTGTGTTCTTAACATCAGTTAAAATTGGGATTTTCCTCATCAGTTCCGATGTGTTTCAAGGGCTAATTTATGTGTTATAATTTGATGAATGATTTGTTAACTAATCTAGGTATTTCGTGATATTTTAAATGATCAAGATATTTTTGTTCTGAGAGAAAGACTTTAAAAAGATGTGTTCTATGTTCTCTTAAATTCACCATGATCCCATAAACATTCGGTGCTATTTTGGTGACCTTGTGCTACTGAGCTCTTTAGTGCTAAAATGTGATCCTTATGAATAGGTTTTATAAGTTTGTACTACAAATTGTACCTTTGGGAACAATTTTATTGCGGTTTTAGGTTTTCAGTAAAGATCAAAGTTTAAAACATTAAACTAGACATGCTTTTAAAAAAACATAGGCAAGCATAAAATTTTGTCATAAACATTTAGTTTTTAAAAAGTAGAAATCCTCCCCTCCCCCAAGGGGAAGTTTAGTTTAAAAACATCAGATGCCCTAAAACTAGAGCTTTCCCACATTAGGGCATATTAAGAATTAAAAATTTTTTTTCCTTATACACAAATAACCTGAATATTTTACTAATTGGGTTAAACAGTTGCCAAAGATGACTTTATTTATTAACAACATAAAATTAATGAATAACTGTGTGGTCAAAATTGCCAAAATAACACCAAATAAAACAAAGTTAAATTCCTTATAGAGTATGAAATTTAGTGTTTCCTCCTGCCATCATATTTTCCAAATGAAAAAGGTTTGGGCTATTAAATTTCACTATACATTATATTAGTATGCATATGAATTCTGATGATTTCTTTTCTTAAGTGGGAACTAGAAACTAATCCTGTTAATTTTTATAGATCTTGCTCTGACTGTAGATCTTGCTTTTGTGTATCTTTCCTTATTTGAAACAACTTTGTTTTTTGTTGTCTATAAGGTAAAGTCTAATTTTTTTTTTAATTTTTTTCTTTTCCCAAGTGAGAGGAGAGGAGATAGACAGACTCCTGCATGTGCCTGACCAGGATTCACCCTGCAACCCCCATCTGGGGCCGATGCCCTGCCCATCTGGGCCCATGCTCACAACTGAGCTATTTTTAGTGCCTGAGGCTGATGTTCCCAGCTGATACACTCAAACCATTCCAGCTATGGCTGCAGGAAGGGGAAGGGGTGGAGAAGCAGATGGTCACTTCTCCTGTGTGCCCTGACCAGGAATCAAACCCAGGACATCCACATGCTGGGCTGATGCTCTACCACGGAGCCAACCAGCCAGGGCCTAAATTTTTTAACTTGACAGATAGATAGTATGGAAATACATCCCTGCCCTGAAAAATTCCTAAACATCTTTCAAGGCTAGTTCTTTTACTGCTTTCTCTCTGAAATCTTTCTTGATTACCTGGCTGGAAATGATCTAATCTCTCATACTTGAACATATGTGTCCTTGTATTAAAATTGTTGTGATTGTTTTAGAGTCTCTACTAGACTGTAAGTTGATGTCTATTTATCTTTTATTATCTACTATACATTCATACATTTCTTTCCTTTTTTTAATTTTATTAATTGATTTTAAAAAGAGAGAGAGAGAAAAATCAGTTTGTTGTTCAACTTATTTATGCATTCGTTGACTGATTCTTGTATGTGCCTGACCTGAGGATCAAACCTGCAACCTTGGTGTATCGGGATGAAGCTCTAACCAACTGACCTACCTGGCCAGGGCCTACATTAATCCATTTCAACAAAATGTATTGAAATTATTACAGTGCACCAAGCACTGTTCCAGGTTTGAAGGAAACAGCAGTGCAAAAGAATCTAGATTCCTGTCCTCATAGAATTGTTATTCTACTTTGGGAAATAATGATGAGAGAGACAGACTACTAAATAGAAAGATACACAGATAGAGCCTTTCAGAACTTAAATTATTCTAGGACAAAACAAGCATGATGTGATAGAAAGTTTAAGGATGTAAGGTTGGTACCAGTGTTGATAAAGTGATCATGCAAGGTCTCTTTGAAGATGTGATATGTATGCCTAAACCTGAATGATACAATGGAGCAGTTATTTGAAGATTAGGGAGTAAAGTTCTTGAGGCTGAAGGAAAGGCAGTAAAGGAAAAGGAGAAGGAGGCAGAAAAAGATAGTGAGAGTGAGAAAATGAGCTAGGTAATGCAGAGTTTTGTAAACTACGGTAAGGAAATTTATTCTAATTTCATTGAGAAGCCAGTGAATGGTTTGAGGCTTTAAGGGCTCATTTGGGCTCACTATGATAATCTCTCTATTTTAAAATCAGCTAAATCCCTAATTCCTCTCTTTCATTTCTTGTGACATTGCTGTCATTTATTTCACTTAGCAATATGATATAATAACCAATTCATCATTACTACTATTACTTTAAATAGTTTTTAACAGTCCTGCCTTACCTTCAATTTCACTTTCCACAGTTTCAGTTAACCCACAGTCATGTGTCATCTGCAGTCTGAAAAACGTTTTAAGAAAAGAAAGTCAGCTAATTAATAACTTTAATTATATCTGCCAAGTCCTTTTACTCTAATGTATCATAATCACTAGAGTATCACCAGGGCATGTTTAACCTATTACAGATTTAACATACAGGGCAGTCAAGTTGAATTAGCTCAGACAGGGTAGCCATTATTGAGTCAGTCACAGTTTTATGATTTCTTTGGCCTTTATTGATGTCCCCACCATCAGATATTACCTCGTATTTGCCACAGCTCCAAACTGTTTCTCCTTCATTATTTAACTAAATTAACATAAAAGTATCTTCTGCATTTAAAGAAATTTTGTTATAGATATGTTCCAGAGAATCTGTGGTTTACTCACTATAAGAATTTCTGGGTAAAGGGTATTTATTGTGGATTCCAAATAGACATTTTCAAAGTTTGAGTTTTCTTGTTTTCACTTATTCTAATTGTTAGAATAATGCATTCATTCTATAAATATTTATTGAGCATCTACTACTGCAGAGCCAGGTGCAGCAGTAATCATCAGGATGATAGTAATTGGGGAATGAGGCTCTGAAGAAGTCAAGCTACTCTGGGAGATAAATAACATACTCAGATCTCACACTGTAGGGAGGTGCTTATGAGACCTGGAGAGTGAGTGATTTTGACTTGATCAGCATTGGCTTAGGAATCAGACTGCCACTTCACTATTGTATGGATTGCCCGAGCTTAAAAATATTTTTTGCATCAGTTCTGTGTGTGTGTGAATAGTAATCTTTTTCTTTAATCTCTGCGGAAGTTTTATTAAGGTTAGATGATTATATATATTTGCCTAACGTAGTATCTGCTCCTAGTTTAGAAGGAGTTTTATCATGAAATTAGTGAAGCTTAATGCACTTTATTGCACAGGCCCTTCCTAGGCCATTTTGCAGCAGCACTAGCAATCTTTATTAATTTTTCTTAAGATACTGCTACAGTTTATATGTGCTTCTGGCCCCCACAAAATCTGATTTTGCCTTTGGCCACTGGTGAGATGAGAAATAAATGTTTATTTCTCCCTCCTTCAAATGTTGTGATTTCAAATTCTGTCCAATTTAGAAGCACTTAACATTTGAATAAAATTACAGAAAATAGTATGTGTTAGGTTATACAAGTTTATAAAATTCAGAAATGGTTAAATTTCTGTAATCCCACACTCAAGAGAGGTCACTTAGTAGTTTGGTTATCTCTCTCTGGTCTTCTCTGCTCTTATATATAATTTACTTTTAAGAAAAGCAGGCTACTAAGTATCACATTAAGCATATAATATTCTGCATTTTCAGTTAATATTATGTGAATTATTATATATTATATGATAATTATATATCATAATTATCTTTTATGACATTTTTGTTTGAGTAAATTGACTTTTTATTTAGATTCCACATATATAAGTGATACCATGCAGTATTTGCCTTTGTCTGGCTTATTTCACTTAACACAATACACTAAAGGTCCATCCATAATATTGCAAATAACAGGGTTTCTTTTTTTCTCATGGTTATTATGAATAATGCAATTAACATGGTAGTCAAATATCTCTTCCATATTGTTTTCATTTCCTTTGGAAATATATATTCAGAAGTGGGTTTTTGGATTGTATGGTAGTTCTACTTTAAATTTCTTAAGGAACCTCTGTGCTGTTTTTCATAGTAGCTGCACCAATTTACTTCTCCACCAACAGTGCACAAGGGTTCACTTTTTACCATATTATCCCCAATATTTATTATCTCTTGTCTTTTTTATGATAGCCATCTATTGTGATTTTTATTTGCCTTTTCCTGATAGTTATGTTGAGCATAATTTTGTGTACATGTTGGCCGCTTAAATATCTTTGGGAAAAAATGTTTATTTAGTTCCTCTGCCCATTTTTTAATCAAGCTTTTTTAAAAAAAGTTTGACTACTGAATTAAATGAGTTTTTTAATATATTTTGGCTATATTCACATCTCAGCAAATATATGATTTGCAAATATTTTCTCTCATTCAGTAGGTTGTGTTTTCATTTTGTTGATGGTTTCTTTTGCTGTGCAGAAGCTATTTGGCTTAATGTAGTTTCACTTTTTTTAATTTAATTTTTTCATTGATTTGAGAGAGAGAGTGAGAAGAAGGGGGGTGGTAAGGAGAAAGAGAGAGGCATCAACTCACCGTTCCACTTAGTTCCGTTTTTAGTTGTACACTCACTGGTTGCTTCTCCTACGTGCGCTGACTGGGGATTGAAACTGCGACCTCAGCTCACCAGAACGATCCTCTGTACACTGACCCACCTACCTGGTCAGGGCCCCCACTTGTTTATTTTTGTTTTTGTTTCCTTTGTTTTGGTGTTAAATCCAAATAGCATTGGCAATATTGATGTCAACAAGGCTACCTACTATATTTTCTTCTAGGAGTGTTATGATTTCAGGTCTTAAATTTAGGTTTTTAATCTATTTTTAGTTGATTTTTGTGTATGGTGTTAATATAGGGGCCCCATTTTATTTGTTTGCATCTGTCTATCCAGTTTTCCCAACACCATTTATTGAAGAGACTGTCTTATCCCCATTGTATTCATATATGTAGATAGAATGGTGCTTGGTGCTTCTCGATTCTGGCAGCACATACCAATGCCTAGGCCTCATCCTTAGAGATTCTGACTTTAATGGTCTTTTAAAAATTCAAGCTCATAAAGTGATTCTGCTCTGCAGCTGCATAATCTCAGAAATTTAGTTCCAAGGCTGCGTCACATTTTTTTACCTATAAGGCCCAGGGTTATTACTTAAAGCATTTCATTTCCTCTGTTGAAAGTTGTATTTTTTTTTAATCAAACCCATTATTCAACATTTGCTCTACTATTATTTCATGAGGGCATCTGCATTGATAGTCTTTTGAAGATTAATGTTATGCCAGTCCTAAACAAATATTTAATGAACATCTATTACATATGTACAAAATATTATGGTACTCACCATGAGACATATGAGGTAAAATTAGATGTGGTTCTTCCTTTAATATTTTTATAGTCAAGAATAGGGAAGGAGATGTACATTTAAAGATACAAAATGTGTTTGTGCTATAAAAGAGATGGAACAATGGAGGGAAGAAGAGCGTTCATTGGATTGTAGGTATGATGGTAGATTACTTCATGGAAGTGTGTGTTTAAGCTGAACCTTGATTTGGACCAATGGAGCAATTAATAATCTGTTAATTTTAAAAAGTATTTCACAGTTTACAAAGTTTGTTCACAATGACAGATTTGATCCTTATAAATAAAATAAGCTAAACAGATAGCTATTGTCATTTTATAGATGAAAGATAGCCAAGTTTTAGAAGATTGTTAAGTGACATATCCAAAATCATAGAGCTACAAGATGAAAGTTTCAGAACTTTGAACCTAAGTCTTTAATTTCCATATTCTGGAGCCGTTTACTCTATCATGTTAGTGTGTGTGCTGTATGCCGCTGAGTCGGCTCTGACTCCTGCTGACCCTGTGAGTGAGTGATGTAGTGATGTTCATGATGTCCTGTTCCCAACAGCCCTGCTCAGCCCCGTAGACTTATGCCTGTGGCTTTTTGTGGAGTCCGTCCATCTCATATTTGGTCTTCCTCTTTTGCTGCTGTCTTCTGTTTTCCCAACATTATTGCCTTTTCCAAAGAATCCTTTCTTCTCATGACATGCCAAAAGTAGGATTCTGTTTTGTCATTTTGCCTCCAGTGATGTTTTAGGCTTAATTTGTTCTAGGACTTCATTTGCTCTAGGATCACATTAAAGTCAGAAAGTTCTATGTTTAAGGTGAGTTTTAGAAATGGCTAGTTGTTTAGTTTTGATTGGATTATTATTAAGATGCAAGTTCTGCCTGACCAGGCCATGGCGCAGCGGATAGAGTGTCAGACTAGAACGCAGAGAACCCAGGTTCGAAACCCTGAGGTCTCCAGCTTGAACATTGGCTCATCCAGCTTGAGCATAGGGTTGCTGGCTTGAGCATGGGACCACAGACATGACCCCATGGTCGCTGGCTTGAACCCAGGGTCACTGGCTTGAGCAAGGGGTCACTAATTCTGCTATAGCCCCCTTGGTCGAGGCACATATGAGAAAGCAATCAATGAACAACTAAGGAGACTAAGAAGCCGCAGTGAAGAATTGATGCTTCTCATCTCTCTCTCTTCCTGCTTGTCTGTCCTTATCTGTCCCTCTCTCTGTTTCTTTCTCTCTCTGTCTCTGTCACACACAAAAAAGAAAAGATACAAGTTCTGACGAATGGATAAAAAAGCTGTGGTAGGCCCTGGCCAGTTGGCTCAGTGGTAGAGCATCGGCCTGGCATGCAGGAGTCCCGGGTTTGATTCCTGGCCAGGGCACACAGGAGAAGCGACCATCTGCTTCTCTAGCCCTGCCCCTCTCCTTCCTCTCTGTCTCTCTCTTTCTCTCCTGCAGCCAAGGCTCCATTGGAGCAAAATTGGCCCGGGCGCTGAGGATGGCTCTGTTGCCTCTGCCTCAGGCGCTAGAATGGCTCTGATTGCGGCAGAGCGATGCCCTAAGATGGGCAGAGCATCACCCCCTGGTGGGCATGCCAGGTGGATCCCAGTCGGGCGCATGCGGGAGTCTGTCTGACTGCCTCCCCGTTTCTAGCTTCGGAAAAATACAAAAAAATAAAAAGGCTGTGGTACATATACACGATGAAATACTACACAGCTGTGAAAAAGAAGGAAATCTTACCTTTTGTGATGGCATGGATGAACCTGGAGATTATTATGCTAAGTGAAATAAGCCAGGCAGAGAAAGACAAATATCATATGATCTCACTTATATGTGGAATCTAATGAACACAGTGAACTGAGGAACGGAATAGAGGCAGAGGCAGGGTAACAGGGAGCAGAGGGACAGCAGTCAGAGGGAAGAGGATGAGGGGACAGGGTCAGAGAAGATGAAGGCATTAGTGAAATTATATATACATAACACATAGATACAGATCACAGGACAGCAAATCCCAGAGGGAAAGGGGGAGGAAGGCAAAGGGGGTGTAATGAGGGCACATTGTTGGGGGGGGGTGAGGGTGTTATATTGAGTAGAACACTTGATCCATGTTAACATAAATTTAAAAATTTAATAAAAAATAATTTTTAAAAAAGGTGCAGGTTCTGAAGTAGTTGAAGATAAAGCTATAGTGTGGTAGGCATAATACAGTGGTACCTTGAGATACGAACAGACCAACATACGAATTTTTAAGATATGAGCTGCGACTCGGTCCACATTTCTGTTTGAGATCCGAGCAAAATTCCAAGATACGAGTCGTGATTCAGGAAGCTACTGCTAGTTGGCGCTTTGGTGCTTGGGTCCAGTATCAGCAGCACAACACCAGCATCTCGTTCTTTCTCACGTGTTACCCGCAGAATCAAGTCGAATCTTGTGCGCTGTACTCATTCTTGCATCATTTTTGCATTTTTTACTATTTTGTGTGCTATCATGGGGCTGAAGAAAGTGAGCGTAAGGAACAGCGGTGAAAAGAAGAGAATGATGTCGATAGAAGTAAAGCAAGAAATAATAGAAAAACGTGAGCATGGTATACGAGTGATTGAATTGGCAAAGCTGTGCAACCACAATACATCTACAATTTGTACCATCTTTAAACAAAAGGATGCCATCAAAAGTGCAAATCCAGCAAAAGGAACTACAATTCTGTCCCAATTAAGGACAAATATCCAAGAAGAAATGAGGAAGCTTCTGCTGGTGTGGGTGAAAGAGAAAGAGCTGGGAGGAGATACAGTGACGGAGACTGTAATATGCGAAAGGCACATATTATTTACGGCGACTTGAAGAAAAAAGAACCATCAACCTCAAGAGACAGCAGAAGATATGTTTAAGGCAAATCAGGGCTGGTTTGAAAATTTCAAGAAGAGATCTAGCATCCACTCTGTGGTGAGGCATAGTGAAGCTGCGAGTGCTGACGTTAAGGCAGCTGAGGAGTAGTACATCGCACGTTTTGCTACGCTTATCACAAAGGAAGGCTACATCCCCCAACAAGTGTTCAACTGTGACAAAACTGGATTATTTTGGAAAAAAATGCCCCGGAGGACTTTAATCACCATAGAGGCCATAAACCCATGAAGGACCATCTGACCCTTGCATTGTGTGCAAATGCTAGCAGTGACTGTAAAGTAAAACCTCTACTAGTGTATCATTCTGAAAATCCTCGAGCCTTTAAGACTCACAAGATTCTTAAAGAAAAACTGCAGGTTATGTGGTGTGCCAATGCTAGGGCATGGGTTATGCGGCAGTTTTTTATTGATGGGTAAATCT
This sequence comes from Saccopteryx leptura, assembly GCF_036850995.1. Lineage (NCBI taxonomy): Eukaryota > Metazoa > Chordata > Mammalia > Chiroptera > Emballonuridae > Saccopteryx > Saccopteryx leptura. The sequence goes on from NC_089506.1 coordinate 170,091,909, forward strand.
CATCTTTGGTCCTGCAGTGAAGAAATACCTTCAAGAAAATAAACTCCCAATGAAAGTATTACTAATCCTTGATAATGCTCCAGCCCATCCACCTGGCTTGAAGATGACATTCTTGATGAGTTCAAATTCGTGAAAGTCCTCTACTTCCCACCCAACACGACTTCAATCTTGCAACCTATGAGTCAGCAAGTCATTTCCAACTTTAAAAAGCTTACACAAAGCACTTGTTCCACTGCTGCTTTGAGGTGACCGAGAATACAAATCTAACCTTTCAAGAGTTTTGGAAAGATCACTACAACATCGTGATATGTTTACGCATTATTGACTTGGCATGGCAAGAGGTTACAAGAAGAACCTTGAACTTGGCATGGAAAAAGTTATAGCCAGATGTTGTTTCAGACAGGGGCTTCAAAAGATTCGAACCAGAGACCAAGACTGAGGTAGAAGCATTGGAAGAGATTGTGTCCGTATGAAAGTCGATGGGTCTGGAGGTAGATGAGAGTGATGTAAACGAGCTTGTTGAGGAACATGAGGAGGAACTCTCAACTGAGGAGTTGAAGGAGCTACAGATGATGCAACATACGGAGCTTCTGCAAGAGATTAGTAGTGAGGGGGAGGTAGAGTCGGAGGAAGTGATTTCTACAAGTGAAATTAAAGACATGCTGGCAATGTGGGAGACGCTTTCAAGTTTCATTGAAAAGAAACACCCAGAAAAAGTTTCAACTGGTCGTGCTTCAGCACTTTTTAATGACACTTGTTTGTCACATTTCCGTAACATTTTAAAAGGCAGGCAAAAGCAAACCTCTTTGGATAGATTTTTATTCAAATGTCCTGCAAGTGAAAGTGCTGAAAGTGCAGCCAAAAAGGCAAAAACAGGTGATGATTAAATGAAAAATACGTAATGTTAAGCTTATGTTAAGTTTAAAGTTAAGAAAGTGAATTTTTTTTACAATTAAGTTTTTGTGGTTTCATTTTAAGTAAAGAAAGTGCAGTTTTAGTTTACATTTAGTGTTAAGAAAGTGCAGTTTAGTTTATGTGTCTATAGTGCCTGCATCCCTTCCTCCCTCCCTCCTCCTCTGCCATTCACCTCCGTTAGCCGCACTCATCTGTCTCCAAGGTAAGAATACAGTACTAAATAACACTTCTTTCTTTTATTTCATGTATTTTGTTACACATTGGTAAAGTATACATGTGTGTTTCTTAATTAAAAATATGTCGTTTTTTATAATTTAGGATGGTTTGGGGATGTTTCACAGGGCTGGAACGGATTAAATCTTTTCAGTTATTTTAAATGGGAGAAATTTGTTTGATATACGAGTTGACTGACTTATGAGCTCGGTTATAGAATGAATTAAACTCGTATCTCAAGGGACCACTGTAATGGCTCCCCGAGGATGTCCATTTTCTAATCTCCAGAACCTGTGAATATGTTAGATTATGTAACAAAAGGGAATTAAGGTTGCAGATGAAATTAAGGTTGCTAAAGAGGTAACCTGAAAATAGATTATCCTAGATTGTTGAGATGAGCCAGTATAAGCTTCTTTAAAGGGAGTCTTTAAAAGTGGAGTAGTAAAGCAGATGAATGAAGAATCGAAGAAAAAGATAGTCAGCCTGACCTGTGGTGGCGCAGTGGATAAAGCGTCGACCTGGAATGCTGAGGTCGCCGGTTCGAAACCCTGGGCTTGCCTGGTCAAGGCACATATGGGAGTTGATGCTTCCTGTTCCTCCCTCCCCCTTCTCTCTCTCTCTCTCTCTCTCTCTCTCTCTCATTCTCTCTCCTCTCTAAAAATTAATTAAAAAAAAAAAAAAAGTAAAAAAAAAAAGATAGTCAAAGTAGAAGCAAGGTCAGAGTGCTGCAAATTTAGGAGGACTCAATTCATCCTTACTAAAACTCTGAAGTTGGAGGAAGAAGGCTTTTCACCAACGAATACAGTCAATATCTAGAACAGGGGTAGTCAACCTTTTTATACCTACCGCCCACTTTTGTATCTCTGTTAGTAGTAAAATTTTCTAACCACCCACCGGTTCCACAGTAATGGTGATTTATAAAGTAGGGAAGTAACTTTACTTTATAAAATTTATAAAGCAGAGTTACAGCAAGTTAAAGCATATAATAATAATTATGATACTTACCAAGTACTTTATGTCAGATTTTCGCTAAGTTTGGCAGAATAAATCTTTATAAAACAACTTACTGTAGTTAAATCTATCTTTTTATTTATACTTTGGTTGCTCCGTTGCTGCCCACCATGAAAGCTGGAACGCCCACTAGTGGGCGGTAGGGACCAGGTTGACTACCACTGATCTAGAAGCTAGAAAAGGTAAGAAAAGATTCTTCCTTAAACCCTTCAGAAAAGAGTGCAGCCCTAGGAGATAGATACCTTGATTTTGGCTCAGTGAGATCTATTTTGGACTTCTGAACCACGAACTGTTAAATAATAAATTTTGTTGTTTTTAACTACTTAATTTGTAGTAATTTGTTACGGCAGCCATGGAAACTTAATATAAGAAGGTAGCCTTTTAGTGTAGGAAGACTAATTAACATGCCATTGAGGGCCCTCCATTGTTCAACTCCAAACTATCTCAATTCCACTGTCCAGCAGTGGAAAGCTGTGAAATGTTCCTGTGCAAAAATGCTGTTTTGGTATGTGTTGATTAGAGAAGAGAAAGATTGTAGGGAGAAAAGCTAATTAAGATTCTATTGTGCTAGAAATGTTTCTTTGGGGTAACTGTTTTCCCCATAGGTAACACAGAACACATAGTTAAATCTAGCGGAAGGCCTGAGTATACCTCTCTCTTAGTTTATACATCACTAAAAATCCCATTGTCATTGCAACATTTCCACTCTTTTCTGTATCCCATGAGAAGTATAGAAAAGATGGGAGAATGGGTCTTCACAGCCAATTTGGCCTTGGAAATCCGACCCATTTTATTCTTGTGCTTTTTTATTATACCATAACCCAGTATAAATTCTAAGACTGCAAGGTTTCTAAATGATTCTGAGCTTTATTTGATGGCTTAGCACCTGGAGAAATTAGATTTACATTGGCATGTTTTCTTTCTTTCCCTTTTTTTTTTTTTTTGGCATACATAATTATTTTTTAAGACAAAAACTTTTGTTGGTCTCTTTGTAGGCATAAATATATTCTATTCTGTATCTGAGGTCTTCAGTAGAGTTAAGTATTGACAAAGCACAATAGTTAATTAAGACAAGTAAAAGGAGCACTAATTTTTACTCATTTTATACTAGTTAATACTGTTGTTCATATTCTTCTCAGTTTTAAAAACTATATCTTAAATTAGGCCCAGTATGTCTATGTTAAAGTGGAATGCAAGATTTGAAACATTAGGAATCCTGTTAACCCAGTTTAGCCATTAATTTTTTTTAAGCTGCAGAAAGGTCTTTTCTTAAAAAAAAAAAAAGTGGGCTCTATGTTCAGGTTTATACATTTATTTATGAACATTTACTAAAAATGTTCAAGCCGATCATAATGAACTTACAGGTATTTGAAATCAGGGGCATGGTTGTCAGTGTCATCATACAATAACCTTAACATACAATTAATTTCTATAATTTTGATCAGAAAATATTTTTTAATCTTTAATATGTAATGTATATAACATTTTTAATTTAATAGGGATGACAGGAGCTTTATTCCTAGATATGTAAAAACCTAAATGCACAAATTAATGCTCCAGTGATCTTTGTTGTGTTTGAATTTGGCTCAGTACATTTTGATTGTAGGTTTTTTAATTATAATTTTTTTTTTTTTTTTTTTTGCATTTTTCTGAAGCTGGAAACAGGGAGAGACAGTCAGACAGACTCCCGCATGCGCCCGACCGGGATCCACCCGGCACGCCCACCAGGGGCGATGCTCTGTCCACCAGGGGGCGATGCTCTGCCCATCCTGGGCGTCGCCATGTTGCGACCCTCCTGGGCGTCGCCATGTTGCGACCAGAGCCACTCTAGCGCCTGGGGCAGAGGCCACAGAGCCATCCCCAGCGCCCGGGCCATCTTTGCTCCAATGGAGCCTCGGCTGCGGGAGGGGAAGAGAGAGACAGAGAGGAAGGCGCGGCGGAGGGGTGGAGAAGCAAATGGGCGCTTCTCCTATGTGCCCTGGCCGGGAATTGAACCCGGGTCCTCCGCACGCTAGGCCGACGCTCTACCGCTGAGCCAACCGGCCAGGGCCTAATTATAATTTTTAAAAAAGCTAAATATATTTTTTAAATAAAATTCAAATAGAGGCTTTGAAGAATCCCTGAGGAAACTGATTTGAAAATCTTACTGAATAATTCAGTTAGCAACATTGTAAAATATAAAGTTTTTAGATTGGCTTTCTTTTAGATTTGGATCATGATTAATGAACATGTAACAGTCATATGTTTCTTTAAAATTTTGTCATTTGTATTACTGAGTTCTACAATGCATGTAGACAAATATTTTGGCTATAAACTGGTTTACTAAATAATAACTTGAATCATAGTCTGAGTCAAGAGCAATAGAGTTGTTTTTTAGGGTACTAAGAAGTTATTTTTAGGAGCTTCTACAATGTATTCTTTGTTTTGAAGGGTACTTTTTCTGTACAGAAAGGAAAGGGCACTTTTTCTAGGCTTCATGAGAAATTCTGTTATGAATTTGTCACAAATAGTCAATGACTATATAAATAATTAAGTCCTGTTTAATGAATCATGCAGTTTGAGTAAGAGAATCTTGAAAGCCTTTTGTAAAACTAAGTCATCCTGACAGAAAGGATATTTAAGATAGAACCAAATTAACTTACATGTTTCTTTTATTTCAAGCATGAAGAGAAACTGTGTCTAAATATATTTAAACTTTTAATGTTTTTTTTTTATAAATTTTTATTAATGTTAATGGGATGACATTAATAATTCAGGGTACATATATTCAAAGAAAACATGTCTGGGTTATCTTGTCATTAAATTATGTTGCATACCCCTCACCCAGAGTCAGATTGTCCTCCGTCACCCTCTATCTAGTTTTCTCTGTGCCCCTCCCCCTCCCCCTCTCTCCCTCCCTCCCTCCTGCGTCCTCCCTCCCCCCACCCCTGGTAACCATCACACTCTTGTCCATGTCTCTTAGTCTCGTTTTTATGTTCCACCAATGTATGGAATCATGTAGTTCTTGTTTTTTTCTGATTTACTTATTTCACTCCGTATAATGTTATCAAGATCCCACCATTTTGCTGTAAATGATCTGATGTCATCATTTCTTATGGCTGAGTAGTATTCCATAGTGTATATGTGCCACATCTTCTTTATCCAATCTTCTATTGAAGGGCTTTTTGGTTGTTTCCATGTCTTGGCCACTGTGAACAGTGCTGCTATGAACATGGGGCTACATGTGTCTTTACGTATCAATGATTCTGAGGTTTTGGGGTATATACCCAGTAGAGGGATTGCTGGGTCATAAGGTAGTTCTATTTTCAGTTTTTTGAGGAACCACCATACTTTCCTCCATAGTGGTTGTACTACTTTACAATCCCACCAACAGTGTATGAGGGTTCCTTTTTCTCCACAGCCTCTCCAACATTTGTTATTACCCATCTTGTTGATAATAGCTAATCTAACAGGGGTGAGGTGGTATCTCATTGTAGTTTTGATTTGCATTTCTCTAATAACTAATGAAGCTGAGCATCTTTTCATATATCTGTTGGCCATTTGTATTTCTTCCTGGGAGAAGTGTCTGTTCATGTCCTCTTCCCATTTTTTTATTGGATTGTTTGTTTGTTTGTTGTTGATAAACTTTTAATGTTTAATTACTAATTACTAATGTGGTCAGATCATTTGTTAATACAACATATTTAGGGAGTATTTGCTATATATCAGGCATTATATTATAATAAACAAAGAAAAAATATTGAAAAGCATAAAGAAAAATAGAAATTACTCCATTATCCTACTTGCCAAGGATAACCACTGTGAACATCTCTTATATTTATGAGCATTTTGCCATATATCTGTTACTTTTCTAATTTAAACAATTTTTAATAAATTGGAATTACTCCAAATACACTGTGTCAAAGTAGGAAACAGCCAAACCAGTAGAGGATTTTTATGAGTTCATTTGACCCAAGCTGACTACAGTTGCTGGTAAGCAAAATCTCAATGGATTTGAGAAAGTACTCCAGAGAATGGCATTTTTGTAGCTTATTTTATATGTGAGAATAAAAGGAGCTGTAAAGAGGGTTACATGAAATCTATTGGTGGTAGAGTAAGGGGCGGGGGCGGTTGAAAGCAGAGTTGGTGGACAGGATCTCTGGAATTAGATAAAAAGACAAAATAGAGAAACTCACACTTCTGTATTCATGAGTACAGGCTAGTTGATAATTACCATTTACAGCACAGAGATGGTACTTGGGGGAAGAAAGATAATAAGGGGTTCTGTGGTCTCATTCTCTGGTGGTTGTGACTTGAGGGATCTGGAAAAGAGTACTCTGACTTTTCAAAGGTATGTTATCTTACGTACAAAAAGACAGGAGATAGACTCAGTTAAGGTGAATATTGAACTTTGTCAAGGAAGCTATAAGCCTATACAACATGACTACCAGCCAAGACCTGCTTTTAGTTAGGAATTATGTTCAGACCATTCTGTGTGTTTACTTTTGGTGGCTGAGTTTGTAAGGCCCTCATGCCTTCCCTGAGCTTGTGACCCCTTTTTCATTCACAGCTGTTTAATAGCTTGCTTCTTTCATGCTATTAATTTGAAAAATTAAAAAATATTGTAGTAAATATATTTCATTTAAAGACCTGAAGTTAAACATTCTTTTAAATTTGAAATAGGTCATGGAAACTGGTTTCCCTCTATTTAAACCAGAATTTAAGTCTACTTTAAATTTTGGCAACTTGGATTTTGTCTTTCTAACTCATAAAAATTAGTAATTTAAGCTTTACTTGCCTAGATTTAAATGAAATGCAGAATTTGCATTAAAATATTAAATTTAAGTCTCAGATTTGTAGTAGCCAATAGCCCTTACTGTGTCAGGGACTGCTCTAAATACTGCTTCATATATATTAATTCCTCTATTCCATATGTCTGCTACTTTTTTACAGAGGAAATTTAAGCACTGAGCCTTTAAGTAACGAAAATCAGAGTTAGTAAGTGGCAGGAGCAAAAATTCAACCCAGACAGTGATTCCATGATTCATTCGGTTATGCTGTCATCATAGCTTTTCTGGTAACTGTATTTTTTAATTTAAACATAGTTTGAATGATTTATCTAACAAATCAGTGATTTGTAATGTAAAAGTATTATAATACATTCATTTTATCTATACTAGGCATGTAAAGAGATGTAATTTATGTATTACCCACCCACCTCAGCATCTCATGCTAATCTATCCACCGTGTGGATCACCCCAACCCAACCTATCCTATTATGCATGTGGGCTTCTCTAAGCTTCGATGCGCAGTTGCTTGGTGGTAGGGGTGGTTAGGCTCGGCTTGTGCAGCAGGGTGGGACCCTGTGCCTTGCTGCCAGTGTGGAGTGCGGGCTTCGGGACAAGAAGCAGAGCGTGAAGCAGCTGTGAAATCCGCTGGATGCGGACCAGGGCGCTCCCCATCCCCATTCCCGTCAGCCACCCGAGGATTGGCTGGGCACGGGGACACGTGACCGACATGTGGCTATATTGGCGCAGCCCGCCTCTGTGTCGCTGGAGACGGAATGGAGGTGCTGCTGGCTTCGGAAATGGGGTAGGTGCTGGACCTGTGATGACCTGGCTTGCTGCAGAGGGACGGGAAGACAATTTTTCCTCGTACTGACTGAAACTGGTGGTTTTTCCTTGGCACAGGGTCCGCTGCCACATGTCAAGCGTGGAGGCAGGGGCGTCTCCCCCCCCCCCCCCCCCCCCCTCTACTGCAGCACAGGAGATGGATTTCCTGTGCTTCTTGATCCAGGGTTTTTGACAGAAGGGAAGAAGGGGGGAGGGGTCGGAGTGTTAAGGGGAAGCTGGTGAGAAAGCTATTTTTGAAGCTAGAAGGAGGTTTTGTTTTTATAATGCCTGTTGACAGAGTAGAGGGGAATAACAGTATCTAAGGAAACTGGTAGAGGACAACAAAGAATGGAGCATATTCATGACGAAGAGCAAAATTTCTAAACCGATGAAAGGCTTCTTTTCCTCCCTGGCTACAGGGACACATGCAGTGTTAGCCAAAAGAGGAGTTCAAAGCTGCTGCTGATGGCTGATGTGTACTAATGAAAAGGAATACTTAGGAGTGGAGGAAGAAGAGGCAGGTGTTGCAGAGCTTAAGGATAGTTTTGATTGACTGGTGAAATTTTGGTTACCAGAAGTGCGTGCTTGTGCAGAACATTTAAGTGAACTAACTCCCTGTGAATTGGGTGGCAGAAAGATACCAGCGTCTTTGTTAGTTTCGCGGCGCAGTGTAGTGGCTTTTGCAGATGACTGCAGCAGTGCTTCTCTCCCTCTGTGAGGCTGAAAGGACAACTGCAGAGGAGTAAGAAACCGTGTAGCGGTGCCCGGCGGTGGAAGTCCTTTACAAGAAGCCATGGTTTATCCTTGCAACCTGAATAAGAGAAAAAAAATATTTGCCTTTTTTAAAGTGGGAAAAATATGAGGCTATGAGTGTTTTGACAGTGAAATGTGTCAGACACTTTGATTCAGCATCTCAAAAGAGATGCTCAAATCCTTTACTCTAACATAAATCTTATAGTAAACCTTAAATTATGTATGAAGCAGTGGATCTTTTCCTTTGTTAGTATAGTCTTATTCTATTAATTAGGTTATTCAAGAGTAAATCACTTTATTATGTCATTTTCTTTGTGAAAAATTATAGTGATAAATTTTTCATAGGCCTAATATTTAAGATCTGTATTTTTAAAGTAATTTTATAAACATGTTTTTGGATTGATATGATTTTAAATGGATTATCTTTATTCAGATTTATAGTAGCCAGCCTGCCACACCTTCCTACTCCCTGAACAGGATGGCAGTGGCTTTGTAAAGTCCTCCAGGATTAGTGACAGTATCTCCTAAATAGTGCTCACCTAGTAGAAAGTCTTGAGATAACCTGTAATTTTGTCTTACTAATAAGGTAATAAGGACTTGGTCTTAAATTAATAAAACTAAACTTTTCAGTGATAAAATAATTTTATTTTTTTAAAGACTATTTCTGCTTTAAGAATCATTTATTATTGTTATCAGGGTTAATAGCCCTTAAAATGTGGTGGAAACTATAGATAGAATTAAGGATGTCACATTAAAATTCAAAATGAAATTTAATTGCTAATACCATTTAGTTCTTTGAACCCTAATTAGTTTAGTCTTTGAGAATTTATGATTCTTAGTTTTACATAAATGATCTCATTTAACTATTTAAAACAGCTCAGTGTAACATTTCATTTTAAATGTTATACTTTAATTAGGTATGTTGTGACTTTTCTCAAGGTCATTGTATTGTATAAGTTATTAATCATATGCATACTTCTAAATAAAACACCATTAGTTTGAGATATTTTTAAGAATTAAATAAGAAATAAAAACTAAAATAAGAAAAGTTGTCTTTTTCCCTATAAACTACCTAATATAGGCCTGACCAGGAGGTGGCGCAGTGGATAGGGCATTGGACTGGGATGCAGAAGACCCAGGTTTGAGACCCCAAGGTCGCCAGCTTGAGCGCGGGGCTCATCTGGTTGGAGCAAAAGCTCACCAGCTTGGACCCAAGGTCTCTGGCTCGAGCAAGGGGTTACTCAGTCTGCTGAAGGCCCACGGTCAAGGCACATATGAGAAAGCAATCAATGAACAAGTAAGGTGTTGCAACGCGCAGTGAAAAACTAATAATTAATGCTTCTCATCTCTCCGTTCCTGTCTGTCCGTCCCTGTCTATCCCTCTCTCTGTCTCTAAAAATAATAATAATAAACTACCTAATATAAGACTGAACTATTGGCTTTAGTGGTCTTTGAAATTATTCATTGCTAATTGATATGGCCAGAATGGAGTTATTAAGGAATTTAGAAGTTAAATATTCATAAGTATGCCTTATAAACTGAATCAAAGCACTTTATTAATGCTTTTCATACATAAATTGTTCTGTGGATTTTTATTTTACCATTTTTCCTGTTACTAATTTCACCAATTTTTTTTTTTTTTTTTTTTTTTTTCTCTGAAGCTGGAAACGGGAAGAGACAGACTCCCGCATGCGCTACCCGGCACGCCCACCAGGGGGCGACGCTCTGCCCACCAGGGAGCGATGCTCTGCCCCTCCGGGGCGTCGCTCTGCCGCGACCAGAGCCACTCTAGCGCCTGGGGCAGAGGCCAAGGAGCCATCCCCAGCGCCCGGGCCATCTTTGCTCCAATGGAGCCTTGGCTGCGGGAGGGGAAGAGAGAGACAGAGAGGAAGGGGGGGGGGCGGTTGAGAAGCAAATGGGCGCTTCTCCTATGTGCCCTGGCCGGGAATCGAACCCGGGTCCCCCGCACACCAGGCCGACGCTCTATTGCTGAGCCAACCGGCCAGGGCTTTAACCAATATTTTTATGTTAAATGTCTCTTTAATTTTGATTATTTTCCTTTTTCTTCTTTCTTTCTTTCTTTTTTTTTTTTTTTTTTTGTATTAAAGTCTTAGTGAAACTTTACATAGCACACAAGATGGCATGGCATAGGGCAGGGGTCCCCAAACTACGGCCCGCGGGCCACATGCAGCCCCCTGAGGCCATTTATCCGGCCCTCGCAGCACTTCCGGAAGGAGCACCTCTTTCATTGGTGGTCAGTGAGAGGAGCATAGTTCCCATTGAAATACTGGTCAGTTTGTTGATTTAAATTTACTTGTTCTTTATTTTAAATATTGTATTTGTTCCCGTTTTGGTTTTTTACTTTAAAATAAGATATGTGCAGTGTGCATGGGGATTTGTTCATAGTTTTTTTTTATAGTCTGGCCCTCCAACGGTCTGAGGGACAGTGAACTGGCCCCTGTGTAAAAAGTTTGGGGACCCCTGGCATAGGGCATTATGAGCTAGAAAAGATGAATGATCCTTGAGAAAATGCACTCACTACATATTTGAATACCTAATAAATGTCAGAACTATAAAAGGTGCTGGCGAGTCAGATAAGACATGGAAGCTAACCTCTAAGAAATTTATAATAGAACTATATGAAATGTTATTTGCTAGCTAAACACTGATAGCTTTTGCTACTTCTAGGATATTTAAAGGTTTATATTATCTAAAATACTTCTAATTTGAAGGAATGTGTTGGTTTGCTCTTTGAAACACTGTGCTTGTAAATTTTTCTAGGAATCACAGGTCACTATGAAAAGTAAATTACTTTTGAAGTATTAAGTGTCTTGAGTGTAAAATGAGAAGGTTAAAAGAAGTGATTTTAATAGTCAGTAGTGGTTTTAATAGTCAATAATCTGTGGTTCTTGATTTCTGTGGGTTCAACTGTTAAGATAGATACCCAGCTCTTGTTTTGGTACAGATGGCATCTCATACGTTATGTAGTAACTATGTTCTCAAAAAAAATTTTTGTAGATCAAATCATGACATAATCAATCCATATAAGGCAAGCCTTTTCCCCCCTTACTGCTATACCCTATTCCTGCTTTCCTTACAGCATTCAAAGGTATTCTTCAATATGCATTAATTCTTGTGAAATATTTGGCATCATTTTGTGTCTGGTTTCTTTGCAGTTAATGACTTTTTTATTGTAAAATGTACATACATAAAATTTACTATCTTAACAATTGAAATACATATATATTTATATCATTAAGTACATTTATATTGTTGTGAAGTACCATCCTTCATCCCCAGAACTTTTTCATTTTTCCCAACTGAAACTCTGTACCCATTAAACAGTAACTTCCTATTTTCCTCTCCCTCTAGATCAGGGGTCCCCAAACTTTTTACATAGGGGGCCAGTTCACTGTCCCTCAGACCGTTGGAGGGCCAGACTATAAAAAAAACTATGAACAAATCCCTATGCACACTGCACATATCTTATTTTAAAGTAAACCAAAACGGGAACAAATACAATATTTAAAATAAAGAATAAGTAAATTTAAATCAACAAACTGACCAGTATTTCAATGGGAACTATGCTCCTCTCACTGACCACCAATGAAAGAGGTGCCCCTTCTGGAAGTGCGGCGGGGGCCAGATAAATGGCCTCAGGGGGCCGCATGTGGCCCACGGGCCGTAGTTTGGGGACCCCTGCTCTAGATGGTGGCAACCACCATTCTACTTTCTCTGTGAATTTGACTTCCCTAGGAACCTCATATAAGAGGAATCATACAATATTTGCCTTTTTGTGACTGGTTTATTTCACTTAGAATAATATCTCCAGTTAATCTGTGTTGTATCACGTGTCAGAATTACCTTTATTTTTAAGGCTGAATAATGGTCCTTTTTATGTATATACCACATTTTGTATATCTCTTATCTGTCGATAGACACTTAGGTTGCTTCTACCTTTTGGCTCTTTTAAATAATTCTGCTGTGAACATGCTGTATGAGTCTCTGCTTTTACTTCTCAGGAATATGTACCCAAATCTGTATTTTTATTTTATTTTTTTTACAGAATCAGAAAGAGGGATAGACAGGGACAGACAGACAGGAACGGAGAGATGAGAACCATCAATCATCAGTTTTTTGTTGCGCATTGCGACACCTTAGTTCAGGGGTTCCCAAACTACGGCCCGGGCCACATGCGGCCCCCTGAAGCCATTTATCCGGCCCCCGCTGCACTTCCGGAAGGGGCACCTCTTTCATTGGTAGTCAATGAGAGGAGCACATTGACCATCTCATTAGCCAAAAGCAGGCCCATAGTTCCCATTGAAATACTGGTCAGTTTGTTGATTTAAATTTACTTGTTCTTTATTTTAAATATTGTATTTGTTCCGGTTTTGTTTTTTTTACTTTAAAATAAGATATGTGCAGTGTGCATAGGGATTTGTTCATAGTTTTTTTTATAGTCCAGCCAGCCCTCCAACAGTCTGAGGGACAGTGAACTGGCCCTCTGTGTAAAAAGTTTGGGGACCCCTGCTAGTTGTTCATTGATTGCTTTCTCATATGTGCCTTGACTGCAGGCCTTCAGCAGACCGTCACCCCTTGCTCAAGCCAGCGATCTTGGGTCCAAGCTGGTGAGCTTTTGCTCAAACTAGATGAGCCCATGCTCAAGCTGGAGACCTCGGGGTCTTGAACCTGGGTCCTCAGCATCCCAGTCCGACACTCTATCCACTGCACCACCGCCTGGTTAGGCCTGTATTTTTTAATTGCATGTTTTTTTTTAACATTTTAAGCTCAGTAGTGTTTTTAAGATCTGTTTTACCAGGCGATAGCACAGTGGATAGACATGGACCTAGGATGCTGAGGACCCAGGTTTAAACCGTGATTGCCAACTTTAGCATGGATTCGCCTCAATCTCAAGCTTGAGTGTGGGATCGCTGGCTTGAGCCCAAAAGTTGTTGGCTTGAAGCCCAAGGTCACTGGCTTGAGCCCAAGGTCACTGTCTTGAGCAAGGGGTCACTGGTTCAGCTGGAGCCCCCTCCCTGGTCAAGGCATGTATAAGAAAGCAATCACTGAATAGCTAAAGTGCCACAACTACAAGTTGATGCTTCTCATCTCTTTCCCTTCCTGTCTCTCTCTCGCATTCTCTCTCTCTCACTCACTTAAAAAAATATTTTAATTTATGTTCATCTAGTTTGTGGTGCTGACTCTACTGTATAGTGTTGTGAAGGTCCTAGGTTCTTTTCAAATCTCTTATACCATAACGCTGCTGTGGTGTGTATATATATATATATACATTTGTACATGACTACTTGTAGACTATTTTATGTTATGCAACAAAAACCAAAATCTTAGTAGCTTAAACAATAAATTCTATTTTAGAATTTCCACGGGATAGAACTTCAGGAATGGCTGATTAGTTGGGTGCTCTGGTTCAGAATTTCTCATGTAATTGTCTGTCAGACAGGGTCACAGTCATTTGGAAGGATTGACTAGACTGGAGGAGGATCCACTTCCAAGATGGCTCACTTACATAATTTATTTCTCCTGATCATTTGCAGGAGGCCTCAGTTTCTTACCATGAGCCTCTCCACCTGGCTGCTTGAGTGTCTTACTGAAATGGTAACTGGCTTCCTCCACTGATCATAGAAAGAGCAAGAAGGAAGCCATTTAGAACATAGTCTCAGGGGTGAGACACCATTACTTTTATCATATTTTCTTTATTAGAAGTGAGTAACTAAATCCAGCAACACGAGAGGAGATAAATTAAGGTCCTCCTTTTGAAGGTGTAAGGTCAAAGAAATTGTGGACATATTTTAAAATACTACATGGACCAATGAAAAGATTTCACTGGAATTTATCCCCAGGAGAAAGATCACTGGATCATAGGGCATTTTTTTCCTATTGCTGTTATAACAAATTATCACAAATTTAGGAGGTTAAAACAACACAAATTTATTATCTTACAAACCTGGAGATCAGAAGTCTGAAATGGTTTTCACTGGACCAAAATCAAGATAACAGAAATGTTTCCCTCACTTCCTCTCGAGGCTATAGGGAATCCATTTCCTTGCTTTTTTTCCAGCTTCTAGAGGCCACCTGCACTTGTTGGCGGATGGCTCCTTCCTTCATCTTCAGTGCCAGCAGCATACTAAATCTCTCTCTGCTTCTGATCCTCTGCTTCTGTTGTCACAGATTCTTCTCTGACTCTGATTCTCCTTTGTCTTATCACAGCTCTTGTGATTACTGTACATTATATGCACCAATATAATTAAGAAAAATCTTCCCATATCAGATTCTTAAATCACATTTGTAAAATTTCTTTAGTCATCTAAGTTAACACATACAGGGATTAGGGTGTGGACATTTTTGCTGGTTCATTATTCTTTCTTCTATTGGCATACACATAGATTTTTTTGTTTTTTAAGCTAAAGAGGGGTTTTTTTTGTTTGTTTGTTACTTACACTTTGTGAATGTGTTACTTTATTAGATAAATACAGACTTTCATTTACCAGATTTGTTAAAACTATAGTATATAGTATATAATGGTCACTAAGATGATAAGCAGAAATTCATTGAAGAATATTGAAATATGTTTTCTACTAGCTATTTTTAGATTCTTGATCTTATTATCATTTAATTTATTTGAGTTTATTAGCTACCTCTGACATAGTCTATAATAATAGAAATTGAGAAATAGTAAAGCAACATGGTCTTGTACCTCTGTTATCACACCATTTCCATGGGTACTCTATCCAAACCTCATCTTCCTTGCCCTGTGAAGTAACCTAGCCACAATGTGGTTCCAGTCCATATTTATGCTGTTTTCTCTCTCTTTTCCTTGATTCCTCCAGACTGTATTTCAACTAAATTACACTGTTGTCTATTATCCCAAATACATATTATTTTTCCAGTAGGAGTTTTGATCATGCTGTTCTTTCTTCTAGAATACTGTCCTCTTACATTTATGTTTGCTATATGATGCTATCTCTCAAGTCCCTTCTTAAGTGGCTTTTACATTCTGAACACTTTCTTTAATTTTCTCAACAAAGTGTGACTGCCAATGCTCTTATACCCAAATTTGTCTTTGAATGGTAGGTAATTTGTATTCTAGTCTGGGGTCCCCTGTAAGTCAGAGCTTGGAACAGTCAGGACCTTGTGTGAAATTCTTTCTTTTTGAAGTGATCCAGAAACAGGAGTAGAGGCCTTCCTAGAAAGAGTTAAATAATGAAGGAAGACAGCTAGAATAAGCACATGCTCTCAAGTTGATCATCACTTTGAACATTTGTGGCTTGATCTGTTAGGACTTTTTCAGGAACCATATAGAATTGTCCACTCAAGGGAGAGGATGATACATACTAGCAACCATTCCCCTTTAGTCAAGGATTATCTTACTAGGTATGCACTCTTTTATAGGTTGTACATGCAGAAATGTTGGGGTCCCACACTGTGGTATCACAGATGCTCTAAGACAGAAAGCAAAAGATACCTGGTGCTTTCAGTTTACATTTGCTTGTGAGCTGATTGATGCATTAATGAGTAAGCCAGGAGAATGTAAGATGGAACACAAACTTCTGATATATTAGTACACTGATACTTAAGAACAAGGAACGTGTCAATTTATCTTTTCCCCCCTCTATTAGTAGGGCTGTTGTGACCGAGTACCACAGACTGATGGCTTAAAACTATAGAAATCTATTCTCTCACAGTTCTGGAGGCTATATGTCTGAAATCAAGGTGTCAGCAAGGATGGTTCTTTCTGAGGATGCTAAGGAAGATTCTCTTCCATACCTCTCTCCCTAATTCTGGTGGTTGTTGGCAATTTTTGGCATTCCTAGGCTTGCAGCTGCCTCACTCCAGTTTCTGCCCTCATTGTCACATGATATTTTCCTGATGTCTCGTGTGTCTGTATCTTCACATAACCTTCTTTAACTAGTCATTGGATTTAGGGTCTATCCTCATCCATAAAGACCTCATCTTAACTTGATTATGTCTGCAAAGACTCTGTTTCTAAAATAAATCAGGTTCATAGGTACCAGGGATTAGCTATCTGTGACTCAGCATATCTCTTTGGGGAATACAACTCAACCCTCAAGACCTTTTTATAATATTTGCATGGTGTCTTATTTTATAGTAAGTTTTCAGAAATTTGTTGATTTGAATTGTGTAGCCATTGAAAGAAGTCCATCATCTTCTTTAATGCGAATGCCATCTTGGACATTCTCTGAATTTATGCCCTCTTTTCTGTTTTTTTGCCCTCCATGGTTGATAAAACACTGTTTTTGTGTATTCTTGCATGTATTTGTTTTTTTATGGCTGTAAAGGAGTCAAGCTTTATGGGCATTACAGATGCTACATATTAGATATACACTTTGTCTTAAAAGATGAGAAAACAAAACTCACCAAAGTAAAATGGAATAATTAGAAAATAATTAATAAAGAACAAAATAGGCCCTGGCTGGTTGGCGCAGTGGTAGAGTGTCGGCCTGGCGTGCAGGAGTCCTGGGTTCGATACCCCGCCAGGGCACACAGGAGAGGCGCCCATCTGCTTCTCCATCCCTCCCCCTCTCCTTCCTCTCTGTCTCTCTCTTTCCCTCCCGCAGCCAGGGCTCCATTGGAGCAAAGTTGGCCCAGGCACTGCGGATGGCTCCATGGCCTCTGCCTCAGGTGCTAGAATGGCTCTGGTTGCAACAGAGCAGCGCCCCAGATGGGCATAGCATCGCCCCCTGGTGGGCATGCCGGGTGGATTCCGGTCGGGCGCATGCAGGAGTCTGACTGCCTTCCTGTTTCCAACTTCAGAAAAATACAAAAAAAAAAAAAAAAAAAGAACAAAATAAACCAATGAAAAATAAGAGGATATAATTAATAAAGATAAATGAAAAAATGAATAAAATAGAAAATGAGGCACTGGAAAGGATATGTACACTAAAAGTTAATTTTTTGGTAAAGACCAGTAAAATAGATGAAACCCTATAAACCTGATTTAAGAGAACAAAAGACAAAACAAAAAGAACATGAATGGGAAAGAAGATGAATTTTAAAATAAGACAATATATATCCAACTGCACTTGAAAAACTAGAGGGAATGGATAATTTACTGGTGAACTATTAATGAATCACTGATACAATAAGATTAAGAAAACACATATAGCCACATAAGAAATTTCAAAATACTTAAAAATCTTTTCTCTAAAAGAGTACTTTCTGATTAGAATTCTAGCTGATTTGATTTCAAAGAATAGATGTTATTATTCAAACTATTCTAGACTGTATAAGATTAAGATGAGAAATTTACCAATTCATTTTTTTTAAAAACTTTTTTATTCAGTGAAAGGAGGGGAGGAAGAGACAGACTCCTGCATGCACTCCAACCAGGATCCAGGGCCATTTTTTAGCACCTGAGGCAGACGCCATAGAGTCATCCTCAGCACCTGGGCCAACTTGCTCCAATTGAGCCATAGCTGCAGGAAGGGGAGAGAGAGAGAGGGAGAGAAGCATGAGGCAGAAGGATGCAGAAGCAGACAGGCGCTTCTCCTGTGTATCCTGACCAGGAATTGAACCCAGGACATTCACACACGGACCAATGCTCTACCACTAAGCCAACTGGCCAGGACTGAAAACCTGCCAATTCATTAAACTTAGTGTAAACTTAATTCAAAATCTTATTTTAAAATACTGTAAAAATTAAAAATATATATTGGTTTCTCATAAAAATTTCACATGAAATACTGAAAAATAATAAAACATGAACAAAGTAGGATTTATTGTAGGAATGGAGGCTGGGTCAAAATGAGGAAATCTTATAACTGACAGCATCAATATATTAAAAGAAAAAACTGTATGGTTATATGTTATATCAGAAAGTGTTATTTAAAAAAAAGCATTTAGATGCCACTTCTAATAAGAAATGTAAAATAAAAGGAAAATATCTAAACATGTTGAAAATAGTTACTGAAATCTAAGAGTAGGACTGTTAAATGCTGAAATACTAAAGCATTCTTACTAAAATCAGGAATAAGATCACTATTGTTCAAAATTATTTTGAAGTTTTAAGGTAAGAATAAGACAAAAAGAAATGAGCTATAAATATTGGGAAAGAGACAAAATTATCTTTACTTATAGATTAATATGATTGCAAACTCAGAAAATCCACAAGAGAAACTATTAGAATGCATGGGATCATTTGATACGTGGCTGTAATAGCAGTATCTGGTATGGAATGGTAGGGTCTTATTCACAGCAAACCAAACAACAAGAACAACAACAAATAAATGTGATACAAAAGACATGGAACATTTTCTTGAAAAAACTGGAAAATTTAATTGAATTACCTTAATTATTTATGACACAGAGAGGAGAGGTAAGATTTAGTATCATAGAAATGTAATCCGTTTCAAATTAATTAAATGTTAATGCGTTACAGTTCTAATTATACATGAGAATGTAGCATATGAAAAATGCATTTCTACTCAGTGGAAAAGAAATGGTGTTTAATAAGTAGTGCTGATATAATTGTTTATCAGTGTGGAAGACAATAAAGTTAACAATTATACTCATACCATATACAAAAATTAAAATTCTGTTTGAATTTAAAAATTTATGTATAAACAGAATTTCTGATGCAAGCTAGTGAATTAGTTACACATACTTAGCACTTCATTCTCCTAAGACTCCATTTAAGTGATAGTAAAACAATTTTTTAAAGATATGTGCTTACAGTGCCATCGAGTGAGAGGAACCCAAGTCAAGATTGCAACAAATTTTTGGAAGTTGAAGAAATCATGGAAATTAAATTGATTGCTGAAAAATAATCAAGGATGTTAAAACTTCACAGTTTTCTATTCTTTCCAATATAGCAAATTACTTTCTATCATTTAAAAGTAAAATACTAATATTGAGAATTTCTCAATAGCCTTTGAAATTATTTGGGCTATTTTGGGGTGTTTGAAAACCAGAATTAGGAATTCATGCTCTGGGCCCAGGGGTCAGCAAACTATCACTGTTTGTGTAAACTAAGTTTTATTGGAACAGGTCATGCCCATTTATTTACATGTTGTCTGGCTGCTTTTGTGTTATAATGACAAAGTCAAGTAGTTGCAACAGAAATCATATGGGCAACAAAGCTTATTTATTATCTGACCCTTGTAGAAAATGTTTGCCAACCCCTGTCCCAGGTAACTTTGATAGCCGTATTTGGAAGTTTACCTTCACTTGGGATGGGTTTGGATGGAATCCAGCCAGTATATATAGCCATTTACAGAATGTAAGGAAAGAACTAAGTGGGAAAAAAATAAAGCAGCCCTGACCAGGCGGTGGCGCAGTGGATAGAGCGTCCAACTGGGATGCGGAAGACCCAGGTTCGAGACCCCGAGGTCACCAGCTTGAGCCCAAGATCGCTGGCTCGAGCAAGGGATTACTCGGTCTGCTGAAGGCCCCGCGGTCAAGGCACATATGAGAAAGCAATCAATGATGTTGCAACCCGCAACGAAAAACTAATGATTTATGCTTCTCATCTCTCCGTTCCTGTCTGTCCCTGTCTATCCCTCTCTCTGTAAAAAAAATTAAAAAAAATAAAGCAGACAGGAAATGTCACCACCTATGTATGGTTAGTGGAGAAGAGAAAGAGAAGTTGACTAGGAGGATAAAACCTGGTTAAATAAAGAGAAAAGAACTTAAAATGCTTAGAATTAAAGCCATTTTTTTGTATATTGAATCTTTTATCGGACAAACATGATAATTTTTTATATTTCTTAAGATTTTCTTATTTAGTTCCTTTCTAATCGTTATTCTTTCCTTTTTAAGCATTGACTGTGCTGATTAGGATTTCCAGAATTGTGTTGAGTGACAGTAGCAATAGTATACATTCTTACTTGTTTTTTATTTTAAAAAGAATGCTGTTAACATTTCACTGTTAAGAGTGTTGTTTCCTCATACAGAAGTCCATAGCCTTTCTATATGCCAACAATGAAACATTTGAGAACGAACTCAAAAGAATAATCCCCTTCACGATTGCAACAAAAAAAAAATAAAATACTTAGGAATAAACTAACAAAGAATGTAAAGGACTTATATAATGAAAATTATAAACCATTGTTAAGGGAAATCGAAAAAGATATAATGAGATGGAAGAATATTCCTTGTTCTTGGTTAGGAAGAATAAATATAATCAAGATGGCCATATTACCCAAAGCAATATACAAATTTAATGCAATTCCCATCAAAATTCCAATGACATTTTTTAAAGAAATGGAACAAAAAATCATCAGATTTACATGGAACTATAAAAAAACCCCGAATAGCCAAAGAAATCCTAAGAAAAAGAATGAAGCTGGGGGCATTACAATACCTGACTTCAAACTATATTATAGGGCCACGACAATCAAAACAGCATGGTATTGGCAGAAAAATAGACACTCAGACCAATGGAACAGAATAGAAAACCCAGAAATAAAACCACATATATATAGTCAAATAATTTTTGATAAAGGGGCCAACAACATACAATGGAGAAAAGAAAGCCTCTTCAATAAATGGTGCTGGCAAAACTGGAAAGCCACATGCAAAAGAATGAAACTGGACTACAGTTTGTCCCCCTGTACTAAAATTAACTCAAAATGGATCAAAGATCTAAACATAAGACCTGAAACAATAAAGTACATAGAAGAAGACATAGGTACTAAACTCATGGACCTGGGTTTTAAAGAGCATTTTATGAATTTGACTCCACAGGCAAAAGAAGTGAAGGCAAAAATTAATGAATGGGACTACATCAGACTAAGAAGTTTTTGCTCAGCAAGAGAAACTGATAACAAAATAAACAGCCAACTAAATGGGAAATGATATTTTCAAACAACAGCTCAGATAAGGACCTAATATCCAAAATATACAAAGAACTCATAAAACTCAACAACAAACAAAGAAACAATCCAATAAAAAAATGGGAAGAGGACATGAACAGACACTTCTCCCAGGAAGAAATACAAATGGCCAACAGATATATGAAAAGATGCTCATCGAGAAATGCAAATCAAAACAGCAATGAGATACCACCTCACACCTGTTAGATTAGCTATTATTAACAAGACAGGTAATAGCAAATGCTGGAGAGGTTGTGGAGAAAAAGGAACCCTCATCCACTGTTGGTGGGAATGCAAAGTAGTACAACCATTATGGAAGAAAGTATGGTGGTTCCTCAAAAAACTGAAAATAGAACTACCTTATGACCCAGCAATCCCTCTACTAGGTATATACCCCCAAAACTCAGAAACAATGATACGTAAAGACACATGCAGCCCCATGTTTATTGCAGCATTGTTCACAGTGGCCAGGACATGGAAACAACCAAAAAGCCCATCAATAGATGACTGGATAAAGAAGATGTGGCACATATACACTATGGAATACTACTCAGCCATAAGAAATGATGACATCGGATCATTTAAAGCAAAATGGTGGGATCTTGATAACATTATGCGAAGTGAAATAAGTAAATCAGAAAAAAAACAGGAACTGCATTATTCCATACGTAGTTGGGACATAAAAGTGAGACTAAGAGACATTGATAAGAGTGTGGTGGTTACGGTGGGGGGGAGGGAGGGGGATATGGGGAGGGGCACAAAGAAAACTAGATAGAAGGTGACAGAGGACAATCTGACTTTGGGTGATGGATATGCAACATAATTGAACAAGATAACCTGGACATGTTATCTTTAAATATATGTGTCCTGATTTATTGATGTCGCCCCATTAAAAAAAATAAAATTATTTTTTTAAAAAGTGTTGTTTCCTGTAGGTTTTTGACAGTTTTCCTCCTACTTGGACTTTATTAAGCATTTTTATCTTGAACAGATGACTTCTGTCAAATATTTTTTCTTTACCTATGGAGAAGATCATAAGGCTTTTTCTTCTTTAATGTTTTAATGCAGTGCATGACACATGAAAATTATCTCATATTAAACTATCCTTGCATTCCAGGGAAAACTCAGCCTGACTCTGCTCTGATTTCCTTACTGTATACTATGGTATTCTGTTTCCTGATATTTTGTTTTGGGTTTTTGTATCAATATTCATGAATCATATTAGCATATAATCATTGTTTTTCACACAACCTTTGTTTTATATTGCAATTATATTAGCATCATAAAATGCATTGGAAAGATATTTTCTGTTAAACCATTTGGATCTAGTGGGATTGTTTTGTTTTTTTGGTGTTGGGAAGAGGAGAAAAATACTGTTCCGGTTTTTCAGTAGTTATAGAACTATGTATTTCTCTTGAATCAATCCCCTGCTTCACCCACCACCTAGAATTTTGCTCGTTTTATGTTTGGGTTCTTCTCTTTCTCTACTAATATGGAATCTTCAATGAACTAACTTTTTGCTTTGATCTTTAAACACTTCAAAAAGAATATACATAAGAAGGAAGGCTTCTTGCCTGACCAGGGGGTGGCGCAGTGGTGGAGTGTCGGACTGGGACACAGAGGACCCAGGTTCAAAACCCCAAGGTCGCTGGCTTGAGCAAGGGGTCACTCGGTCTGCTGTAGCCCCCCCGGTCAAGGCACATATGAGAAAGCAATCGGTGCACAATTAAGGTGCTGCAACAAAGAGTTGATGCTTCTCATCTCTCCCTTCCTGTCTGTCTGTCCCTATCCTTTCCCTTTCTCTGTCACTCTCTCTGTCTCTGTCACACACACACAAAAAAAGGAAGGCTTTTTCCCAGCAGACCTTAGACCTTTTCTCCAGAGGCAATGACTATATATTTTTTATCCTTTCAATGACATTTGTTATCCTTATACAGTTATTTTTGCTAGCACTAGATGGACCACATGAGACATAGATATTAGTATACTTTTTTTGTTTGTTTTTTTACATTAACATCATTCTTTTTAACGCCAATAGAGTGTTCCATTGGATACATCCTGTTTATTTAAAAGTAGTTATGCTTTTACAACAAATAAAACTCTCCCATTTGTTTGAGGTATTCTAAGAACCCATTCTGTTACCCTATTCTAGTAACAGACGTCATCTCTTCAGAGAACTCCAGTTGGCCCTCTATGTGCCTTTTATACTCATTAATGAAAATGTTTGTTGCTCCATAGTATCCTTCTTGGAAGAGGGTACATTTCATTTAAATATCTCTCATTTAAAAACAAAACAATTTTGACAATTTAGATGTCATATAATATTTTTAAATGTTTCTTTTGTAGTTTATCTTAATATGAGGAATAGATGCAATTTTATCTTCTTCTTCATGACTGCCCTGTTTCCGAGTATAATATCACTTGTATTTGTGATACTACATATAACATTACTAAATGTACATGTATTTATGGATTTTTTATTGTGTTCCAATAGTTGGTCAATTCATATGCCAATATCATAGCTTTTTTAAAAAAAAGACTTCATTTATTGATTTTACAGGGGGAGGGAGCGAGGGGTATCAACTCATATTTGCTTCACTTTAGTTATTCATTGCTTACTTGTATGTGCCTTGACTATGCAAGCACAGGGTTTCAAACCCACAACCTCAGTGTTCCAAGTCAATGCTCTTTTACTATGCCACCACAGGCCAATCTGCCAATAGCATGGCTTTTAAAAACTTTAAAAAAAAAATAATTTAGGACTTACAAAAGAGTTAGAAAATAGTAAAGTTCCTGTCTACCTCTACTGAGCTTCCCCTGTTAACATTTTATATAATCATAGTATAATTATTAAAACTAAAAAGTTAATTTATTGGTATTGTACAGTTTACTAGATACTGTTTTACTTATAAAGGCTTTGTATAGTATTTTAATATGTGATAGGTGTACTCCTTCTGCTGTCCTATTTTTGCTTGTTAATTTTTTCAAATGTCCAGCTGCAGAAAACAAAAACAAACTTTATATAGTATTTTTATTGAGACTATGTAAAATTTATAAATTAGGGAGAAATGACAACCTTAATGATACTGACTCTTTGTGTACAAGAACAAGGTGTTAATCCTAATCCAGAGGGACCCGAAACATTGAAGACACGAACAAGGTCCGTCGATTACACACCAAAGCTTTATTGTCTAGCTTGGCCAAGCGGCGGCAAACTCCCAACAGTGGTCTGAGGGAGCGCACACTGGCCCTCTGTTCTACTTAGTTTTTATAGTTTTGTAAGTGGGAAGTACAGAAGCAAACATTGCAATTAGGAGCCCCTTACCACTATTGGTTATAGTCATATGTCCTTTAACATGATAGGACCACATTTAATTTGCAAGCCATACATTATTTTGGAGAAAACAAAATTTACAAATTAACACATTGGTAGAAAGATGTCTCTTTACATATTAAAAGGCATTCCTATATTATCTAGTATTTATTTGCCATCTCTCTGTCCAGAGTCACACGTGTTTACTACACGCATTTACATAGGAGAGGTAGTTTCTGTGGGGACAAATGCCCGCAAATGGCTCATAGTTATAAGAAAAGGCGCCTGACCTGTGGTGGCGCAGTGGATAAATCGTCGACCTGGGATGCTAAGGTCGCCGGTTCTAAACCCTGGGCTTGCCCGGTCAAGGCACATATGGGAGTTGATGCTTCCTGCTCCTCCCCACTTTCTCTCTCTCTCTCACTCTCTCTCCTCTCTAAAATGAATAAATAAATTTAAAAAAAAAAAGAAAAGGTTTATTTTGGCTTTTCTCTTCCTGCACCTGGCTAGCATTCACCCCTTTCCCCACAGGTGTGGAATGTCTGGGGATCCATGTTTTCCTCCCCTTTGCATTTACAATATAATGCCAAGGGCCATCCTGGTTATGCCAGTCACACAGTACAGAGGCTATTCTCACAATTTCTCTGCACACCTTAATCCAAATTAATAAAATGTTCTCCAAGCCTCTTAAAATATTAATATTAATTCTGTAGTTTTTGGTACCTTATAACACCTGCGGGTGAAGTAGCTCAGTGGCTCCTTAAAGGTATGTCTTTCCTTGAAATATTTTATAGTTTTGGGCACTTTGTTCTGTTCATGCTTAAGTATTTTATTATTTTTTAAATTATAAATGGGATATTTCCCTTCCATGTCTGGTTTCTCTGTGTATATATAAAGGAAACAGTTCTGTATATTTTGTACTACAGTACGTTACCACATTATCTTAATATATTTAGTAATATTTAGGAGTTTTTTGGATATTCCAGGTTTGTATTTATATCATCAGCTAATAGTATTCCTTTCTAATTATATTCTTTAATTTTGTTGACTAGTATTATGAATAATAGCTCTGGCTGGTTGGCTCAGTGGTAGAGTGTTAGCCCGGCATGTGGATGTCCTGGGTTCAATTTCCGGTCAGGGCACACAGGTGAAGTGACCATCTGCTTCTCAACCCCTCCCTCTTCCCCTTCTGACTTTATCTCTCTCTTCTCCTCCTGCAGCCGTGGCTCCATTGGTTTGAGCGCATCAGCCCAGGAGCTGAGGATGGCTCTGTGGGGCCTCCACCTCAGGTGCTAAAAATAGCTCAGTGTGAACATGACCCCAGATGGGCAGAGCATTGGTCCCAGATGGGGATTGCCGGGTGAATCCTCATCGGGGCACATGCAGGGATCTATCTCCCCTCTTCTCACTTAGAAAAAGAAAAAAAGTATTATGAGTAATAGAGTGGTAAAATGAGCTTTTCCTGACTTGAAGAATATATCTAGTATTTCCACATTAAGTATGGTACTGGCTTTGGGGCTGATACATATCATGTTAAAGAAGTGGTTTTTTTATGTTAATTTTCAACAAAGATGGGCATTGAATTTCTAAAACATCTTGTCTTTGGTAGATGATATTTTTTCCTCTATGTAAATCTATTAAGATATTGAATGATACCAATTTTCTAATAGTGATTTTTGTTGTAAATTTTATTTTTTCCATCTTTGGTGGATGTTTGTTTTGGTAAATTACATTTTCTAGTAAATTATTTCATTTAGGTTTTCAAATTGATTTGCATAGAGTTGAACAAAACACTCTTATGATTGATTCTTATAGCTTCTTCATATTCTATTGGTTTTTCCTCATACATCATTACCATCTGAAAGTGCTGGCAAGTACATCTTTTTTTCCACTCATTAAAACAGTAAAAGCGGTTTCACATGTAACACATTTTTTTCAAAGTGATCCCAAACTTCTTAAATTAGTAATAATGAGTCTTTCACATTTAATTCTGAAAGAGTATCCCCTGCCTGCCTAAAACTTTTCTGTCTTCTTATCCTATGTCTTAGGATACTTGTAAATTTGTTTTCCAGTGAACATTTGGATAAAAACCTAGATAACTGCCCTTTTGCTTTCTTCTCTCTTGCTCTGGGTCTTCCTAACTTGGGTAGTCCTACTAAAACTGCTAGCATTCTTCATGCCAAGGACCTCTTATTACCTGGCAATCTTCTATATATTTTCTTTTTTCCCTCTTCTTCCAGTTATGTAACTAACTGCCAGGCTCTGTTTTATTTCTCTTTGACAGTCTCGACTCCTGAAATTATCTGTTTTCTTTGAGTGTCTTTTGGCCTCAATCTGAGCATAGTTGGTTCCAAGACCTCATATGCCATAGCTTGGCATGTTATATTCATTTTTTTAAACTTTGTATTAGTAATTCTTATTTGTCATTTTCTGTCAGAAAAATTTAAAGTCTCATCTAATGCTCTCCTTTGTGTCTGTTTTGTTAAACAACTGCCTTTTAATGAGGCCTTCGTGAAACTTAAGAACTACTTCTCCAAGGATGATGTTGAAGACTAGTCTTTTATCAAATGAAAAGTGATGGAATACACTACTTAATCTCAGTAATTCATTGTGGCTCTAAAATTCTATGACTATCAGACAAAATTCAGAAATACATTAATATTACTAATATAAAGAAATTCCTTATCAATAATTATATTCCTAGGTTTTGCCTGTTAGACAAGGTACAATATCTTTAAATCCTTAAAAAAATTCTTACCTGACAAAAATCTCATCCACTGTGAAAAGGCAAACGTATTCAGACACTACTGAAGTTCTCTTCTGTTTTAGTCCTGTTTGTCTTCGACTAAGACTCCATTGTTTCATCCTCCTAGATGCTACTACTTGAACAATATTGTTTTGACACCTAAACGAGCATTTTAACTCATTCTTCTTATTAAATGTCTCAAGAGTTTTGTTTCTTTACCCCTTTCCTTGTAAACAAGCAGCCACTATATTTTTAGTAGTGAATTTCAAAATCCTTTTTAACCTTATAGGTCCAAGGGTAGCCAAGGATGGCTGCAGCTTCCTATGATCAGTTGTTAAAACAAGTTGAGGCACTGAAGATGGAGAACTCAAATCTTCGACAAGAGCTAGAAGATAATTCCAATCATCTTACAAAACTGGAAACTGAGGCATCTAATATGAAGGTATCAAGACTGACTTTTAATTGGAGTGTATCATTTTTATTCAGTATTCCCTCTTGTAAACTTGGGGGTTAGGTACTTAACTTACTTAAAAGTGTATTTTAATTAAGTGGTAACATGTAAACTCTTTTCCTACCAACATTAACATTTATTTATACTTTTAAATAAATTATATTGAATTCATCCATTTACTCATATAAAGAAAATAAGTATAAAACCTCAGTGATTAGTTAGTTAGTTCTTAGGTTCTTTTTAACTTAATTATCACTTGAGCATCATTCTACTGAGGCGAGTGTTCTATGTAATTCATAGAAACTAGCTTCGCAATGTCAGAGTAAATCTCAGTTATTAAATATAGCCTTCCTCCCCAACTCTCTCAGATCTGTTGCCACTGAATTGCTGCATCAATAGCTTGTCAAGAAAATCAGGGTGCCCTGATGGGAAGAGTCCTGAATGTAAGTCAGTTCCTGCTCCCATTCCTAGTATTGTCACAAGCTAAGTTGCATCACTTTTGAGTCCCCTTCTGGACTTAAGTTTAAGTTGCCTTGTTAGGAAAATAGGGCATTGAACTAGCCTAGAGAATTTCTATGGCACCTTGAAACCCTAAAATTGGTTTGCCAAAAAGCATTGAAAAGCTATATAACCTCCAAGAAGACTTATAAAAATACCCAGTCTGAAGTGGGGAAAATATATTCTAATTTCAAAACAATTGAGGTTAAAACTTGAGCTGTTTTAATTTCTAATTAAGTATATTTTCTTCTCACTAAATTTAATAACTTTATAGAATTAGAGATCATCAGTAAAACTGTTAACTTCCTTTTTAAAAAATTCTTCCTGCTTCCTGTTGTTTCTGCTCCTAGGCTATTTAACATCTGGGTTCTTGACCCTATTCCTGTCTGTTCACTTACTCCTATTTTTCATTCATTGTCTATTCTCTTCTGAGTTTTCTTCGATGCATTTTGAGATTTCTCTCATTCTTCAAGTTTCTATATAATCACTGTACTATTTCTGCTCCTCTTTTACCCTTTATATTCAATATCATAACAGTTCAACCTTTTTACTCATGTGTACTAGTCTGTCTGCTAAGAACCATTTCTACTCTAATTGCCTTTCTGTTATAAAAACTGTCTCTAGCAATGACAGATATCCAAGATATCTCTCTCAAATCCTTTTGGAAATAAGGTAGACTTTAAACAAACATTTTCTAACCACAAACTATGGGTGACCTTAAAAACAACCGAATTAATTACTTAATAGGTTAAAAAAAGAATAGTTTGATATTTTAACACTGATCAACACAGTGTATCTAAAATTGTTTTTATATTATTGTGGTTTTTATAATAGTTTAAAGATTCAAAATTCCCAACAGGACTACCTTTTCATCTGCTTTGGAGGTATATTTTGCAGAGAACTCCTGGCTGATCTATCTGAATGTTTTTGTGGTGTAGAGCTCTGAGATGACTTTTTTAAGTTTTGTTTAACTACTTGATCAATTTCAAAATTCATGTTGGGGAGACATTTTTACCTACCCTTAGATCCATCTCCATGCTGAAGTAGAATGTTAGAGTAAATAACAAAATCAGACCCTTAAAGTTCTGCAGTGGAATATCAGGTTGACATTTTACCCAGGTGATGTAATATGCATCGTGAATAATAATGGCATTTAAGATACATAAGGACTCAGCCATAAATTGATAATTACTCAGCATGTGCCTCTACAAAACATTCTTGCTAATCCATCCACATATTTTTTTAGGATTGGGCATATCATATAGGTATAGCATTTACAACTTTATAAGGAAATTATTTATGTATCTCTTCCTTAAAAGGCTTTAAGCTGTTAAAGAGCAGAACTATGATCTCTTCATTTTGTTTTGGAATATCGATTTGTGAAAAGACACTTGAAAACAGTGGCACTTCCTCCATTGGATTAAAGTTTATCTAGAACAATGGTTATTTGCCCTCCAACAATCACTTGTTAGACTTTGGAATATACTGTACAATCTTGAATCATGCTTCCTAATGATTAAGCTGTTTAACCCAAAGAAAGGCAAGGTGTGTCCCCTCCCACTAGATCATTTAAGGATGTCTGCAGTTTATGCAGCAGTACCATCTAGTGGCAAAAGAGAGTACTCCTTGTTTTTTGATTACATGGCATTGATACACACTATAAAAATATTTTTGTATGCCAACAGCAGAATCAGTATATAACACTGTGACTGTATATTTAAGAATATTAAGAAAATGTTTGTTTTTTAGATATAATGTTGGCATTGTGCTTGTGTTTAGAAAGAATCTCTGTTTAAATATACATATTGAAATTTTCTTATTGAATTTATTGAGGTGACACTGGTTAACAAAATTATATAGGCTTCAGGTGCACAGTTCTGCAGTACATCTCTGTTCACTGCACTGTGTTCAGCACCCCAAGTCAAGGGTCCATCCATCATCACTTATCCCTCAATACCCTCTTCCACCTCTTCCCACCCCACCCCCCCACCGGCAGTCACCACACTATTGTTCGTATCCATGCGTGTTATTTTTCTTTTTTGAAATATTTACAGAAAAAATAATATAATGTCTTAGATTTGTTTTCAAAATAAATCTGAGTGGAGGTGGGGAACTGGAGAAAGTAGGTATAGGTGTAGATGAAACAAGACCCTGAGTGGATAATTACTGAAGTAGGTTGTGAAGATATATGGGAGTTTGTTATAATGTTCTTTATACTTACATATATGTGTGACATTTTCTATAATAAAATTATAGTAAAGTGTAGTAGAGATGTCATCGGATTTAGTTGACCTGCAATTGGATAAAGGCAAAAATTGTTAATTAAACTTGACTGAAGTATGGACTGTATTTTTTACTCTAGGATTAAAACTCAACTTGATTGATTTCAATTGCTGAACATAGCAACATGATCAGTATGGTCATATAGAGATATAAAGCATTTAAACTAAAAGGTAACACGATATAAAAAAGTTTTCTGTAGGCAAATTATTAATGAACCATTTGTATCTTTGTTATATTTTGACAAAATGAAATATTTATAAATTGCTCTAAAGTCTTAAAACCATATTCATGTAAAGTATCTTCTACTTTCAGAGTGTAAAGGAAAAATGAGAAATAGAAATTCAAATTAACGTAGTTTATAACTAATTTTGGAGATTTTATTATCAAGTGTATTGTGTCTGGTAATGAAAAGAATTTATAACTGTGATGTATTGAAAAGAACAGAAGAGGGTCATGTAGCCACCCCCATGAATAAACAGTTGTTCATTGATAAATATTTTCTATTCACTAATATTCTCACAGCACATTTTGTCTCTAAAAAATAATTCTCTAATATTTCTAAAATCTTAAAATGTTTTTTAAAATAATGTCTGATTATATAATGTAGTTAATTTTTTAAACCAAGCTTCCAGAATTATAAATACAAATGAATATTGTCTCCTTCAAAATTACATATTAATTTTAAAATCTGCCGTCTCTCAGAGTACTTTTTGAAATTGCTTTACTGGTTGTTTTGTATTTTCTTTCAAAAATTCTTTGAAATTGAGGACGACTTCTTTTAGGTCTATGCAGTATGCAGCTTCAAACAATCAGTCCTACTGCAGCAACTAGAACACACTGGCTAAAACACACACCAAAAACCATACTTTTAAAGACGTCGGAGAACTGTGGAAGCATCAAGGACGGTATTAACTAAAAATCCAAACAGGAAAGAGCTATTTTCTAGATGAACTGAGATCTCTGGTGATTTTCTTCCCCAGGATATCTGTTGATTCTAGGTACAGACTGATATTTGTCATTGGAACAAGCAGAAGGACTCCAGTAGAGGAAAGAAACTACTAGAAGTCTTGACAAACATGTAGGCAGATGTTGACATGTTGACATTTAGAGAAGGATTTAGATAGGAAAGGAGTAATGGCATCAAAAGTCAGGAGGCATTGTGCATTTAATTATTATTTAAGTATCTGCTGGATGTAAATCAGTATACTAGAAGAATATACTTAAATGTGATACAGAAAAGCTTGAATATTTTTAGGGTAATAAATAAACAGCCTATTATAGTTTTGTTGATTTGATATTTTCAGGGTCGTTTTTGGTGTAAGCCTAAGAGACATAGATTCTAAATACTTAACTATTGAGCCAGCTTCATTGAGGCTTGGCCATTTGGCTGTTTTCTGATTTTTTAGGATTCTTCTACTTATTCTCTCTCTTTTACTTTTATATTTCCCTCGAACCAGAAGTCAGTAAATTTCTCTGAGTATCAGCATTTGTGATAAAGATGTTTTCTGCTCCCTGCATAAATTTGCTGCTAAATAGCTTGGTCAAGTCTTTTGAGTCTCGGTTGATCTATCCAAAAATGAGAATAATTCACCTTGTTGTTTTGTTTTAAAAGTCAGAGATAATAGTAAGGGTTCCATATAGTATTGTGCAAGGAGACTACTTCTTATCACCATTATTACAAAATATTATTAACGTTGTTGGAACATAGTTTGTTATTCTTAATTTGTACTGGATAATATATGTATAGTCCTTTACAACTTATAATATGTTTCCAGATTAATTGAAAATAAACTTTTTTCTATCATACCTAAGTACAAAAAATTAGAATTGTTTCTTCAAGAAGATTTAGAATTTTGTCATGTTCATATTCTGTTCTTTTTTTTACAGGAAGTACTCAAACAACTACAAGGAAGTATTGAAGATGAAGCTATGACATCTTCTGGACAGATTGACTTATTAGAGCGCCTCAAAGGTACATTGTAAAAGAGTGTTTTAAAATATTTTTTTATGCTTCAGTTGTCAAACTTTAGTTCTATGTATCTAACTTCTTTTGACTTGGGTGTTGGTATCAGTTATTTTGATATAACAGCTTTACCCATTAGGTTGTAATTGTTAAAGTAGAAATATGTTAAAGGTCTGTTTTCTTATTTCTTCAGTTAAACATTTTACAGGCTTTGAATGAACTATTTTGGATGCTTTCCTTGATCATTTTAAACTCTCTTTTAAAGCTCATCACTATTCTAACAGTCACTAAACAGCCCTTCATTCAGCTGTAGACTACAGACTGGGCCCATTGCCTCCTGTGAAGTGCTGTCCTTCCCTGTCCCATGTGGGGTAGAAATGCTTTATCCTCTCACAAATATAAGTTGACTAAACCATTTTTAGCAGAATTTAAAAAGAATGTTTTATTTTGTTGCTTAAAAATTCCGATGTAAAAATAGGGAAAAATGTGTAATTCTAACTGAAGCTAGACAAAGAAACTACCTTTTGGTCCTTAAACGTATTATTATCTAGCATGAATCTAAGGAAGGATATATTGTCTAATTTTATTTTAACATATTTCTTTTTCCCTTGCTTCAAGCTGACTTTGGAGGGAAAGTTTGGCCATTCTGTTTCTAAAGAATTGTATATTCAGTAATGTGTATTAGCAGTTAACTCTGTCAGAAATTTGTTTGCTTCTGAACCAAGAGTGTGTCCTTTTATCGAGTCAGTGCTTCACTACACTGTCCTTTTGCGGGCCCTCAGAGAGCCTGCCTCATTGAGACTTAGCCATTTTCTGATTTTTATTTATTTTTTAGTGTTCTTCTATTTATCCTGTCTCCCGCCTTTCCATGTTCCCAGAACCAGGAATCAGTTTCTCTGAGCCTCAGCATTTGTGATTAGGATTTCCTCTGCTCCTGGCAGAGTTGGCTACTCAATAACAGCATAATTTAGTACTCCTGTAGGCTTTGTGTAATATATCTATGAAGTATTTTCAATTCTGTTATAAAATGGGTTAAAATTGAGGGCTAAATATGAACCTACGCTTTCACTTTTAAAACAATATAATTGCATTAGACTTTAAGCAATTGTTATATTAAAACATCTTTATTTTATTTAGAGCTTAAATTAGATAGCAGTAATTTCCCTGGAGTAAAACTACGATCAAAAATGTCCCTCCGTTCTTATGGAAGCCGGGAAGGATCTGTATCCAGTCGTTCAGGAGAGTGCAGTCCTGTCCCTATGGGTTCGTTTCCAAGAAGAGGGTTTGTAAACGGAAGCAGAGAAAATACTGGTTATTTAGAAGAACTTGAGAAAGAGAGGTAATTTTTTTCATTAAATAGCAAACATTTTTTTAAAATAGCAAACATTGATTTGTATGCTTTAATTTTTGCTATTATTTTGTCAATTTGTAATACAAGATATGAATTACGAATCATGTTTGGTGAGTAACCGTTAATATTTAGAGCACATTCAGCATTTATTAACTCAAAGATAGTATGTGGCTGACTGTCTCTGTACTAAATCTAAAAATTTAAAGGACACAATTTCTTGTAAGACTTCTATTTTGTCACTTAAATATTTCAGATGCTGTGTTCAATGGGTCCTACACATGATCACAATCTCCATGTGTGGTTAAAATATATAACTGAATTTTAATTACATTTCTGGTTATCTTTTGAACTAAAATAGGTACTAGATTTAGTATAAGATGACTGCATTATGAAAGGCCTGTTAGAAGTGCCACAAATGAAACATTGCTTAATTTATCAACTTCAGCATTGAAAAACATTGCTTGACATATGGAATGAGTTCTGGTTTCTCATAGCTAGAGTAGTCTTTTCTTCCTGCAGTTAAAATTATTCTGTTACAAATATCAGAATATATATCATCAAGAATTTGTCAAGTACTTATGTCTCCTAAAAGATTATAAATTCCTCAGCGCATGAATGAAACCTTTTTATCTCCATATTCCTAAAATTTCAACTATACATTAAAGAAATTTTAACATTTATAAATGTTACCTGTCAGCTCTGGAATCTTGGTCAAGTCATTAAATTTTTGTATGTTTTCTTCTTTAAAATAGGGTTATAGCTTACCTGGTAGAGTTGTGAACATTGTATTTTAACATATAAAAAATGCCCAGCAGCCCTGGCCGGTTTGCTCAGTGGTAGAGCATCGGCCTGGTGTGCAGGAGTCCCAGGTTCAATTCCCGGCCAGGGCACACAGGAGAAGCACCCATCTGCTTCTCCACCCCTCCCCCTCTCCTTCCTCTCTGTCTCTCTCTTCCCCTCCTGCAGCCAAGGCTCCATTGGAGCAAAGTTGGCCCGGACGCTGAGGATGGCTCTGTGGCCTCTGCCTCAGGCGCTAGAATGGCTCTGGATGCAACAGAGCAACACCCCAGATGGGCAGAGCATCACCCCCTGGTGGGCATGCCGGGTGGATCCCGGTCGGGCACATGCAGGAGTCTGTCTGACTGCCTCCCCGTTTCCAACTTCAGAAAAATACAAAAAATAATGCCCAGCATATCTCACTGAAAAGCAAAAGACCTTTCAGTATCTTAGGTATGTCCATCTACAAAAATAGGGATGCTCATCGGGACCAGCAGTGTTAAGCTTTCTTTCATCTCTTAAGTTCACATGAGTCTATTTTCTACTTTGAACCTGGACTATTTCTCTCTGACAGTGTAGGAAATACTATGCTGAAAAATAAGAAGCTAACTAGGATCCACAGTCTTTTATCTCTTTTTCCCCTTTGAGTTCTATTAAGAAGCAAAGGACATGTGAGCATACTGACTTCCCTGGGAAGTTTGCTTCATGTAGGTAAAGTCGTGTTTTATTAAGACAGAGAGAGAGAGAAGAGAGAGTATTTTTATATGTATAGTTCTGATATATCTTGTGTCCGCTTGGTTCTGTTGGAAGAAAATTGAGACCTTACTTATGTGACAGTACCTAAAAATTGCTCTCACACTTGATTATTTGGATAGGTCTAGGTTCAAATTCATTTTCTTCTCATTATTAATGGCGCTGATGAGAAGTTCAATTATCAGTCTGATTCTTATTCCTTTGTAGGCAGCCGTTTTCCCTCTTTGAAGCTTCTACAATGGCTTGGTATATGTGTTTGTGTCATTCACTGTGCTAGATACTAGTGTACCCTTTTGATCTGAAAATTTGTGTGTATGGTTGTTTATTTTAGCTTTTGAAAATTCTGTTATTTCTTTGGTAATGTTTTCCCTTCTGTTTTTTTCTGTTCTTTCTTGCTAGCCCTCCCTTAAGTCATAGATTAGCTATCTCTGTCTCTTTATTTTCTCTTTTTCTGTATTGCACAAGATAGCTGTTATTAAGTTGTCAAACCAAGATTCAAACCCAAATCCATAGCTCTATAAGCTTTTTAAACCTCAGTTTTCCAGTCTATAGAAAAGATTTTAAAATCTATAGATTTTTTTAAAAAAACTCTTTAGCACTCTGTCTTATATATAAAGCACTCAATAAAAGTTAGCTATTGTCATGTTAGCCATTATTCATTCACTTTTTTTTTTTTGAAGAGAGAGGAGAGAGAAACAGACAGGAAGAGAGAGATGAGAAGCATCACTTCTTTGTTGTGTCACCTTAGTTGTTCATTGATTGCCTTCCCATATGTGCCTTGACCAGGGGGGCTTCAGCAGAGCAAGTGACCCCTTGTTCAAACCAGCGGCCTTGGGCTTCAAGCCAGTGACCTTTGGGCTCAAGCCAGCCACCAGGGGATCATGTCTATGATCTCACGCTCAAGCTGGAGACCTTGCATTCAAGCTGTTGAGCCTGTGCTCAAGCCGGCAACCTCGGGGTTTAGAACCTGGGTCCTCTGTGTCCCAGTCCAACACTCTATCCACTGCGCCACTGCCTGATCAGGCTAACCATTCACGTGTTTAACAGATGTTTATTAAATACCTACTACATTTGTACCATGTAACTTTGAGTTAGCTAGAGGACTTAAAAGTCGTGGGTTTATGTGAAGAAGCATTTTTAAAGAAGACTATTGACAGTCACTAAATAAGCAATAAAACACTAAACCCTAAAGACCTACCTGTGTTTCTGGGTCCAGATCCAGTTTCATTTCTAAGCCTTAAGCACTGCTGTGGGAGTTACAAGGTCAACTACTGTCATTTTAACCACTCATCATTTTGGCTCAAGACATTATAGCTATGGCTTTTCCAGAGTTTTTTATCACAGTTTGGTCTTAAACTTGATACTAACAACTTGTCCCTATTCTTCCTAATCTTCTCTCACTTTAGCACCATCAATAACATTGGCTTGTCAATTTAAGCACTTTAAATACCCAACTCTTATTTCATAAGCCTATTTATTAAAGAGTAATCAGAGGGTCACCATTTATCACTCTCTTTTCCCCACTTTAATCCGTGGGTCCTGCAGGTCATCATGAAGGAAAGTTGGGAAATACTATAGAATCCTATCTTATCTTTTATGGTAGTTTGTTGCTCAGCTTTAAAAGGGGTTCAGGCTTTCTGCAGGGCTTTTTCCTGCTTCTGTTGTTAGAAAGGGAGGAAGGAGGCAGCTTCTCATTAATCCACACTCCCCCAAGGTTGCTACATCATAAACAGGGATTCCTTGCCTGCCATGGATTCCCTCACTACTGAGGTTACCACATCAAAAGTGAAGGCTTATTTCTAATTGTTAAGCTGCTTCTCAAGTAAAGGAAAGGGAATTTTAGAATAGAACCTCCTACATTCATACAAACATTTTTTTTCTATGAAATTATAATCAAACAGGATCTTAAAGTAACAATATTCAAGTGGGGAACATCCCTCTCTGTGTATGAGCAAACTTCAGAAGCCATAATAGAAAATATTCACAAGTCTGACTATAAGAGTATCAAAAAAACTTACATGGCAAAACATTGTAAACAAAGTTAAAAAATAAGTGATGAATTGAGAAATGTTTGCAACCCATAAAGTGCTGTTATTCTTAATGTAGAAGAGGTACTGTAAGTAAAAAAAAAGTCACAGACAAGAAAACACAAATACTGATTGAAAATTGCTTACCCTCATACTAAAAGAAGTCAAATTAAAATCAAAGTGGTAGAACATTTTTGGAGAGAAAACAACCTAGTTTTACAATTGTAAAATAGCTTGATAAAACATTTACATTGGTGAAGGCAATAGGTGCATAAATAACATCTAATAGGTGCAGTATGTTAAAATTTTACATACCCTAGGAATTTATCTTCTATACATGCTTCCCACATGTGTGAAATCAGGTTATGTATAAGGATATTCAGTGCAGCGGGGTTTTTTTGTTTTTTTGTTTTTTAGATTTTACTTACTCATTATAGAGAGAGGTGGGGGAAAGAGAGAGGGAGAAGAGAAAAAGAGAGAGAGAGGAGCAGGAACCATCAACTCCCATATGTGCCCTGACCCGGCAAGCCCAGGGTTTTGAACCGGTGACCTCAGCATTCCAGGTCGATGCTTTATCCACTGCACCACCACAGGGCAGGCACCAGTGCAGCATTCTTCATAATAGCAAAAGGTTAGAAAGGTCTAAATGTCCTCTAACAGAACTGGTATGGATTCAAGAATACTATGGAATATATGGAATACTATGCCCCTGGCCAAAATACATGGGATTTTTATGTTCTGATAAAATTATTTCCAAGGTAGATTTTTTTTTAGTGAAATGTAAATTAAAGTATACTTTTTATACCAACAGTTTTATTATCTCAGTAAATTCTTTTTTTGCATTTATGTTTATGATAATCAGATAAAGTATCTTGATATAGATTATTATTGAGGACAACATTGGTTGATTAGGTCAGCAGTTCTCAACTGTGGGTCGCGACCCCGGCGGGGGTCGAACGACCAAAACACAGGGGTCGCCTAAAGCCATTAGAAAATACCCCTGTGTTTTGGTCGTTCAACCCCCACCAGGGTCGCGACCCACAGGTTGAGAACCACTGGATTAGGTAGTTCAGGAATTTCATAAATTCATCTTCAGTTCCAAACTTAAGAAAAATCTTGTCTCCCTCAGAATAACTAACTTACTGCACAGTGACAGTATATTTGTTATTATTTTGGCTGCTGAAAAGCAAAGGAGTTCCTCTGTCCAATGCAGTAGTTTCTTACACTTGAGATTTATTTTCTGCATAACTACTGCTTGTATTTTCTCCTTCATTATACCTTTTCTTCTTGTAATAATTTGGGATTTTGTTATATCTATTCTTTCTACTATAAACCATCATCATGTTCTTAGACTGAATGAATGTGAAGACAGTGTCTTTGGTTAAATATAAATATTACAGTAAGGTTAATTAGCATCTCATTTAGCTGAAAAAGTAAACTTTTTAATGATTATAATATTTTAAGTCCCATCTTCAAAAATCCAAAATCAGTGTTTTCCATTTATTCATTATTAATACTTTAGCTTAAAGAGAGAACTTTATAGTAACAGGTAATAGGAATTGCTGTTATGTACTTTATAGTAGCATTGTGTAACCTTAACCTTTTTTTAAAAAACAGATCATTACTTCTTGCTGATCTTGACAAAGAAGAAAAGGAAAAAGATTGGTATTATGCTCAACTTCAGAATCTCACTAAAAGAATAGATAGTCTTCCTTTAACTGAAAATGTAAGTAACTTGGCAATTTGACTTATTTTAGACTTTAATAACTTGATTTTTAGAAGTACCTAAATTATCTATTAAAAATCTAGGATAACTACATTTATAGTTACTTGTAAACTAAAATGTTTTATCTAACTTTCAACTTGAATATATAATTGTTAATAAGTTTTTATGTATAAAGATAAAACTTCATGTGTTCAAGTAAATATTTATATTAAGCTCCAAGTTAAGCTCTATTAAGTTTGAATCTTAGAGGACTCAGGATTTAACTAGGCAGCTGGTTTTTTAGTCTGTGTATTGAATTGCCAAACATATTCTGTAGAAGTGTTCATCTCCATCTGTCTATTTTATGGACCTATTGCAGGAATCATGCCTGATAGTTTTTTGTTTTGTTTTTTTGTATTTTTCCGAAGCCAGAAACGGGGAGGCAGTCAGATAGACTCCCGCATGTGCCCGACCGGGATCCACCCGGCATGCCCACCAGGGGGCGATGCTCTGCCCATCTGGGGCTTCGTTCTGTTGCGACCAGAGCTACTCTAGCGCCTGAGGCAGAGGCCACAGAGCCATCCTCAGCGCCCGGGCAAACTTTGCTCCAATGGAGCCTTGGCTGCAGGAGGGGAAGAGAGAGACAGAGAGGAAGGAGAGGGGGAGGGGTGGAGAAGCAGATGGGCGCTTCTCCTGTGTGCCCTGGCCAGGAATCGAACCCAGGACTCCTGCACACCAGGCCGATGCTCTACCACTGAGCCAACTGGCCAGGGCCAATCTAATAGTTTTTTAATAAAAATATCTTTGAAGATAATTTGAGTTCTGTTTCAGTTATTGTAAATGACAATAGCTGTTGGCATGGATTTAGAACTTTTTTCATATACTAAAGTTTGTTTATTTTGCAATTATAACTGTATAAAAAAGAATTTAATCTTGTCATTCTCTCCCTCCCCACCCCGCCTTTCCTTGTTGACTATCTTAATTCATGGAGGTGGCACATATAAGAAAATTTCTGAAATATAACAGTATTTCAACTGTTCATAAATTTTTTTGTAATATTTAAAATATATATATTTTAAGAAGAATCTGTTAGCTTACATTTTTTATTTCCTAATAGCATTTTTGAATAACATAATAAAACAAAAATAGAAAGAAGAAATACCTTTTCCAAAACATGTAGCTAGATTTCTTGAGTGAGCATTGTCTGGCAGGCGCTAGAAATAAAAGCTTAAGTGCTTAGTCATTGCCCTTACTCATGGTTTTGAGAGGGAGAGAGAAAATCCCCCTTCACCACCTTCCTGGGAATTAAGGAGACATAGGTAGTGAAAAAACAATTGTTAGAAAGTTGTTAGCAAAAGAGGAGTAGGAACTCAGGAGGGTTTGGCAGAATTTTTACTCTTATAAACAAACATACCAAGTATAGTTTTGTTCACCATTTACTTTGGTAATTAGAATATACAAATTTAGAGTCTAACTGCATGTAGTGATGTTCAGAAAAGGGCTCAGATACATGTAACAACTCAAGAGCAGTTTGTTAATGTTGAAAGAAAGATAAGTTGTCAAATAAATTATTCCTTTATGAATTCATTTAATAATCACATTTATTTAATAGATTATATAAGAAATTATTGTAGCTTATTTGGCAACATAGCCAATTTAAATTGCTTGCATTTTATAAATACAAAATATTATAAGCAGATTTGCTTATAATACTGGGAAGCCAAGTTAATAACGCTTTCATATGGAAATACTTATCAAAATATATACATTGCTTTTAAAATATCAGATCTAAAGCACGTTATTGCAACATGCTGTGTCATGTTCTTTTTTTCAGGGGTGTTTAGGAAATGGGGGACATATGAGTGGAGTTACAGCTGGCTAATTGGGAATTAGAAGTAAAACATGCAGACTTTCTTCTGTATTGCAACCCATAATTTGTGTATGCCTGTGAGAATACAGTCTGCATATGAATGAGAAAAGGGTCAAAGCTCCTCTTAAGTTAACTGACAATACAATTTGGAGTCCTTGGGCTCACAGAATTCTGAGTCAGACATATGTCATATGCACCTTTCTCTTGGGCATCAAGAGCTTGAAAAATCTATAGCACTTCATTATTCTCTTCATAGCACAATGACTTACTATTTTATTTAATTATATTTTAGCCTTTATCACTTCTTGGGGGCATGTGTTTATAAGTTTCATTATTTCGTCCTTTTATCTTTTTGTATGCCTAGAAGTTATCATAGTGCCTTGAATTTTAATTAGGACATTAGTAAATTGTTGACTGAATTATACTTACTCTGTGAAGCAATACTTCTTTTTGTTTGTTTCTACTTTGTTTCACTTTTGGATTTTTACCAAAAAATGTGTGTTTACTTTTTCCTCACAATTTATGATTATTTATATGACATAAAAGCTTTTTCTTATCCCATTTTCTGGATTTTGCAAATGGACAAGTTCTCTCTGTTTAGTTGGCATGTATATGGTAATTTTTACTTTAAATTGAGGTATAAACTTAAGGATGAAGGGCTTGTTTTTTTACTTTTCCATTTGTCTACATTAAGGTGCTATTTTTAAGTAATTAAAAATAATACCTCTTCAGTGGAGAAGAATCATAGGGAACTAAAGGCAGGCTTACTGGACCAATTATATATATTAAATGAAGTAATAGTACAATTTAACTAAAGACATTTGTGGCTATGGGGCAATAAAGAATGTTTCAATTCTGCATTTCATATCAGGGACCCAGACTGAGCAAGAACCTTTAAACTTAGGGCTCCTTGGAATAAAACATAATTTATTCATGCACCAAAAACTAATAACGTATTTGCTTATTCTTTTTCTTTTTGGTGTGTATGTGCTTTTTTGCTTTTATTGATAAACATACAAACATGAGATACTAACATTTTAATTTTATTTGTGGTTTCAGTTTTCCTTACAAACAGATATGACCAGAAGGCAATTAGAATATGAGGCAAGGCAGATCAGAGTTGCGATGGAACAACAGCTAGGAACATGCCAAGATATGGAAAAACGAGCACAGGTAACTGATTTATTATTCAACTAAAACCAGCACTAGCTAAACTATCAGCCTGTCTTCACTTTGGGACTATGGCTGCTGGGCAGCATAACTATTGCTCACGTAATTCTGCCTCCACTATATTTCATTTTCCTGACACTGTTCTGCTTTGCCTTGGAATTATAAGAGGGAAAAGAGTTAGATGCTGGTCATCTGGTAGCTGGTAGCTAGTTCCAGTCCTTCTTTGAAATTTTTACTTCTTGTAATCTAAGTGTGTATAATGACATTCAGAATACTGCTCTTCAAGTTGTACACTTAAAAGAAAAAAAGAAGCCCTGATTCAAGGATGTAGGAAGGAAACATATAAAAGATCTTTGGGAAAGATGAAATGAATTGGATGGAGTACACTTCCATATTTCTACCTTCAACTAATACCAAGAAAGAATATTAACTGGCTTTGTTATTTGTTAAGCAGTTCTATATATTGAATTTAGACCTTTTATGTTCACACAAGTGTATTACTGTTTTTAAGCCTTCAAGAGACTTTGTTGATTGCCTTGTCTTATTTCAAAGCAAGCATGGAGAATTAAAAACCCAAAACAA
Source organism: Saccopteryx leptura (assembly GCF_036850995.1). Classification (NCBI taxonomy): domain Eukaryota; kingdom Metazoa; phylum Chordata; class Mammalia; order Chiroptera; family Emballonuridae; genus Saccopteryx; species Saccopteryx leptura. The sequence continues at coordinate 170,134,732 of NC_089506.1, forward strand.
AAAAAATATGGGACATACTGGAGGGAAAACATTATTTGAGAGATTTTTCTATAAATAGCAAATGAAAGGGAGGGCCTACATTCATATGCGTGATATAACTGCATTTATGTGTTATTTTATAGTTTTAAAATCGCTAATACAGGACATTTTACATTTTCCAGAGTCTTTATCTTTCATGTAGTAGCTTCCTAAACATAATATATATTTTACTTATTCTAGAGTGTGGTGCCAGACTTAGGTGATTCCTAAACGCCATATATATAGTTCATGGTCCGTACTTGTTCGTTTCACAGCGAAGCTAAAGGCTCATTTAATAACATACATATATTGTATGTGTGTGTATGTATGTCTGTGTGTATGTGTGTGTATATATATATATATATATGTAAAGCATAATATAACCTTTTCTTTATGTTTCCCCTCACCGCATTCCATTCAGATTAATGTCCTAAATACCAAAAATAAAACTTAAAAACAAATGTAAAATACTAATTATAAAAGATTGATAAATTTTACTGTATTAAAATTATGAATTTATCTTCAGGGAACTTAAAGAAAGTAAAAAGATAAGTTACAGCTTGAGAGAAGATAATTATCACCATATAACTGACAAAAGAATTTAAATCGAGAATATATAAAGAATTTCTAATTACATACTCTTTTAAATTTAGTATTTGTAACATTTGGGATCTAATGGAATTACTCTAAAATGTCAAGCCAGTTTGTTTTATTTACAGAAAAACATGAGAAACAGGTTTTTGGTTTGCATGAATATTTGAAATACTGTATAGAAGTTATTTTTTCTGTATCTGTTAATGTGTTTGTTTTTAGAGATCCTTAAGAAACAAAATCACATAGTAGATTTGAAAATTCTTGTGTAATACAAATGTAGATAGGTGTATTCCAGGCAGTTTAATCCATATCCTAGAAGAGAGATTAACTTAAATTCTTTCTTGGCCATGTTGTTGAGATACATGCTGATAGAGTCATTTTTATTTTATTCTGGAATACAATGTTCTTTATTTTGGTAGTTAATATTCTAAGGAATATTATTCCGTATTTTTAGAAATACAACAAACATACATTTATTATGGAAATAGCAATTAAAGAAATATTGTAGACAAAGTATAAAGGCGAATAATGGAAATGTTTGTAGCATATACGTTTTGTTTTTAGTTTTGTTTTTTTTTTTAGCGAGAGAGACAGAAACAGACAGGAATGGAGAGAGATAAGAAGCATCAGTTTTTCCTTGTGGCACCTTAGTTGTTCATTGATTGCTTTCTCTTATGTGCCTTGACCAGGGAGCTACAGCCAAGCCAGTAACCTTTGGGCTCAAGCCAGCGACCATGGAGTCATGTCTATGATCTCATGCTCAAGCCAGTGAGCCCGTGCTATAGCTGGATGAGCCCCCGCTCAAGCCAGCGAGCTCAGGATTTCAAACCTGAGTCCTCTGGGTCCCAGGCTGATGCTTTATTCACTGCACCACTGCCTGGTCAGACTGTAGCATATATATTTAAGGAGTTAATATCCCTGATATACATGGAGCACCTATAAATCAATTGGAAACAAGATAACCAAATAGTAAGAGTCAAAATGTATGAATGGTCCCATCACAAATAAGTACAAGTGGTTAATAAACAATTACAGTGCTTAAACATCATTATTCATCAGGGAAATATAACATAAAATAGGTTGGTTTTTTGGGTTTTTTGTTTTTTTTATTTTTCTGAAGCTGGAAACGGGGAGGCAGTCAGACAGACTCCTGCATGCACCCGACCGGGATCCACCCGGCACGCCCACCAGGGGGCGATGCTCTGCCCATCGGGGGCGTCGCTCTGTCGCAACCAGAGCCACTCTAGCGCCTGGGGCAGAGGCCAAGGAGCCATCCCCATTGCCCGGGACATCTTTTGCTCCAGTGGAGTCTCGGCTGCAGGAGGGGAAGAGAGAAACAGAGAGGAAGGAGAGGGGAAGGGGTGGAGAAGCAGATGGGCGCCTCTCCTGTGTGCCCTGGCCGGGAATCGAACCTGGGACTTCCGCACGCCAGGCCGACACTCTACCACTGAGCTAACCGGCCAGGGCCAAAATAGGTTGTTTTTTATGTTAGTGGTTGTGGGTTGTGATGGTGGTAGTTTTATTTAGTTTTATTTGTTTTTTGGCCTATTAGACTGGCAAAAACTGTACAGTATAATGGCATGCAGTATTGGTGAGAGTGTGAAAGAAGCAGTTTCTACCCTGTTGTAAGAATAAATTGATATATTTATGGAAGAGAGGGTGGCACTCCCTGTCAAAATAAAAATACCTGTGCCTTCTGACCTGGTGATTCTGTAGGACTTCTAGGAGTAGGTCCTACAGAAATACTAAGGCAACAAGAATACAGCTATCAGTTTTTTGTTTGTTTTTTGTTTTTGTTTTGTTTTGGGTTTTTTTAATTTATTGGGGTGGCATTGGTTAATAAAATTATGCGTGTTTCAGATGTACAGTACTGTAATACATCAACTGTATTTTGTATTATGTGCTCACCAGCCCAAGTCAAGTCTCCTTCCATCACCATTTTCCTCTTCTACCTCCCCCATCCCTTTCCTTCTGGTAATCCTCATACTGTTGTCTTGTGTCTATAAGGGGTTTTTTCTTTGTTTAATCCCTTTACCTTTTCACCCAGGCCCCCAACCCCCACTCTCTGACATCTATCAGTCTTTTTTCTATCAATGAATGTTTCTTTTTTTTTTTTTTCTTTTTAGAGAGACAGACAGGAAGGGGGAGAGATGAGAAGCTCAATTTGTAGGTGCAGCACTTGAGTTGTTCATTGATTGCTTCTCATACATGTCTTGAGCGGCACGTTGCAGCTAAGCCAGTGACCCCTTGCTCAAGCTGGTGACCATGGGGTTATTTCTGTGATCCTGTGCTCAAGCCTGGTGACCTCAGGGTTTCGAACCTGGGTCCTCAGTGTCCCAGGTCAATGCTCTGTCCACTGAGCCACCACCTGATCAGACTGTTTCTATTTTGTTTGTTGGTTTATTTTGTTCATTAGATTCTACATATGAATGAAATCATATGGTACTTGTCTTATTCTGACTGGCTTATATCATTAGCATTAGCATAATGCTCTACAGGTCCATCCAAATGATGTCATTGCTACACTATTTGTGAGATGTTAACGAAAAGAGACAACTTCATAAATCAGAAAAAAACAGGAACTGTATTATTCCATACGTAGGTGGGACATAATAGTGAAACTAAGAGACATTTATAAGAGTGTGGTGGTTACGGGGGGGAGGGGGGAATGGGAGAGGGATAGGGGGTGGGGAGGGGCACAAAGAAAACAAGATAGAAGGTGACAGAGGACAATCTGACTTTGGGTGGTGGGTATGCAACATAATTGAACGACAAGATAACCTGGACTTGTTATCTTTGAATATATGTATCCTGATTTATTGATGTCACCCCATTAAAAAAATAAAATTATATTAAATAAATAAATAAATAAATAAATAAATACATTGGACAAGAAAACATGGATAAAACATTAAATTATAAACTATTTGTAATAAACTATTATAAACCATAAAAAAAAAAAAAAAAAAAAAAGAGACAACTTCAGTGTTCATGTGTTAGGGGAATTATTTAATAATTTGGCCAGAGAACTCCTTTCCCTCCCAACTATGCTTTGGTGACTGACTCAACATGTAAAGCAAGAACGGCCAGCAGTTGGACCCAGAAGTTGACCTCAAGAAGATTTGAGGCTATGAGAAAAGATGTGAGATCTCATTTGCAAGGTGCCAGGATAGATAAGAATTCTAAATAAGAGCAGAGTGAAAGTGTTTTAAAACATAAGTATTTAGCCTGACCAGGCAGTGGTGCAGTGGATAGAGTATCGGACTGGGATGCGGAAGGACCCAGGTTCGAGACCCTGAGGTCGTCAGTTGAGCGCGGGCTCATCTGGTTTGAGCAAAAGCTCACCAGCTTGAGCCCAAGGTCGCTGTCTTGAGCAAGGGGTTACTTGGTCTGCTGAAGGCCTGCAGTCAAGGCACATATGAGAAAGCAATCAATGAACAACTAAGGTGTCGCAATGCACAACGAAAAACTGATGATTGATGCTTCTCTCTCTGTTCATGTCTGTCTGACCCTGTCTATCCCTCTCTCTGACTCTCTCTTAAAAAAAAAAGTATTTATAAAAAGCTAACAGAAATAACAGGGTTATCACCATTGCAGTTAATGTTGTTGGGGTCCTTGCTGTCCCACTATTATTTAACTTTGTTTGGAGGCTCCATTAATGCAATTAGAAAAATAAAACAGGTGGTAAAATACCTATTTCCAGCTAGAAAGGGAGAGACCATTAATAATTGTCATTGGTAAATGATATGATTGTTTGTCTAGAAAAGCCCTAGAGAATAAACAAAAAAATATTTAAACAAATCGAGAATTGAGTAAGGTGACTGGAGTTAAGATACATTATACAAGTTAGTAGCTTTTCTCTAGTAGCAGTAGCTACCAGTTGAAAATGGAAATGCTCTCACACTAACAGGAAACTTTAAAATACTTAGAAAAGACCCACATGAAAAATATAAAATTACTAAAGAACGTAAAACAGGACCTTAAAAATAAACCTCAGATGGTAACTAGACTTATTGTAGTGATCATTTCAGTGTATGCAAATACTGAATCATTAATATTGTACACCTAAAACTACTGTATTTTTTGCTCCATAAGATGCACCTGACCATAAGACACACATAGGGTTTTAAGGAGGAAAATAAGAAAAAAAATATTCTGAACCAAATGGTGCTTTAAAATATTTTAGAAAATATAGTAACATGGTTATATTTCAATTTAACTCAGTTTTTTTAAAAAAAATAAAGAAGCCTGGATGGGAAGATTTCAATATCCTAAAAATGTCTGTATTTTTAAAATTAGTATACAGGGGGTCCTTGGTTTATGACATTCTTGACATACATTTCAAGTTTACAACGCTCACTCCCATAAAAACTAAAAAAATTGGGACGTGAGTGTTTCAGCTTAGGCCGTTAGCATCATATGTATGAACTACATGGGTGAACTAGTTTGGTTGCACACAGTGGAAGAATACTCAGTAATGTGGTGTGTGAATGAGGGAATTGCTGTCCCCTGGTACACTTACCTACACCTTTTTGGACTGTTAAAAGCACAAGTGTTCTGTTTGTGTTAGACTAGAATGTGTTTCAACTTACACCAAAATTTGGGTCACGTCACTGTCATAGGAACAGAACTGTCGTAACCTGAGAACCCCCATATAAATATAACATGGTTCTAGTTATAATCCAAATAAATTTTTGGAACTTGGAAAATTGTTTTTAAGGTTTATAATATAACAGTTTCCAAAAGTATTTAAGAAAGATATCACAGTGAGTGGGGATTTACCATTCATTAAAAATTACAGTAAAGGCTCTAGCCAGTTGGCTCAGTGGTAGAGCATTGGCCCAGCGTGTGGAAGTCCCAGGTTCGATTCCTGGCCAGGGCACATAGGAGAAGTGACCATTTGCTTCTCCACTCTCCCTCCTCTCCTTCATCTCTATCTCTCTCTTCCCCTCCTGAAGCCAAGGCTCCATTGGAGCAAAGTTGGCCTGGGCGCTGAGGACGGCTCCATGGCCTCCACCTCAGGCACTAGAATGGCTCCAGCCGCAATGGAGCAACGCCCCAGATGGGCAGAGCATCGCCCCCTGGTGGGCATGCTGGAGTCTGTCTGACTGCCTCCCCATGTCTAACTTTGGAAAAATACCAAAAAAAAACAACAAAGAAAACCAGTAAAAATGTCTCAATAATTAAAATGTGTTAGCACAGGGCTAGACATAAGCAAATGAATCAGAATAGGGAGTAGAGCCTGATCAGGCAGTGGCATAGTGGATAGAGTGTTGGACTGGGATGCGGAGGACCCAGGTTCGAGAACCTGAGGTTGCCAGCTTGAGCACGGGCTCTTCTGGTTTGAGCAAAGCTCACCAGCTTGGACCTAAGGTCGCTGACTTGAGCAAGGGGTTACTCGGTCTGCTGTAGCCCCACAGTCAAGGCACATATGAGAAAGCAATCAGTGAATAACTAAGGTGTCGCAACGAAAAACGTAATTGATGCTTCTCAGCTCTCTCCGTTCCTGTCTGTCTGTCTCTGTCTATCCCTCTCTCTGACTCTCTCTCTGTCTCTGTAAAAAAAAAAAAAAAAAGAATAGGGAGTAAAAGGAGATGGAAAAATATATGGAATTCTTATATGATAAAAGTTACATTATAAAATGGGGTGAAGTGGTAATAATACAACTACCAATCCATTTGGAGGAGGAATCGATTAGATCCCTACCCCACATCTGTACAAGAAAAATTACAGATGGATTAAATATCTAAATGTGAAAAAATAATCTAAAATTAATAGAAGAAAATATAAGACAAAAGAGATTTTCTTAACTAGAAATGGAAACCCAAAAGGCCTAACCACGCAGTGGTGCAGTGGATAGAGCGCTGGACTGGGATGCGGAGGCCCTAGGCTCAAGACCCCGAGGTCGCCAGCTTGAGCGCAGGCTCATCTGGTTTGAGCAAAGCTCACCATCTTGAGCAAGGCGTTACTCGGTCTGCTGAAGGCCCACGGTCAAGGCACATATGAGAGGACAGTCAGTGAACAACTAAAGTGCCACAATGAAAAACTGATGATTGATGCTTCTCATCTCTCTCTGTTGCTGTCTGTCCCTGTCTATCCCTCTCTCTGACTCTCTCTCTGTCTCTGTAAAAAAAAAAAAAAAAAAAAAGGAAACCCAAAAGTAATAAAGAGGGAAAATAAATTTATTTTGTAAAATTTTAAAGCATTATCTTGCAGAGGATAAAATAAGGGAAAATATTTGTAGCACATAAAAGGAAAATGGTCAATATCTCTAAAATTATAAGAATTCCTACAAATTAATAAGAAAAAGACAACTCTTTTTCAACAAGCAGGGGATGTAATCAGTCAATTTATTGAAAAGAAAATACAGATGACTAGTAAAATATACAATGACTAGTAAACATTTCAGGGAAACTGAAAACAAAATCCATTCTTGCTTGTGCCTGTGTGAGGTTCTTGGTTTTCAGCTACCTCTGTTAACAGTTTAATTATTTATTTACTACTTTATTTGATCGCATATTTAGCCACTTGTTGTGGTGTCATCCATCCATGACAGTATTATGTAAACAAATGGACATGGCGCCTGACCAGGCGGTGGCGTAGTGACTAGAGCATCGGACTGGGATGCCAAGGACCCAGGTTCGAGTCCCTGAGATCGCCAGCTTGAGCGCGGGCTCATCTGGTTTGAACAAAAGCTCACCAGCTTGGACCCAAGGTCGCTGGCTCGAGGAAGGGGTTACTCGGTCTGCTGCAGGCCTGCGGTCAAGGCACATATGAGAAAGCAGTCAATGAACAACTAAAGTGTCGCAACGAAAAACTAATGATTGATGCTTCTCATCTCTCTGTTCCTGTCTGTCTGTCCCTATCTGTCCCTCTCTCTGACTCTCTCTCTGTCTCTGTAAAAAATAAAAATAAATAAATAAAAATAAAAGTAATAAATAAATAAATAAATACAAACATTAAAAAAAAAAACAAATGGACATGGCTATGTGACAGTAAAACATAATTCACAAAAACATGGCTAACAGGCCCTAACTTGCTCACATCTGCTCTGGATTATATAACTGAAAGCATAATTGCTGGCCATTAGTTATGAGTGTTCTGAACTAATGTTTGGCAGGTTGTACTCAAAATGACTTTATTGATTAGTATGTGAGAATTCCTTTTTCTTCTGCATGTCTTTAGTACTTGAATCAGACTCTATATATATAATTAACAACCATTGAGCAATGAAATGTGTTATTTTATACTTCCTTGAATACTACTGAGGTTGAATATCTTCATATATTTATTAGAATTTTGGATTTTCTATTTGTTCATATTCTTACCATTTTCTATTATGTTAAATATCTTATTCTTAAATATTTGACAGATGTTGGCCCTGTCCATTTGGCTCAGTGGATAGAGCATAGGCCTGGCATATAGATGTTCCAGTTTGATTCCCGGTCAGGGCACACAAGAGAAGTGACCATCTGCTTCTGTCTCTTCTCACCCTTCTCTCCCTCTTCCTTTTTCACAGCTCGTGGCTTGATTGATTCCAGCATCACTGGGCACTGAGGATAGTTGGAGTATGACAGCCTCAGGCACTAAAAATAGCTCAGTTGATTTGAGCATCAGACCCAGACAGGGGTTGCTGGATGGGTCCAGTTGGGACATATGTGGGAGTCTGTCTCACTATCCCCCTCCTCTCACCTAAAAAAATATATATCTTTGAGAGATGTTTTAGTATCCTCTTGATGCCAATCTGTTGTAGATGATATATATCACAATTCTCCTTTGCCAAACCTGTTACCTATTTTAGCTTCATGATAAAAATTAATTTTTATTATAAAGCTAAATTAATTGTATTGACATATTTGTGCTTTCTTTTTTTTTTTTTTTTTTTCTGAAGCTGGAAATGGGGAGAGACAGTCAGACAGACTCCCGCATGCACCCGACCGGGATCCACCCGGCACGCCCACCAGGGGCGATGCTCTGCCCCTCCGGGGCGTCGCTCTGCGGGGACCAGAGCCACTCCAGCGCCTGGGGCAGAGGCCAAGGAGCCATCCCCAGCGCCCGGGCCATCTTTGCTCCAATGGAGCCTCGGCTACGGGAGGGGAAGAGAGAGACAGAGAGGAAGTAGGGGGGGGGGGTGGAGAAGCAAATGGGCGCCTCTCCTATGTGGCCTGGCCAGGAATCGAACCCGGGTCCCCCGCACGCCAGGCTGATGCTCTACCGCTGAGCAAACCGGCCAGGGCCTTTGTACTTTCTATGACCTATTTATATATTATTTCCTATCCTGAAGTCATCAAGTACCTACCTATTATTTCTAATAGTTTTAATGTTTATTTTTACAATTAAGTCTTTTTTTTATCTCAGATTCGCTATTATGTTGATCTGGAGGTAGAGATCTAATTTTACACATATACACACATCTTAAAATATGTATATATATAACTATTTAGTTTAAAATATTTAATATAAGTATATTTAATATTAATATTTACTGTTTAATTTTAGTATATTGTTTTATTGATTGTTAATATATAATATATTAAATATATGTTCACATATACATATATACAGGTACATGAATATTTATGTTGAATAATTTTTATTTTTATTTATTTATTTTTTTTCCCCCCCGAAGCTGAAAACAGGGAGGCAGTCAGACAGACTCCCCCATGCACCCGACCAGGATCCACCCGGCATGCCCACCAGGGGGCAATGCTCTGCCCCTCTGGGGCGTCGCTCTGTTGTATCCAGAGCCATTCTAGCGCCTGAGGCAGAGGCCACAGAGCCATCCTCAGCACCCGGGCCATCTTTGCTCCAATGGAGCCTCGGCTGCGGGAGGGGAAGAGAGAGACAGAGAGGAAGGAGAGGGGGAGGGGTGGAGAAGCAGATGGGCGCTTCTCCTGTGTGCCCTGGCTGGGAATCGAACCTGGGACTCCTGCACGCCAGGCCGACGCTCCACCGCTGAGCCAACCGGCCAAGGCTTGTTGAATAAATTTTTTATCATTCTGTAGGCTGGCCATTGAAAAAGACTGATTTATTGAACCCCACTATTTTCCCATTGATTAGTAATGCCATCTCTGGCATATGCTAAGTTCATCTTTTCTGGATATTTCGGGACTCTGTTTCAATAGTCTAATTTAGTTTCTCTGTGCCTGCACTGATACCATATTTGTTTTATTTGCTCTAGTTTTAGAAATCTTGGTACCTGGGAGGATGAGTTCTTATTTTTGTTTGTAAAAGTGTGGTTATATTCTGTCTCATTACTCTTCTATTTGAAATTTTGTATCAGCTTATCTAATTCAAAGAAAAGCCTTTTAGGCTTTTGATTAGAATTACATGTAATGTATACATTAATTTGAGGAGAATTTATCTTTACAATATTGAGCCTTTTTGATTGAAAGGATGGACTTGAAAACCAGACCTCTTGCTTTTAATCTTAGGCCTGTTAATTTACCAGCACTGTGATCTTGGATCAACTGCCTGCCTCAGTTTTCTCATTGTTAAAATACAGCTAATGGTAAACTATAAAATGTAAGGATTAAGTGATTTAATACATGTCAAAGCACTTAGAATCATGTACATAAAAACATTCAGTAAATATTAGGTATTATTAATTTTATATCTCTATTCATTTAGGTCTTAAATTATGTCATTGAATAAAGCTATTATACATTTTTTAAAGATTTATCCCTAGATATCATATAGTTTCTGTTGCTATTTTGAACTAGATTTTCTTTGAGTACATTACTAAAGTACATTTAAGTAATAAGTATCCAGTAATCTTCCCGAAATGTTTTATTAGATTGTCTCATAAGCTTAAGATTTTTTTGATTTTAAATAAACTGTCATATATTTGCCAGTATGACAATTTTGTTCATCTTTGCCAGTACTTTCTTTCTTTGTATTGTGTAAGAGCTGTAATGCATATTTTTTAAGATTTATTTTTATTAAATTTAAGGGGCAATGTTGTTTAATAGGATCATACAGGTTTCAGGTGTGTACATGTCTATGGTACATGATCTGTACATGGCGTTGTGTGCCCATCACCCAAAGCAAACCATCTTCCATCACCATGTATTTGGCCGCCCCTACCTCTAATATGTCTTTGAATAAGAAGCAGGATATTGGTCTTCTTTGTCTTGTCTTGACTTAAAAGGGGCTTCTATAATTTCACTCTTAAGTATTTTGTTTACATAAGGTTTATGATAGATACCTTTTGTCAAGTTAATTTATTCTCAATTCCTAATTTGCTGAGGTTATCCTAAATCTGTATTGAACTGTGTTACTACTGTAATTTTTTAAAATCTGTTTTTCGAAGTCATACCAACTCCGTACTCCTGAACAATTAAGCACTTTTATTAAACATAATGTCATACATATTCAAGATTATCATATAGAAAAAGAAAAATACTGTTGGCCTCCTCCGTTTTCCTGTTGAGAAACAGAAACACAAGGGTTGTCATGTCAGAAATCATCCATCTCAGTGGACATTAAGACAGACTTCACTTCAGGATTTAGTGATATATTGGCAATATAGAAATGTAGTGTTGCATTATTCCATACGTAGGTGGGACATAAAAGTGAGACTAAGAGACATTGATAAGAGTGTAGTGGTTACGGGGGGAGAGGGGAAAGAGGGAAGGGGAGGGGCACAAAGAAAACTAGATAGAAGGTGACAGAGGACAATCTGACTTTGGGTGATGGGTATGCAACATAATTGAATGACAAGATAACCTGGACATGTTATCTTTGAATATATGTATCCTGATTTATTGATGTCGCCCCATTAAAAAAATAAAATTATTATAAAAGCAAAAACAAAAAACAAAAAAAGAAATTAGTGTTATGGAGAGGAATATTAGCTATAATTTATACTTTTATCCTCTAAATATTAAAAATTTTAATTTAGGACTTCATTGGGGGAGGGTATCTAGTCATATAAAGAAAGGAGAAATATTCAAATATTACAAAGCCAGCAATTGTGTATAGTTCCATTGTTTCTGTAAAACCAGGAAATATTTACCATCTGGTTGTAGAAGTGATTGTTCATCTTTATAATGTCTTTAGAAAGCTACCAATAGTACAGGCATTTGTCCTTCAACGTATTTTCATGATGTAAGTTAGACTCGGACCTGTTTATTAATATTTATCTTACGTTCACTATTTTCAGATCCATGGTAGAGAGAATCAGCATAGTGTTAGTGTTACAAAGGTAGGGAGGGAAGAGGTTTTTTTTAATTTTGTGAGCACAACTTCCATTCGTTTTCTGTATTTAGCATAGTATTGGATAATAGCAGTAAACATTTTTACTATGTCAATAAGAAGAAGACATGGCTATTTAAGCAAAACTAGATATGATCAAAGGGTAATTTTTATTAGTTTTTAAATTATATATACTTAAAGTTTTTTGTTATAGTACTTTTATTATCTATTGGGGTATACATGCTCAGAAATCTTTTGATGGGGCTTATAGTCAAAAATGTTTGGGAACAACTTTATCTACTAACATTTATTTCAATCAGAACAATTACTGTTATAATACAATTTTTCATACCTCAATATTAGAACATCAGCTACAGAATTATTTCAGAAAATGGTACAACATTGGCAGTACTTGTATTTGAAACCTGTATATTCGATCTATCATAAAGCTAATTAAAAGTAATTTCAGTTTATAAGATTTTTACATATAAGTGATTTGGTTTTTCCTACTTTCACTAGTATTTATACAAATTAAAGCAATATCTAGCTTTTTCTAAAAGGACTTTTTCCACTGTTTCATTCCCATATTCTTTGATCTACAGTTACTGCTTTCTGTTTACTTGAAGTAAACAGATAGTAAGAAAAAGCTTGACCATCAGTGAACCCATTACTGGAAATAAAAATAAACTTGTAATAGGAATAACTTTGGGGAATGTTTATCCTCCTGTTTAAACCCTGATGTTTATTAAAACAAATCAGTTTTTCTTTACAAGCATGCCATGTTTTATATAAATATAAATAATGGATTTTTTATTACATGATACTGACATCTGAATTAATATAAAGGATTAAATTCAGGTGTAATTTTCCCTTCATTGAAATATTTTTTGAGATTAACTTTTAAACAATTTTTCATACTACCTGCATTATGTACAATTTGACATATAGTTGTACCATTTTGCTAAACAGAGCTATAGATCTGTTGTATAAAGTTGGGTATGTTAAAAAAATTGAACTGAACCTAATGTCATCAGTCTGTGAATATATATAAATATCTAACTTCTAATCTAAGAATTGTCTGACATAATCCTGAGATGTTAAGTGGTAGCCATAGTATGATTATTTACACTAATATCTTTAATAAGAAAGATTTAATTTGGTCACTTATTTTATTTTAGCAAAGAGTAACCAGAATTCAACAAATAGAGAAGGACATACTTCGTATACGACAGCTTTTACAGTCCCAAGCAACAGAAGCAGAGGTTAGTAAACATCTTTATTGTTTTCAGATATAAATATAGGTATTTATTGTAAGAAAAGAAAATATATATAATTAATGTGACATCATTGAAATATAGATGATTAGAGAATTGAGATACTTTGTTTTTCATGAAATTAAATTATCAAAAACCTTGACTACTATGATTTTTCCTATAACTTTTAAACAATTAAAATTTTATAGAGCCATACAAATACTTTATTTCAGTTGTCAATTTACATATAATCAGAAAACTAATTTAATTTGGCTATTATCAGCTAGTAAATAAATTTTCTTCTGGTAATCCATAGTAAAAATTGATGCTGCACATTTATCTATGCTTACTCCACAAACCTCATTAAAATGACAGTGAGAGACACAATGAAACAGTCACAAAGACTAGGTGAGGTGACATCAATAAAGTTTTGGGCCTGACCAGACAGAGGCACAGTGGGATAGAGCATTGGACACACTCCCAGGTTCGAAACGCCAAGGTTGCCAGCTTGAGCACAGGGTCGCTGGCTTGAGCGTGGGGTCATAGACATGATCCTTTGGTCGTTGGCTTGAAGCCCAAGGTTGCTGGCTTGAGCCCAAGGTCAGTGGCTTGAACAAGGGGTCACTCGCTCCACTGTAGCCCCCCCCCCCCCATCAAGGCACAGATGAGAAAGCAATCAATAAACAACGAAGGAGCCACAACGAAGAATTGATGCTTCTCATCTCTCTCCCTTTCTGTCTGTCCCTGTATATCCCTCTCTCCATTTCTCTCTCTCTGTCTCAGTCACAAAAATAAAATAAAACTTAGGGAGCTAGAAAGCAGGTAAACATTTGGTAGAGAATTGACCTACAGTTTAACAGTAGGAAGTTAGGAAGCAACTTGTTTTATATTGTAGAGTCTTAAAAAGTTCCAGAATTGGTTACGCTAGATACCTTTGTATATGAGGATTAAAATGGGGTCCAAAAGTAAGAGGATGATTTAAAATTTGTTAAGAAGCTAGTAGAGGCTCCAGACCTCTCTTCAACTCTGCGTAGCTGGGTGACTGCTCCTTTCCAGTCCGAGCAAAAGATGAGAGTTATTTGAAAGGATAAACTAGGGGTCCCCAGACTTTTTACACAGGGGGCCAGTTCACTGTCCCTCAGACCGTTGGAGGGCCACCACATACAGTGCTCCTCTCACTGACCACCAGTGAAAGAGGTGCCCCTTCTGGAAGTGTGCCGGGGGCCAGATAAATGGCCTCAGGGGGCTGCATGCGGCCCGCAGTTTGGGGAAGCCTGGTAAACAATGTGTCTTTGAATAGGAGTAAGCCTAGAATTGAAGTTGGATGTACCATATTAAAAACTACATTAAATAACAATTTACTTATCGAATGCTCAAACCTTCACTGGTATCCAGGCTTACAATACAGGCAAGTTTCGGGAAGCAACTTCTCTAAGAAATATGTCTAACGTCCCCAAAAGAGATCTAAAGACATTGACATTAGAAGATTTCTCAATAAAACAATTCATCTAGACTAGCCTACAGGATAGCTGTAGTTAATAAGCTTCATCTCTCAGGCATAAGAGTTTCACTTAACTTTTTCATAGGTATCCCACTCTTAAATATGGTTGGATAACTAAGGACTTCAGGCATTTTAAGAAAATTTCTAGGCCCTCGCTGATTGGCTCAGTGGTAGAGCATCGGCCCAGCATGTGGACGTCCTGGGTTCAACACTCAGTCAGGGTGCACAGGAGAAGTGCCCATCTGCTTCTCTCTCTCTTTGTATCTCTCTTTTTCTGTTCTCCTTTCCTCCTGCAGCCATGGCTTGATTGGAGCAAGTTGGCCCCAAGCACCATGGCCTCTGCCTCAGGCACTTAAAAATGACTCCAGTTGCAATAAAGCAAGGGCCCCAGATGGGCAGAGCATTGCCCCCTAGTGGGCTTGCCCAGTGGATTCCGGTCAGGGCTCATGTGGGAGTCTGTCTCTGCCTCTCCTCCTCTCACTAAAGAAAAAAAGAAAAAGTTTCTAATGCAAAAGAATTTAGTGAAAACAGATACTATGCAGGAAGAAAACTTTTGAAAAATAAAGCTAGTATCAATATTCTCAGATAAAAGATAATGCATCCAAAAAGGAAGAAAATGATGGTATATAAAAGGAACATTTAGAGAATTTTTAAAAAAAGAATTTTGGGGAATTAAAATTGTGATAGCAGAAGTGAACTCACTAGAAAGGTTAGGAAAATTTCTCAGAAAGTAGAACAAAAAGATAATAAGATTGAAAATAGAGAAGACGAGAAAATCAAAGTATTGTTATAGGAGTGTTTAATAGCCAAATGAAAGAGGAGTTTCTGAAAGAGAATGGAAAAGTTCTCGGATACCCACACTGGGTGTCCTACAGTTCAGTTAAGTTTTGGTGCTACCTAATGTAGACCCTACAGAGGTAAAGTCATTCACAAGACGGGCTTCACTTCAGGCACCAGCTGCAAGTTTTAGATGTCCCCAAGCCACCTTCACTTTGCCCACCTTGCTGTAAATTCCACCCCAGATGGATGTACTGCAGTGGAATTCAGTTCCAAAACTACCTGAAGTTAGCATAGACCCTACACATTGGGGCCAGAGTCCTTCACAAGACTGCCCCCATTTCAGTGCCAAGGCACCCATACTTCTGCCCAGCTGACTACAGATTTGGGACTTCCCACAACCCCCTTAGGTTTGATAATTTCTTAAAATGACTCAGACTCACTGAGAGTACAACACTTTCAGTTATAGTTTTATGATACAGCTCAGGAACAGAAATAAAGAAACATGTAGGGCAAGATATGAGGGTAAGGAGCTCAACCAGGCGGCGCAGTGGATAGAGCGTCGGACTGGGATGCGGAGGACCCAGGTTCGAGACCCCAAGGTCACCAGCTTGAACGCGGGCTCATCTGGTTTGAGCAAAGCTCACGAGCTTGGACCCAAGGTCACTGGCTTGAACAAAGGGTTACTAGGTCTGCTGTAGCCCCACGGTCAAGGCACGTATGAGAAAGCAATCAATGAACAACTGAAGCAGCGGTTCTCAACCTGTGGGTCGCGACCCCGGTGGGGGTCGAACGACCAAAACACAGGGGTCACCTAAAGCCATCAGAAAATACATATTTATTATACAATACATTTTTAAATAAAATATTTCGCGACCCACAGGTTGAGAACCGCTGAACTAAAGTGTCGCAACGAAAAACTGATGATTGATGCTTCTCATCTCTCTCCGTTCCTGTCTGTCTATTCCTGTCTATCCCTCTCTCTGACTTTCTGTCTCGGTAAAAAAAAAGAAAAGAAGGTAAGGAATGGAGGATGCAGAGCTTCCATGTTCTATCCTCATAGAGTCTGGACATACCACTCTCCCAGCATGTAAGTGTTTTTATCAGCCAGAAAGCTCCACTGAACTTTGGTGTCCAGAGTTTTTATTGGGGTTTCATTATATAGGCATGCTTGATTAAATAGGTGGCTACGTGACTTAACTCAGTTCCAGCCTCTTCCTCTCCCTGGAGGTCAATCTGGCCCAGAGTTCTAACCCCCTAGTAATACAGTTGGTTTCTCTGGTGACCAGCACTGAAGCTTTCTTGGGGCCCTCCTTGAGGCACCCTATTTGCACAGTAAAATCAAGGAATTCCAAGGGTTTTTGAAGTTCTGTCTCCCAGAAATGAAGGGACAAAAGATATATTTTATATTATACCATACCAGCCTGTAAATTTAAACCTCTAATCAAACTGCCTATTAAATTTGAAAGGAGAATGTACACTGCTTACAGAAATTAGAGGATCAGGGAACACGTAGGTACTTTCAGCCTTTTCTATACTGCATTTTCACCAATGAAATAAAGGTTGGTTTTGCATCTCATTTGCATAGTTGAACAACTTTCTTTGACTTGTCATTTGGGTGTTATGACCCTTTTGGTTCAATTATTCCCATCAGGGCACACAGGAGAAGTGCCCATCTGCTTCACCCCTCCCCTTCTTCTCTCTCTCTCTCTCTCTCTCCCCCCCCCTTTCCTTCCTGCAGCCATGGCTCAATTAGCATGAGTTTCCCCGGGCACTGAGGATGACTCCATGGCCTCCACCTCAGACACTAAAAAATGGCTCTACTTGCAACAGAGCAACAGTCCCAGATGGGCAGAACCGGGACACCTGTGGGAGTCTGTCTCTGCCTCCCCTCCTGTCACGAAAGAAAGAAAAAAGAAAGAAAGGAAGGAAGGAAGGGAGGGAGGGAGGAAGGGAGAAAGAGAGAGAGAAAGAAAGAAAGAGAGAGAGGGAGAGAGGGAGGGAGGGAGGGAGGGAGGGAAAGAGAAAGAGAGAGGAAGAGAAGGAAGAGGAGAAGGAAGGAGGAAAAGAACTAAAACCCCTTTTTAAATTATTTTGCTGTTTTTAGTTTTTTTATTGCATTATTGTCATTTTTCTAATAGAGATCACAGAGAAAATCTAGAAAATGGAGAATACTGGGGATTTGACACTTATAAATTAGTTTATATGCAATATAGACAAGAAGAGATTGCTGCCAAATAATTTCTCCACCACTAAGCAGATTGTGCTTATTGCAGTGCTTATCGCACTGTCTCTGCCTTACCTCCCAACAGTTCTGGTTTCCTGTCTAGATGCTGCACATAATTCAAGGGGCATAATTATTGCACATGATTCAAATTACAGAAGGGCATAAGAGACAACCAGTGCTGCTACTTGTGCATTATTTCTGGCAGGTTATTTAAGAAACAGTGAGAAAAATCATAGCATGGTTTTTAAAAGCTCTAGATAATAAGCCAGGGAAAAATATTTATTAAAATCCTCTGCAAAGTACTTACAACTCAATAATAAGGAGACAGCCCAATTTAAAAATGGACAAAACAGTTGAATAAATATTGCATGAGAAAAGATACAGGAATGGCCAATGAACAGATGAAAAGATGCTCAACATTATTAGTCATTAGGGAAATACAAATCAAAACTACAGTGAGGCCTGACCAGGTGGTGGCACAGTGGATAGAGTGTCCCAGGTCCCAAACCCTCAGGTCGCCAGCTTGAGTGTGGGCTTGTTCAGCTTGAGTACGGAGTCACTGGCTTGAGCATGGCGTCATTGACATGATCCCATGGTTGCTGGCTTGAGCCCAAAAGTCGCTGGTTTGAACAACGGGTCATTGGCTCAGCTGGAGCACCCCATTCAAGGCATATATGAGAAGCAATCATTGAACAACTAAAGTGCCACAACTACGAGTTGATGCTTCTCCTCTCTCCCTTCCTGTGTCTCTGTCTCTTGTCTCTCAAAAAAACAAAAACAGTGAGGTGCCACTTTACATCTGTTAGGATGGCTGTACTCATAAAGACAGTCGTAATAAGCATTGGCAAGGATGTGAATAAATACAGTGTTGGTGAGACTTTAAAATGGTACAGCCACTTGGAAAACTGGCAGTTTCTCAAAATATTAAACATAGAGATACCGTGTGACTCAGTAATTCTACTTTTAGGTATCTGTCCGAGAGATGAAAGCATGTGTCTACACAAAAACTCTTACTTGAATTTTTATGGCAGTATTATTCATTCTAGCCCAAAAGTAGAAACAATAAAGTATATATTGCCTGGTGAATGAATACAGATATGGTATATCCTTATAATGAAATACTCTTTGGTAATAAAAAGAAACAAATTGATGATACATACTATAATGTGGATGAACCTAAAAAACATGCTAAGTAAAAGAAGCCAGACGTGTAAGTCCACATATTCCATTGAGAAGAAATGTCCAGGAAATGTACATTTATAAAGACAAATTAGTTGCCTGGAACTGTGGGTAGTAATGAGGATTATCTGTAAATAAGCACAGGAGATCTTATTAGAAAGATGAAAATGTTTTGCAACTGGATTGTGGTCATACTTGGTAGATTTAATAAAAATCATTGAATTGTACACTTACATTGGGTGAATTTTGTGGTATGGAAATACCTCAACAAAAAGCATATATTTTAGTCCTAGTTATCCAGTAACAATAGGAATGAGGAAACTAGTTAGGATTCAGAACAGCTTCTTTGCCTTCAATGTTAGCACTAGTTTTAGACAGTGATCAGAGATGCAGGCACATCTGTAGCCTAGGATCAATGAAAGAATAAAGGGAAGTAAATAAGGAAGGAGGAGAAAAAGTAATAGCCGTAAATGTTAGCTATTAGTTTGGCTCTGCAATCAGACTCTCTGGGTAGTCTGTCTCTGTCATTGACTAGGTATGTGACCTAAGGCCAGATACTTCCCTGTGTCTCAGTTTCTTCGTCAGTAAAATGGGGATAATAATTCCACTACCTCATAGGGATAATAATTCCACTACCTCGTAGAGTTGTTATGAGGATTAAATTAGTGTATGACAAGTGATAAATGCATAGTAAACATTAGATTTTTTTTTAAACTTCATCCTATTTTTCCTTATCATCATCATCAAATGGGCCTGGTAGTCCTGAATGCCTACTATGTTTCTTTGGGTCCTCCATTTTCCCTCCATTGGAAATAACTATTTCAACCCTTTCTCCCTTCTTCTAATAATTCCACGTCCTCCTTCACACAGAAAACAGTAGCTATCAGAGAAACTATGTCTCCTAACAGGAAGCATTGTGCACTACTTCCTTCTTGCACTTTGGATTCTCAATTCCTGCCTTCTCAGGAACATTTTACTTTTTTCTCTCAAGTATTTATCATCTTCCTCTTCTGTAGCACCTTTCCATTGACAATTAAACAGAATCAGATCTTATGTTTAAAATATAAAATGAACTTTCCTCAATTCCACCCCTGCCTGCAACTGTCTGTCTTCATCTCCCCTTCCCTCCCTCATTGTCTTTTCCCAGTCCCCACTCTAAAGGTGTTTCTAGACTCCAAGTCTACATTTCTCCTCACCATTTACTCTTTTTTGTTTGTTTGATTTTTGTTTTTGTTTTTTTTTCTTTTTGTGCACACGTGTAAGAAGCGGGGCGAGCTGAAGGGAGAGAAATGAGAAGCATCAGCTCATAGTTATGACACTTTAGTTGTTCACTGATTGCTTCTCATATGGACCTTGACTGGGAGGCTACAGCTGAATCAGTGACCCCTTGTTCAAGCCAGTGACCATGGGATCATATCAAGGATCCCACCCTCAAGCCAGCAACCTCAAGATTTCCAGGTTGACACTTTATGTGCCACCACCAGTCACGTCCCACCATTCATTCATTTTTTTTTTCTCAAGTGAGAGGAGGGGAGATAGTGAGACAGACTCCCGCATATGCCTCAGTCAGGGTCCACCCAGCAGCCCCCATCTGGGGTCGATGCTCAAATCAACCAAACTATCCTCGGTACCTGAAGCCGACACTTGGACCAACCAGGCTATCCTTGGTGCCCATGGCTGATGCTCGAACTAATCAAACTGATCGAGCCACTGGCTGTGAGGGGAGAGAGTAGGGGATGGAGGGAGGCGAAGAGAAGAAAATGGTCGCTTCTCATGTGTGCCCTAACCAGGAATTGAACCCGGATGTTCATGCCCCAGGCTGACACTCTATACACTGAGCCAAGCAGCCAGGGCCACCATTCACTCTTAATCCAAGCCAATCTAATTTCCATTCCCATAATTTCACTAGCATGGACCATCCGTGACTTTCATATTGTTAATTAACTTGATATTTTCAGTCTTCATCTTAACACTTTTCACATTATTGAATACTTCTTGTTATTTGAAATTATTTTTCTCTTGGCACATATGACAATATTTTTTTGGTGTCTTTCCACCTGTTTGGCCTTTAAGGGCTCATGTTCCTTTATGTGGATGTTAATTGTAGGAATTTCTTAAGGCTTATTTCTCTTTTCTGTGTATTGTCCCTTCCTAAGACCATCTCATTTGTGCTTAGAGTTTGTTACCATCTGTATACTATTGGTGCTTAAATTTGTTTTTCTAGCTCTGAGCTCCAGACTCCTAAATCTGTGTGCCTACTCTGCATCTCCCCTTGTGTCAAAGGCACTTTAATCCACCATAGCTAAAACATAATAAAAGGTCTCTTCCTGAGTCTTCTTACCACTCTCCCTCCTTCAGAAAACCTTTATCCTCTTTTAAGTTATTATCAATCTTTATTATTAACACCATTCTTATTCAGATGTGTGAGCTAAGGAACATAGGAGTAATTCTTGACACCAGTTCTCTTTCTTCACACGCCGTACCCAATCTACCACCAAGTCCTTCAGATTTATCTCTATGTCTCCACTTCTTTTATCTCCATCACTGCTTTCTTAGTACAAAGTGCCATCATGTCACACTTACATAAATACGTTAGCCTCCAGAGTGATATCCTCTGTTTCCTATTTACTTAGACCCCTGCTCTGCAAACTGCGACTCGCGAGCAACATGTGGCTCTTTGGACCCTTGAGTGTGGCTCTTCCACAAAATACCATGTGCGGGCGCTACCTCAATAAGGAATGTACCTACCTATATAGTTTAAGTTTAAAAAATTTGGCTCTCAAAAGAAATTTCAATTGTTGTACTGTTGATATTTGGCTCTGTTGACTAATGAGTTTGCTGACCACTGATCTTAGACCATTTAAAAATTGACTTTAGCCTGACCAGGGTGTGGCACCGTGCATAGAGCATCAGCCTGGGATGCTGAGGACTCTGGTTTGAAACCCCAGGGTTGCCAGCTTGAGCCTGGGATCATAGACATGACCCCATGGTCTCTGGCTTGAGCCCAAGGTCACTGACTCAGCTGGAGTCCCCTAGTCAAGGCATATATGAGAAAGCAATCAATAAACGACTAAGGTGCCGCAAAAATGATTTGATGCTTCTCATCTCTCTCCCTTCCTGTTTCTCTGTGTCCCGCCCTTCTCTCTCTCTTAAAAAAAAAAAAAAACTGACTTTATAAAATCAATTTACATAAAACATTTTTCATTAATATGCTCATATTAGTTATTTGGGAGCAAGAATGTGATCTGAGAATCACTAAAATTCAACAAAATCAGTATTTTACTGTCTTTCTGTTCTCTTCACCCCATGATTCTCTGATATGCTAAAACAAGCCATGCTTCCTTCTATTTCCAGGTCTTTTATATGATCTTCTGTTTACATAAAACCTTCATCCTGTACCCATGTCCCTTTTCTTAAAACTCCTCTATTTATTATTCAGATCTTAATTCAAACAGGTCTTCCTAAGAGAGCTCTTCCCCAAACCCCCAGACCATATGACTCCTGTTACATATTCTTATAGCACCTTGTGCCCTTCTTTCAGAGCACTTGTCAAAGTTTTAACTTTATTGTTATTTCTCCCATTATTTGATAGTATCCCTGACTGGACAGTAAGCTCCAAGAGTGCCTAGAACAATGTCTGGTTTGCTTAGCATTCTTTCCTTAGCACATAATGCAGGTAACTAGCATAGCGGTTGCTACTTTTACATTGACATCTTCGGTTATGTTAGTGTCAAATCTTTGTGATTTTCATTGGTTTTGATTCATTTTGTTTCTAAATTGACTCTATATGTCTCTACCTTTGTTCATTTTTATCAATTTTATAGTGTGATTTTCAGATGATACTGTTTTTTTCTTCTATTGCCAGATTATTAGGGCTACCTCACTTTTAGCCTACATAGTTATACTAGTTTATTGATGGAAATGTTGCATGTAAATTAATTTTTAAGTCACATTTTAAATGGTCTAAGAAAGCATGATGTTTAAAGAAGTTCCAGTGGAAGCCATTTTGTAAGATAATTATCCACTATAATGTAACACTTTTTAAAGTATAATTTTTATTTCAGAGTCGTTTTCCCAGAGCAATCATATTTGTAATTGTTTCTATAAAAGATATTGGAAAAATTGTTTTTGATTCTGCAGTGTTATTTTTTACAAATCACTGCTTTATACTGGATATAATCTATCTTGAAATGCCTACTTTTACTAGATATAATCTGTCATTTTCATTTC
Source organism: Saccopteryx leptura (assembly GCF_036850995.1). Lineage (NCBI taxonomy): Eukaryota > Metazoa > Chordata > Mammalia > Chiroptera > Emballonuridae > Saccopteryx > Saccopteryx leptura. The sequence continues at coordinate 170,157,707 of NC_089506.1, forward strand.
ATATACCAGCTGGTAGTTACATTAGAAAAGATTTTTAATTTAATTATATCAGAGTCTAAGAGATTATCTGCTTGTTTCATATATTTTAATAGCAAATGCTATGTATAAGTATACTTACACAGAAGGTATTTATAAGCTTAGGTAATAGCGTAACTGTTATATTTGCAGCTCCATTAAATGCCAGAATCATGTGACCTTGCAGAAAAGACAGTTATTTGTTCTAGTTGGATTATATTCCTGATAGTGGTGTGAGCACAGCTGCTGGAGGATGGTGTTTCTGTGAGTCTCAGAAAATCCTTTGTCTTGTGCAGCTCTAATGCTCAAGGGACACACTTCACTTTCCTCTTACTGAAATAGCCGACTGGCAACCATGCTGGAGGTTATGAAGTCTGAAGTGCAGTCCTCTGCCTTCATAAAGCTTCATAACTGATGCATTCAGACCCTTAAAACAAGGAAGGAAAAAAAGCTGTGAGCTAAAAAGGTATACACCATTTTTGTCTGTAATGATGTTAACTCCATGTTAACAGAGGTCATCTCAGAGCAAGCATGAAGCTGGCTCACACGAAGCAGAGCGGCAGAATGAAGGTCAAGGAGCGGCAGAAATCAACATGGCAACTTCTGGTAGTGGTCAGGTAAATAAATCATTTTATTGGTTTTTTTTTAATTAACTATTTAAATATTTCAAAAGGAATATGGAGTTAGATGGTCCCCAGAATGATCTGTAAATCTTGTTTTCTTAGTCCTGAATGGATATCTTCAGAAGAAGAATTCAGTACCAAAATGCTATCATTATTCTTTATTACATCTAACAATAATGTTTTCAAATCTCTAAGTATATTTTATAGTCTAAATTGTTTGTGTTTTAATCTGAAGTGATTAGTGTGAGTAGTTTTTTGAAAAATAAATACTAAGCTGCATTTTGGTTATGCATGTGATTTGACCTAGTTATTGCTTGCGTTGACTAGGTTTGCTCTTTCTCTAAGGCATTCTGTGCAAAGACATTTTTGTTTTTAAAAAATGATCATAAGGACTTTGTTAGAGTTCTTGTTTTCTCTTGTAATTCAAGATTACTTAAATCTATAAATCTAAGTCTTATCTTTGAGAAGATGATTCTAATGCTCATAAAAAAGTAAAGACAAAGCCTAGTCATATTTAACTATTATATCATTTTTAGCAACATTGTGGAAGTCAGTGTGATTTTTTTGAAATGTAGGACTATATTGTCTTATTGTGCTGCCATCAATTTTCTATTAGTCTTATTGGATTTATCCTAATATAACAGAATTTTTCTTTGAGGTGTTCTGTATGCTCTGTGGTTTTTCAGTGAATATATTTATGCTGTAACTAAATAATTATTTAAAAATAGAATTTCACTAAGTTGATTTTAAGGTAATTTTCCTATGGTTGACATAAACTATTTCTTTAGTGTTTATAGGTTACTTTTGGTATTTATGAAAATGAGCATGCTTCTTTTAGTTTATTAAAATTTAAAACTTAAAATTGAAGCTAAAATTTATTATACTAAGTTAAAACAAAAAGTAATTCATTTTAGTATTACTAGTTAGCATTGCAGTGGGGAAAGTGCTAAGTTATAGATGGTAAATTAGTGCAAAAGAAATTATATTTAAATAGCACATTTGACTTTTATTTTGTTTCATTTCTTTTGTTTTTGAGAGAGTGAGAGAGAGAGACAGGAACATCATCTGTTCCTATATGTGCCCTGACCAGGTATTTAGCACTCCAACCTACTGAGCTATCTGGCCAATGCTTAATTTTTATTGATTTTTAGAGAGCTAGAGAGAGAAAGGGAGAGAGAGAAGGGAGGAGGAAGGGAAGTATCGTTGTTCCATTCAGTCATTATTTTTTGGTTGCTTCCTGTGTGTGCCCTGACCAGGGATCGAACCCTCAACCTTGTTGTTTCAGGATGACACTTAACCTCTGAGCTAACTGGCAAGGGCCACATTTGAGTTATTTCTTTGTTGTTTAGGGAATTACTTGGGAAGCTTATATGTTTCTGCACATATGTAGAAAGAAAGAAAGTTCCTTTTGACAGAAAAAAATTCTGTGCTTAGGATTAGACTTACCATTAATGCTTTGGGTCATATTGCAATTATTATATACTACTTTAAAGCCTTACCTGTCCAATCTGGGTGTCCAGTTAAAAAATAATAGTTGAATTTTATCACACTTATTTCATCAGAATTAATCCTAAGATTAGATTTAATGTCAAAAATAAAACTAAAAAATATTAAAAGATTACAAGAAAGTATGGGTAAAATTTTTATAATCATGAGGTAGGTAGGAAACCATAAAAAAGGGCTCAATAGGCCCTGGCCAGATAGCTCAGTTGGTTGGAGCATCATCCCGAAGCACAGAGGTTGCCAGTTCGATCCTGGTCAGGGCACATACAGGAACAGATCAATGTTCCTATCTCTCTCCTGCTCTCTCCCTCCCTCTCTCTAAAAATCAATAAAATAAACATTTTTTAAAAAGGTTCAGTAGGTTTCATATAAGAGTGTAAAACTTCATTGTGTCATAAAATCAGAGCAAGATTATAAAGCAAACAACCAAGATCACATTATTTATGAATATTTATTGCACAGAAAAAGTTAAAATTCAAAATACATAAAGCGTATTTACGCCCTGGCCAGATGGCTCAGTTGATTAAGCATACCCAAAAGCACAGAGATTGCTGGTTCAATTCGCAGTCGGGGCACATACAGGAACAGATCAATGTTTCTTTCTCTCTCTCGCTTCCTGTCTCCCTAAATATCAATAAGTAAAATTTAAAAAACAGAGTATTTATAAATTAACTATTGAAAAACTGTTAAAACATGGAAAAAAGGCTGTTAAAACAGGAATTAAAAGGAAATAGAAATGACTTGAAAACATATGGAAAGATTATCAGTTTTATTAATAATAATGTATAAATATAAACTACAACCAAAATGAGGTATTTTTAAGGCCATTGGGTTAGCAAAGATTAATAACACTCAGTATTGGTAATGGTTAACAGGCTTCTCATATACTTCCTGTTCCAACTTACATACAAATTCATCTTAAGAACAAACCTCCAGAACCTATCTTGTTCATAGCCAGGGGACTGACTGCCTGTAGTGCTCTCTTTGTCCTCCTTCATTCAGTTACATCAGTTCTTGTGTGCCTGAGCTTAAGATGACTTTCTCAAGAGGTTGAATAGTTCAAATCCCACTGTTACAGGTTCTCCTAGCATGTTTCTCTTTTTCGAAGATGACCACATTTGCAGTTTTACATTTATTTGTTTGAATATCTGATTAATATCTATTTCCCCCACTAAACTGTAAGCTCAGAAGGCCAAGGATTCTGTCTAGTTTTGTCCATTTTTATGCTCCCACAGTCCCTGATAAAGAGTAGATAACATAAGTATGTGTTGTTTGGAAGGACTGGCATCCCTTCTACAAAGAGGGTATCTTGATCTGTAGTCTCCCCTGGAACTTATTTGGGTCTTTTCTTTCTTTTCTTGTTGAGTCTGGTTGAAGGTCAATCTTGTTTATCTTTTCAGAGTACCAGCTCTTGGTTTCATTGATCTTTTGAATTTTTTTTTTAAGACTATTTCATTTACTTCTGTTCTAATCTTTTTATTTCCTTTCTTCTACACACTTTGGGCTTTGCTTGTTCTTTTTCAAATTTCTTTAAAGTGTAAAGTTAGATTATTTATTTGAGATTTTTCTTGTGTTTTTTTTTGTGGTAGGTAATGCTATGAATTTCCTTCTTATGACTGCTTTCTATTTTTCTCATAGATTTTGAGTTGTTGTGTGTTCATTTTCATTGGTTTCAGGGTATCTTTTGATTTCTTCCTTGATCTCATTGTTAACCCATTCATTGTTTAGTAACATGTTATTTAGCTTCCCATGTTTTATGTGTTTTTCAGTTTTATTCTGGTGATTGATTTCTAATTTCATACCATTATGGTCAGAGAATATGTTTGATGTGTTTTCAGTCTTCTTAAATCTGTTGATACTGTTTTGTGTCCTAGCGTGTAATTTATCCTAGAAAATGTCCCATGTGCACTTGAAAAGAATGTATATTCTGCAACTTTGCGGTGAGATCCTCTGATGATATCAATTAAATCCAGCTGATATAGTTTGTCATTAAGGCCACCATTTCCTTGTTGAATTTCTGTCTGGAAGATTTATCCACTTATGTCTATGGGGTATTAAAATCCTCTACTATGATTATATTACTGTCTATCTCTCCTTATATGTTTATCACATTTTGTTTTATATATTAGGTGCTGCTGTGTTTGGTGCATAAATGTTTACAAGGAGTAAATCCTTTTGTTGGATTGCTCCCTTTTTCATTTTGTAGTGTCCTTCCTTTTCTCTTATGATAGCCTTTTTTCAAAGTTTGTTTTGTCAGATATAAGTATTGCTACCACAGCTTTTTTTTTTTTCATTTCCAGTTGAGTGAACTATCTTTTTACATCCCTTTACTTTTTGTTTGTGTATATTTTTCGTTCTAAGATGGATCTTTCGTAGATGGCATACATATGGGCCTTGCTTTCTTACCCATACAGCTACCCTATGTCTTTTGATTTGAGCATTTAAGCCATTAGGTTTAAAGTGATTATTGGTAGGTATGTATTTATTGCCATTTTACTCTTTTAGCTATGTTTCTCTTTCTGTTTGTTTCTTCCTAAAGCAGGCCTTTTAACATTTCCTATAATACGAACTCCTTTAGCTTTTTCTTGTTTGGAAGCTCTTTATTTTCCCTTTGATTTTAAATGATAGCCTTGGTTGAAGGTTCTTGCTTTTCATCACTTCAGATATTTATTTTATTCCAGTTTCTGTTGAGAAATCAGCTCACAGTCTTATGAGAGCTTCCTTGTTGGTAACTAGCTCCTTTTCTCTTGCTGCTTTTTAAAATATTATCTCCTTGTCTTTAACCTTTGTCATTTTAATTATGATATGTCTTAGTGTGTGTATCTATCTCCCTTGGGAATTAAATGGGAAGAGAAAGCTAGAAGTAAACTATACAGGTCAGATTCCTGATTGCTTAGTGTATAACTATGTGTACAATTCATTTATGAATTGGTTCCCAGCGTTTCTATTTCAAGTTTAGAACCAGACCTCTAGTGACAACTAATAAATAATGAAATTCAACCAAGAGTGGGAAAGGATGAAATCGGTAAGAAAACCTTTTCTGCTGCTAATAAGTGTTTTAAAATTTTTAGTGTGGAAAATTTCAAACATATACAGAGACAAACAATGATATAGTAATCTGCATGTACCTCATCCACTTTGCCCTCCCATTTTATTTTTGAAGATTCCACACATCGTCATTTCTTCCCTGGATATTTTACTGTGTATTTCCAAAAGATGAGAACACTTTTAAAATATATAACTATAGAGCCATTATATACTCCCAAGTATTCAAATTTGCAACTTTTTCATAAATGTCATGATTTTTCAGTTTTTTTGACTCAGGGTTAGATACAGTTCAAGCATTGAGATTGGTTAACATCTCTCTGAAGTCTCTTTTACTATAGGTTTCTTCTTTGTCCCTTTTGTTTTCTTGCTTTTATTTGTTTAAGAACCAAAGTTGTTTGTCTTACAGAGTTTTTCGTAGTCTAGATTTTGCTGATAACATATCCATAGTGTAGTTTGACATGTTTCTCTATCCTCTGTATTTCCTATCAATTGGTAGTTGAACATAGAGATGTGTTCAGTTAGGTTTAATCCTCTTTTATTTTTTGGCAAGACTTTTTTCTAAGTAGTATTGTGATCTTCCATCAGGAAGCACACTAATGTGTGGTTGTCTCTCCTTCACTGATATTAATAGCCATGGTATTCAGTGTCTGGCTCCATTAAGAGTTACAAAATTATCTGGAATACTTCTGTAAAGAAAAATTACTTATCTACTGTTTGATAACTCCCAGGTACAGTTTGTACAGAAAAAAAAATGGAAAATTCTTCTTTCTCTTCTTGTGCCAGGTTTCGTAGTGAGTTAGTGGCACTGCCTTATAAGTAGAATCCCTTTCCAAAGTGAACAGCAGGAAGATAGATGAGGTTCTGACATAGCAGGTATAATTGAAATTGTATATCTACTTGGTTAAGTGTAACTGTCAAGCATTAAGTGCCTATAATGGCAATGAATATATTTGGATAAATAAAGGGAAAGTAGAAAATAGACAAATGCTTGATTCTAGAATGTAGTAGAAAGGAATTGTACTTACTTGAAGGATAGGTACATTCATCTTATCTCCATCTTTCTATTTCCTACCCCATTTTTCATTCTGCTGTTAACCTTTTCCTCGACCCCTTACCCCTGAAAGGTAATTAACATCTCATCATCAATGTTCATCATATGTTTACTAAGCATGTACATTATACCAAGACTATTCTCAACCCTAGAATATGGTGGTAAGCTAGGTAGATGCTACCTTACCCTCAAAAATGTATAATCTAGAAGTAAGGCATGAGCAGTGTCCACAAAATGCGTAAGTACTATGGGAGAGCAGGTACACAGTGCTGCAGGAACACAGAGCACATCACCTAGTTTTAGGGTAAGGTTGGTCCTGGAAAAAATTATAAGTTACTTTATTATGACTCTTCAAAACTATTTGGGTAAATTAGATAACAGTAATCTAGATGAACTATGCTGATGGCTTAGGGTTAGGGAAGAATTGATCGATTTAAGTCCTTTACTCAACAGATATCTGAGTATCTGAAAATATTTGGCAAATAGAATTCATAAGCTTTAGTGTTGGGTGTGAAAGTTGAGGGGAAGGAGAAGTTAGGAATAACTCCCAGGTTTCTGTCATAAGCGGCTAGCACAGCGGTTCTCAATCTGTGGGTCGCGAACCCGGCTAGGGTCGAACGACCAAAACACAGGGGTTGCCTAAAGCCATCGGAAAATACATATTTCCTATGGCTTTAGCCGCTGAAAAGCCGCGCTACCGTCTGCAGCAGTGCTATTCAGCTTGAACGCACGCTGTTATGGACGTGCATTCCAAACTGAATGCCTGCGGTCATGCGCAGACGTGATTGCATCATCCGTCCGGGGCCTAAGGGGCTGAGGGGGGGGACGCTCCACAGTGCATAGCCCCGCGGCTGCGCATCCATAGCAGCTCATTACATGTGTCCGGTGCTTGCTGATGTCATCAGTGGGCGGGTGCAGCAAGCGCCGGAGGACAGAAGCCTAGGAGGTGGAGAGGCAAGAGGCAGAGAGCCTGCGAGACAGCCTGCTGGTGTAAAAAAGGATAATAATGTAAAAACAGTACATACACCATACACACAATACTGTGTAAGTGTAAGGTGCTTTGTGTGTAATCATTACACAGTACACAAAGCAGCTTACACTTACACAAAGCACCATACATTTACACAGTGTGAACTACATCGGTCTTATACTATAAGAGACCACTATAAGATGTAGTTCACACTGTTCCCCAATGTTTAATTGTCTCCCATATCTCCCACTATTTTCCCATATTCTGAATGAGGAAACTGCTGAAATCAGCGGTTTCCGGCATTGAATCCGCCTCCTATTGATTTCATTGGGAGTGCAGCGGATTTTGTGGAAGAGAGCTCCCGAGAATCTCGGGTTACCACACAATCCGCCGCAGCCTCCTTTTGATTTCAATAAGAGGTGGAGAAATGACAGTTCCCGACACATTTCTTCCTCTCCTATTCAAGCCAATGGGATGCCGCAGCAGATTCCGCTCAAATATAGAGCATGTTGCTTAATTTTTTCCATGCTAGAACTTTTCCTAGAGCAGAAAAATTCCAAAGGTGGAATCTGCCACCCCCGATAGACTTCTATAGGAGGCAGATCTTTTACACTGCAGAATCCGCACAGCAGATTCCTCAGTGTGAGGCCTCTTTCAGTCTATTGGGGGTGGCGGATTCCACCTTTGGAATTTTTCTGCTCTAGGAAAAGTTCTAGCATGGAAAAAATTAAGCAACATGCTCTATATTTGAGCGGAATCTGCTGCGGCATCCCATTGGCTTGAATAGGAGAGGAAGAAATGTGTCGGAACTGCATTTCTGCTGTACAGGGGATCTCTCTTCTGCAGAATCCACGGGTCTCCCATTGAAGTAAATGAGATGTGGATTCCACCGCAGAAACTGCTGCTTTATAGTGTGAAAGAGCCCTGAAAGATACCATGCTGTGCAGAAACTGCAGTGTATCCTATGACGTAGTTCACACTGTTCTATATAGAAAACTTGCCACTAATCTGGAAAAAACAGATCCATTAATTAAGCAGCTATTTACGGAATGGTAGCCCCAACACACTAGGTAAGGAGGTCCATTAGTAATAAATATTTCTCAATATATAATTAAATATTGTTTTTGTGATCACTATGTTTAAATTATGTTTGATTTGTAGCAATGAGAATACATAATGCATATCAGGTATTTACATTCCGAATCATAACTGAAGCAAAATTACAGTTATGAAGTAGCCACCAAAATTATTTTTTGGTTTGGGGTCACTGCAACATGAGGAACTATATTGCGGGGTCACGGCATTAGAAAGGTTGAGAACCACTGGGCTAGCAGGTAGTGATGCAGGTCAGTGACATCAGTAGATGAAAAGCAGGTTTGAGGGAAAATAATCTAGTTTTGAAAATGTTAACAAAGATATTTAGACATTGAAGTAGAAATGTGAGATAGGCTAGTTGGTTTTAGAATTGAGGGGAAAGGTTAAGAATATAATAATTAAAAGTATGAAAGATTTTTATGTCTTTTGTGATTATAAAGTGAGAAGATGAAGACCACTAAAATCCCAAAGCAGGGGAATAATATTGTTTGAGAAAAGAGGAAATAGTTAACAGTATCCACAGTCAATCATAAGGGCCAAAAAATCTCCACTGGGTTTTAAAAAAAGAAGTATGTATATAATGCTAATCATGGCAAAAACAATTTCATTGACTTTCCTCCTTACCTTATCATATTGGAGTGAGTTGGGGGTTTAAATGAAAGATTAGAAAGCAGAAGAGAACAATTTTAGCTAACTCAAAAAGTCTGGGTGTGAACTGTTCGAGAGAGAAATGACTGTTAGCTGATGCAGAGTACAGGTTTGAAAGAAAATTTGAAGGTTGTTTGATAAGATAGAAGAGATGAGCATGTTTGAATTGTGATAGAAAGGAATTGGGACAGAAAAAGGTTGAAGATCCAAAAGAACAGAGAGAAATGGGGAGAGCGGATCCAGAGCACACGTGGAGGGTGGGCGTTAGGTAGGAGAAGGTGCCTCTGCTGCAGCAGCAGGGAAGAAGACAGAGCCAGGTAATTCTGTCAGTTTGGTAGCAAGAAGTTGAGGGAGTTTTTCTGATGACTTTTATTTCTCTGTAAATTAGAAGGTGAAATTATTTGTGGTAAAGGAAGGAAAAGAGCCACAATTTTATACAAAAGTAGGCCTGTCTAAAATAGCCACTATGGCCTGCCCAGTGGTGGCACAGTGGATAGAGTGTTGACCTGGAATGCAAGGTTCCCGGTTCAAAACCCCGAGGTTGCCAGTCATAGGCTTGAGTGTGGGAATATTGGCTTAGGGTGGGATTGTGTCGGTCCCAAGGTCACTGGCTTCAGCAAGGGGTCACTGGCTCGGCTTGAGCCCCTCAGCCGAGGCACCTATGAGAAGTGATCAATGAAAACCTAAAAGTGACGCAACTACAAGTTGATGCTTCTCATATCTCTCCTCCCTCTCTCTCTCTCTCTCTCCACCCTCTCTCTCTCTCTCTCTCAAAAATAATAAAAATAAAATAACCACTATGAAGAAAGATAGGAAAGTTAACTAGGGATACACAAGGATTACAGGTGCAATATTAAAGGCCTAGGTGTATAGGTGACCATCATGTTATATGGGCAGCATGCTGGAGAATTGTATGATTTTTCTCATGTGGTAAAATTCCTCAAAGGCCCTGGCCAGTTGGCTCAGTGGTAGAGCGTCGGCCTGGCGTGTGGGGGACCCGAGTTCGATTCCCGGCCAGGGCACATAGGAGAAGCGCCCATTTGCTTCTCCACCCCCCCCCCTCCTTCCTCTCTGTCTCTCTCTTCCCCTCCCGCAGCCAAGGCTCCATTGGAGCAAAGATGGCCCGGGCGCTGGGGATGGCTCCTTGGCCTCTGCCCCAGGCGCTAGAGTGGCTCTGGCCGTGGCAGAGCGACGCCCCGGAGGGGCAGAGCATCGCCCCCTGGTGGGCAGAGCGTCGCCCCTGGTGGGCGTACCGGGTGGATCCCGGTCGGGCACATGCGGGAGTCTGACTGTCTCTCCCTGTTTCCAGCTTCAGAAAAATACAAAAAAAAAAAAAATCCTCAAATATGTCTCAGAATTCATATCGAAGTGTAGAGAAAACACATAATTGGATTCATCTATAATTGCAGTATTTCCCAGCAGGTGAGATGGAATAACTGTGAAGCAAAACTTTGAAAACTAGCAAGAGAATTATGGAAGTGATAAACCACAAGAAATCCAAATTGGAATATATAGAGAGATTCATGCACTGGTTACTCCAGTCATTTCAAAGAGGCTTTCTTGGGAAAGATTAAAGGAGATTGATAAATGAAGAGGCTGTCAGAGATACAACAGGATAAGTAAATTATTCATAGATAAGCATTATTCAGAGGTGGTACATTTTCATGTAATGCAAAATGGTCCAGAATATGGCCATGGATGTCAATGGCTAAAATGGAGTAGAGGAGAAAAATCATTGACGAAGAAATCAGAGAACTGAGAGGCTAGGGTTTTGAATGGGTCATGTGCAAGATGTTAAACTTACTCAGTGATTGCAGTAATTGAAGTTAACCCTTTGAGTAGTATGTACATTCATGTACATGGTCATGTATTCTGCCCATCCAGAGTACGATCGTACATGTGTAAGGCAACACTAAAAAAAGGCAAATGTATGTACTTGGCCCTGGCTGGTTGGCTCAGCGGTAGAGCGTCGGCCTGGCATGCGGGGGACCCGGGTTCGATTCCCGGCCAGGGCACATAGGAGAAGCGCCCATTTGCTTCTCCACCCCCACCCCCTCCTTCCTCTCTGTCTCTCTCTTCCCCTCCCGCAGCCAAGGCTCCATTGGAGCAAAGATGGCCCGGGCGCTGGGGATGGCTCTTTGGCCTCTGCCCCAGGCGCTAGAGTGGCTCTGGTCGCGGCAGAGCGTCGCCCCTGGTGGGCGTGCTGGGTTGATCCCTGTCGGGCGCATGCGGGAGTCTGTCTGACTGTCTCTCCCCTTTCCAGCTTCAGAAAAATACAAAAAAAAAAAAAAAGGCAAATGTATGTTCTTCTTGTTTCCATAAATTGGTTATCAAACATGATTTTAAATTAATAAAACTATAACTGGAACTAGTTTCATTTTTTGGGAAAAAAACTCACTCCAGAGGGTCAGTGAGCATGAAAAAGACTCTCTACTCAAAGGATTAAAGAAAGTTAGTAACCCTTGAACCAAAGTCTTTAATGATTGAGGATAGTGATTGGGACATTAGTAGATGATAACACTGGAGAAGGGGAAAGGTAGATTATAACACAAAATTTGAAACTATTACAACAAAGTGGAGGAGTAATGGTTTCAAAGTGGTATGTAAGAGTGAGGAAAACAGGCTTGTGCTACCCCTGAGTCCGAAGTATGTGCAGTGTGGGAAAGAGAGCTATAGGGGAAGTGGTGTCCTATGAGAGCGAGGTTTCAGTTCAGGCCAGGAGTAAAAGGAGCATTAAGTAAAAAGCTGAAGATGTGGGGGTATCTATGAAGCGTGGAACCTAAATTCCACAAGTAAAGTTAGAAAGGAAAGAGAGCAATGAGAAGTAGGGTCTCACACATTTTAGGGCTGAGAGTCAGGAATGATAAAGAACTTACCGTATTTTTTGCTCCATAAGATGCACCTGACCATAAGACACACCTAAGGTTTTAAGGAGGAAAATAAGAAAAAAAATATTCTGAACCAAATGGTGTGTTAAAATATTTAATAAAATAACGTATTTTTTGCTCCATAAGACGCATGGGCATTTTTCTCTCCACTTTGGGGGGGGGGGGTGCATCTTATGGAGCAAAAAGTACAGTATATCTTTGGACAGTGAGTAAGGCCGATTCAAGGAATATGCATCATGACTGATTTTAATAGGTTTTGAAGTTGTGAGAGTTAATTACACTCACGTTTTTTCAGAATTTAGTCATGAGTTGGGCAGGAAATGCTTTTTATGAAGTTACCAATTCTTGTGGTAAAGAAACATCTTTCTTTCTGAAAGATACTGGCTAAGGTCTAGCCATAATAAAGGGGCCCGGGAAACATTCTCAAGGCCCAAGTTCTAGACTTACAGTGAATGTGGGCACGGAAATGTTCTTTTGATGTCTCCATTTAATAAAGGCATCTGGATTTCTAGCTGGGGGGGGGGGGGAGTGTCCCACAATTAAGGAACTGTACAGGGAAATACTAAGACTGAAGCTTAAAGATTTCATGTCCACACTGAGGTCAATGTCAGGAACAGCTTATTGTGGAAATAGGGTTTTGGTTTGTTTGTTTGTTTGTTTGTTGACAGAGGGACAGAGACAGGTAGGGAGAGAGATGAGAAGCATCAGTTCTTCGTTGCAGCTCCTTATTTGTTCAGTGATTGCTTTCTCTTATGTGCCTTGACGGGGGTGCTACAGCAGAGCAAGTGACATTTAGGCTCAAGCCAGCGACCACAGGATCATGTCTATGATCCCACGCCCAAGCCAGCTACCCCGCGCTCAAGCTGGTGAGCCTGTGCTCAAGCGGGATGAGCCCGTGTTCAAGCCAGGGACCTCTGGGTTTGGAACCCGAGTCCTCCACATCCAAGTCCGACACTCTATCCACTGTGCTACTGCCTGGTCAGGCTAGTTTCTCTTTTGTTTCATGTAGTGTATTATCTGTTGCTGCTTAACACATTTAGGAGCTTAAAACAACAGACTTTAGCAGCTTATACAAAAAAAAAAAAAAACATTTAGTTTCTGTAGCTGAGTCCCTCTTGACGGTCTCTCACAAGGATGCAATCAAGATGTTGGCTAGGGCTACAGTCATCTCCAGTTTTGACTAGGGGAAGTTCTGCTTCTCAGCTTACTCATATGGTTTTTGGTAGGCCTCATGTCCTTACTGGCTGTTGGCCAGAGATGCCAGTTTCTTGCCACCTGGGCCTTTCCAAAGGGCACTTCATAACATTGTAGCTGGCTTCACTCAGAACAAAAGAGGGTGCTCAAGATGGAAGCCAGTCCTTGTTATATTATTCTAGAAGTGATTTCTCATCCCCTTTGCAGCATACTGTCACTAGAAGCCAGTCATTAAATCTAGCTCATTCTCAAAAGGAGAGGATAGAGGGCATGAATACCAAGAGACAAGGGTCATTAGTGGGTGTGTTAGAGCCTGCCTACACAAACAGTAAAAATAAAAATGGTGTGTTCACTTCAGGATAAGGAGTCATTCCCCTTCTACTGAAGACCAAGGCAGGCCTCATCCTGGAATCAGAATAAGCTTTTTATATCCAGGCCTCTGTCCCTCTCTCTTTCTCTCCTCCCTCTCTCTCTTTCTCTCTCTTTCTGGGACCAGAATAAGCATTTTATATCCAGGCTTCTCTCCCTCTCTCTCTTTCCTTCCCTCTCTCTCTCTTTCTCTCTCCCTCTCTCCACACACACACACACACACACATGTTCTTTCTGACCTTTGCTTATGCTTCTGCCTGGGCTGCCCTGTGACTAATCCTTCTTTTTGTTGGCTAAACTCTCCATAGTTCAAATCTAAAGTCAGGTAACACTTTTTCTAGGAAGCCCTCCCTGTACTCCCAAGACTGAGTATATGCCCTTCCTTTATGTTCACATGCCCTCTGTCAAAGCATTTACCACTGTGCGTTTACATGTTGACCTCCACCTCAAGACTTTCTGTGCAGTAAAGGTGGAACTGTTTTCAGTTAGATTCCTCGTGACTAACAGTATACCTTGAAAGTAGTAGAAGCTCAGTAAATATTGCTATGTGGTTGTATATGAATTGAACAATCATTTTAAAAGCACCCAGTGGCTGGTGGCAGTGAGAAGAAATGCAGGATGAGTCTGTCTCTGCTGCGCTTTCTCCCTGCTCTGAGGAGTGCTAACTAACTACTCCAAATAGAGATGTATCCCTAGACTCTAGGGCCTAGAGAACCAATCAGTATAAAGCATCCAAACCTACAAAGAGAGTAGAGACTAGAAAGGGTAGACCCTCAGGGACTCTGTACTAGTATTTTTACTCCAACTCTAGATTTCCCTATGTGAGTGAACATAATTGGGTCTTCATGCTTTTATATGTGGAGACATTAAAAAGACTTCTCCGCCCTGGCCGGTTGGCTCAGTGGTGGAGCATTGGCCTGGCGTGCAGGAGTCCCAGGTTCGATTCCTGGCCAGGGCACACAGGAGAAGCGCCCATCTGCTTCTTCACCCCTCCCCCTCTCCTTCCTCTCTGTCTCTCTCTTCCCCTCCCGCAGCCAAGGCTCCATTGGAGCAAGGTTGGCCCAGGCACTGAGGATGGCTCTATGGCCTCTGCCTCAGGCGCTAGAATGGCTCTGGTTGCAACAGAGCAATGCCCCGGATGGGCAGAGCATCGCCCCCCTGGTGGGCATGCCGGGTGGATCCCGGTTGGGCACATGCGGGAGTCTGTCTGACTGCCTCCCTGTTTCCAACTTCAGAAAAATACCAAAAAAGAAAAAAAAAAGACTTCTCAAGTTGGCACTTCTTAAAATAATCTTGATTAAGGAAAGATTAGCATACAATAAAATATATCCATTTTAAGCATACAATTAAATGAGTTTTACATTTACAATGTTTTAAAACTTTTACAATTAAATTTGCAAAGTAATTTTCTCTTTAAAATGTTATTGTGAATGATAGTAAAATATGCTTTTATAGACTGGACAGAAAAAAAATAACCTTGGCTTGTAATTTGACTTCTATGGAAATTCTCAGCAGTGTTTTTAAAAATGAGCTTTATAAAAGTATTATCTATTTAAGGACTTGTTATAACAAATTCAGAAATCTCTGTAAGAGTATCTAATTGTCAGATTATTAGTATTTAATATTAGTACTTCAGTGCTGACTAATCAGTTAGGAATGCTTGTTAACAATATTCTATATTGTCTACCAGCGGAAGTTAGCAGATGAACAGTAAAGATTGCTGGCTAACAAGGAAGGTTTTTTGTTTGTTTGTTTTTTGAGAGAGGCAGAGAGAGAGAGACAGGAACATGGAGCTGCTCCTGTGTGTACTGTGACCAGAAATCCAACCAGCAACCTCTGGCTCTAGAAGGACTCCCAGCCAACTGGCCAGGGTTTATTTTCAGAGGGACGGAGAGAGGAAGAGAGAGAGGGGAGAGGAAAGAGAAACATTCATTTGTTGTTCCACTCAGTTGTGCACTCATTGGCTGCTTCCCATGTGTGCCCTGACCGGGAATTGAACCCCCAACCTTGTTGTTTTGGGACAACAGTCTTAACTGACTGAGCTAACTGACCAGGGCCTAATAGGGAAGTTTTAAATGTGTCATAAATTACAAGATCTGTTGATTCCAAACTTTAGGGCAATGGGTTACGTTCAGAGATACTGATTCGTTCTGAACCATTGTGCAGCCGCTGTCTGGGACTGATGCTCTGCCCATCTGGGGCCATGCTCGCAACCGAGCTGTTTTTAGTACCTGGGGCTGCCACTTGGACCACAACTAGCTATCCTCAGTGGCCCTGCTGACACTTGAACCAACTGAGCCATAGCCTGTGGGAGAGGAAAAGGGAGAGGAGCAAATGGTTTCTTCTCCTATGTGCCCTGACTGGGAGTCAAACCTGGGATGTTCATACACTAGGCCAATGCTCTATCCACTGAGCAAACCAGCCAGGGCCAAAAGCGACATTAAAACGACACATGAGATACTTAATTTTTTAAGTAAGAGGAGAAGAGATAGTGAGACAGACTCCCACATACAACCTGACCATGATCCACCTGGCAACCCCTGTCTGAGGCCAATGTTCTGCCCATCTGGGGCCCTCATAACCAAGCTATTTTTAGCACCTGAAGCAGAGGCTCCACAGAGCCATCCTTAGCGCCCAGGTCAACATACTAAAATCAAGCAAGCCATGACTGCAGGAGGAGAGGAGAAAGAAAGAGAGAAGTAGGAGTGGGAAGAAGCAGGTGGTCGCTTCTCCTGTGTGCCCTGACAGAGAATAGAACCTGAGTTACTTAATTAAATGAATGTAACCTTTATCTCCTGCTGTATACCTTGTATCCTTTTCACTGTAAACTGGAATACTCCATACTCTCCTTAACCCCAAAGTTCAAGGCCTATCTTAAATGTTACATTTTATGCAGGCTTTAATAGTTTCTAAGCAGGTAGTTGTTTCTTCCACTTCCCCCTCTGAATTTTATATATTCTTCTATGATAGTGCTTATATCACACTGCAGTTACTTATTTTTTCATGTCTTTCGCAAAAAGAAGTTTCAGGCCCTGGCTAGTTGGCTCAGTGGTAGAGTGTTGGCCTGGAGTGTGGATGTCCCAGGCTCAATTCTCGGTCAGGGCACACATAAGAAGCAACCATCTGCCTCTCCACCCCTCCCCTTCTCTTTCTCTCTCTCTCTCTCTCTCTTTCTCTCTCTCTCTCTCTCTCTCTCTCTCTCTCTCTCTCTCTCCCCCTCTCTCCTGCAGCCATGGCTTGATTGGTTCAAACGCATCGGCCCAGGCGCTGAGTATGTCTCTGTGGAGCCTCAGCCTAAGGCACTAAAAATAGCTCAGTTGGGAGCATGGCCCCAGATGGGCAGAGGATAGGCCCCAGATGTGGGTTGCCAAGTGTATCCCAGTTGGAGCACAGGCAGGAGTCTTATCTCTCCTCCTCTCGGTTGGAAAAGAAAAAAAAAATTTTTTTCAAGTTCTCCTACTGTGAGCTCCCAGAGAACTGGACTATACTGAATTCAGTCAGTTTTGCATTAATTTAGAGCAGTTCATCAATCAATGGAGCTCTCTATTGATCCATTTATATGTAACTGAATGTAATTGCATGTCTTTGGATCTATGAAAAAGTAATTTCACAGGATTTCTTCAGTGTTTGGTTACTTCTGTAATGTAGTTTAACTGGCTTTTGCAACAGATCTCCTTTTCTTCAGTTTTTCTCAAAACTTTACTTAATAGGCCCTGGCCGGTTGGCTCAGTGGTAGAGCGTCGGCCTAGCGTGCGGAGGACCCGGGTTCGATTCCCGGCCAGGGCACACAGGAGAAGCGCCCATTTCCTCTCTGTCTCTCTCTTCCCCTCCCGCAGCCAAGGCTCCATTGGAGCAAAGATGGCCCGGGCGCTGGGGATGGCTCCTTTGCCTCTGCCTCAGGCGCTAGAGTGGCTCTGGTCGCAATATGGCGACGCCCAAGATGGGCAGAGCATCGCCTCCTGGTGGGCAGAGCGTCGCCCCTGCTGGGCGTGCTGGGTGGATCCCGGTCGGGCGCATGCGGGAGTCTGTCTGACTGTCTCTCCCCGTTTCCAGCTTCAGAAAAATGAAAAAAAAAAAAAAAAAAACTTAATAAATTTGTAGGTAAAAAAATTATTTTGAGCAGTTATAGTGTTTACACTTTTAATGGTATATTTAGCTGTCTACCCTAAAGAGTGCCTTAACATGAAGCTAGCTGTAGTTGTCTACAATCTAAATTACACTATCTATAATTTGCTTAACTTCTAGGGTTCGACAATACGAATGGATCATGAGACAGCCAGTGTTTTAAGTTCTAGTAGCACACATTCTGCTCCTCGAAGGCTGACAAGTCATCTGGGAACCAAGGTAACAAGATTATAAACCTGGTCACTAATACAATGGGTACTTCTCTAGTATCTGTAGATAAGTCACTAAAAACATTTTCTTCATCTTTTACATAGAGGAGAATTTTGATTCCATTATCATAGTCTCTTAAAGAAATGATATCTTCTTATACAAAGAAGCAAAGACAAAGGGAAAATAAGTATTATTAAAAGGGCCAAATTAGCTAGTTATTTTTTTCTTTTTTCAGCCATAGAAACTTCTCTGCAGTGACCCTAAGCTCCAGCCTCACTGGCTTACTTGCTGAGCTCTCTCTCCTGTGACTTGCTGCCTCCATGCTTTGCCTGCACACATCTCCCTGCATGTCACCTCACCACGGCTGTCAAACCTTAGCCGCCTTCGGAACTCTTCTGTCTTTTCTTCTTACACAACCATTTCTGAGTCCCATGGTCCTCTTGTTTCCTCACTTGGTCTTTCTACCTCCTTTGAATCACCAATTTTCATGAAGCTCTTTTGGAAAACAGGAACTGTTTTCTGTGTATTGTTTGCTGCACCTAGCATAGAGCCTGCAAAATATTTGAGTAGATGGGAAAATTATTGAAATTCAGTGTTATCCAGTGCTGGTAAGTCAGCTTTCTTAGGGTCTCTCAGATGTTTATAAATATCTTAGAACTTGGGTATAGCATGTTCGAAAAGAAATTTTTTTTATTGTTTTAAAGCCAGAAACTTTAATATTATATTGACAAAGAATGAAATTCTGATATTACCAAACAATATTTTTTCATTATTTCTAAATATAAGGTCTACCGGAAAGTTCTGTCCGTTTCTATCACAAGTTTCGACATGTAAGCACGTTTATTTGGCGCATGTGTGCCTCTCTATTTTTATCACTTAATGTATACATACTGACGTAGCAAACTAACTAAAACAAAGTTGATTCACATTAGTCTTATGTGTGAAGTGATAGTGTACCCATAGCTACTGATAAAGTTCATTTACGCCACTGTAATTTTTACGAATTTCAACAAGGAAGAAATGCTACAGAAGCATGTCTGTCGCATCCACCATATTCCCCGGACTTAGCACCCTCCGACTATCACTTGTTTTTGTCTTTACAAAATTTTTTGAAGGGCAAAAAATTCAAAAATGAAGAAGATATCAAACAAGCACTGGTTCAATTTTTTGCATCAAAATATAAAACATTTTTTAAAAATGAGATATACAAATTGCCCTCACACTGGCAAGAAATCATTAATAATAATGGCAATTATATTATTTAATAAAGTTTATTGACGGTAAGAAAAATTTGTATTTTGTTTTATTCCAAAAATGGACAGAACTTTCTGGTAGACCTTTAATTCCATTAACTGTTTTCATAGCATACTTTATATACTCTTTATTTTAATAATATAATGGCTCTTAGGAACAGCATTACTGAAATACCTAATGTTGATTTAAAAAATAATTTTTAGACTAGTCCATGCTATTGTTAATATAAGACATAATTCTTTTAATAACTCACATTAGCCAGTTCTTAGGATCACTGGAATGCTAGTAACTGTGCTAAAAGTTGTATGTATATGATCTGTTATCTTCTCAAAAACCCTGTGAGATATTCTTGTTTCTCTTTTTTAAATGAGAAAACTAATACAAAAAGATTCAGGCAGCTATGTGATTAAATTGAAATTCATCCCCAGATCTATCCAACATCAATACATAATTTTTACTATAAAGAAAGTCTCTAATATTCAACATTACTGTTGTGTGAACACTGGCAGCAAGAATACCTTTTCCTTTTGAAGTAATTTATGCATGATATTAAGACCTTCCTGGCCTGACCAGGCGGTATAGCACAGTGAATAGAGCATCCGACTAGGATGCTGAGAACCCACATTAAAAACCCTGAAGTCTCCATCTTGAGCGTGGGCTCACCAGCTTCAGTGCAGGGTCTCCAGCTTGAGAGTAGGATCATAGACATGACAGCATTGTTGCAGGTTTTAACCCAAAGGTCACTAGCTTGAGTCCAGGGTCGCTGGCTTGAGCAAGGGATCACTCATTTTGCTGGAGCCCCCAGGTCAAGGCACATATGAGAAAGCAATCAATGAACCAACTGAGGTGCCACAATGAAGGATTGATGCTTCTCATCTCTCTCCCAACCTGTCTCCCTCTCTCTCTATCTCTCTCGCTTATAAAAATAAAAAGCCTTTCTACATTTTTGAATGCCAGCTGCAACCCTGCATATGTATTACTTTATTTAATCTTCACAGAAAACCCTAGGAGGTAAATTCCTCCATTTTGCAATTGAGAAAACAGGCTCAAAAAAATCAGATAACTTGTGTCACACAGCTTACTCATAAGTGGTGGAGCCAGAATTTGAAAGCCCATTTATCAAGTTCTACACAGCCTCCTGAAATGTTTAATATAAGAGTAGGGTATGTTTACACAGTTAGAGTCAAGTTCCTCAGTCTGAGTCCTATGGGCTGGATAATTCTTTGTTGCATTGTAGTATATTAAGGAGCATCTCTGGTCTCTGCCCACTAGACACCATAGCACTTCATCCTGCAATTGTGACAACCAAAAATGTCTCCAAAGCATTACTAAGAGTTAAGAACCACTGATTTATAGACCTGACACATTCCTTATGCAATAGCTTTAAAATGAAGCTGGTCACAGTCCAAGATAACAGTACTGTTTCCTGTTTCTAATTGGCTTCTAAGTAAATCCTTAGACTTTACTTTCACAGGGTAATTGATGCTTAGCAGTTGCTTTAAAAAATTGTGTAAGAATCCTGGCTTTGTACTCTATGTGATCATGGCATCCTTCTTTTTATGACAAAATATTTTTATATGTGTAAGGAAGAAATCTTACAGTTTTTACAATGCTGTTAAAATCCAGTGAGGTTTAGTGATTGCTGAGAACTAGTACTTAGTTAAGTAATGATTGTTGAAAGTGTTTTATTTTTATTAATTATAGTTGTAGAGTAAAAGAAGTAAAATAAAATGTTTAATTGTGCAAAGAATTTAGATAGATACATTACTCTCCATGGATATAAGTGGTTAATTGGTTTTCATTCATTATAATCAATGGATTATCACCAGCTTATCCAAATAAACAGCACTTTAAGTATGTAAGAACCTACTTATTTTCAGCACTGTATACTACCACTGCTACTTACTCATATAAACAAATTGGTGATGATTACATAGATTTTGAAACAATATTCATTACTTCATCCTGGAAAGGGTTTTTTTTTTTAATGAGTTACAATAAATATCCCATTCATCACTTCATTGGTATTGGCTTTTGGATATTAAAGTCATAATTGTGTTTCTAAACTCATTTGGCCCACAGGTGGAAATGGTGTATTCATTATTGTCAATGCTTGGTACTCATGATAAGGATGATATGTCACGAACTTTGCTAGCTATGTCTAGCTCCCAAGACAGCTGTATATCCATGCGACAGTCTGGATGTCTTCCTCTCCTCATCCAGCTTTTACATGGCAATGACAAAGACTCTGTGTTGTTGGGAAATTCCCGGGGCAGTAAAGAGGCTCGGGCCAGGGCCAGTGCAGCACTCCACAACATCATTCACTCACAGCCTGATGACAAGAGAGGCAGGCGTGAAATCCGAGTCCTTCATCTTTTGGAACAGATCCGAGCTTACTGTGAAACCTGTTGGGAGTGGCAGGAAGCCCACGAACAAGGCATGGACCAGGACAAAAATCCAAGTACGTTTCCTATAGTGTACATCATAGCGCATGTTACAAAACAAATGTAAGTTTAAAAAAAAAAACTTTTTTAGTTAGTATGTTTTCTTTATGAATAGGAAGGGAAAATGTTTATTAGCCATCTACACTACTAACATAGTTTAAAGCTTAAGTCTATTTTAAGGCTAAAATTAAGAAAAATGTTTTATGTATTATAGCTAAAAAAAAAAGAACAGGAAATGAAGAGAGACTGAAAGGGTCATAGGATAGTAGATCTAAAAAGAACTGAAACAATTATGTTGACCATCTCTTTTATTTTATACATGAAGTTCAACACAATCACTTTACATAAGTTTTTACAGCTAATAGTGACTAAGCCATCATCTTTTATATTTGTATATTACTACTTAATGGATACAGAGCCCATCTGGGGCCATGCTCCCAACCGAGCTATTTTCAGTGCCTGAGATAGAGGCTCCACAGAACCATCCTCAGTGCTCAGGATGATGCGCTTGAACCAATCAAGCTGTGGCTGCAGGAGAAGAAGAGAGAGAAAAGGGGGAGTAGGAGGGGTAGAGAAGCAGATGGTTGCTTCTCGTGTGTGCTCTGACTGGGAATTGAACCTGAGACATCCACACACTGGGCCAGTGCACTATCACTGAGCCAACGGGCCAGGGCTTGAAACTTCTTTTTTGAGAAAGACATGAAGAAGTATATAATTGCAGTGTGATATAAGCACTGTCATAGAAAAATATTTGTTTTTATCTGATCCTCACAACAACCTTGTGAAGTAGGAGGGGAAGTTATTATCATCTCCATTTTACAGATGAAACAGGCTCAGAAAGGCTAAAAGAGTTGCCTGTGGCCTCACAGCTAGTAAGTGGTGGAACCAGGAACAGAGTCCAGATTTTCTGATTCTCAACCCTGTGCCTTTCCTATTGTACCATCCTGCTCCAGACAGTGGCCCCCTTTTGTTTGGGGTGGGGGGTTATCAGCCACCCAGCTCTTTGCTCAGGGAAGGATTCTTGGCCAACGGAACCTTTCCCCCAGGAGCAGGGAACATGGGAATTGGGACTCTTGGGGACATAACTTACTTCATTCCTGTAGCAAAAGCAAGAACCAAAAGCAGTAAGTATATAAGGTAAGAACTTCCTTTCATCTGATAAGAGCATGCACACACACAGAAAGGACTGTTGTGTCAACCTACTGATTTGAGAAGCAGCAGGGGAGTGATGGTGAGAACATTACCTATGAAGCTTTAACAGACTTTTTTTAAACTTAGTTATAAAATTGAATTTACTTTAAAAATCTAAAAAATTTCCAGGATAAGAAAACAGAAGAAATATACTGCTCACAAAACTTAGGGGATATTTCAATGCTTAGTATTCATTTTTGAAATATCTCCTAATTTTTGTGAGCAATAGTTCTTTATGTGTCCTAGGGATGAAAACTAGTAAGATACTTTACTAGGAGAACATTGTCTTTTTCTATATTGTTTTCTTTGGCTATTCACAATAATGACTAGCATTTTGTGCTCTTGATAACCTCTTTAAAGTTAAATATAATAAATTAATATTCCTTCTGAAAAATAGATCTGCTTTTTATTTTATTTTTATTTTTGTATTTTTCTGAAGTGAGAAGCAGGGAGGCAGAGACAGACTCCCACATGTGCCTGACCAGGATCTACTAGCATACCCACTAGGGGGTGATGCTCTGCCCATCTGGGCTGTTGCTCCGTTGCAACCAGAGTCATTCTAGTACATGAGGCAGAAGCCATGGAGCCATCCTCAGCGCCCAGGCCAACTTTGCTCCAATGGAACCTTGGCTGTGGGAGGGGAAGAGAGAGAGAGGGAAGGGTAGAGAAGCAGACAGTCACTTTTCCTGTATGCCCTGGCCAGAATTCAAACCCAGGACTTCCACATGCCGGGCCAACACTCTACCACTGAGCCAACTGGCTAAGGCTAGATTTGCTTTTTAAATTTTATTTCAGATAACAAGTTTTGTAGTAAATGTAGAGGTACATTTTCTTGGGTAACATTTCTTTAAATTTTTGTTTACTGCCTAGTATCTTGTCAATGCAATAAATAAACTTCACTAGGTTTGTACTAGATTTCTCTACTATATTTGTACACTCATGACAATAGTTTAAATAGAAATTATAAATAAAATGAAACAGTTTTATACCAAAATGGTACTGTTCTTTCATATAGTAAACATAATTGTAAATTATTTGAGTTATTGCATAAACCTGCAAGGGACTCATTCTGAGACCTTTGTCAATGGAAGAGGAGTGGTAAACATTTTTATGGAACCAAGAAAAGTCCTATACTCATATTTTCGTTTTCATGTTTGTAATATTTATTTCTCTGTTCAGCAAATAGTTTTTGATCTATTAAACTATGCATTAGTGATCCCTGTTAGTTTTTTAAGTATAATAAACATCATTGCTTTTGAGAAAAACAAAGCATTATGGTTTATGTCAATTTTATTTTTCAGTGCCAGCTCCTGTTGAGCATCAGATCTGTCCTGCTGTGTGTGTTCTAATGAAACTTTCATTTGATGAAGAGCATAGGCATGCAATGAATGAACTTGGTAAGACAAAAGTGTTTCTTAATGCCACAGAAGAATACTAAAGATTTCTTCATTGTTGAAATGGAATATAAGGCCACTAACTTCTATTACCAGCTGCTTCCTCCCTGTAGCAAATGATTATACTCTGGTTTCCAGAGAAGGAAAGAGACTGAATGACAGAAACTGCTACCCTTAGCTAACTTTGATTTTCAAAATATGAGTCATAGATTGGAAAAATTCTTTTTGTAGTAACTTTTTAAAAAATTAATTGGGGTGACAATGGTTAATAAAATTGTACACGTCTCAGGTACCCAGGTGTATAGCACATCACCTGAATATTCCATTGTGTGCTCACCACCCCAAGTCAAGTCTCCCTCAGTCACCATCAATCTGCCCTCTACCCTCCTTCATCTCCCCCCACCCTCCTAGAATTTTTCCAGTCTGTGACTGATATTTTGAAAATATTCCTTTAAAAGGAAAAATTACTGAATGGACCACTCCTTGCCCCTATCGCCAAGGTAGACCTTGTGTGGTAGTTGACAGGAAGGGTCATTTGAATTATTTTCTAATGTGGAGCTGCTTCATATTCCTGAACTCAGTCGCTCTGATGGACACCAGAAGGAAATACTAACATTTTCATTTGTCTTGTGGTTATTGATACTTTAATGGATTTTCATGATAAACAGCATGGTATCTTTGAAATTGGTTACTGTGGAAAAGCATTATGCTCTAATTTAAATCAGAAGCATTCCATTAATTTTGGTTTTGTGTTATCACACACTCTGATCTTTATATAACCTGCATTTGTGCAGCCCATTTTTCATGTAACGGCTTTTCTTTGATTTCTAGGTTGATTTTGCACATGTGGCATTTATAAATTGCATCATGTTGAGCCATCTCGTGTGAACTGGATCTCTAGTGGTGCCACAAGCAAGACCATGCACTGAGCTCCCATCTAGTGTAGCAGTGCCCTGGCTTTTTGTGCTGTTTATGTTACATTGCATCCCCGCCCCCACTTCGTATTCCTGTCACCCGCATCATCATCATTCATCGTTTATCTTTAAAGTGACAAGGTCATGAAACTTAAACAGAGAACCTGAACAGCCACAATGAGTGTTGTCTCCTCGAGAGTTATTACTCAAGAGGCTATGCACTTCTGATGTCAGGACTGTCCTCAGCACGCTTTTCTTCCTGCAGGCCTAGCAGTTGGCCCACCTGATTCTCTTTCTTTCCCCCACCACCTTTCTCAGCCTCCTGTGGAACTGAGTGTAATCTTATGAGTTTTCCCCTCCTCAATATAGTCTCAACATTTGTGAAAGTTATGTTTGGGTGGGTTTTTTAAATCCTAGCAATAATGGGAAGGGGATAAAAATACTGAATAAACAGGAAAATTAATCCAATTTTAAGCTAACACAAAGATTTTTCTATAAATGCCCCTGTGTTCCAATGAACTGTAGACTAGGACTGATACATTAATCATCTGAATTTCAAAGTAAAACGTAGACTCAGTATTTGTTCCTCTTCCTTCTTCAGGTAGAAAGGCTACCCGGGGCATTTCATCACAGGAGCTAGGGCAGGGGCTTTCAGGTGAGGAGCAGGATGGGGCCTCTGGGGGTGTGACTGCTGGGGACATAGCCACAGAGGAGTACCTTCTTCTCATTCCTAGCCTCCGAATTTGCACTGGAACAAGGTTTGTGGATTGTGGAGAAATAGAGTAAGGTACCATGAAGTATCTGACTGTGAGAGATAGGGAGGAAAAAAGTCCCAACTAGGTGAAGAGAAATCCCCAAGCCCAGTCAGCTGGAACTGTCATTTGTCCATATAAGATTCTACAGCTATCAGGGTCATCTAAGTTTGCACCTGTTAATACTGCAAGTTTTAGACTATAACGTTAGTGTTATTAATTTATTAATTCTTAACTCTGTGCCAGAAACTTTGCTAGGCACGAGATATAAAAAAGATTAAGACAAAGTCCTAACTTGCAAAGAACTCATGGTTTATTCGCCTTGTTTCTGACACCAGATCATAATGATCACTATAGAAGTACTTGTTTAACCAAGTAGGTTCTCTTGCCCTGTAGGAAGCAGGCTTAGTAAAACAGTCTCCAGAGGGAGAATCTAGGAGTCATATTTAATTAGTGCCTCGGGTAATTCTTCTGATTAGGAAATTTTGTGAACCACCAATTGACAGAATATTGATGTTGGGCCCCTAATATTTATATATTTTAGAATGAGGCATTTTATGCTGATGGTGACTAGCTAAACCAAGTTTATACATACACACATACATACAAACTTTAAAAATTATGTCATCTTTCTGTTATCTTTTTTTTTTAATTAAGGATTCTGTTGAATGTCACCTGAATCTGTTGGTTCACTACTATCTATAACATTATGAGATAACATACTGGGTAGTATTTGGTTTATCTGGACCCCTATTTTCTAATGTAGGCACTAAAAAAATATGGAATGATATGCTCATTATCTTTGCACTACCTTGAAATATTCTAATTTTTCTCAGGCAACCCTGTTATTTATTCTAACATTCATGAATTTCCATCATATTTTTTATTTGCCTGAAACCATAAGGGCTCTCTCTTTTATCTGATATCCTAAATTCTTTTCAATGTTCTTTTTTTATTAGCCATGTTCTTCATGGTTTTGTTCAGATTGGCCATACCCTTCTTCATTTCTTTTGCAAAATCAAATGCTAAGATTTTTAGTTTTTCCATACAAGAGTGCTCAACTGTTTGCTCATTTAGTGCCTTCTTGGAATCTTTATCACAGATATTGCTACACCAGGCAAGATTTTACTTAGGCACAAAGCATAGTATGTTTTGTTTTGGTATTGATAGTCTGCTTTATAATGCTCAATATTTTGATGATCATTTCAGTACATAGGACCACTGTCTACAAGTCAACAGTGACCAGCCCCAGGTGAATTTCCTGGGTCAAAACTCTCAGTTCTGGCCCTGGCTGGTTGGCTCAGTGGTAGAGCTTCGGCCCAGTGTGTGGAAGTCTTAGGTTTAATTCCTGGTCAGGGCACACAAAAGAAGTGACCATCTGCTCCTCCACCCCTTCCCCCTTTCTCTCTCTCATATCTTTCTCTTTCTCTCTCTCTCCCTTCTTCCTCCCCTTTCCTCCCTTTCCTCCTCCTGCAGCCATGACTCATTCAAGCAAGTTGGTCCTAGTGCTAAGGATGGCACCATGGTCTCCACCTGAGGTGCTAAAATAGCCTGGTTGCAGAGCAGCAGAGCAGTGGCCCCAGATGGGCAGAGCATCGCCCCATAGAGGGCTTGCTGGGTGGATCCCGGTAGGGGCTTGTGAGGGAGTCTGTCTCTCTTCCTTCCCGCCTCTCACTTTAATAATAATAATAATAAACCGTTCAGTTCTTTTACTGGCTCCATCTCCTTCATACAAGTATCACATGGTGGAATTCCGCAAAGCTCTATCCAGGGCTCTCTTTCTTTCTCCCTAGGCAGTATCCTCTAGTCCCTGGCTTCAGTTACAGTGATTTTCAAATTTACATCTTAATCCAGGTGCTCTCTCCTGAGTTCTAAATATTATCAAACTGCTCCTCTGACAGCTCTACTTGGATGGTTTTACAGACATTTCTAACTCATGTGCCACAACTGAAATTGTTATCCCCTCTGTCCCCAGATCACTATCTCTCCAGGGTTTCGTTTCTCAGAAAAATGGCATTTCAGTCATCTGAGTTGCTCAAGCCAGAATCCTAGAAGACATCCATGACTCTATCCTTATCTCTTACATCTAGTAACTGAGTACTTTAATTCTGTTTTTTAAGTATATCGAGTCACTGTTCTTTCCATCCCCAGTTCAAGCCACTATCTTCTCTTCTATTGTGTAGTACTTGGTTTTATCTCCTAACCTCCAGTCAGAACCTATTCTGCACCTTACCACCATGAGAATCTCTTTAGAACACTTATACTTTTTCCTTCCCCTGCTTGAAGTCCTTAATGTGACACATGAACTCTTGCATGATTTGACCTCGACCCCTTTCTGTAGCCTCATCTTGTAACGCTGATGCTGTGTATTTCAGGCCCAGGGGCCCTGCACATGCTTTCGTCTGCCTAAAATGCTTTATTATTCCTGCTCCAGCTTTTTATATACTATACTTCTTTATCATTTAAGTCTCAAACATTATTTTCCCAATCTTTTTCTTGATCCCTCCAGTCCAGTTTAAGTTAAGTCCGCCTGTTATCTTGCCCTGAACTTACACAGCCCAACACACTTTAATTAGTTGTTCAGTGTCTATCTTGTCTAAATGTATAAGCTCCATAAAGACAGTGATTGTTTTTTTCACTGCTATATATTTTTCCATCATGGGTAGTTGGAGAAAATTTTTGTTAATATGATTTGGATTTTCCTTAACCAAATAAATTTTTATTTATCAAACTCATCTGTCATTTCTGCTGGTCATAAAAATTTATTTAAATCTTCCTATAATTAAATCTCGTGGCGTGGAATTCTTGACCCAGGATTAAAACGTAGTCTATTTTGCAGATCTCTCTTCATAATGACCCCCTGGATCATTTTTAAAATATGGTTCTCTCAGATTAATGAACTGACCATTAAGACTTAAGAGTATCCAAAATTTTTCTGTTTATATTCATCCTTCTTTTTTTTGTCTAAGCCACTTCTTTGTGACAAAACAATATTCTCATTCCCATAATGATTAATGTTGATGATGAATAATATTTTGAATAGCCTCCATATGCATTCTTATTTTTCTTTTTGTTCACTCTCACCATTTTGCTTCTGTCTTCCCTTTCCTTTGTCACTGTTTTCCTCCTTGACTTCCTAGTGTTGACCACTGTGGGGATTGTTGAGTCTACCCGATGGTGGGAATCAGGGGGGAAGAAAATACTAAATCCTGCTGTAGTTGCTATTTGATTCTTGTGACCATCAAAGAAAAGTAAGAAATTTTTTAAAAACATAGATAGTTTTATAGAACTTAGTAGCAAGTTGAACAGATCATTCTTTTTCATAAAAATAGAAGCTTTGCTTCATGCACGTTTTATTTATAACTTTCAGTATTCCTAAGTAATTATTAAGCAAGTAATAAATATTAATTAAGTTACAGTGTGCAACAATGAAGAGTGTAAAGTCCTAATAAAAATGTTACTTTTTTTCTGCATATATTCAGGAAAACCTAGTGTTAAACGAAATAGCCTTCCCCATCATTGACAACATACAGTGTATATGTAGTAAATAGAGCATAATGCTCATTTCACTCCGTAGGGCAAGGGTTGGAGGGTGGAGAAACTGGCAAAAAATGGGATAGTTGTTAGTTTTACTTTGTAAATGTATCACACAGAAATCCTTTATAACAGTTTTTATAGGTTGTAATTCTAAAGACAAATTTCAACCACATAGTCTCATTTTTGAGATTTTTTCCCCTAGTATTTAAATCATAAACTTGGTTCTAGTTTGCTTTATTTTAGATTATTGTCTTTTCTTCTTGCCCTTTTTAAATTAGGGGGACTACAGGCCATTGCAGAATTATTGCAAGTGGACTGTGAAATGTATGGGCTTACTAATGACCACTACAGTATTACATTAAGACGATATGCTGGAATGGCTTTGACAAACTTGACTTTTGGAGATGTAGCTAACAAGGTATGTTTTATAAGATTCATTTCTTAAAACATCTCAGGTATGAGTTAGTTTACTTTCATACAAACTACTTTTCACTGATTTTCTTTTTGTCACTCTCCTCATAAAACACTAACTAGTAAAAACTTGTACTTTATATCTCATAGTATCTTTTTATTCATTTGGTTTCTTATGATTAAATAAAAGCAAAAGATATAGCACAGTAGTGGATTTCTTTAATCTCATTTTAAACACTGTTCCTAGGAATGAGAGCAAAAATATGAAAAGCCTGATGACCAGTACAGGTGTTATATATTAGTTGTATCCAAATAAGAGACCTTACTTTAAAACCCTTTGCTTATTTATTCACTTTATTTTTCCAATTTTCCAACGAAAAGGACAGATAACAAAGGATTAGGAGAGTATTTGTCTTTCATTTATGTAATCTGATTCTGGATACTTTATGAGTAACATACTATATATCATATAATTAAAATGGGGACAATTAAAACTGGGTTTGAATTTCAGTAGTGAACAATGAAACACAGCTGCAATTGTCCTGTTCCTGACCCTCTGTTCTGCCTCTGATCTTGCAGGCGACACTGTGCTCCATGAAAGGCTGCATGAGAGCACTGGTGGCCCAGCTGAAATCTGACAGTGAGGACTTACAGCAGGTACTACCTAGCATTTCCAGTGTTCTTCTAGGACATCAGCTGGTGAACACCTGATGTAGATTATTTTAAGCTGTGGTTCAGTATTTAGTATGTCATGTTTAAATTACAATTACATTAACACCAGAATAAAGGAAAAGAATTATATTGTAGGAATTCTTCTTGGCACCATGGTAGCATTTAGTAGGAATTTCTTAATTTCTACTCTTACTCTAGCATTAAAAACAAAAAATGCAGCTAGTATCAATCATTTTATATATAAATATTCTAAAATTGATTTATTTGCAGGTTATTGCAAGTGTTCTGAGAAATTTGTCTTGGAGAGCAGATGTAAATAGTAAAAAGACATTGCGTGAAGTTGGAAGTGTGAAGGCATTGATGGAATGTGCTTTAGAAGTGAAAAAGGTACCTTTAAAAACATTTAGTACAGTAATATGGATTTCATCTTTGGATACTGTTTTGCCACTCTCTCCACCATTGACATTCCCTAATTCCTGACCTGTGTATCTCACCAATCCTTACTACTACAAACTTCTAAAGTATTAAGATGGAAAAAGTTGTACAGTGGCCTAGTGTAAGTCAGGATTTCTCAGATTTGGCACTGTTGACATCTTGGCCAAGATAATTCTTTGTTTGAGGGAACTGACGTGTAGTTTGTAGGATGTCTAGCAGCATTCCTGCCTTGCCCACTAGATGTTAGTACACCCTCCCCTCATTCGTGACAGTCAAAAATGTCTCCAGATATGACCAAATGTCCCCCAAAGGGAGGAGGGACCGAATTACCCCCTGCTGAGAATCACTGATAAGAGTGTTGCCTCTATGCTACTGAAATCTTAATGCCCCAAAGCCCTCAAATTTTCATGGTCATCTTTACAAGAAGTGATCAGACTCAACAGTGAGGAATTCCCAAATAATTGTTTATTAAAGGAAATATGTCCAGGTGGGATACCTATTTTAAGAACTAAGCTTTTTTTTTATTATTATTAAACTTGAAATTTGGGCCCTGGCCAGTTGGCTCAATGGTAGAGCGTCGGCCTGGCGTGCAGGAGTCCCGGGTTTGATTCCTGGCCAGGGCACACAGGAGAAGCGCCCATCTGCTTCACCCCTCCCCCTCTCCTTCCTCTTTGTCTCTCTCTTCCCCTCCCACAGCCAAGGCTCCATTGGAGCAAAGTTGCTGGAGCGCTGAGGATGGCTCCATGGCCTCTGCCTTAGGTGCTAGAATGGCTCTGGTTGCAACAGAGCAATGCCCCAGATGGGCAGAGCATCGCCCCCTGGTGAGCATGCTGGGTGGATCCGGTCGGGCTCATGCGGGAGTCTGTTTGACTGCCTCCCCGTTTCCAACTTCAGAAAAATACAAAAAAAAAAAAAAAAAAAAAAAAAACCTTGAAATTTGACTGGGACTGCGCAAGTCTTCTTAGCTAATCAGGGCTTCCTACACCTACAGCCAACATTTTTTCTTTAAAATTTTCTTTTCAGAGAAGGCAAAATGTTTTGCTTTTTATTGTTTCTTTCTTTATGCATTTTTGCTAAATTATGTTATTTTATACCTAGAAAACCCAATAAAATCAACCAAAAAATTATTTGAAATAAATATATTTAACTAAATAATTGGTTCTAAAGACACAATTCATATATACTTAGGGTGAGCATAAAAGTACCCTTGAAACTCTGAACTGTCAGAACACTTGTACTGATGCTGCAGAAGAGAAGATACTTGAGTGTTCAATCACCATTGGAAAAGATACCCAACATTAGTCATCAGTGAAAACATAAATTAAGACTACAATGAAATACTGTTACACGTGATATAGTGACTAGAATTTAAAGATTGACCAAGCTTGTCAAGGATGTTGAACAGCTGGAGTTCTCATATACTGCTGGTGGGAATGCGAAATGGTAAAACCACTTTGGAGAACATCTGTCATTGTTTTAAATAGTTAAACATACACTTTCCTTACAACACACATTTTAATTCTTAAATATTTACCCAGGAGGAACAAAAATTTACATTCACACTTACACAGATGTTCATAGCAATATTATTTGTGGTAGCCAAAAACTAAAAATAACTCTAATGTCCATCAACAGGTAAATGGAATTATGAAATATCCAAATTGGAATATTCAGTTATAAAAAGAATGGACTATTGATACACGCAATAATTTATGACAGAAAACAAATCAGTAGTTGCCTGAGGTTAGCGAATTACAAAGAGTAACAAGAAAATTTGGGGTGGTGAAATAAATGTTACCTTGATTGAAGTGATGGTTTCATGGTATACACATACATCAAAAGTGATCAAATAACACACTTGAAATATGTGCAGTTATACCTTAATAGTTACACAAATGAGTTAGTACTGTGTACACTTCAAGACTCCTAATTTACATCTTTTCAGAGAAATTTAATGGTTTATATGTATTTTGGGAACTTGTACTGCTGCTAAATATAGTAGTTCATAATGATATTATCTCTCAAGGACCTTAGAGATCTACATACAAACTAATTGCTACAAATCAAGAAAACTAGATTGAAAAACACATACTACTGGGGAATGTAAAATAAGATAATAAATGGAAAGCTCTACTCTGTTCTTATAAAGAAAGAGTAGTATTTTAATAATCATTTCTCCCTAAATTCATATATAAATTTTAAATGCAAGTTCCATCTTGGATAAACTAGCCCATCAGAAATTTATGATACCCAATTCTGGTTTGGGCTTGCTTCTGGTTAGCAGTATTAAACTTTGTTTCCTTTTTTTCTACATGTATAGCAACAGTCATGAACAGTCTCTTTCTCAATTTATCATCTTTTCCTCGACTTCATTTGCTACTAGTGACCAAGAGAATCAGAACTACCTTTCATATTTCCCCTACTTTGTCTCATTTTAACTTCATCCAGCTGGCTTTTACTCTTCTTCACACTAGAACCTTTCTTTCCTTCACCTGCAGTCTGTGCCCCAAGTGCTGCTGTTCACTCAAAGATATCAGTCCCTTACTCTTGTCTTTTATATCTTCTCTACTGGCTAGAGAGAAGAAAGCATTTTATGTTTCACCTGTCTAACAAAGGCCAATTTTTTTAATTAAAAAATAATTTCTGTTACTTCTAATTCCTCTTTTTTTTTCTGTAACAACCAAGACCCTGAACAAGTCACTTGCTCCATTTATTTTTTTTTAAGTGAGAAGAGAGGAAATACTGGGATGGACTCCCACATGCACCCCCACTGGGATCCACCCAGCAACCCCCATCTAGGGCCAATGTTCAAATCAACCAAGCTATTTTTAGTACCTAAGGCTAATGCACTGGGACCAGCCAAGCTATCCTCAGTGCCTGGGTTGATGCTCGAACCAATAGAGCCACTGGCTATGAGAGGGAGAGAAGGGGAGAAAGGCAAATGGTTGCTTCTCTTGTATGACCTGACCAGGAATCAAATCTGGGCTGTCTACATGCCAGGCCAACACTATCCACTGAGCCAATTAGCCAGGGCCACTTGCTCCATTTCTTAACTGGTATGTCTTCTTCAGTCCCTCCTAATTTTGCTTCTAACAAAACCTACATTTATACATTTTTACTTCTACCTACACATATATTTGATACTTTTTGTTCACACACCTATTGAAACTCCTCCCTGTGCTTTTACCACCTAAACTTTTCAGCCTATAACTATTTCTTCATGTTTCCTCTAATTTTAACTGTAAGGCTTCTCTGACACAAAACTCTTGTCCCTCTACACGTAGAGAGCAACTTCTCTTTTCTTACCTTCAGCTCTCCTTCTGGGCCAGATGCAGTTTAAAAGCTCACTCCTCTGAACTCTTGCTGTTTTTTCTGTTCTCAGGACACTTTGAACGTCCCACCTGTGTGTCAGTCATAAAATTGAGCTCTCAACCTTCTTTTATATTGATTAGTGAAAGCACTTCTTCCCTACCTTCTCATAAATAGTATCTGAACTTGGTCGTAGATTGTTTCACTTATTTAATGTTCTGATGAAGAGAATACAATGGCTATTTATTGAATTAGGTCCAAAATGTTGGCTGTGACATTCAAGACTTGACCTCTCTGACCTTAATTCTCACTATTCCCCAGCATGGACTTTGATGTCCTCTCCGTCTTCTTTCTGTTCTTCAGTTCTCCCTTGTTGATTCCCACTTCCATGCATTTTTTAATTCTGCTTCCTCTGCCAGGAGAAACTGTCTTCTCTGAGTCAGAGGTCAGAGATACAGGTCTTCTACTGAGCTGCTCTGCTCCATGAAATATTTTATTTGATTAAATTTAGATGGCAACTATATTTCCATTAGAGCACTTTGTTTCATTGAAGTGTGGTTTTGCATCTTTTTTTCTCCCAAAGTACATTTTTAGCACATTCAAGCAGGCGTTAGTTTACTATATTTGTATCCTCTCTGGTACCTCTAATTGTGATAGCCACAGATTAGGTTTCTAATGGATGGTTACTCCTTGACTGATTTGTATAAGCAGAAAGGTCATGGCAGGTTTTGACCAAATATCTTTAACTGTATATACAGAGTGCTACTGTGGCAGTTAGAATTTGACAGTTTATTGTGATACTGTATACCAGGGAGTACTGATTTTGTAATTAGTTTGTTTCTTTGGAAGTTTTAAGAATTGGAGTTTTCCAGTGTGCTTTTTAAGAGATTTATTGTTACTTTTGAATCAACTACATATTAATATATATGTGTGTTTCATACAAACAGAACATTGTACATACTACTCTGCAGCTTGTTTTTTTTCTTTAATATATCTTTCCATATCAGCATACAGAGGGTTTTTTGTAGTTTCTGTTGTACTAATAATGTAATCTTTTAAGCATTCACATCAGTTCTATTCATTTTCTTTTTTAAGTGAGAGGAGGGGAGATAGGGAGCCAGACTCCTGCATGCTCCCTGACTGGGATCCACCCGGCAATTCCTATCTGGGGTGGATGCTTAGACCAGCCAAGCTATCCTCAGCAGCAGGGGCCAGCACTCAAACCACTCGAGCCATTGGCTGTGAGAGGGGAAGAAAGAGAAAGGGGAGAGGTATGGGAAGAGAAGCAGATGGTCGCTTTGCATGTGTGCCCTGACCTGGGATCAAACCCTGGATGTCCCCATTCTGGGCTGACGCTCTATCCACTAAGCCAACCGGCCAGGGCCTCTGTTTGTATTCTAGTATCAGCTCTTATGAAATATATTTGTACCACTTAGAATAAATTTCAGAAAGGTTATTATTTTAATACTGTGTTCTGCTTATGGAGATATCAATAACTTAACTTCCATTTGTTATTTTATGAAAGTTTTTCTAAATGGGGAATTCCTAATACTCTACCAGTGAGGGGTAGCAGTAGGGGAGATTAAAAACATAAATTACTCTAAAGAGTTAAATTAGAAGTTATGAGAGACAAATTCCAACTCTAACTGGTAACACATAATTTGTTTTTTAATAGGAATCAACCCTCAAAAGTGTATTGAGTGCCTTATGGAATTTGTCAGCACATTGCACTGAGAACAAAGCTGATATATGTGCTGTAGACGGGGCACTTGCGTTTTTGGTTGGCACTCTCACTTACCGGAGCCAGACAAATACTCTAGCCATTATTGAAAGTGGAGGTGGGATATTACGAAATGTGTCCAGCTTAATAGCTACAAATGAGGACCACAGGTAAATACAGTGTGATATTACTTTTAAATGAATTACTATCGAATTTATTTCCTCAGAAAGACTATTTTTTTGTATAAATATGCAAGTTCTAAGCCAAATTACATTTATTGTTGTGAAAAGATAACTATTTGTTTCTAATTTACTTGTAAATATATTTCAATAAAAGGTATTTTAATAAAAGGTCATAGTATCATAAAGAAGTATAGAAATGAACAAATGATAGCTGGAGGTATAATTCGTATGAAGAGAAGAAAAATTAGTCACACAAACAAAACTTACCGATGTGATCCAGAGAGTACAGTGGTTTACATTTTTCTGATGGTGCCCTAACAGCAGTAAGCAATCTACTGGAGCTCTGGTACCTAAGAGTGCCTCAGATAGAGAGCATACATTTTCAGAATTTGGGCTCTGTGTTACGCCAACAGAAACACAGGTATCTTTCACAGCATATTCATTTTATTCAGTATTGTTCCTCTCTCATTTTCAAAAAGACCATGTAGTACTTTTAGTAAAAGAATGAATAGAGTATATAGACATCTTTTCTTTAAGTTTTGAAATATAAATTACATGCCTTTTAGCCCTTTCTGCTATGCAAAGAAGACTTTTTTTCTTGAGAGACAGTGAGACAGGAAGGGAGAGAGATGAGAAGCATAAATTTGTAGATGTGTCACTTTGGTGATGCATTGATTGCTTCTCATACATGCCTTGACCAGAGGGGTCAAGGCAAGCCAGCGACCTTGGGCCTCAAGCCAGCAGCCGTGGGACCATATTGATGATTACCACACAAACCCTATGCTCAAGCAAGCCAGATGAGCCCATGCTCAAGCCGACAGCCTTAGGGTTTCAAACCTGGGTCCTCAGCATCCCCAGTTGACACTGTCTGCTGCACCACCCTCAGTCAGGAAACAAATAATACTTTTTAAACTTTAGGAAGCACTCAGGTGTCTACTGGACTGCTGAGAGAAGACCACCATGTTAAAGCTTATTGTACGCTCCTGCCCATCAGTTTTAAAGTCCACTAAAGCTGAAGATGTTGTCACTAACTTCAGCATTAAGCAAGCTGTAGCTTTTTGGGTTCCACAGTTCATTATGTTGATTATCAAACCTTATTTTTATAGTTACTTTTAAATGTTTTGAAAACCTTTCTTTCACTTTATTTTAGCAATAATGACTTCATACAATTTGCCAGAGAGCACTTGTAAGGGGAATGCAGTATAGCAAAATCAAGCCAGGGACAGCAATTGCTGATCTAGGCACTTACAGCATGCTCCTTGACTACATAAAGATCTACTGATTAAATCACACAAAGTTCCTTTCAGGAAGACATAGTCCTTAAATTGGGAAACTCTGTCACTATGTAAATAACATAAATGTATCTGCTCAAGAGAAGTTTTAAAAGCTATCAAGTCAGAATAGGAAATGCAGAATAAGTTACACTGAGTATTGTACTTCTTTTAGTCTGACAAGAATACTTTAAAACAATAAACCTTAACCAAACTAAGACAGAACAGAAGGAGATGTAGAATGCTTAGAATTTATAGTATAATTTGGTACAATTTTATTGTGCCTGTTTTAGTAGTTATCTTAGATTTGTTTTCTATCTTTTTATTTGTTGTTGCTACAGATTTTGACCTTAATTTTGTGATCTTATTTTTATTTCAGGCAA
This sequence comes from Saccopteryx leptura, assembly GCF_036850995.1. Lineage (NCBI taxonomy): Eukaryota > Metazoa > Chordata > Mammalia > Chiroptera > Emballonuridae > Saccopteryx > Saccopteryx leptura. The sequence goes on from NC_089506.1 coordinate 170,195,315, forward strand.
ATCCTAAGAGAGAACAATTGCTTGCAAACCTTATTACAACACTTAAAATCTCACAGTTTGACAATAGTCAGTAATGCATGTGGAACCCTGTGGAATCTCTCAGCAAGAAATCCTAAAGACCAGGAAGCACTATGGGACATGGGAGCAGTCAGCATGCTCAAGAACCTCATTCATTCAAAGCACAAAATGATTGCTATGGGAAGTGCTGCAGCTTTAAGGAACCTCATGGCAAACAGACCCACAAAGTATAAGGATGCCAATATTATGTCTCCGGGTTCAAGCTTGCCATCTCTTCATGTCAGGAAACAAAAAGCTCTGGAAGCAGAATTAGATGCTCAGCACTTATCAGAAACTTTTGACAATATTGATAATTTAAGTCCCAAGACATCTCATCGTAGTAAACAAAGACACAAGCAAAGTCTTTATAGTGACTATGTTTTTGACACTAATCGACATGATGATAATAGGTCAGACAATTTTAATACTGGAAACATGACTGTCCTTTCACCATATTTAAATACTACAGTGTTGCCCAGCTCCTCTTCTTCAAGGGGAAGTATAGATAGTTCTCGTTCTGAAAAAGATAGAAGTTTGGAGAGAGAACGAGGAATTAGCCTAGGCAACTACCACTCAGCAACAGAAAATCCTGGAACCTCTTCAAAGCGAGGTTTGCAAATTTCCACCACTGCAGCCCAGATTGCTAAAGTCATGGAAGAGGTATCAGCCATTCACACCTCTCAGGAAGACAGAAGTTCTGGGTCTGCCACTGAATTACATTGTGGGGCAGATGAGAGGAATGCACTAAGAAGAAGCTCTACTGCCCACACACATTCAAACACTTACAACTTCACTAAGACAGAAAATTCAAATAGGACATGTCCTATGTCTTATGCCAAATTAGAATATAAGAGATCTTCAAATGATAGTTTAAACAGTGTTAGTAGTAGTGATGGTTATGGTAAAAGAGGTCAAATGAAACCTTCAATTGAATCCTATTCTGAGGATGATGAAAGTAAATTTTGCAGCTATGGTCAATATCCAGCTGACCTAGCCCATAAAATACATAGTGCAAATCATATGGATGATAATGATGGAGAACTAGATACACCAATAAATTACAGTCTTAAATATTCAGATGAGCAGTTGAACTCTGGAAGGCAAAGTCCTTCCCAGAATGAAAGATGGGCAAGACCCAAACATATAATAGAAGATGAAATGAAACAAAGTGAGCAAAGACAATCAAGGAGTCAAAACACAACTTACCCGGTGTATACTGAGAGCACTGATGATAAACACCTCAAGTTCCAACCACATTTTGGACAGCAAGAATGTGTTTCTCCATATAGGTCAAGAGGAGCCAATGGATCAGAAACAAATCGAGTAGGTTCTAATCATGGAATTAATCAAAATGTAAACCAGTCCTTGTGTCAGGAAGATGACTATGAAGATGATAAGCCAACCAACTATAGTGAACGTTACTCTGAGGAAGAACAGCATGAAGAAGAAGAGAGACCAACAAACTATAGCATAAACTACAATGAAGAAAAGCATCATGTAGATCAGCCCATTGATTACAGTTTAAAATATTCCACAGACATTCCTTCTTCACAGAAACCAACATTTCCATTCCCAAAGAATTCATCTGGACAAAGCACTAAAACTGAGCACATCTCTGCAAGCAGTGAGACTACAGCTACACCCTCATCTAATGCCAAGAGGCAGAATCAGCTCCATCCAAGTTCAGCACAAAGCAGAAGTGGTCAGACTCAAAAAGCCACCTCTTGCAAAGTCCCCTCTATCAACCAAGAGACAATACAGACTTACTGTGTAGAAGATACCCCAATATGTTTTTCAAGATGTAGTTCATTATCATCTTTGTCATCAGCTGAAGATGAAATAGGATGTGATCAGACGACACAGGAAATGAATCCTGCTAATACACTACAGATTGCAGAAGTAAAAGAAAATGGTGGAACTCGGTCAACTGAAGATGCTGTAAGTGAAGTTCCAGCAGTGTCACAGCACATCAGAAGCAAATCCAGCCGACACCCCGCTTCTGGTTTATCTTCAGAATCAGCCAGGCACAAAGCCGTTGAACTTTCTTCAGGGGCCAAATCTCCATCAAAAAGTGGTGCCCAGACCCCTAAAAGTCCTCCAGAGCACTACGTTCAGGAGACTCCACTCATGTTTAGCAGGTGTACTTCTGTCAGTTCACTTGATAGTTTTGAGAGTCGTTCAATTGCCAGCTCTGTTCAGAGTGAACCCTGCAGTGGAATGGTAAGTGGCATCATAAGCCCTAGTGACCTTCCAGATAGCCCGGGACAAACGATGCCACCAAGCAGAAGTAAAACCCCTCCTCCTCCCCCTCCACCTCCCCCTCCTCCTCAAACAGCTCAAGCTAAACGAGAGGTACCTAAAACTAAAGTACCCAGTGCTGAAAAGAGAGAGAGTGGACCTAAGCAAGCTGCTGTAAATGCTGCAGTACAGAGGGTCCAGGTTCTTCCCGATGCTGATACTTTATTACATTTTGCCACAGAAAGTACTCCAGATGGATTTTCTTGTTCATCTAGCCTGAGTGCTCTGAGCCTTGATGAGCCATTTATACAGAAAGATGTGGAATTAAGAATAATGCCTCCAGTTCAGGAAAATGACATTGCAAATGAAACAGAATCTGAGCAGCCTGAAGAATCAAGTGAAAACCAGGAAAAAGAAACAGAAAAACCTACTGATTCAGAAAAAGATCTTTTAGATGATTCAGATGATGATGATATTGAAATACTAGAAGAATGTATTATTTCTGCCATGCCAACAAAATCTTCACGCAAAGCCAAAAAGCCATCCCAGAGTGCTTCAAAATTACCTCCTCCTGTAGCAAGGAAACCAAGTCAGCTGCCTGTGTACAAACTTCTGCCATCACAAAACAGGATACAAGCACAAAAGCATGTTAGTTTTACACCAGGAGACGATATGCCACGGGTTTATTGTGTAGAAGGGACACCTATAAACTTTTCCACAGCTACATCACTAAGTGACCTAACAATAGAATCCCCTCCAAATGAGTTAGCTGCTGGAGAAGGGATTAGAACAGGGGCACAGACAGGCGAATTTGAAAAACGAGATACCATTCCTACAGAAGGCAGAAGTACAGATGAGGCTCAAAAAGGAAAATCCTCATCTATAACTATACCTGAACTGGATGACAGTAAAGCAGAAGAAGGTGATATTCTTGCCGAATGCATTAATTCTGCTATGCCCAAAGGAAAAAGTCACAAGCCTTTTCGTGTTAAAAAGATAATGGACCAGGTCCAACAGGCTGCTATGCCTTCATCTGGAACTAACAAGAATCAGTTAGATGGTAAGAAGAAGAAACCTACTTCACCAGTAAAACCTATGCCACAAAATAATGAATATAGGACACGTGTAAAAAAAAATACAGATTCAAAAAATAATTTAAATGCTGAAAGAACTTTTTCAGACAACAAAGACTCAAAGAAACAGACCCTGAAAAATAACTCCAAAGACTTCAATGATAAGCTACCAAACAATGAAGATCGAGTCAGAGGAAGTTTTACTTTTGATTCACCTCATCATTACACACCTATTGAAGGAACTCCATACTGTTTTTCACGGAATGATTCTCTGAGTTCTCTAGATTTTGATGATGATGATGTTGACCTTTCCAGAGAAAAGGCTGAATTAAGAAAGGGGAAAGACAATAAGGAATCAGAAGCTAAAGTTTCCAGTCACACAGAACTAACCTCGAACCAACAATCAGGTAATAAGACACAAGCTGTTACAAAACATCCAGTAAGTCGAGGACAGTCTAATAAACCCATGCTGCAGAAGCAATCCACTTTTCCTCAGTCATCCAAACACATGCCAGACAGAGGGGCAGCAACTGATGAAAAATTACAGAATTTTGCTATTGAAAATACTCCAGTTTGCTTTTCACGAAATTCCTCTCTAAGTTCTCTTAGTGACATCGATCAGGAAAACAACAACAACAAAGAAAATGAACCTATCAAAAAGACAGAGCCCCCTGACTCACAGGGAGAACCAAGTAAACCTCAGGCATCAGGTTATGCTCCTAAATCATTTCACGTTGAAGACACCCCTGTTTGTTTCTCAAGAAACAGTTCTCTCAGTTCTCTCAGTATTGACTCTGAAGATGATCTGTTGCAGGAATGTATAAGTTCTGCCATGCCAAAAAAGAAAAAGCCTTCAAGGCTCAAGGGTGACAATGAAAAGCCTGGTCCCAAAAATATGGGTGGCATATTAGCAGAAGATTTGACACTTGATTTGAAAGATATACAGAGACCAGATTCAGAACATGGTTTATCCCCTGACTCAGAAAATTTTGATTGGAAAGCCATTCAGGAAGGTGCAAATTCTATAGTAAGTAGTTTACATCAAGCTGCTGCTGCTGCATGTTTATCTAGACAAGCCTCATCTGATTCAGATTCCATCCTTTCATTGAAATCAGGAATCTCTTTGGGATCACCATTTCATCTTACACCTGATCAAGAGGAAAAACCCTTTACAAGTAATAAAGGCCCACGAATTCTGAAACCTGGGGAGAAAAGTACATTGGAAGCTAAAAAGATAGAATCTGAAAATAAAGGAATTAAAGGAGGAAAAAAAGTTTTTAAGAGTTTGATTACTGGAAAAATTCGATCTAATTCAGAAGTTTCAAGCCAGTTGAAACAGCCCCTTCAAGCAAACATACCTTCAATATCTCGAGGTAGGACAATGATTCACATACCAGGAGTTCGAAATAGCTCTTCAAGTACCAGTCCAGTTTCTAAAAAAGGACCACCCCTTAAGACTCCAGCTTCCAAAAGCCCTAGTGAAGGTCAGGCAGCCACCACTTCCCCTAGAGGAGCCAAGCCATCAGTGAAGTCAGAATTAAGCCCTGTTACCAGGCACACATCCCAACAGACTGGGTCAAATAAAGGGTCTTCTAGATCAGGCTCTAGAGATTCCACTCCTTCGAGACCTGCCCAGCAGCCATTAAGTAGACCTATGCAATCTCCAGGACGAAACTCAATTTCTCCCGGTAGAAATGGAATAAGTCCTCCTAACAAATTATCTCAACTACCAAGGACGTCATCCCCTAGTACTGCTTCAACTAAGTCCTCAGGTTCTGGGAAAATGGCATACACCTCTCCAGGCAGACAGCTGAGCCAGCAGAACCTGACCAAACAATCGGGTTTATCCAAGAATGGCAGCAGTATCCCCAGAAGTGAGTCTGCCTCCAAAGGACTAAATCAAATGAATAATAGCAATGGATCCAATAAAAAGGTAGAACTTTCTAGAATGTCTTCAACTAAATCAAGTGGAAGTGAATCTGATAGATCAGAAAGACCCGTGTTAGTACGCCAGTCAACTTTCATCAAAGAAGCTCCAAGCCCAACCCTAAGGAGGAAATTGGAGGAATCGGCTTCATTTGAATCTCTTTCTCCATCTTCTAGACCAGATTCTCCCACCAGGTCCCAGGCGCAGACTCCAGTTTTAAGTCCTTCTCTTCCTGATATGTCTCTATCCACACATTCATCTGTGCAGGCTGGTGGGTGGCGAAAACTCCCCCCAAATCTCAGTCCCACCGTAGAGTATAATGATGGAAGACCAGCAAAGCGCCATGATATAGCACGCTCCCATTCTGAAAGTCCCTCCAGACTTCCAATCAATAGGTCAGGAACCTGGAAACGTGAGCACAGCAAACATTCATCATCTCTTCCTCGAGTAAGCACTTGGAGAAGAACTGGAAGCTCGTCCTCAATTCTTTCTGCCTCATCAGAATCCAGTGAAAAAGCAAAAAGTGAGGATGAAAAACATGTGAACTGCATTTCAGGCACCAAACAAACTAAAGAAAACCAAGTACCTACTAAAGGAACATGGAGAAAAATAAAAGAAAGTGAAATTTCTCCCACAAATTGTACTTCCCTGACCACTTCCTCAGGTGCTGCAAATGGTGCTGAAACAAAGACTCTAATTTATCAAATGGCACCTGCTGTTTCTAAAACAGAGGATGTTTGGGTGAGAATTGAGGACTGTCCCATTAACAACCCTAGATCTGGAAGATCTCCCACAGGAAATAGTCCCCCAGTGATTGATGGTGTTTCAGAAAAGGGAAATCCAAATGCTAAAGATTCAAAAGATAATCAGGGAAAACAAAATGTGGGGAATGGTAGTGGTCCCATACGCACAATGGGTTTGGAAAACCGCCTGAACTCCTTTATTCAGGTAGATGCCCCAGACCAAAAAGGAACTGAGGCAAAACCAGGACAAAGTAACCCTGTTCCTGTGTCAGAGGCTAGTGAGAGTTCTATAGCTGATCGTACCCCATTTGGTTCTTGCAGCTCAAGCAAACACAGTTCACCTAGTGGGACTGTTGCTGCCAGAGTGACTCCTTTTAATTACAACCCAAGCCCTAGGAAAAGCAGTGCAGATAGCACCTCAGCCCGGCCATCCCAGATCCCGACGCCAGTGAATAACACAAAGAAACGGGATTCAAAAACTGACAACACAGAATCTGGTGGAACTCAAAGTCCTAAGCGCCATTCTGGGTCTTACCTTGTGACGTCTGTTTAAAAGAGCTGAATTAATGAAACTAAGAAAAGTATGTGTTAATTGCAACTGCTATGTAGAAATTTTGTTTCAAATGAAACTTTAAAAGACTGAAAATTTTGTAAATAGGTTGATTCTTGTTAGAGGGGTTTTGTTCTGGAAGCCATATTTGATAGTACACTTGGTCTTCACTGGTCATATTCTGGGAGACACTCTTGATAGTTAGGAAGAAAATGGTAAAGCCAAGTATATTTGTACAGGATGTTTTACATGTATTTAAGTAGCATCCCATCATCCTTTAATTATTGCTTGTCTTAAAATAATGAACACTACAGATAGAAGATATGATATATTGCTGTTATCAATCATTTCTAGATTATAAAATGACTAAACTTACATCAGGGAGAAATTGGTATTTATGCAAAAAAACCATTCCGTTTTAGTCCTTGTGAGTCCATCTAACATCATAATTAATCATGAGGCTGTGAAATTCACAGTAATATGGTTCCCAATGAACAAGTTTACCCAGCCTGCTTTGCTTAACTGCATGAATGAAACTGATGGTTCAATTAACAGTTCTGTGGTCACATGATGTGCATTAGATAGCTACAGTGGAACAATTTACACTTTGTGCTCAAACGAAAATCTGTGTTAATTGTAAAACATTGAATGAAACTATTTTACCTGAACTAGATTTTATCTGAAAGTAGGTAGAATTTTTGCTATGCTGTAACTTGTTGTATATTCTGGTATTTGAGGTGAGATGGCTGCTCTTTTATTAATGAGACACGCATTGTGTCTCAACAGAAACTAAATGAACATTTCAGAATAAATTATTGCTGTATGTAAACTGTTACTGAAATTGGTATTTGTTTGAAGGGTCTTATTTCACATTTGTATTAATAATTGTCAAAAGGGCCTCTTTTAAAAGCTTATATAAAATTTTTCTTCAAATTCTATGCATTAAGAGTATAATTCCTCTTACTGTAATAAAAACAATTGAAGCTGACTGTTGGCATTTAACCATTCCTAAATCTTATTTTTCTTATATATCGTTAGCATTTCTTAATGTTTAATATTCTTTCGCTCTATGTTGTTTTTCTTACTACACAGGAGTTGATTTAAAATAAATTTATTTAATAGCAATGTAAATTGCCTAGTACATACTAGACATTGAACATAATAGAAAAGTCAGATATTTCTTTTTTCTTAATAGGATTCTATACTTGAAGTTTTAATTGATTATTTTTAGGTTTAAGTAGTCTCTTCCTACCCTGTCTTGGAATGTAACTGTTTTGTCCCTTCATCTTTTCCCTTCTTGCTACTGAGTCTGGATTGAACACCTTTTATCACCCTATATGTTATAGCAAAATTCCAGCAACCAAGTATGATCAGCACTTTGCCATGCTCAGAAAATGCAGATACACGGAACATCAAAGGAAGATGTAATACCATTGGGATATTGAAAAGACTATTTAAAACCTGACTTTTGAGGAAAACTTTGTTTTTGACAGAGTTGTGGGGTACGTGTTCTAGTGGCCCCTTCTGACCTGGCAGGGAGAAGAACTCTCCTCATGAAGAAGACAAGCATATGTTTATTAACAAAGACAGTTTATCTCCCCAGAATTTGTCCTTAAAGATTGGAGGATGAGGATGATAAATACATTTTTTACTAAATGAAAATTTATTTTTAATAAGATTCATGTACTCTGCATTTGGAGAAGGGAAAAGATTTAGAAGATACTGTGGGGTGCTGGGAAAGGCGGGTGAAGAGGAATAAGCACATCTCTCTTGTGCCCTTGAAATCACATCGTGCAGTTCGTTTCCTACCCTTACCTGTGTTTATCACTAGGTAATGAGGCTGATTTTTTTAAATGTCAGGAAAATGTGCCCAATTTGTCAATATCAGTGGGAGTGATTAACAACTAACTATGGCAAATAAATTGGTATTTGAGAATAAGCTTTACAAGTTACCTGGGCACTAAAAGGAAAGTTTAAAGTGCTATGATTAAAAGTAGGCATTTTACTACAAAGTCCATACTCTCCACTGCACCACTCTGCAAACACCTCATTTTACTGATCTTTGCAATATATAATATGTCAAATTTTATCTGAATGAAATAGTTGTGAATAATACTAATTTATTCTATTGATATTTTTTGTAGTTTGCTTTATCCAACAGGGATATGTGCATTTAGGTCGCATATCTTTTCTCTTTTAGTCCTGATTTTTTTATTTTTTCTGAATTATTGCATGCCAGTTTTTATAAACCACTTCAACTACTTTAATGGAAAAAGATGGGATGTAAGCCAATTAAAATTAAATTGCCCTTTTCAAGTAAGGGGGAAAATTTGTCTTTTTCAAGTAAGGCAAACTATTATCAATGCTGGATATGAAAACAAGGGTGCCTTCCACGTGCCGGAAAACTCAGGAATTCCTTCCTGTAGGCAACACCTACTGGGAGAAGGGCCAGTCTATATTGCCCATAGAGGGAAATGTTGCTCTATGAGACACTCTGGTTAGAGGATTAGTGAAAGGGGCAAATCTCCATTCTGCTTTTAGAAGTTAAAAGGGTGCTGCTGTAACACCAGATATTCCCAGTTTATGCTTGTTACTTAAATGGCATACTGAGCTCAGTGTTGTGAATTTAGTTGAGTTGTGATGCCTGCTGAGAGAAATATCTAGCTTTGGACTGGAGCAAACAACTAAGGCAGTGGTTTTCAAGTGAGTGCATTTGAGTCACCAGAAGTGCTTATTAAAACAGCTGGACCAAACCCCGATGGTTTCTGAGTGGGGGCCAAGAATTTGCAATTCTAACAGTTCGCAGGTGATGGTGCTGGTCTGGAACCATGTTTTGCAAACCACTGCCCTGAGTTATAACAAGGAAGCTTCTTGAGTGATTGCCTTCAGTTGTAGTTATTTCAACAACTGGACTGGACCTTTAATCTGACAGGTATACCAAGAAATACACTTGCCTCTCCTGTAGTCATGAAAGACTTGAATATTTAACTATGCAGTCTGATATAACCCATCTCAACTTCTAATAGTGTACAAATTTACCACAGATGAATGAAAGTTATTTTAATGACAATGACTATATCTGAGGGGTTAGTTAATATTCCCTTTGGAACAGGTATTGTAAAGGCAATAGCAGGTATGTGATTTGGATTTGCAGTAATAAACTATGAAAAAGAACTTTGAAAAGGGGGAAGATTGATTTCAGGTGAAAGAAAAATGTGCTCATTTTGTCAATATGCAGTGGGAGTGATTAACAACTAACTAGCAAATAAATTGGTATTTGAGAATAAGCTTTACAAGTTATCTGGGCACTAAAAGGAAAGTTAATGAGAGGGAAATAATGAAAGATAAAGCCCATAAGGAGCAAATAGTACCATACGTACAGTAAAAAAAATTGACAAGTACAGATCATGTTACCACAAGATTAAGTAAAGGGATGAGTCTTGCTGAGGATGGGAGCCAGTTGCACTATATTTGAGTTTATGTTATCACTGGGGTTCTTTGTATCTAAGGAAAAGAATAGAGTGCCAGAAATCAAAATATATTGCCAAGAGCTGAAGAAAGAATTTAGTCAAATCAAAATTTACCAAACGTAACTTTTCAAAAGTCATGGTGGCTGAAATAAATTATTTTTTAATTTCTAATCGTATTTTCCTCATATTATGCTGACCTGAAAATACTGCTTTGTAGTGTTGAAACCTATGGACTTTGACTTCTGTAAACACCAGGTCATTTTCTTGCCATTCCCATCTATTCTGTGGTCTATAAAACTATATTCTGGTTTTTGTTAGGCCATTGATAATTCTTTCAACCTGTATGTTGTATGTGTATAATATCGTTCTTGGTGCTAAATATACTTTTCTTTCCTCTGATGTTCAGGATAATTCTTTATATTTGTGAGTTCACTCATTTTTTTGAAGTTCGTGATTGTTACTATTTTTAAATTAAAAATACACCTAATGTATACTAATGAAGGTGACCATTGAATATAAGTTCACTAATATAAGAATTAGTGAAAAATAACTTGAGAACAATGTCAGACATTACCTGCTCCACCTATACTACCTTTGGAATCCAACACTTAACCCCACTAATTAGTCACAGAACCACATACCCCATCTTTCCCCCTGACATGAGGAAGACTCATCATCAACTGACCAGTGGAACAATTACTTGTATGGCCTGGCTTAAAAGAGATTGGGCAATCAATTTGAAGTAAGAGTCACAAAGGAAATTTCTGGTAGGTGATTGAGGGCTAGAACTGAAAGATCTTACAGAGTTCAGCCTGAAGTGATTATGTATGATTGACATGAAGGTAAACCTAACCTAAGGGAAAACCAGCCAGTAGAGAAAGAAAAGGGTTTAGATATGGTACAGAGGCAGAGAGCAAGTGGAAGACGAAAGTCACTAGCTCCTGTTGACTCAATCTGCACTTCTGGGACCTGGTGCTACTTTTCCTTGTGTTTGGGGACATTTGTGAATTTCTAAACCCACTTTGTTCCTGACATAATTGGACTAATCGAAAAAGGTATTTAGACACATCTTAGATTTTTTTATTTAAAAGACAGAAAAAACTAAAAACATCTGTAGGGAGAGAGGAATGGATTGCCTATAAAAAATTGAGGTTGGCATCAACCTCAATGGCTAAATACCAAAAAAGTAAAACAATAGAACCGTATATGCTGCATTTGGAAGGGAATAGAAATACTATGTAAGACTTATGAAAACAGCCAAACTGACATTTAATTTATCTGAAGTACTTGTATTGTTCAGAAGTCTTTAGTTAACAGTACTATCCCTAGAATACCAAATATGATGTTCATTTATTTAACGAATATTAGGTAATTCACTGGGTTTGCCTGTAAGACCAGAAAATTATTCTTGGAAACTTGACAATGGAAACAATACCCAAACCATACTGATCATGCTTCATTAAAGATTCAGTTGCCCCTAACCATCAGAATCTTCTTACACATCCCTGCCTTAAAAGATTACACGCACTTGTTTTTTTGTTGTTGTTGTTTTTTGTTTTTGTTTTGTATTTTTCTGAAGCTGGAAATGGGGAGAGACAGACTCCCGCATGCGCCCAACCGGGATTCACCCGGCACGCCCACCAGGGGGCGACGCTCTGCCCACCTGGGGGCGATGCTTTGCCCCTCTGGGGCGTCGCTCTGTTGCCACCAGAGCCACTCTAGCACCTGGGGCAGAGGCCAAGAAGCCATCCCCAGCGTCCAGGCCATCTTTGCTTCAATGGAGCCTCGCTGCGGGAGGGGAAGAGAGAGACAGGAAGGAGAGGGGGAGAGGTGGAGAAGCAGATGGGTGCTTCTCCTGTGTGCCCTGGCCGGGAATCGAACCTGGGACTTCTGCACGCCAGGCTGACGCTCTACCACTGAGCCAACCGGCCAGGGCCCACGCACTTGTTTTTTTAAACTGCTTACTTCTGAAGCCTTACTTGGGTAGACATGATTGGCACAGGCTATGTCACCATGCCTGTGCTGGATTCATAAAACATGAAGTCCTCAAATCTGTGAGAAGCATTTCAAAAGTACTGAGCAACCAGATACCATGACCTATTTTTACCTCAGTATCCCTGCTGCCCAAGCAATTAAATAAGTTAACTTGAATAAATGTAAATAATTGTGATTAATCTGATAATGAATCTCAATGTGAATGTCCAAGTAACTCAAAAGTGAAGATTAAATTCTTAATTTTAATCTTAAATTCAGGATTATTCCAATCCAATCTGGGAAACTATTTAAAAGGGAGGAAAGATATTAAAGCATCCTAAATTTCTAATTTTAGCCTGACTAGGCGATGGCGCAGTAGATAGAGCATCGGACTGGAATGCAGAAGGACCCAGGTTCGAGACCCCGAGGTCGCCAGCTTGAGTACGGGCTCATCTGGCTTGAGCAAAAAGCTCACCAGCTTGGACCCAAGGTTGCTGGCTTGAGCAAGGGGTTGCTTGGTCTGCTGAAGGCCCATGGTCAAGGCACATACGAGAAAGTAATCAATGAACAGCTAAGGTGTGCCAACGAAAAACTGATGATTGATGCTTCTAATCTCTCTCCATTCCCGTCTGTCTGTCCCTATCTATCCCTCTCTCTATAAATAAAAAAATAAAAACTTTTAAAAAAATTTCTAATTTTATATAAGCAGTGTTAAGAGATACTGTTTTACTTTTAACTTAGAAAAATACAAATTCAATATTTTAATTTAGTAGTAACTCCAATGTTAAATAAAATTTCCCATCCAAATCCCTAGCCAAAAGACAGGAATACTTGAACACGGTATCAAAGAACAGGAGAACTGGGAGAATTATCCACACAAAGCAGCATGAAATGACAAGAGTAATACCAAAAGTGGGTTAAGCATGTATAATAAAATAACCATTCAAGTAAAAAAAAGCCCTCCAACGATATGCCATTAGCAAAAGATACACTTAAAATGATCCAGAATGGATAAAACTAAAAGTACAAAGCACACTTGTATAGGAAAATGCAAAGAAAGCAGTGGTAGATTTATGTCAAAGTACCATTCTGGATAAAATCATCAGACAAAAAGAAAAGAAAATGAACATCTTTAAATGTCAAATGATATAGCATCAAATGTATGAAACAAAATTACAAATATAAAAATTGGGACCAATGGCTCTATTTGGAGATGGGGACTCTGAAGAACTAATTAAGGTATAATGAGATTGTAAGAATGAGGGCCTAATCTGACAGGACCCATGTCCTTAAAAAACATCACCCCCCACTTACACCCAAAGAAGAGGCCATAGGCGCACACAGCAAGTAGGAGGCTGCCTGGAAGCCAAAAGAAGGGGCTTCAGAATGAATCCTACCTTCCTGGGTCCTTGACCTTTTACTTCCTTGCATCCAGAACTGTGAAAATACATTTCTGTACTTTACACCAAAAAAAAAAAAAAAAAGTTATTATTTTAAATTACAACTTCACTCTTAAAATAGTGAATCTTGAAGGTTCTCCGAAGGTCCTTTTCTTTAGTTGAAGACCTTGATGGGCTTGGGATCTGAAAAGCTAAACCTGTAGTTTAAGTGAAAGGAGGATTTGAGAAAATCTCATAGGTTTGCTTAAGAGAATCAAGAAGGGCCCTGGCCAGTTGGCTCAGTGGTAGAGCGTTGGCCAGGAGAGGCGCCATCTGCTTCTCCACCCCTCCCCCTCTCCTTCCTTTCTGTCTCTCTCTTCCCCTCCCGCAGCCGAGGCTCCATTGGAGCAAAGATGGCCCGGGCGCTGGGGATGGCTCCTTGGCCTCTGCCCCAGGCGTTAGAGTGGCTCTGGTTGCGACAGAGCGACCCCCCGGATGGGCAGAGCATCGCCCCCTGATGGGCGTGCCGGGTGGATCTCGGGTGGGCACATGCGGGAGTCTGTCTGCCTGCCTCCCTGTTTCCAGCTTCAGAAAAATATGGAAAAAAAAAGAATCAAGAAGCCTGATCAGGCCCTGGCCGGTTGGCTCAGTGGTAGAGCGTCGGCCTGCCGTGCAGGAGTCCCGGGTTCAATTCCCGGCGGGGCACACAGGAGAAGCACCCATCTGCTTCTCCACCCCTCCCCCTCTCTTCCTCTCTGTCTCTCTCTTCCCCTCCCACAGCCAAGGTTCCATTGGAGCAAAGTTGGCCCAGGTGCTGAGGATGGCTCCATGGCCTCTGCCTCAGGCACTAGAATGGCTCTGGTCACAACAAAGCAACACCCCTGATGGGCAGAGCATCGCCCCCTGGTGGGCATGCCGGGTGGATCCTGGTCAGGCGCATGCGGGAGTCTGTCTGACTGCCTTCCGGTTTCCAACTTCAGAAAAATAAATAAAATACAAAATAAAGAAGCCTGATCAGGAGGTGGCACAGTGGATAGAACATAAGCCTGGGATGCTGAGGACTCAGGTTCAAAACCCCGAGGTCGTTGGTTTGATCATGGGCTCACCAGCTTGAGCACAGAGGTCACCAGCATGAGCGTGGGATCATAGACATGACCCCATGGTCGCTGGGTTGAGCCCAAAGGTTGCTGGCTTGAGCCCAACGTCTCTGGCTTGAGCAAGGAGTCACTGACTTGGCTGGAACTCCCCAGTCAAGGCACATATGAGAAAGCAATCAATGAACAACTAAGGTGCTGCAACTATGACTTGATGCTTCTCATGTCTTTTCCTTTCTTTCTGTCTGTCCCTGTATGTCCCTCTCTCCTCTCTCTCTAAAAAATAAAAAATGAAAATTTTTAATTTTAAAAAAGTCAAGAATTTGGATTCTTGGTGTATTCCAGGATGGGAAGTGGGGGCTGAGGAGCAGAGATGGGGGAGGACAAAGGAATAGAGGAGGCAGCAAAATGGTTAGTAGTCAAGGTCCTGTGTCTGGTGGCATGGCCAGTAAAAACACTAGTGGTGCAGTGGCTAAAATGATTTTAGAAAGTGAAACAGGCCCTGGCCAAGTGGCTCAGTAGATAAAGAAAGCATTATCCTGGCACACCAAGGTCATAGGTCCGATCCCTGGTCAGGGCACTGACAAGAGGCAATCGAGTATACAAGTAAAAATGGAACTAAATAGAATGAGTCAATGCTTCTCCCTCTACCTCTCCCCCTCTCTCTCAAATCAATGGAAAAATTTTAAAAAATAAAAAGAAATACATCACTTGTTCACTTACTGGGTTTTTTAAAATTTTGTTTTGTTTTTAATTTAATGAGAGAAGGGAAAGCAGAGAGACAGACTCCCGCATGTGCCCCAACCAGGATCTACCTGGCAAACCCACTAGGGGATGATGCCCTGCTCATCCGGGACGTTGCTACATTGCTCAGGATCCAAGTTCTTCTTAGCACCTGAGGTGGAAGCCATGCAGCCATCCTCAGCACCAGGACCAACTTGCTCCAATTGAGCCATGGCTGCATGAGGAGAAAGAGAGAGAGAGAGAGAGATGGAAAAACAGATGGCAGATGGGCATTTCTCTTGTGTGCCCTGACCAGGAATAGAACCTGGGACATCCACACGTGGGGCCAATGCTCTACCTCTGAGCCAACTGGCCAGGGTCCAGTTATTGTTTCTTTCATCATCAGTGTGGTAACAACATTGCTGTCTTTCACCCATCCACTCCTTTTTCTTTGTACAGTATTTTAACAATAGTGTAAAGTTAAATAGAAGCTATGAATCTACCATCGAATAGCACTAATAAAAAGCTCCATCAATTCAGTGTCCATGAACCAGAAAAGATAACCAATTTTAATATTGGTCTTTTTTTTTTATCTCCAACTACTTATAGCTCTAAAAAAAACTCCATGGTAAGTAGGCATGTATTACATGTATTAAACTTCAAACTACCATGTTCATTTCCCACTTTTCCCACGTGTATATAAAATGTTGACGTTCTGAAGAGTATTTGAATTTCATGATGCAAGTATGAAAGCAGAGTCTTTAAACATGTAAACTATGTTTTTTTGTTTGTTTTTTAAACTTTTTTTTTAAGTTTGGATTTGCCTGCCTGGTGGTGGCAGTGTCTAAAGCATCGACCTGGAACACTGAGGTCCCTGGTTTGAAATCCTGAGGTTGCTGGCTTGAGCATGGGCTCATCCTACTTGAGTGCAGACTAACCAGCTTGAGCGCAGGTTGATAGGCCTGAGGGTGGGATCATTGACATGACTCCATGGTTGCTGGCTTGAGCCCAAGGTCCCTGGCTTGAGCAAGGGGTCACGGGCTCAGCTTGAGCCCCTCCCCCCTGCCCCCAGGCATACATGAGAAGTAAGTAATCAATGAACAACTAAAGTGATGCCAGCTACGAGTTGATGCTTCTCATTCATCTCTCTCCTAGTCTGTCTGTCTGTCTCTCTTTCTCTCAAAAATAAATAATTAAAAAAAAATAAAGTTTGGATTAATTTCATTCCTAAATGTTTGGTTTGATCATTTCATGAAGGTCTTTTTTTACAGGAATCATGTATACCTCCGCTAGAAATATTTACATTAGCACCAAACTAATCAGGTATTAATAAACCACGAGGAAGATTGGAAAGCAGAATTTAGGGCATGTAGAAAAGTTGCGGGCTTCCAGTCAGACTAGCTGGGCATCTATGCTCAGCTATCATAAGCGTGAATGGGTAAATTACCTGACCTCAGTGAGACTAAGTTTTTTGGGAATTGTTTTTTTTCCATCTGTAAACTAGAATATCTATATTACCTTGCTTATTTTTTTTATAAAGTACCTTTGTAGGTGTGGAATGAACAGCAGTTACTAAAATAGAAAAGATGTGTTTAGAAGGATGGAAATGTCAAAAATAGTGCTTTGTAGTTAACCTAGTGTGTGCAAAAACATAGTGAATTTTAGTGTAGAAAGTCTCAAATTAAACCAGGGAGATTAAAGACTTGTACTCAGAAAATTATAAAACATTGATTAAAAAAAAATCAGGGAAGATACAAACAAGTGGAGGCATATACCGTGCTCATGGTTAAGAAGAATAAATATCATTAAAAATGTCTATATTACCCAAAGCAATTTATAAATTCAATGCAATACCAATTAAAATACCAATGAAATACTTCAAAGATATAGAACACATATTCCAAAAATTTATATGGAACCAAAAGAGAACACAAATAGCCTTAGCAATCTTAAAAAGGAAGAATAAAGCAGGAGGTATCACACTTCCGGATATCAAGTTATATTATAAGGCCATTGTACTCAAAACAGCCTGGTACTGGCATAAGAACAGGCACATAGATCAATGGAACAGAACAGAGAATTCAGAAATAAACCCACACTTTTATGGACAACTGTATTAGACAAAGGAGGTAAGAGCATACATTGGAGTAAAGACAGCCTCTTCAACAAATGGTGTTGGGGAAATTGGACAGCTACCTGTAAAAAAATGAAACTAGACCACCAACTTACACCATTCACAAAAATAAACTCACAATGGATAAAAGACTTAAATGTAAGCCCTAAAACCATAAGCATCTTAGAAGAAAACATAGGCAGTAAGCTCTCTAACAACTCTCGCAGCAATATATTTGCTGATTTGTCTCCACAGGCAAGTGAAACAAAAGACAGGATAAACAAATGGGACTTTATCAAACTAAAAAGCTTCTGCACAGCTAAAGACAATAAGAACAGAATAAAAAGACAAACTACACAATGGGAGAATATATTTGACAATGCATCAGATAAGGGGTTAATAACCAAAATTTATAAAGAACTTGTAAAACTTAATACCAGGAAGATAAACAATCCAATCCAAAAATGGGCAAAAGAAATGAATAGACACTTCTCCAAAGAGGACATACAGATGGCCAATAGGCATATGAAAAAACTAGAAAGCCCGGCGGTCATACGAAATGACTGCTGTTCTAGATATTATAAATTGTAATTAAAATGATTTGTGCAAAGGTGTCTGCTAATTCAAACTGAATTACCCAGGGCAGGCGGCGAGGACGCCCCTTTGCTTACTGCCCCACGGGGTTTCCCCTTCTACTTGCTTAATTGCTTAAAGTAGAGTGCAATGAAGGAAACCACTGGCAGTACATTTCTTAAGAGCCACCGCTAGCTCAATAAATAAAGGTGATTTAAATAATAAAATGTTAATTCACATGTCAAAGATCTCTTTGTACACAACATTTCTTGTGTAGATCTATCCATCATTTTAAAGCTCGCCTTGCAGAGGACCATCAATTCTTTTTAATTTTACATCCATTCTTTCACGAACTCTTGAACAGGCAACCTAAAGTTGACCATGTCCAAATGCAGGCTCAGGTAAAGAAATGTCAACACACTTAAGCGTTTGGCCCTGAGACTTATTGATGGGCATAGCAAAGACAAGTTTTACAGGAAATTGTCTACGTCTCAATTGAAACGGCAACCCTGTTTGAGATGGAGCCAAATCAATTCTTGGAATGACATGTATTTCACCTTAAGAGGAGCCAAAGACTTAGCTATTATGACATTATTTTTCAATTGGAGAACCTCTAGTCTTGTACCATTGCAAAGACCCCTTCTGGTGTTAAGATTTCTTAACAGCATAATAATTGCTCCAATCTTTAACCTCAGTTTGTGAGGTGGCATGCCAGAAGGCGGGACTATTTGAATGCCGTGGCAACTTCACCCCATTGGCTAGTACAGTTACGCAAGCAACCAATAAGCTATCGGCGACAAACAGACACTTAAGCCGCATATAATAAAGATGCTCAACATCACTAATCATTAGAGAAATGCAAATTAAAACTACAATGAGATATCACCTCACACCAGTCAGAATGGCGCTCATCAATAAAACAACACAGAATAAGTGTTGGTGAGGATGTGGAGAAAAGGGAACCCTCCTGCACTGCTGGTGGGAATGCAGACTGGTGCAGCCACTGTGGAAAACAGTATGAAGATTCCTCAAGAAATTAAAAATCGAACTGCCTTTTGACCCAGCTATACCACTGTTAGGAATATACCCCAAGAACACCATAGCACTGTTTGAAAAAAAGAAATGCACCCCCATGTTTATGGCAGCATTGTTCACAATAGCACAGATCTGGAAACAGCCCAAGTGTCGGTCAGAGGACGAGTGGATTAAAAAGCTTTGGTATATATATACTATGGAATACTACTCAGCCATAAGAATTGATGACATTGGATCTTTTACAACAACATGGATGGACCTTGGTAACATTATACTAAGCGAAATAAGTAAATCAGAAAAAACTAAGAACTATATGATTTCATACATAGGTGGGACATAAAAACAAGACTCAGAGACATGGACAACAGTGTTGGGGTTACAGGGTGGGGGTAGGAGAGGGAGGGGGTTGGGGGAGGGGCACAAAGAAAACCAGTTAGAAGGTGATGAAAGAC
Organism: Saccopteryx leptura; assembly: GCF_036850995.1. Classification (NCBI taxonomy): domain Eukaryota; kingdom Metazoa; phylum Chordata; class Mammalia; order Chiroptera; family Emballonuridae; genus Saccopteryx; species Saccopteryx leptura. Next base: position 170,214,716 of record NC_089506.1, read on the forward strand.
AATTTATCAACGTCACTCCATTAAAATTAATCAAAAAAAAAAAAGAATTTGTCTCACGGCTAATTCAGGCAGTTAGAAGAATAGTATAAGGATGCTAATTCTGCTTCTCAGGCCACATCCTGCAAAAGGGGCCCCAAGAAAATTCGTGATTTGGCTCCTCTGATTTTGCCAATTGGATTAAAAAAAAAATAGGTCAGGAACGCCCTGAAATGGAACTAACAATACAAGGGCATAAATTTAAAGGACTTTTAGATACTGAAGCTGATGTATCTATTATTGCTAAGCTACACTGGCCTCCTTCCTGGCCCACTCATGCAGCAGCCACAGAATTACAAGGTATAGGGCAGAGTAAATCCCCTCAACAAAGTTCTAGTTTTCTAAATTGGGAAGATGAAGAAGGTCATTCTGGATTTTTTTAAGCCTTATGTGCTCCCTGGATGACCAGTTAATTTGTGGGGTAGAGATGTTTTGAAAAATATGGGAACATTTCTTGTCAGTCCTAATGGTTAGTCAGTACTCAGATGCTTGATCGGGGATTTTTGCCCACCAAGGGACTAAGGAAAGAACAGTGAGGAATTCTCACCCCCATAGAAGTGGCACCCAATACCAGAAGGTGTGGACTAGGATATCAAAATTTAAGATAGGGGCCTTGGTAGCTCCTGCTACCTTAATAATGCATTGTGCAGACCCAATTACTTGGAAATCAGATAATCCTGTATGGGTAGACCAACGGCCCCTTTCTCAGGAGAAACTTAGGGCAGCTGCTCAATTGGTACAAGAGCAGCTACAGTTTTGGGCACATTGAATCATCTAATAGCCCATGGAATACACTTCCATATTTTGATCTTGTTGCCTCCTGGATTATCAAGGGGCATAGGCGACCCTTACAGCTTATAGGTTTTGAGCCTCAAAATTATTGTTGTTTCTTTTTTCAAAGGATCAACAACAATGGCTCTGGGAAACTTCCACTAAATGGCAAATCGCTCTTGCAAATCAATGGACTTTATACTGAAACTGTCAACTTAAAATCAGCTCAAAGACTAGAATTATATGCCATGATCATGGCTTTTCAGCATTTGCCATATTCCCCCTTTAATCTATATACAGATAGCAAATATTTACTTACGGTGTTTCCACTATAAAGACTGCGGTCTTAGGGACAAATGCTGATGAACTATTTCAGCACTTCCTCCTTCTTCAAAGACTTGTATGTCAACATAGAGCTCCATGTTTTATAGGACATACTTGAGCTCACTCCATGCTCCCTGGAGCTTCAGGACAAGGGAATGCCCTTGTTGATCAAGCTACCCAAAAGAAAATTATTTGGAGCAACCATGACAAATCGAGCAATTCAGTCTCATATTATTCATCACCAGAATGCTGCAGCCCTGTGTAAACAGTTTCAACTTTCTCGGGAAGCAGCATGGCAGATTGGGAAATCCTGTCCAAGGGGTCCTATACTACCATCTGTCCCTTCATTTGGAGATAACCCTCAAGGACCCCTACCAGGACAACTTTGGCAAGTGGATGTTACTCATATACCTTCATTTGGCAACCAGTCCTATGTCCACGTTACAGTGGATACATATTCTGGATTTATAGTAACCTCTGTCAGAACAGGAGAGGCTGTAAGCATGTTTTAGCTCATTGTCTGTATGCATTATTCTATTATTGGATTTCCTAAACTGGCTAAACTGACAATGCTCCTGCATATGGAGCAAAAGCATTTATTGTATTTTGTCAAACCTTTCAAATTATGTGTATTTCTTACAATCTTTAAAGTCAAGGAATTATTAAAGCATACCCAGCAAATATTTTAAGGTCAATTTAAAAAAATTTAAAAGGGGGTAGTCATATCCTGGAACTCCTATGGGTCTACCATACCATGCTTTTTACTTTAAAATTTTTTAAATTTCTTTTGAATGCTGATGAACAGGAGACGCCAAATATTTTTCTCCTGCAAACTACTACTTTCTTTATTTGATAATAACACTGTTTTGTCTTTTTCCAAATAGCCCCAGATATACGGAAAAGATTTATGTAGGCGGATGGGGATCCTCAACCCCCTCAGCGAGATCTTCTGAGCATGGCTTTTAAGATACCAACAGGCAGAAAAAGCCCAATAGAGATCAGGGGAACTACCAGCTTTTAGGATATGCCCTTAAAGGCTCTGATACCCCAAAGGGGTCTCATAGGATGCCATCTGGGTCCTGCTTCAATAGTGGAAAGGTCATTGAGCTAAAGCCTGCCAGACTTACATGCCTCTGCTGTGAGGAAACAGGGACACTGGAAGGTAGGCTTCCCCCTCGCTCCTCTAAGGGAGGGTTCAGTCTCTTCCAGCCCTGCTCCAGCCACCTGTGACCTAACCTTGCCCAGAATGCTGGGGTTTGCCACTGAAGGCTGAAGGTGCCCAGGGCCATCGGGCCCATCTACGACACTGTGGATGAGCCTAGGGTATTTCTTCCAAGAAGCAGGTAAACTGATCTCATTTGCACAAGGGCCACTTAACTATGTTTTGCCTGAACAGTCAGGTTTTTCATTCTTCCCTCGAAGATTTCTGTTGTGTGTTGATAGTCCCATTTTCTGCTGCTTTAATATATAGTGTTTCCTTTATTCCTCCTACCTCAATGCCCCACTCATATTTTAGGCTGGGACCTACTCCTAATTCAGAGCTCTCTTTCCCCCTTTTGCCAACTTCTATTATGAATCTACCTTTGCCACCCAGCTTAGTGTATCCCAAGGTTCTCTTTACCAAGCCACAGTCTCAGAGCTCCAGGGAAAAGCAACCTGGTCTCATCTCTCCAGGAAGAGAACAGAAGCTCCATCTCCACACATGCTGCAGATGGCTTTTCCAGTCTACCTGAATCATTACCAGCTAGAAGCAGTGGTCATTGGGACTTGGACGTGAGCTGCAAAGTATAGAATTGTGACAATTCCAGTGCCATGCGGACTTTTCCTGGATGTGGACTTTTCCTGGACTCCTGCTCCTAGGGACAGCTCCTAACAGACTGAACTGGGGTTGGGTTGCATTTATCAGGGACTTGGCATGGTGTTGGGGCCAACTTGGACTTGGTGAACTTGTTAAGGACTCTTTTATGGATTCTTGCTGTATTGGCCAAGAGTTTGCTTAAAGGCTTTAATCACTGTAAAAAAAAAAAGTAGAAGACTGGATAAAGAAGATGTGGCACATATACACCATGGAATACTATTCAGTCATAAGAAATGATGACATCGGATCACTTACAACAAAATGGTGGGATCTTGATAACATTACATGGAGTGAAATAAGTAAATCAGAAAAAAACAAGAACTGCAGGATTCCACACATTGGTGGGACATAGAAACGAGACTAAGAGACATGGACAAGAGTGTGGGGGGGGGGGGGGGAAGGAGAGAGAGGGGGAGGGGCACAAAGAAAACTAGATAGAAGCTGACGGAAGACAATCTGACTTTGGGTGATGGGTATGCAACATAATTGAATGACAATATAACTTGGACATGTTTTCTTTGAATATATGTACCCTGATTTATTGATGTCATCCCATTAAAATTAATAAAAATTTATTAAAAAATAAATTAACGACAAAATAAAAGAAAAAAAGATAAGTCTAAAAAGCTGTGTAGTCAAATGTTTAACATTTATACTGCACACTGAAAAACGTGCCAGTAACTTTGCTAGTTCCTCCACGATAAAATCCATTTTGCCAGCTTGAAAGCAAGCTGCTAGGCCCAGAAGCTGATAAAGATAAAACATGAAGGGTATCTTCTTGCATGTTCCAAGGACCTGCTTGGAACCACACAGATTACCTGCCGTGAAAAGCCCTATCTATAGGTGAGGAAAGCTAGCCACGTCCAAACTCTGCGTGAATCGCCAGTGGTACGCGCATGCGCCCAGAAGGCTTCGCGTCTACGACTTAAAATTAGAAGCTTTCGTGGATCCTATCGCGAGAGCATAGAGCCAAATGCCACGTCAGAAACTAGAGTCTGGCGCCGAGCGACAAGTGCCGGAACAAACGGACACTGCAAAGCAATGGGCGCGTAGGCGTTGCTGAGGGAAGGACTTCCGCCGGAAAACGGGGTAGTCTGGGAAATCTCAGAGCCGATTTCCGGCGGGCTGTGCGGCGGCGTCCCACCGGACTGGGCGAGGGTGGAGATGGCTTGCGCCGCGGCGCGATCCCCGGCGGACCAGGACAGGTGGGTCCTGAGACAGGGCGGGGCCCGGTGCGGGCCCGCGGGGGTTCGCCGCTTTCTCCAGCCCCGAGGTAGGCTCGCCGCCGAAGCTCTGAGCTTCTCCGGGCGTTCGTTTCCCGGGAGGCCAGCTGCACCGGGCTCTTGGCAGGGTCTCTGACATCCCGACTTTAGGTACTCCTTGTTTACCCAAAGGACATAGGGTGCTGCTACATGGACGTAACATTAAGTAACAACCACAAAGTGAGAATTCTGGTTTATTATGTTTTTTACTATTGTGACGTTCAGGAACGCTCCTTTAGATTCTTTCACGTTAATACTTCTGACGCCGTGCTTTCTATATATGAGAACAGTGCCCACTCAGAAACTTTTGACAGGTACCTGTATCGGACTGAATAGTTTTACGACATTGGTTCTTTTTTTTTCTTTTTTTTTTAAGAGAGAGGAGGGGAGGTAGTGAAACAGACTCCTGCACGCGCCGGGTCGGGATCCACCAGGCAACCCCCGGTCTGGGGCGGCTGGAATCAACTGAGCCGTCCTCCGCGCCTGAGGCCCACGCTGGGACCATCCAGTGGGAGTGGGAGGCGGAGAGGGAGGAGAAGCAGATGGGCGCTTCTCCTGTGTGCCCTGACTGAGGATCGAGCCAGGGACGTTCGCATACCGGGTCGATACTCTGTCCACTGAGCCAGCCGGCCAGGGTTTGGGTCTTGTTTGTTTTATTCTCTAGCAAGTGATGCTTTTTCCATCTAAGGTAGTGAGTTAAAGTTGCCTTTTTAAGGAAATTAAGTAAAAGACATAAAGAAAAACTGTAAGGCAAATAATAGTATAGATGTAGCGGTAATGATGAATGAATGAAATTTTGGAAATACTGCTCTAGTGATACCAGCGTGCTTTTTCTGTGGCAGGTTTATTTGTATATATCCTGCTTATTTAAATAACAAGAAGACCATCGCGGAGGGCAGGCGAATCCCCATAAGTAAGGTAAGAAGGCCGGCACCTTGGTCCTTGAGAGGAAGTTTTACTGCTAGGGCCACAAAGGCCTCTTTTACTAGGTTGTATATGATTTGGGGAGGAAGTCCTGGGAAGAACAGTAGCCAAGAAATGGGTGCTTTCTTAATAACACTGAAACTAGAAGGGCACTAATTCATAGCTGAAGGAATATTTTTTAAAAGTGGTTTTTCCTGAGCCTGTGTTTGAGAGAGGGGAAGGTTGTAGGTTTTGTATGATTTTCACCAGTTATGACAGTGTCCCCCTTAATGAAGGAAACTAAAATTATGTCACTCCAGGTGAGTATTTAAAGAATTGCAGAAAATTCAGTGTTGAGATTATAGTTTTATGTCCGGTAACTTTTCTGTTTTGAGACGTGTAAAGTTACTTGGTGTAGGAAAGTACCTAATGGCTGTCAAATGAAGGGTCTTGGTTGAAGCTTTTTATTTTCAAAATTGATGTCATATGTTCTAAGAATCACCTTTTGTAATCTAACAACAAATTTAAGGTAATTTGGTCTGAAGCTCTGCATTTGTTATTTTGATGTTATTTCATATCTCCCATTTTCTGCTTAAATGTGTAAATGAAAGTCTATTTTCCTGCCTCGGGATACAAGAGAAGATGCCAAAGCACACCAGTTCAGAGTAATGCCTAACTCCAGCCGCTGTACCAGAGGCCTCTCGTAGTAGCAAGCTCTCAGATAATTTGGAGAATGATTAAATTGTTTTTAATTTTTGTTGTTTTTTTTTTCTGAAGCTGGAAATGGGGAGAGACAGTCAGACAGACTCCCGCATGCGCCCGACCGGGATCCACCTGGCACGCCCACCAGGGGCGATGCTCTGCCCACCAGGGGGCGATGCTCTGCCCCTCCGGGGCGTCGCTCTGCTGCGACCAGAGCCACTCTAGCGCCTGGGGCAGAGGCCAAGGAGCCATCCCCAGCACCCGGGCCATCTTTGCTCCAATGGAGCCTTAGCTGCGGGAGGGGAAGAGAGAGACAGAGAGGAAGGAGGGGGGCGGAGAAGCTATGTGCCCTGGCCGGGAATCGAACCCGGGTCCCCCGCAAGCCAGGCTGACGCTCTACCGCTGAGCCAACCGGCCAGGGCCAAATTGTTTTTAATTTTATTGGTATATAGCATAAATACAGAAGCATATATAAATCCTAAGTGTCTCTTAACTTTTACAAAATGAGTACACATGGGTAGCCAGCACCCTAATTTTCTTTTAAGTGAGTGGGGGAGAGACAGACAGGGATAGACAGGAAGGGAGAGAGATGAGAAGCATCAACTCATAGTTGTGGCACTTTAGTTGTTCATTGATTGCTTTCTCATATTTGCCTTGACCCGGGGGCTCCAGCCAAGCCAGTGACCCCCTGCTCAAGCCAGCGACCTTAGGGTTGTCTATGATCCTATGCTCGAGCTAGAAGAGCCCACGCTCCAAGCAGGGGAGCCTGTGCTGAAGCCGGTGACCCTGGGGTTACAAATCTGGGTCCTCAGTGTGCCAGGTTGATGCTCTTATCTGCTGCACCACTGCCTGGTCAGGCCAGCACTCTAATTTTTTTTTTTTTTTTTTTTTTTTTGTGAAGCTGGAAACAGGGAGAGACAGTCAAACAGACTCCCGCATGCGCCCGACCGGGATCCACCCGGCACGCCCACCATGGGGCGACGCTCTGCCCATCCTGGGCGTCGCCATGTTGCGACCAGAGCCACTCTAGCGCCTGGGGCAGAGGCCACAGAGCCATCCCCAGCGCCCGGGCCATCTTTGCTCCAGTGGAGCCTTGGCTGCGGGAGGGAAAGAGAGAGACAGAGAGGAAGGCACGGCGGAGGGGTGGAGAAGCAAATGGGCGCTTCTCCTATGTGCCCTGGCCGGGAATCGAACCCGGGTCCTCCGCACGCTAGGCCGACGCTCTACCGCTGAGCCAACCGGCCAGGGCCAGCACTCTAATTTTTAAAAAGAAAACATTACCGCCTGACCAGGTGGTGGCACAGTGGATAGAGCATTGGACTGGGATGCGGAGGACCTAGGTTCGAGTCCCCGAGGTCGCCAGCTTGGGGCTCATCTGGTTTGAGCAAAGCTCACCAGGTTGGGCAAAAGGTTACTTGGTCTGCTGTAGGCCCACGGTCAAGGCACATGTAAGAAAGTGATCAATGAGCAACTAAGGTGTTGCAATGAAAAACTAATGATTGATGCTTCTCATCTCTCTCTGTTCCTGTCTGTCCCTATCTATCCCTCTCTCTGACCAAAAAAAAAAAAAGAAAGAAAGAAAAAAGAAAACATTACCTGCACCCAGAAAGATTCCTTTATGTCCCTTCCCAGTTACTGTCCTATCCACATTACTCACATGTAAGGGTAACCGCTGTGCTGACTTCCATCACCATACGTTACTTTTGCTTGTTTTTGAATTTTATTTAAACAGCATTGTATACTATGTACTTTTGCATATGTCTCTTTTTCACTGAACTTTAAGCTTATGATATTCATCCACACTTTTTAGTGAAGTTTTATTCTCATTGCTCTGTTATAGCATTTCTCAACAGCAGCGTCATTAATATTTTGAGCCAGATAATTCTTTGTTGTGGAGGCTATCCTCTGCATTTTAGGTTGTTTAGCAGCATCCTTGGCCTCTACACCCTAGATACCAGTGCCCTGTGCCATCCTAGTTATGACAGAAATGTCTCTAAGCACAGCCATGTGTTGGTTGGGAGGCAGAATTGTCTTAATGAAAACCACTGCTCTATAGTATTACAGTGTATGATGTGCCACAGTCCATTCCACTGTTGATGGATAATTGGGTTGTTTCTAGTTTGTGGCTATTGTAAATAAGGCCGTTGTAAACATTCTTGAGTTTGTCTTTAGTGAACTATCTTTGCATTTTTCTTAGAAATATAACTGCTGAGCTTTAATAAATACTGCCAAACAATTTTCTAAAGTGACTGTATTTGTAATAGTTGTTTAACTAGTATTCACGGAGCACCTGCTATGTTCCAAGCATCGTGCCAGGTGCTGGGGAATATACTGGTGAGTAAGATACTCCTTCCACATGTGAAGTTTATGTTCTTTTGGAAGGGAGATGAACACAGAAGTGTGAATCAGTGTTATTCCTGGGATGTTTTTATTTTTATAAACTTAAAATCACCATGGAAACAACTATGCCTAGTAGAAGAGGAAGCCAGGGTTTGGTGCATGTTTTGGTCATGGTGTTTGAAATGATTTATACAACAATATGCAGAATCCCCTTAAAGTTAAGCTGTTTTGTGTTTTGTTTTTTGTTTGTTTTTTTTAACTGTTCAGGCTGTTGAAAATCCTACAGCTACAGAGATTCAAGATGTGTGCTCAGCAGTTGGACTTAATGTATTTCTTGAGGTGTGATATTCTTTCTTCTTCACTATTTTTCATACTCATCTCATTGATATTATAACTTTCTTAAAGCCTGTTTTTTTATTTTTTTGTTTAATGTTAGAAAAATAAAATGTACTCTAGAGAATGGAATCGTGATGCTCAGTACAGGGGCAGAGTCCGGGTCCAGCTCAGACAGGAAGATGGCAGCCTCTGTCTTGTACAATTCCCATCACGTAAGCCTTTTTTATTTATCAGAATTTTTGTAGAGAGAGGGAAACATTGATTTTGCTGTTCCACTTAGTTATTCATTTGTTGGTTGATTCTTGGTGTGTGCTCTGACTGGGGATCGAACCTGCATCCATGGCGTATTGGGATGACACTCTCACCAACTGAGCTACCCAGCTAGAGCCATGGGAGCTTTTTTTAAACCAATGAATTAAGTTTGGGTGTAAAGAAAAATGTTTCAGGGTAGGTTATTCCTCTACACTGCAAAAAAGGTTCTGATCTTTTAAAAGGTAAAAATAATGTGCGTTCTACAGATTTATTTAGAGAAAGGACTAGAACTGTTGGAGAGGCAAACAGTGTTTCTCATTTCTTTAAAGTTAAGGACCTGTTTGATAATGTGATGAAACCTACTAATGATTTCTTCAAAAATACTTTTCAGTGAACATTTTATAAACCTCTGAAGTCCATCATTGCTCCCAGGTTAAAAGCATAAAATTATTAAATTGTCAGATGTTAATTGCCATTTCAGGTCCTAGAAATCCTGAGGTCTGCTTAGAATTTTTATTATTAATAAATTTAAAAAGCCATACTTAGTGGAAAAAAGCAAGAGGTTTGCATAGCGTAGTACTGCTTAGGTAAATTTAAACACAAAATAAGAAAATGCCCATTCTTCCCCCTCCTCTCATTTTATTTTATTTTTTTGTATTTTTATGAAGTGATAAGTGGGGAGGCAGAGAGACAGACTCCCCAATGAGCTCAACCGGGATCTACCCAGTATACCCATCTGGGGCGTTGCAGTTGCTTGGTCACAACTGGAGTCATTCTAGCGCCTGAGGCGGAGGCCATGGAGCCATCCTCAGCGCTCTGGCCAACTTTGCACCAGTGGAGCCTCGCTGCGGGAGGGGAAGAGAGAGACAGAGGAAGGAGAGGGGGAGGGTGGAGAAGCAAATGGGTGCTTCTCCTGTGTGCCCTGGCCGGGAATCGAACCCGGGACTTCCGCACGCCAGGCTGATGCTCTACTGCTGAGCTAGCCAGCCAGGGCCAGAAAATGCCCAGTCTTAAGATAGTAGTTAATGTAATGGCAAGCCGAGCAACAGAGTAGAGACCCTAGGGAGTTATGGTTAGAGAAGACTGTAGCATTATCCCTCATATTTTATTTCTTAAAAACAATAACTAAATGAAATTGGACATTGATATTCCAAAATATTAATTTTGAGTATTGGAATGAGGAGTATTTATTTACATGTTATTCTTTCCTGAATTTTTTTTTCTTTCTTGTTTTCTGACAGAGAGAGAGAGAGAGAGAGAGAGAGAGAAAGGGACAGATAGGGACAGACAGACAGGAAGGGAGATAAGCATCCATTCTTCATTATGGCTCCTTGGTCTCCTTATGGTCTCCTTAGTTGTTCATTGATTGCGTTCTCATATGTGCCTTGACTAGGGGGCTACAGCAGAGCAAGTGATCCCTTGCTCAAGCCAGCAACCTTTGGGCTCAAGCCAGCGATCATGGGGTCATGTTTATGATCCCATACTCAAGCCAGTGACCCTGAACTCAAGCTGGTGAGCCAGTGCTCAAGCTGGATGAGCCCACGTTTCAGCTGGCGACCTCAGGGTTTTGAACCTGGGTCCTCTGTGTCCCAGTCTGACACATTATCCACTGCGCCACCGCCTGGTCAGGCCTGAGTTTTTTATTTCTAAAAAATACATTTTAATTTTTTTAAATGGAGCTGCCTTTTTTTTTCTTTTGACAATAACTTCAAACTGACAGCTTGTTTTTAGTTGAATCAAAATAGACTGGTTCCTATATACCAAAATCTGTCAGGATTGGTATATATTTCTAGAAACTTAAGATTCTGACTCAGGAGTGGCAGATGAGTATATTCCAGTGTGGTTTTTTCCTTCTGTTTGACATCTTTCTATACTCTCTTAAAAGTCAAAACACACAAACTTTTGATTTAAAAACTGTAGTTGAAAAGATGTTGCTTCCTGTTTGCAGTAAGAAATCAGTTACAAAGTAAAAAGAAAGCTGAGGGCTTGGTGTAGTGGAGCTGGAGGAGGTGGTTAGTGTTGGAGCAAGGCTGTAGATCTTCATAAATCTGACCATACGAGTAACATCTTTTGTAGCTTAATGGCATTGGATTTTTGTTGTAAGTCATAGGGCCTGTGTTTCTATAGCTTAAAAGTTATAATGATATGCTGTTTCCAATTTATTATATATAGATATGTGCTCCTTTAATCTTTAAGTCAATTATTAGGACCAAGTCCAAAATTTTTATTTCGCACTTAATGTTTTGAATTTTGATTGTTTTCATTTAAATATTTTAGCATTGGTCTCAGTACTTTTCTCTACTAAAGACCCCCACTTGAATGAGTCATCATCTTCATAGTCATTTATTTTTTTCTTTTGAAATCCTTTTTTGATGTCATGATTTCTTGAATTTTATGGTATTTGAGTTAATGACCTTTTATGTCCTCTCGCTCAGATTATACACTAAGCTTAACTTCTTGTTCCTAGGTAAATCAGTAATGTTGTACGTAGCAGAAATGATTCCTAAACTAAAAACAAGAACACAAAAAACAGGAGGTGGTGACCCAAGTCTTCAACAAGGAGAGGGGAGTAAAAAAGGGAAAGGAAAGAAGAAAAAGTGACCTGGTATGAGAATCAAGTGTGTGGTACTACTGTAAGAGACACGAATGGAGGCTTCTGATTTGTATCTGAGAGAAACGGAATCTTTTTGTATCATTTCACCGAACTATGAACATGTGTGCCTCCCAGCTTCAGCATCAGGGTTGACAGTGAAATTTACACCAGAAGTTTGCATCTAGTTCTTTTGCAGTATATAAAAAATTTTTTTTTGCCTTTTCAATGCAGTTTTTGTGGAAGAAAGAAGCTTATTTTTAAATGCACAATGGACTTTACCAGAAGTTACTTGAAATCCTGTATCTGGCCTCTATGTAAACTTGTTCAGATAAATGGGTTTAGTAAGATTTGAAACACATTTTGTTCACTTTTAAGTTAATGAAATAAAATTTGAAACTGACTTTTGTAGCTTTTGCTTATGAGCTTATCAATACCAGTGGAAGAGAAAATTAAAAGAGAATAAAATGGGTAGTGGAAGTTGACTGTGAGCCTGAGACTGGAAGAAAGTGGTTCAATACTCTTGGAGGTCTATGAACAGCCAGTCTGCTGATCATGTTCCTTTAATTAATTTTTACTCAATTATGGTACTAGCTTTTTGACATATGTAAAGTGCTCGAGTTTAAGCTTTAGATTGCTTATTTTATAGGCTTAAGAACATTGTTTTAATTGGAGTTTAAAATTACCTATGCTTTAGTATCTTTAGATGCACCTTTCTTAATAAATTAAATTGAATTGATGATTCTGACTTGACTGCAAAGCACTGTTTCTGAATGGCAATTTTTTGTAAAAATTTAAGAGAATCCCTATCCAGCCATATGTTTTTTTCCACAGAGAGTCTCTCAAGGAACTGTCTTCTCTGACTCCATATGCTTTTGGAAGGGCCACTACAGTCGTGCACTACATAACGTTTTGATCAGTGATGGGCCACATATACCATGGTGGTCCTGTAAGATGATAATGGAGCTGAAAATTTCCTATCGCCTAGTGATGTTGTGATGTTGTAGCTGTTGTAAATTTGGAGCACAACAATGCATTACTTGTGTTTATGCTGGTGTAAAACTTGCGCTGCCGTTCATATAAAAGTATTGCACATACAACTATGTTCAGTACATGATACTTGATAATAAATGTTACTGGTTTATATATTTACTGTACTATTTATTCCTATTTTAGAATGTATTCTTCCTACTTATTAGGAAAAGTTGACTGTAAAACCGTATACTGTGTTATACCAGCAGCAGCCTCATATATCTTGGGCTTATCATGTCTCTTGAATACATCATTTTCTCTTGTACTTGATTTAATCTTGTGGTGTTTTATACATTTAGTGTAGCCTGAGCATACAGTGTACAGTAGTGTACAGTCCTGTCCTCGGCCTTCACCTTTACTCACTGATTCACCAGAGCCTCCTTCAGTCCTCCAGGCTCCATTCACAGGTGTGCCATATTTTTACTATGGTATGATGCCCTTTATTTTGAGAGAGAGACAGGAGGGAGAGATGAGAAGCATCAACTCAAGAGTTGTATCACTTTAGTTGTTCATTGATTGCTTTCTCATATGTGCCTTGACCAGGGGCTCCAGCCGAGCCAGTGACCCCTTGCTCAAGCTGGTGTCCTCAGGGTTTCAACCTGGGTCCTTCACATTCCAAGTCAATGCTCTCTCCATTGTGCCACCATCTGGTCAGGCTATAGTATGTTTTTTGTATGTTTAGATATGCTTAGATATACAAATACTTGGATACTTAGCATATGTTAGAGTCGCCTACAGTGACTGGAGTCTAGGTTTGTAATCTAGGAGCAATTGGCTGTACCGTCTATCGATACATAGATGTGTAATCTCATTATTGAGAACTGTGGCACATGTCCATTTTCAGCTGCAAGGCAGGCTGGGAAGGTGGGTATATAGCTTTTTCAGCCCCTATAATAGAGGTAGCCAGGAAGAAAGTAGTTGAGAATGGATATTGGGGCAGCCAACTTAAAAGATGTGCCACAGAAAGATGCCCGCAGTTTGTTTTAGTTCTAGGGCAATAAGGATTGTCAGAAAGGTTTCAGAAACTATTGCTGTTTCTTTATATTGTTGTAATCAGTGCATAATTGAACTTATCTTTGCCAATCAAGTAAAAATAGAATCTTTTCTAATGAACAAGATTGATTGTTTATTCATATGTTGAAATACCATTTGTATTTACTTCAATGAATACATTCACGTCCTTTGCCCACTTTTTAAGGACTTTATTCTTACTAGTTTTGTACTTGTACATTAAAGAGCTAGCTAGTTTTAATAGTTTCAGTTTAGGCACTAACTTCCATCTTGGAATAGAGAGACTTAGTTTCCCTTCCTCCCCCCCCCCCCCCCCCATGCATACCTGCTTCTGATCTTCCCTCCTACCAATTACCAATTTATTTCATAATTGTAATCACTATCCAGTGTACATTATTACCATATATTCCATTTGTAGCTGAGCCATGTAGTACATCTTTGGTACTCAAAAGTGTGGTCAGGAGTTCAGCCCAGAATTCAACCACATTTAACAAGATTCCCAAGTAGTTCTTAAGCACATTTTTTTTTTTGCAAATTACTTTTATTTCTCAAATTAATTTACTATGTAGATATATGGAAATTTAGATACAGAAAGCTAGCACCTAGCTTTTATCACTATCTTTACACACATACACTAAAGTACTATGAATTTAGCACACATTCAAGTTTAAGAAACATGTATGCTATGGATAATTTTGATTTCTGGACTTATGTTTTCCTTGGAGCTCTTTTTTTATTTGCTTAATTTTCTGAATATCTGTAACTCAACCACAAATTATCAGTTAGCAAAATGTCCTTTCAAAAACTTTGTTCACATCAAGTAGTCTATTAATTTTATCTCTGTAAGGCAATCTCCTCTGGAGCCTTTTATCTGGCCTCTAATCAGCTGTCACCCATTGAACCCCCTACACCGCTTCACTCGACGTTCTCTTCATCGCCCAGAGTGTGACTCCATTGCTCTGCTGTTTTGGGTATCCTCTGTTAGTGCTCCCTGTATGTTCCTCTTTTTTGGGATGTTTTGTGTAACCCATCTTAAAGATCTTTCTGGGAAAGATGTACAGGAAGCAAGTGTTCTTAGATCTTACATATCTCCAAGTGTAGTCATTCTACCCTACTGTTCAGCTCAGTATAGAATTAGCCTTCGAAATTACCTTATTCCAGAAGTTCAAGTGCATTTTTACTTCATGGTCTTCTGACTTCTGTTATAGTTGAAGGGAAATTCAAGCCATTTTAGTTCATAGTCTTTTGTGATCTACATTAATCCTGTCAAAATTTGCAGCATCTCAGTATTCTGAAATACCACAATAGTGTGCTTCGTTGTGGGTCTTTTCTCCATTGTGCTGGGTACTTAATAGACCCTTTCAATCTGGAAATTTGTGTTAAGTTCTGGAAAATTTTCTTGAAAATGTCATTGATGAGCCTGACCAGGCGGTGGCGCAGTGAATAGAGCATTGGACTGGGATGCAGAGAATCCAGGTTCGAAACCCAAGGTCACCAGCTTGAGTGCCGGCTCACCAGCTTGAGCGTGGGGTCATTGGTTTGATCATGGGATCATAGACACAACCCCATGGTCGATCGCTTGAGCACAAAGGTTGCTGCCTTAAGTCCCAGGTCGCTGGCTTGAGCACGGGATCACTCGCTCTGCTGTGGCCCCCCAGTCAAGGCACATATGAGAAAGCAATCAATGAACAACTAAGGTGCTGCAATGAAAAATTAATGCTTTATCTCCTTTCTCTCCCTTCCTTTCTCTCCCTGTCTGTCCCTCTCTGTCTCTGTCTCACTAAAAGAAAAAAAAGTATCATTGATTTCTCTGTCTGATCTTTGTTGGATTCCTGACTTGAATATGGGACATGATGAACTAATCTTCAATTTTTACTTATTTATTTTGAGAGAAGGGGAGGCAGAGACAGATTCCTGCATGCACCTGGACCAGGATCCACCTGGCAAGCCCACTAGTGGGTGATGCTCTGCCCATCTGGGGTGTTACTCTCTTCTGAGCTCTTAGCACCTAAGGCGGAGGCCATGGAGCCATCCTCAGCACCCAGGGTCCACTTTGCTCTAGTCAGGCCATGGCTGCAGGAGGAGAAGAGAGAGAGAGGGAGAGAAGGGGGAGGGGTGGAGATACAGATGGGTGCTTCTCCTGTGTGCTCTGCACAGATATTGAACCCAGGACATCCACATGCTGGGCCAACGCTCTAACACTAAGCCAACTGGCCAGCACCATAATCCTTAAATTTTCTTCTCTTTTTCTCCTTGTTTTCATTTCTTTGCCTTTATGTTCTATTTCCTAGAATTCCTCAGCTATATCTCCCATCCCTTCTATTGAATTTTTCATTTTTCTTCTATTTTCAACTTGTCTGAGCTCTCTTGTCATCTGAATGTTCCCTTTTTATAGCATTCTGTTATTTCACAGGTGAAATTCTAAGTTTCTTTTTATTTTGATCCCTAGCATGTTAAGTGGCTTTCCTTAGATTGATGGTTTTTTTACGAGTGAAAGATTAAAAAAAAAAAAACCTGGATGTTCTGAATATACAAGAGCTTGTATACTGAGTTTCTCTGAGGGGATGTCTGGCTGAGATGTTCTCTGGGAAATTTCTACAATCAGAGGTGTTTTCTCTTAAGTGGATCTGCTTCCCCAGAGAGGAATCCACCAAGCACCCGGGAGGATAAGGGTCTGGGGGCCTAGTGGGAGAAGGTAGGGT
The DNA here is from genome assembly GCF_036850995.1 of Saccopteryx leptura. Classification (NCBI taxonomy): domain Eukaryota; kingdom Metazoa; phylum Chordata; class Mammalia; order Chiroptera; family Emballonuridae; genus Saccopteryx; species Saccopteryx leptura. Next base: position 170,230,835 of record NC_089506.1, read on the forward strand.
GGGGGACTGGATCTCAGTTTTCAGTAGTTCAATCCTTTTTTTTTTCGTTTTTAAAATTTTTCCATTGATAGAGGGAAAAGGGTGGAAGGAGAGAGAAAAGCATCAGTTCGTTGTTCCACTTAGTTGTTACATTTAGTTGTGCATAGATTGCTTCTTGTACGTGTCTTGACCCAGGATCGAATTCATGACACTTTATCCACTGAGCCACCTTGCCAGGGCCTCAGTCCTGTTTATAACACTTCGTTCTTCAGCTCTGCCTGTGTTCCTCCACTCCAAAGATCCTCTTACTATGTGCAGAAGATAAATCTCCAGTCTTCGACCTGAATAGGGACAGGGTAGTTTTTTTACCAATCCTCCTAACATAAAGATTGCTCTTTACTGTTATTTTGATCCTGAGAGTGGCTTTATAATAAAATTTCTATATCCAAAAAGAGACTAGGTGGGGTAGGCAGAATAGTGTCCCCACACAAGGCCTAATTATGTTGCTTCGCATGGCAAAAGAGTCTTTGCAGATGTGATTAAGGCTCCTGAGCTGGAGAGAGTACAGGCACATCTCGGGGATATGGGTTCATTTGCAGACCACTGCAATAAATCAAGTATCGCAATGTAGGTCAAGTTGTAATCTTTTTGCTGGTGGAGGGTCTTGCCTTCGTTTTGTAAAAACACCTGTGAAGCTCAATATAGCAAAATGCAATAAAACAAGGTGTGCCTGTGTCCTGGATTACCCAGGTGGGCCAGCGTAACCACAAGGATCCTTAGAAAAGGAGGCAGAGCCCCTGAGGGGCACGGGCCCAGGAATGCAGGTAGCCGTGCGGCTGAAAGAAGCGGGAAGTGGGTTCTCCGGTGTCCAGGAGGGATGCAGCCTTGACAGCCGTTTGGATGTCTGTCTTCAGAACTGTAAGCTGATGGTTTGTGCTGCTTTAACCAGTATGTCTGTGGCAGTATGTTACAGCAGCAATAGGGAACAAACACATCTCCAGACCTTGGAATTCGTGGCCTCCTAAGTCTCTAGAGTGGCTTGAAAGGTTTGAAACCCTGGCTTCATACTAGGATCATCTGAAGACTTTCTTTTTTAAAGTGAGAGCAGGAGAGGGACAGATAGGAAGGGAGAGGAGAAGCATCAACTCGTAGTTGCAGCACCTTAGCTGTTCATTGACTGCTTTCTCCTATGTGCCTTGACCGGGGGCCTCCAGCCAAGCCAGTGCCCCCCTGCTCAAGCCAGCGACCCTGCACTCAAGCTGGTGAGCCCATGTTCAAGCCGGTGACCTCGGGTCTCAAACGTGGGTCCTCAGCATCTCAGTCTGATGCTCGATCCACTGTGCCACCGCCTGGTCGGGCCACATGAAGACTTTAAAGCATACTGGCACCTGGGTACTGTGGGCTCTCACAATTTCTAGTAGTGGAGTCCAATACCAGTATTTTTAGGAAGCTCCTCTATACTATATGTAAAGACAGCATTTACCTAACAGTGGTTTAATCTTAAAATGTGATTCTGGGGGGAGGGAAGGAGGGAGAGAAGGAGGGCACAAAGAAAACTAGATAGAAGGTGACGAAGGACAATCTGACTTTGGGTGGTGGGCATGCAACATAATTGAATGACAAGATAACCTGGACATGTTTTCTTTGAATATATGTACACTGATTTATTGATGTCACCCCATTAAAATTAATAAACATTTATTTTTTTTAAAAAATGTGATTCTGGGACCATCAACATCACCTGGGAACTTGTTGGAAATTTAAATTTTTCAGCCCTGCCCTAGACCTACTGAGTTAGAAACTCTGGGGATGGGGCCAGCAATCTGTGTTTTTATAGCCTGCACCTGCCAAGAAATTCTGATGCACACTAAAGCTTGAGAAGCACTACTAACCTAAGAACCGCCTTATTGCTCTTAAGCTCAGAGATGTGCTTTATAAAGAGATGTTAATGGGAATACTGTGGTAGGGAGCCAGAAAAAATTAAGGTCATTCTCAAATATATTTACTCTCCTGTCATACTATAGAGAACTGTAAATTTGATGACTAAGGACCTGAATCATATATTATTCTAAACACTACGACTGTAGACATACAGACATATAAAGGCATGTGCGGGAGACAAAGCTAACACAGCCTCCAGCAGGAGGTATTTTTTAACACTCAAGTTCTTGGTCTCAAAGTACAGAATAATTTGGAGACACATAGTGTTTACTACATCAAAATAAATACACCAACTATGTCATATGACACGTGTATAACGCGATATGTGAGTAGAAAGCAGTAGTTTAGATTTCCTTTAAATCTAGTACGAATTATTGATTGAAACTTTTTTTAGTAAGGATGTTTTCTTTAGGGAAAGTCTGAACTCTGACAGGTAGTCATCACCAGGAGAAAACCACAGGCCGGGTGGGAATGGGATTAATAAACAGCAAGCAATGTTTAAAGTGTATCTGTTTTCAGATTTTGCATAAATTAGTCTAGTTTTAAGCCCCCCCCCCCCCCGAAATAAAATGAAATGTAACAGTTCAATGAGATAATGGAATTTTATTTACATCAATTTCCATTCACTATAGAATATCTTCAGGATAGGCGGTAACTTATTTAAAGGCTATGCTCATTTTCTTCAGGCCATGGGTAGAAGACTCCCGCGTAGCAGTAATTGTTGAATTGAAACCTTTCAAGTAGAAGAAATCTGGAGAGATTCTGTAACTACACATCCCCCAATCCATTCAGGTACAAATAAATACTTGCCTTCTAGCCAGACACAGGCTCAATTCGTTTTCCAAAGGCTCTAGCATGGCAGTATATTACTTGGGAAATCTAAGGTGGGACAGAATTGTTCATCTCGTAACATCTCCTGTATATATGTATGCTTTCACTGCCAAAAATAGTAACAAGTTTCTTCCAGAATGCACTGTATGCAAAAGCTATCAAGACCAAATTTTTGCATTCAGAATATATTTTCTTGCAATAGTTTTTAAACAGATAGTAGCCAGTAAGTAGTTAAGAGCAATAGTAACTTTTATGCCTCCCATCTTGCCAGATAATGTTTTCTATATACTAACAATTTGATTATATGTTCTGTGAGGTTGCTAATTTTCATTCTTTTGCCACCAAGAAATATGTACTTTATTTATGGGGTAAGGGATTTAAATAGTCCTTTATGTATTTTTAAATCTAAGTCTTGATTTTCTCCAAATAATAATTGTTTGCTTTCTAAAAGTTTTTTATTTTTTTAAGATTTATTGATTTTAGAGTGAGAGTGAGAGAAAAAGGGAGGGGGTAGGAGCAGGAAGCATCAACTCATAATTGCTTGTTGTATGTGCCTTGACCAGGCAAGCCTGGGGTTTTGAACCAGTAACCTCAGTATTCCAAGTCAACACCTTATCTGCTGCTCCACCACAGGTCAGGCACTAAAAGTTTTTTAAAGTAAGTTTTAATAAGATGCCTTATGATCACTATTTTTCCCAGAAAAAAATTAATGCCCTGATCCATATTATTAATATTTGGGTAATATCATCCCTTATTTTTTTTAAAAAATATTTTATTTATTGATTTTAGGAGAGAAGGAAGGGAGAGAGAGAGAGAGAGAGAGAGAGAGAGAGAGAGAGAGAAAGGGGAGGAGCAGGAAGCATCAACTCCCATATGTGCCTTGACCAGGCAAGCCCAGGGTTTCAAACCGGCAACCTCAGTGTTCCAGGTCGACGCTTTATCCCACTGCGCCACCACAGGTCAGGCCATCCCTTATTTTTGATATCTTTAATATTTTTAACATGAGATATCATTATGATCTTATCTAATTGTTACTAAAAGAATCACCTTTATTTGCATTAAAAAATATTTTACAGGCAGGATATTTAATCTTGGTGGTTTTGTTACACTCTTTAGTCCGTTTAGTCTAATTCAGAAGGGTCCTAGCAATATGGTTGGTCTAAAGCTCAGTTTTTCTAATCCAGACAAGCTATCAAGGTCCCTATAAACTACTTGACTGATGAAACTGGAGACACTGATTTTTAACTTTTTGTTCTATTCTTAAACTATGTAGTTATATGCAATTTATCAAAACAAAGCTTAAAGATGAAGGTGTTTAAACAGACTACAAATGATTCTGATTTGCAGACTAGGGAGGCCTCTTGTGTTTAACCTTAAAGGCCAGAGAAAGGTGAAGGCAGTCTGACTTAACCACTGCCAACTACTATAGGTTACAGGTTATACCAAGTTTCCTTTCAGTCTCCCAGAAGTGCTCTTAGAGCCCGGTGTCACCATCCGCAAGGATTGCTAGCTCATGATGTCAAGAACATACCTGTAATCAGAGGTGAGTAAGTCTCTGAGGATCCCTAAACTGGCTTGAAAAACGACTGGGAGGCCCTGGCTAATTAACTTCATTGGTTAGGGCATCCTCCTGAAACACCGAGGTTGTGGGTTCAATCCCTGGTCAGGGCACATAAGGGAAGTGACCAATGAATGCACAACTAAGTGGAACAAGTGAATGCTTCCCTATCTCTCTCTCCTTCTATCTCTCCCTCCCTCCTTCTATCTCTAAAACCAATTAAAAAAATGGGAAAGAAAGAAGACTAAACCAATGTGTTAGCATTGACGGTGAAACTAGGGATGATTTCCATTTTAGCATCTCAGAAACAGACAAACCTAAAGCTTTTATAAGCAGGTTATTAAAATTCCACAAGACAGTTACTGTTAGTTCCAGAGGGAATTGGGAGCTGTAGGTTACTGATGTGTGTGTACACTTCCCCGCTTATCAGCAAAGTGACTGATTTACAGAGCCGTTCTAGTACTCAGCTGCTACAATGTTAGGGAAACACCCAGGCCAACCTCCACTCAACCTCACTGAACACTTAACCGTTCACTTGAACTACTATTGTTTGTATGGATTTTCTCAAGTCCTCCTTGCAGATCACACCAGCACCGCGGGACCCTCAGCTTTTGGCAGTGCTCTCCATGAGCATATGCAGGTTACAGTCAGCACATGTCCCTACATATACGTATGCACAAATACATTAAAAACATTTCATACAAAATTGTACGTCACATGAAGTAGAATCTTAAAGAGTATACTAAAACATGAGTACAGAGAAAATTCATGCAGAGAGAGCCCTCTGAAGTACAAAGTCTGTGGGGTATATAATTTTAAGTTTACATTTCCTGCAGGATGGTAACATGTCTTTTCCTACCCAGAGGCAAAATATATTTTCCAAAAATTTAGATGCTGCCCATTACATTAAATTTAAATTAAAATGCTCCCTATGTTTATAGACGGTACAAGTAAGCAAAAAATACTTACAACACATACCATTTTTTAATATATCAAAAATGTTTCCAAGGCAACATTTTTAAAATGATTCTACCACAGTCCCTAACACAACATCAAGCTCTAATAGGAAGGTAGAGAGGGCAGAAAGGTTTCCTCCCATCAGTGGTTTAGGTGCTCTTCTTCTCATCACCCAGTAAATTCACGGCAGCTTTCTTGGCTGTTAGGAGGAAAGGAAATCATATCAAAGCTATTTGCAACACAGGCTCTGTGCGTAATGTAGCTATGAGATAACAACTGGGTGACTCATGTTGGGCTGGGAACACACTGAGGTGGGTGGTCAGGGCTAAGAAGGTTTCCAGAGAGTGGATGAGAAACTACTTCATGGCACACATCCTGAGTGCCTGAGCAGAGCTCTGGAAGGCCAGCTGGCCTAGCCCCCGGCAGTGACAGTGTCACCTCAGCCCCCATCCTCCCGCAAGCACTCCCAATGGTGGAGATTCCTTGGCCATGTGTTCCTCTGTACAATCAAATTCTCGTTTTCATCTGAAATTCTCGTTTTCACCTGTACAATTACACTATGTCTCAAAGTCTGATGACAACTAGGTCACCCACTTACTCTGTGGTGACAAAGTAGAGGAAGTCCACATCCCCAGAACCTAGGGAGACTGGTATATTTGTTCCCCTTTGTATTCTCTCATTGTGCCACCATTTCCTCCTGTGACGGGAAGAGTGTGCTGCGGGTCTTTCCGTTGGTGGCAAGATACAACATTCACCCAGAAAGTGTCCGTCCATCCGTGGGCACTCAGCCTTTCCCTTTCCAATCCCCACGTAGCTGGCAATGTGCTGTACTAGTGTGGTGTGTGGGGCAGAGGAGGCTTAATGTTTTCTGGACGAGTGAGGGCCTCCTGTCAGATTCTACAACTGCAGCTGTTTTCGATGGAGCCTACGCCCAGTAATGAGAGCTGGGCCCCTCATTTACCACCTGCCAGTTGCTGTCCATTCAATTAAAATCGCTGAGCAACGGAATCAAATTATAACCTCTCTCTTCACTGGCCCTTTGTAAAACTACTTCCTGGAGAATCCAGAAGCTTTGGGGAAAGTCTAATGTGTAGCAGCATGGAAGTTCCTCATTTTCATTCTCACACCCCTGGTCAGGAATGTAGCACCTCACAGTAAAGATGAATTACAACTGGATTTTAAAGTATTGCTACGTAAGACAGCCAAGAAACTCAGAAATGCGGACAAACTGGACAGAAATGACATCACCAGAGGTTGACATTTAGGTAAGGGCAAGGAGGAACAGAGAAGAAAACTCTTAAAAAGCAAGGGGTGATTCCAAAGTGGGAATATGTGAGGGTTTGAAGGTTACAGTGACACTCGGGATTGTAGGAAGAGGTTCTGAAGTAGAGCATATGCACAGAAACAGGAGTTCAGAGAGCTCTCTGAGGACAAATGAGGAGAACCCCACTGCGGGGACGTCAGTGCTGGTGGGGATCTCACCTCCCCAGCGGCCAGGGCACCCCTCGTCTCCCACTCCCCACGGGTCACAGAGCCCTAACAAAATCCCCAAGTTCCATGCCCACTGCCCACTTTTCTCCAGTTTCTGAATTCCTTCCTGTGCCCCTGGAACTTAAGAGCCATCAGCAGCAAAGTCTGTTCTTATTAACTTCTCCGAATATTTCCTCAACCTTACTGCTTTCACAGAAGTACGACTGTCCCTGAGGATACTGCCTTCTCCTGTGGTGACTGTTCTATGTTTCTTCCCTGACCCTAGCACCACTGGGTCTGGAGGTCTGGTGGTGTCTTTGTCCTTTACTGTCACATGCGGAAGCTCATGTCATCAGATTCTATCTTCCTCTAGCATTTCTTTTCCCAGTCATCTCTGACCCTTGTGCTATGCTGCCTTATTTCTTTAAGATTTTTGCTTGAAAGTTCTACTCCTTTTTAAATTATGGGTGATTTCAATATCAATAGATACACATGACCCTTCCAATATCCTGACCACTAAAATATCTGGCCCTTTACAGAGTAAGTTCGCTGACCCCAGCCCTAGACAACTATTTCATACCTCTCTTTCCATCCTTTCTTTCCATATCCTTTCTCACTAGACCATTTCTTCCTGCTTTACTGAGAAATTTGAAGCAATCAAAAAACTACTTCAGGAAGCTCCCACCATCACAAACACCTAGCAGCATTTTACCCATAAACCCTGATTTCCCTCCTGTTGTAAACTATTCCTGCTCCTGTGACCAAGCCCTCTATTTGTATACTAGATCCTGTCTCCTCTGGTCCGGCCCAAGACAGACCACCAGCAATTCACCGTCTCACTTGTGTCATTTTCTTTAATGATCCATTAATGGATCATTCCATTAATTTTCAAACACATTTTGTTTCTTCTACCTTACGGAAAAGGAAAAAAAAAAATTCCTCAGGACTCTAGTTCCTTTTTCCAGTTATAGCCAAATTCTTCTGCTCAGCTGAAGGAAATTTTTCAAAATAGTTATTTACCTTCTCTCATGCCTTTCTTCCCATTTCTCTCAAATCCATTCCAATCAATTTTGCTCCCACCATTCCACAAATCTGTTTTATCAAGATCTCTAGTGCCTTCCTCGTTGCTAAATCCAACGGTCGGTTTTCAGTCCTTATCTTACTTAACCTGTCTGAGCGTGTGCCGCAGCGGCCACAGCCTCCTATCTGAAACACGTCGCTTGACCCAGCCACACCCGTCTCAGCTCGCCGTTCCCGTCAGTCTGTGCTGCTGGTGGCTTCTCATCTTCTCCATCTCCAAACACTGGGGGCCCCAGAGTTCAGTTCTCAGACCTCTCTTTTTCCTACCCACACTCACCCCTAGTTATCTCATTCAGTCTACTATACTGTCTATGTGCTGGTGACACCCAAAGGCATATTCCCAGCCCAGACCCATCTACTGAACTCTTGATGTCTGTACCCAACTGGCTACTCCACGTAGGTACCTCACACACACCTTAAAGTCATGTCCAGAACTGAATTCCTCATTTTCCCCTCTCAACGTATTACACCCAGTCTTCCAAGCTCCACTGCAGTTCTCTCCTTCCTATGTTCTGGCTGAAAAGCTCGGCCTCGTCCCCGACTCCTCTCCCATACTCCACAAGCAAGTCTGACTGGTCTACATTCACAATCTATCAAGAACCCAATGACTTCTTACCTCCTACTGCTACCATTATGAACCAAGCCACCACCATCATTTCCAGCCAGATCACCACAATGGCCTTTGAACTGGTCTCCTGATTTCCTTCCTGTCTCTCTTCAGTCTAGTCTTAATACAGTGGCCAAAATGATCCTGTTCAAACCCGGGATGCTCAAAACCCTCCAACAGCACCCCATCTCACTCAGGGAGAGCCAAAGCCTGTCTCCTTCTAGCCTCCACTCTTCGCCCTCTCTGAACTCGCCTCCTGCTCTCCCTCTCGGCACTCTCTTCCAACCAGACTGCTGTTCTGTCTGGCGCATTCCTTTCCATCGTTCCTTCCTTTACCACTCATGTCTGACTCAGAATAGCCTTCTTGGCGAGTTCCTAAGTCACTCTATTTAAAATGCCTCTAGCATTCCCTTTTATTTACTATGATTTTTCTCTGTATAATCTGCTAAATATACCATATAACCTACTTTTTAATTTAATACTCATTCTCACTCTCTCCCAAGATTGTAAATCTTCATGAGTTCAAGGAATATGATATTTAAGTCACTGCTTTGTCCCAGTGTAATGAATATACTTGGCACATATGAAGCACCTCTGTAAATATCTGTTGAATGAATGAATCAGAGAGCTGCGAGAAAGGACATTCCCTGGGACCTGTAACAGAACAGCATTTTAAGCAGTTCAACCCTTTAGTGAATTAAAGAGATGTATCTGAATATAAATACGAATGATTCTCTATAATCTCTGCCCACCAGAAGGCCATTTTTCCTCTGTGCTGACTGAACAGTGGATTAAATGTGGCTTGGAGGAAGAGTGTTGTGTAAAGAACAATAGGCAGTCTTGGTAAAGAAACCCTCGAGTAACCCTGGTGTTTGGCAGAGGAAAGCTGAGAAGACAAGAAGGCCAGAAAGCTGATTGCTTGAGCCCACATGTCACACCCTCTCTCACATGCTGAACCAACCTTGTCCTCGAGTCTTACCTTCTTTAGCAAAGGCATCTGCAGTCTCTTTGGCTTTGTCCTTCAAGTCATTCACCACATTGTCTACCTGGGACTCGTGCTTCAGGAAGAAAGGCCGGATGATGCGCCTGTAGAGCAGTTCCGCCCCGTTGGAAGGGCTCGGGGCCATGCACCACAACAGGAAGCCGCACTGCACAGAAGGAGAGTCCACAAGGTAACGGGAGGGCGTGGCACCTGACCGCACGCTGCGCGCCGCTGCGCTGGAGTGCCGCGGCCTCTGCTCTAGTCTCACAGCACTGCCAGTGTCTGCAAGCTACAGGGGGCTGTTCTCCAGTGGAAAGAAATGTGACCGATAAAGGGCTAGAAAGGAAAGGCTGAGACCGAACAAGAAAGGTAAAACACACCAAGTCCCGCAGCTTAGCACCTTAACTTCCTTCCTAACATGGACCATCGTTTAGTTATAAAAGCCTGCTTTAATTATAATTCTTAAAATCGATTCAGAATCATAGTTCTTATTTGCATGTGTAAAGTCCAGTATAGATAAGCCTAAAATCTATGAGGCTTCTTCTTAACCCCAGTAAATTTGTCACGTTTATTAATCCTGGCATAGCAAAAATACCCTGGCCATTCTTGAAATCTTCCCATAGTGGAATCTCAGTTTTTTGTTGAGCTTAGCTTTCAAGTAATCTTTACAGTCAGGTATTTCTCTTCTTTCATCCTGAATGTAGATATTCCTCTTTATGGCTTTCCATTGCCACTGATATAAAAAAATTTTGAGTCTGACCAGGTGGTGGCACAGTTGGCAGAGTGTTGACCTGGAACACTGAGGACCCAGGTTCAAAACCCTGAGGTCACCAGCTTGAGCGTGGGGTCGCTGGCTTAAGCATGGGATCATATACATGACCCCATCCATAGTCACTGGCTTGAAGCCCAAAGGTTGCTGGCTTGATCAAGGGGTCACTGGTTCAGCTAGAGGCCCCCCCAATCAAGGCACATATGAGAAAACAATCAATGACAAACTAAAGTGATGCAACTACAAGTTGATGATTCTCATCTCTCTCCCTTCCTCTCACTTAAAAAAAAATTTGATACAAATTCTGCCCTAAAACTTAAAAAAACAAGAATTATCACACTATATCTTCAAAATAATTTTACTATTTATTCAAATGATAAATAACTTAGCACTTAAAGTTGTCCAAGCACTGTAGTCCTCTATAAGATAATTATTCCTCTAACATGCGTCCCCAAACTGTGGCCCCCTGAGGCCATTTATCCGGCCCCCGCCGCACTTCCGGAAGGGGCACCTCTTTCATTGGTGGTCAGTGAGAGGAGCACTGTATGTGGCGGCCCTCCAACGGTCTGAAGGACAGTGAACTGGCCCCCTGTGTAAAAAGTCTGGGGACCCCTGCACAACATCCAGAGTGATATGCTCATTTCCCAAAAAGTTTCATAAACACACATACTAGAAGTTTTTTGTTCTAAGATTCTAATACCCAGTTTAGATGACTCTATAAAAAAACTCATTTCTTGAGATTCCAAATCTGTAATTTTTTTTACAGCTTCTCCTTAAAGGACATATCCCTCAACTTCCACCACAAATTTAACTAAATATCCTTAGTCCTTGTTATTCCAACCTAATAATGTATTCAAATAATCACGAAGCTACATTGTGGCCCTGACTGAGTAGCTCCATTGGTTACAGCATCGTCCCAAGAGCCAAGGTTGTGGGTTCAATCCACAGTCAGGAAACATACACAAATCAACCAAAGAATGCGTAAGTAAGTGGAACAACAAATCGATGTCTCGGTCTCTTTCTTGCTCCCCCGGATTATGAAAAACAAACTATAGCTATATACCGTATTTTTCATTCCATAAGACGCACCTGAGCATAAGACACACCTGGGGTTTTAAGATGGAAAATAAGAAAAAAAATATTCTGAATCAAATGATGTGTCAAAATATTTTGTAAAGTACCGTATTTTTCACTGCATAAGATGCACGAGTATTTTCCCTCCGCTTTTGGGGGGAAGAAAAGCACGTCTAATGGATCAAAAAATACAGTACTTCTTACAAGAAACATATCTAAGACAAAACCAATTAAGAACACTTAAAAGAGATTTTCTTCCTTTTATTTGTATTAGACAAACACCAACTCCCAAATAGCTCGTATAGTAATATTAGTAATACTTAAGGCAAAATAAGCAAATAATGATAAAGTAAAACAATTCACCAAGAAGATTCACCTTGTATGTAAACATATGTAAACTACATATAGATTTTTTAAAACACATATAGATTTGTATACCGTATTTCCCCATGTATAAGATGCACCCTTTTTCGAAAAATTTGGGGTCTAAAACTGGGGGCATTTTTTTCAAATTTTGGGCCCCAAAATTAAAGTGCATCTTATACATGGGAGCGTCTTATACATGAAGAAATATGGTATATCTTAACTATATCTTTACAAGTATAACTTATTTTTAATTATATAATTTGTAATTTTATATATATATATAGCTATGTAGCTTCAAATATAGCTCTGAAATATATAAAGTCAGAATTATATAGACAAATGGACAAAATCCACAATCACAGGTTTTAACACTTGGATCAGAAAGTTAGATATCGCCTGACCTGTGGTGGCACAGTGATCAAGTGTCGACCTGGAATGCTGAGGTTGCCAGTTTGAAACCCTGGGCTTGTCCAGTCAAGGCACAAACAGGAAGCAACTCTGAGTTGATGCTTCCTGCTCCTCCCCACCCCCCTTCTTTCTTTCTCTCTTTTTCTCTCACTCTCTCTAAAATGAATTAAATAAAATCTTTTTTTAAAAGTTATGTATCAATAAAAAAGTTATATGTCAAACAAATTAGAAATTAGTATGAATATAGAACCTAGAACAAAATTTTAAATCTTGATTTCAAGACATATATTAACTTCTCTACCCAAAAGCTGGGATTCTAAGAGAATCGTATACTACATTATACAGAGGATAACAGAACAGCCCAGAGAAACTGGGTTCCAATCCTGATTCTGCCACTTGTTAGCCTGACAAACCTTGTGCATGTTACTTTCCTTAAGTCTGTTTCTAACCTCATAAAATAGTTATTAACTGAAATGTTTTTAAAAACTCTACCTCATACAGATTTTGTTGAAAACAAGAAACATTTGAGCAAAGTTTCTTACCAACCAGATGAACAGCCCCTGACTTACCAATTTGACAACAATTTTTCCACTTTCCGATGGTGCAAGAGCACAACATGCATTCAGTAGAGACCAGCTATAATGCTCAGTAGCAGGCGTCCCCAAACTGCAGCCCCCTGAGGCCATTTATCCGGCCCCCCGCCGCACTTCCGGAAGGGGCACCTCTTTCATTGATGGTCAGTGAGAGGAATACTGTATGTGGCGGCCCTCCAACAGTCTGAGGGATAGTGAACTGGCTCCCTGTGTAAAAAGTTTGGGGACCCCTTGCTCAGTAGCTTAGGCATATTGAATGCATTTCAACTTACAGTATAGTATTTTCTACTTGCAATGGGTTTATCAGGATGTAGCCCTATCAAAAATAGAGGAACATCTGTATTTGGAGAGAGCTGTTTTTAGCGTCTTACATCCTAATATGATATTTCTTATTTACATAGGTGTGTTTTGCTGTGTATTTTTCCCCCTTTTCTTTCTTTCTTATTATTATTTTGGGAGAGGAAGGGAGAGAGACAGGAACATCAAGCTGTTCCGGTAGGTGCCCTGACCAGGGAATCGAACTGGCAACCTCCGCGTTCCGGGACAACACTCCAACCAACCAAGTTATCAGGCCGGGTCTTACTGTGTTTTGTTAATATTTAGGAAATTCATAGTGACATTAATAAATTTTAATTCTTACCATTTAAAATTGCAAGAAATTTAATCTCCTGGCTGGTTTTCCTGCATAGAATATCTGGTTTTCAGGGATGGATTATTGATGTAGAGACAGACACCCATACTAGAACCACAGTGAGTAAGGTGAAGTGGAAATAACTCCCTGGATTAAGAATCAGGAGAGCTGATATCTACTTTATGAACTAGGTAAATCAACCTCACTAATAGTTAATCTTCTCTTCTGTAAGATTTTGTAAAAAAGTCACAAATTAATGTACTTGAGGAAGGTATATAAGATACTAGTAGTACACCAAGTCCTATAGTTCTTATTGTTCTTAAAAATCTCTGAAATATTTACCTGTGTAGATAGCAACCTCTCAGCAACTGAGAAAAGCTGCTTCATCCACCTCTTCTGGATGAATTCAGGTGAGACTACCAGAGAGGACCAGAGCTAAATGTCTATATTTTTTCACCTCTGCAATGTGATTACTACTCCAGACTGTCAATTTAGTTTTTTCCAGGACTCTCTTGAGACAGAAAAATAATTACTGCTCTCTACCTACATCTTTAGCATTTTCCAGTTCTCAAATAAAATAACTCCCTTGTATTAAAAATAAAGTTAATTACTGTTCAATCCTCAAGGTGATATTCAGCTTCCAGCTTTTACAACTCCCTTTTCTTATCTGTGTAACTATTCCACAGTCCAGGAACAGCCTGACCTACATGGACCTCGCCATCCTTCCGGCCAAGCTGTCGTCAAAGTGCCAGCTGACAATACTCCCACAAGCCCCCTCTGACCTGTAGTTTAGACAAAGACTCGATGCTTTTTTAACTGAACTGTTGGTATTATTAGCCCTGACACACAAAATCCTTTAATTACAAATTACAATAGGACAGATAATTCTGTTTGTGATTCTAATGCTGCCATCCAATTTTTCCCTAGAAGTGTTATTTCCAAAGTAGGGTTTGGGACCAACCTGGTCAAAACTGAGAGTGAATGTCAGAAAAAATATATTTCAACACTGGCCTCCTGATAAGCTAGTCAGTTCATCAGAAACCTAAGTCTTCAGAAGCCTTTGCTATGTAGTCACAGAACAGTGATGGGCTGGAGTTAAAACAGACTGCTCAGAATGTACGTATAAAAGCAAACAAAGAACATGTGAGGGGGAAGACTTCTCTATCTTCTTGGCCTCCTACAAAGTTAAGAAGAGAAATGTTATGCTCTCTGACAATGGGTGGAACAGTACTGGCAGCAGTCTGGACCAGGACTTCAACTCAACAGAATTTGTTCCACCTCATTTTAAAAATAAATCTAGAAAATGATTTCAATGAGGGTAAAGATGAGGTACAAAGTTATTCATTGCATCATTAGTTATAACAACGAAATAGATCTCCTAAATGTCTATTAATTAGGGAATGAGTAAATTATGATCTACAATGGATAGATAGTTATATCAAAGAATATTGAATAACATGAGAAAATAATCAAGTATTATATTAATTGGAAAAAGTGAGATACAGAATTGTATCTAGTATGTAGCCTCAACCACATATATATGGTTAAGACAATAATATAGACACAGTTTTGTGTGTACAGAGGTCCTCAGGCTACGACACAGTTCTGCTCCTGTGACAGTGATGTAACCCGAATTTTGCTGTGAGTGGAAACACACCCTAGCCTAAGTCACCTATCCTAGCACAGTTATAAAATCATAATCTAGACATAAAAACACAAGTAAGCCATAGGAAAAGGACATAAATATACAGTGCTGTGCACTGTACCGTGTATTCTTCCACTGTGTGCAACCAAACCAGTTCACCACGTAGTCCGTAAGTACAATGGCATAAGCTGAAACACTGACATTTCAATTTTTTAAAGTTTTTATGAAAGTGTTGTAAACTCGAAATGTCATATATCGAGACTGTCATAACCCGAGGACCCCCGTGTTTATGTCATAGACCAATATATATGCACATTAAAACGAACAGGAAGACTATCCTAAGATGTTAACAGTGGTAAGGCTACAAATGTCTTATCTAAAGCATGCCCCCTCTAGCCCTGGCCGGTTGGCTCAGCGGTAGAGCGTCGGCCTAGCGCGCGGAGGACCCGGGTTCGATTCCCGGCCAGGGCACACAGGAGAAGCGCCCATTTGCTTCTCCACCCCTCCACCGCGCCTTCCTCTCTGTCTCTCTCTTCCCCTCCCGCAGCCAAGGCTCCATTGGAGCAAAGATGGCCCGGGCGCTGGGGGTGGCTCTGTGGCCTCTGCCTCAGGCGCTATAGTGGCTCTGGTCGCAACATGGCGACACCCAGGATGGGCAGAGCATCGCCCCCTGGTGAACAGAGCGTCGCCCCTGGTGGGCGTGCCGGGTGGATCCCGGTCGGGCGCATGCGGGAGTCTGTCTGACTGTCTCTCCCTGTTTCCAGCTTCAGAAAAAAATGCAAAAAATAAAAATAAAAAAAAATAAAAAATAAAGCATGCCCCCTCTACATACACACGTGAATGTAAACAGTGATAGCAGAAACTTTTGTTTTATTCACCAAAGTATCCCCCAGACTGAGAACAGATTCCGGCAGAGTTTCTAAATAATTATCTGCTGAATAAAGAAATGAGCATATGCTTGAGAATGCAGCGATGGTGGAGGTAAGATCTATGCTAGTCCTTAAAATGGGATCTCTCCCCTAAAACAACTTCTACAGACTCCGTAGTTCAGAGGCTTTTTCTCAGCCTGTTCACTAAAACCACTCAGACTATGCCACTAATGCAGGAAGAAAAGATTTTAATTAACAGCATAATTCAAGTTTTTTTTTTTTGTTTTTTTTTTGTTTTATTTTACAGAGACAGAGAGAGTGTCAGAGAGAGGGATAGATAGGGACAGACAGAAGGGAACGGAGAGATGAGAAGCATCAATCATTAGTTTTTTGTTGCGCGTTGCAACACCTTAGTTGTTCATTGATTGCTTTCTCATATGTGCCTTGACCGCAGGCCTTCAGCAGACCAAGTAACCCCTTGCTCAAGCTAGCGACCTTGGGCTCAAGCTGGTGACTTCGGGGTCTCGAACCTGGGTCTTCCGCATCCCAGTCCGACGCTCTATCTACTGCGCCACCGTCTGGTCAGGCAGCATAATTCAAGTTTTAACCATGTCAAGTATATTATCTATTCGGAGCATATGCAGTGTACTCACTCTCTCGTCATCGATACTATGCCGCCATGCAGCTAGAAACTACTAACGGATGCACATTCATTTTACTATTAGGAAAGAATATTTGCTATAAAGCAGTTTTGTGACATACTTCAACACTAAATAGAAATGATTTAGTGATTATCTCTTAGTCTGGATCCTCTCTCTCCCTTGCGTGGCCTCTGTTAGCAGAGGTGATTCAGGAGCAGGCTGGGAGTCAGGCTTGCTCATGTTCCAGAAGGTTGAGGTCAGACACTGGTGTGAGTGCTGCCGCTGACATGATCCTGTTCACAGCAGCAAGCTAGTGGGCCCGAGGCAAACCCAAGTTTCTTTCCATTGGGGAGAACACTGTTACATCACTATCACTAGATGGGTCTTATTAGGGGCTTTAAAATTATTTAAAGTTTAAACTATATGACATCTGAATTAAAGATTATAACAATACATATATATTTTTAAAAATACATCTTTTTAAAAACTGTTTACTTTATTGATTTTAGATAGAGGGAAGGAGAGGGAGAGAGGGACAGGAACATCAATCTGCTCCCGTATGTGCCCTGATCGGGGATCGAACCAGCAACCTCTGCACTTTGGGATGACAATGCCAACCGAGCTATCCAGCCAGGGCAAAGATTATAAAAATATTTTTATAAATGCTAAATGTCTTTGAATAACAAAACCAAAAGACATCCAGTAAGCTCTGAAATCTTAAATCTTCTCACAGACCGATTTTTTCCATTTGTTTCAAAAGAAAAATTCTTCAGCTGTCTTCCAAGGCATTCTGTGATGATGCCAGTCAAAATCACTAAATATGTATACTACCATGAGCATGTTTTCATTTAAATTTTCAAACTAGCTTCTTGTTTTCATTTTACCATAACTGGTGTCATACTATATATAATGTTCTGTAATCTTTTATAATTAATGAGTTATGCAAAAAAAACCTATCTGTACATATGGGTCACTTTATGCCGTTTAACTCTATGGATGTATGATTAATTCATTTAACCATTTACCAGCTGATGGACACTCAGCTGTTTACAGTTTTTTGTTATAACCAAATCTGCTGCCATAAATATCCTTACACAGCTCTTTTGTGCAGCAAATATTTCCTTAGGATACTTAGATTGCTAGAAAGAGAATTTTCAATTTGACAAAAAAAACCATCAAAAAGTTCCCTAAAAGGGCCATTCCAATTTATATGGTCACACTGCCACCGTGCATTCATTTACCAATACATTCACCAATACCACGGTATTCCGCAATTTTAGCTCACATTTCCCAGTTCACTACTGAGATGTTAAATTGCTACTTACTTCTTTTTCTTCTGTGAAATATAAATATAAATCTATTTATAATCTTTGTCCATTTTTCTTTTTCTTTTACCTGTAAACACTTTTTATATATTCTGGATACTAATTCCTTGTCTATTTTAAGTGTTGTGATATATCCTCCTAGTCTGTCATTATTTTTTAACTTTGTTTATGCTGCCCACTGTCATAAATAAATTTAATTTTTAAGAATTTAGTCAAACTTCAATCAAATATTCTTATTTGTGACTTGGCTCCATACCTCCTAGTTAATACACATTCTCCTAGCCTGAGCAGGTGCTACTGCAATGGATAGAGAGTCAGTCCAAGAAGCTGAGGACCCAGGTTCAAAACCCCAAGGTCGCCAGCATGAGTGCAGGCTCATCTGGCTTGAGCAGGGGTTTTCGGCTTGAGCACAGGGTCGCTGGCTTGAGCACGGGATCACAGACATGACCCCATGGTCTCTGGCTTGTGACTAAAGGTCACTGGCTTAAAACCCAAAGTACTGGCTTGAGCCCAAGATTGCTAGTTTGAACAAGGGGTGGATCACTGGCTCAACTGGAGCCCCCCAGTCAAAAGCACATATGAGAAAGCAATCAATGAACAACAACTAAGGTGACAGAACTACAAATTGATGCTTCTCTTCTCTCTCCCTTTCTGTCTGTTCCTGTCTGTCCTCTCCCCCCTCTCTCTTCCAAAAAATATAACCAAAAAAACATTCTTCTATTCTTTTTTCTAAAACAGAGGTTTTGGCATAGACGCCCTGTCCTTGTGAGGTGCTGAGGAAACCAGGGGAATGAGTTACCAGGACAGTTCATTCCCAATCCCTCGAGTTGTGATTTACAATTCAGCAGCATCTCCCAATGAATTTTGGGGGAGCAAACGGGGACACCTCCACCCGAGGAGCTGTGAGGGAACGATGATTAATGGTCGTTCTCCACTGCCTCGGGCTCCTTCCCTAGGACCCACCAACCCCACCTAGCGTGACCAGGACTGGGATGCAGCCTTCCTTCAGCCCAGCGCCCAGCGCCCAGCAGAGGAGCTGATGCTCTGGCGGAAACTGAGCTTACAGACCAAAAGAACAAGGTGTTTGAAGAGGACAACTGTTTCAAAAGAAAGGCAGCACAGTCAACTACAGATTCTATCAGCAGCAGAAATATTAGAACTGAATGACCAAGAATTTTAAATTGGGTTACTAACTATACTGAAAGAAATATAGCAATTTGAAACAAGAACAAGAAAACACAGGAACAAGCCAACCAATAATATTAGGTATCAAAAATACAGTAGTTTATATAAAGAACCCAATGTAAGGTGTAAACAGCAGAATGGAACAAACTTGAATATTAGAAGATGAAATTAAGAAAATCTCCCAGAGAGAAGAAAAATATAAATACATTTTTTTTTTTTTTTTTTTTTTTTATTTCAGAGACAGGGAGAGTCAGAGAGAGGGATAGACAGGGGCACACAGACAGGAACGAAAAGAGATGAGAAGCATCAATCATCAGTTTTTCATTGCAACACCTTAGTTGTTCATTGATTGCTTTCTCATATGTGCCTTGACCATGGGCCTTCAGCAGACCGAGTGACCCCTTGCTCGAGTCAGCGACCTTGGGTCCAAGCTGGTGAGCTTTTTGCTCACACCAGATGAGCCCACACTCAAGCTGGCGACCTCGGGGTCTCGAACCTGGATCCTTCCGCATCCCAGTCCGATGCTCTATCCACTGCGCCACCGCCTGGTCAGGCAACAAATAAATTTTTAAAATAGCTAAGACAACTGAGCAGACGGTGGCGCAGTGGATAGAGAATTGGACTGGATGCTTGAGCGTGGGCTCATCTGGTTTGAGCAAAGCTCACCAGCTTGGACCCAAGGTCGCTGGCTCAAGCAAGGGGTTGCTTGGTCTGCTGAAGGTCCACGGTCAAGGCACATATGAGAAAGCAATTAATGAACAACTAAGGTGTCACAACGAAAAACTGATGATTGATGCTTCTCATCTTTCTCTGTTCCTGTCTGTCTGTCCCTATCTATCCCTCTCTATGACTCTCTCTTTGTCCCTGTAAAAAAAAAAAATTTAAATAAATAAAGAAATAAATAAATTTAAAATAGCTAAGATAAAGAAAAAGAAAAAAAAATATGCACAGTTACCCAGAAATGAAAGGAGATAATATCAATGTGGTAGTGGTTGTGGTGAGGAAGACCAAAAAACAGGAGAGTTTCCAAATAGAAATGTAGAAAAAGCAGGACAAATTGAAATAAGGGTCATGAGAAATATGTCTGAATATAGAAATAAGAAAACAATGATTAGTTCTAGAGGAAATAAAGACCATAAAAGAACCCTTCATGTACATACACTATATGTACGCTAGATGGCCATAAATAGTATTCACAGTCATACTAATGCAAGGGCGAATGTTTACCTGACCAGAATTACGCTGCAGATGCCAGAGGAAGAGGGCCCCTGAGGAAGATGGGGACAGAGAGGGCTTTGTGTGTGCAGCAGGGACACGGAGGCAAGAGAACAAAATTCCTATCTTCTGGTAGAAACCAAGAGCTAATTCGTAAAACAGAAGAATAAAAAGGTGCTGAACTAGAATATTATTTAGAGGCAGAGTAAAATGGCAAGATAATCTGCCATAAGTGAAGAGACAGTAGTTACTTTGAGGAAGTCAATACAGGGGGCAGTGGGGTGCAGAACTGCTTACAGAGCTCTGACTCTTTAAACTATGTGATGTGTAGCTTTTATTAAAATAAATACTTGATCTCTGGCCGGTTAGCTCAGCAGTAGAGTGTCAGTCCAGCGTGTGGAAGTCCTGGGTTCAATTCCTGGTCAGGGCACAAAGGAGAAGAGCCCATCTGCTTCTCTACCCCTCCCCCTTCTTTCTCCTCTCTCCTCTCTCCTCTCTCTCTCTCTCTCTCTCTCTCTCTCTCTCTCTCTCTCTCTCACTCTCACTCTCTGCTCCTCCCGCAGCTATGGCTTGAATGGTTCTAGCAAATTGGCCCCAGGTGCTGAGGATGGCTCCATGGCCTCACCTCAGGCACTAAAAAAGTTTGGTTGCTGAGCAATGGCACCAGATGGGCAAGCATCACCCCACAGGGGGCTTGCTGGGTGGATCCGTCAGAGTGCATGGGGAGTCTGTCTCCCTGCTTTCACTTAATAAAAAAATAAATAAATACCTGAGCCTAGCCTGTGGTGGCGCAGTGGATAAAGCATCGACCTAGAATGCTGAGTTTGCTGGTTCAAAACCCTGGACTTGCCTGGTCAAGGCACATACGAGAACCAACTACTAGGAGTTGATGCTTCCGTTCCTCCCCCACTCCTTCTCTCTCTCTCCCTTCTCTGTAAAATCAATAAATTTTTTAAATAAACAAACAAACAAATAAATACTTGAGCGTAGGAAGGGAAAGAAGAGATCCCAGAATAAAGGGCTGGACACACTACCCTTTCCAGTGGTGAGTCTGGCTCTGGAAACCAGACTACCTACACACTATACAGCTAACAGGAAGCAGGGCTTCCTCCATGGAAGACACCTGAGGAATCAACAGAAGACTGACAGCTTGTCCCATTTAGGGAGAGAGAACCACTCGACCTATTAAAAGGGATGAACTCTTTCTTTCTCATTCACTTCTGGTGCAAATCCGGAGTTGATACAATTCGCACTGAGAATGAGTCTCAACTTCCTACCCCTTGTCCCCACATGGTGGTGATCCTCTGCCAAACACGAGGTGTGTCAGGGCTGCTCCCTGACTACCACACCTGCCAGAGTCATTAAAATGACTTCCTCAGGGAGCCTGATTCACATCTTCTCTCTCTGCGCCTATATAAGAACTAAGTATTTTCTCTCTTCCACAAATACTATGACTCCTGCTGACCACTGTGAATAACCTACGGCCTGCAAAAACCTGCAGTGCTTCCACATTGAGTGTAGACCACACTGCATAAAGACAGCATCTTGGCAAGCAGCAGTGTTTGTGATAGGTCATAGTGTTTCCACCTTTTGCTATCAAATACATCTTGAACGTACAGTTGTTATGGCTGTTTACAAGAGAGTATACCAGAAAACTTAAGACATGTTGAATCCTGTCTTCCCGCTGAGCCACAGATGGCTAACATTCAAATATCTGTTCCTATTCCTTGCTTTTAGGTCCTGAGATGGAGTTTATTTTAGGAGTAGGGAGCAAATAAAGTATATAGACAGCAGGAAGCAGAGCAGTTTAGGGAAAGGCAACGTACCTTCAGCATGTAGTAGAAGGGGAACCATGACAGGAAGAGGTCAGAGAAGAATTCGGCAATGCTGAACACACCATACACTACCCAGTAGGTCAGCCACTGGGTATCATCTTCTTTGTTGGGACTCTCTATGGCTTTAATTCTGAAAGGCAATAGAAAACCAAGTACATCATGCGGTAAGATCTCAACATTTTCAAACCTACTTGCACAGCCTGCCCTCCAACACCAATGGAGAAACTAGGGCAGATACATGCACTGTGTCACTAGACCCACAAGTACAACATAAAGACAGGAAGCAATGTGGCGATCAGGACAAGTCATAAATATTTATTCCAGTGTCCTGGTCACCAGAGAAACCAGTACCAGCTGTCCCCTGGATCTCCACCAGCTCAGCCTCTACCCAGGCCCCAGGGGACACCACCAATAACTGGGAACCTGAGTAATTCCCACTCCCAGGAAGGTTCCTGCCACCAGGGGTATATCAAGAATTCTCATGATAACTCAGTTCTTATGCACTTTTTAGAAAAAAGATTTTATTGGCCCTGGCTGGTTAGCTCAGTTATTTAAGAGTGTTGTCCCGGAACAACAAGGTTGTGGGTTCAATCCCTGGTCAGGGCACACAAGGGAAGCAACCAACAAATGTACTACTGAGTGTAACAACAAATGAATGCTTCCCTTCCCCCTCCTGTCTCTCTCCCTTCCTCTCTCTCTCTCTCTGAAAATCAATAAAAATTAAGCCCTAGCGGATGGCTCGGTTGGTTGGAGCATCATCCTGAGCGTGGAGGATGCTGGTTCGACTCCCCAGTCAGCGCACATACAGAAGCAACTCAGTGTTCCTGTCTCTCTCAAAAAAATAAAGATTTATTGGTTTTAGAGAGGAGGAAGAGAAAAAGAAGGTGGGACAGGAAGCATCAACTTGTAGGCTTCTCATATGTGCTTTGACCAGGCAAGCCCGGGGTTTCAAACCGGCGACCTCAGCATTCCAGGTCAATGCTTTATTCGATGTGCCACCACAGGCCAGGCAGTTCTTACACACTTTTAATAACTGAGGTACATCATGGGTGAATAGGAATTTCCATAAAGGGACTTCGGGAACATAGGCCAGGCACTGCCCAAAGTCCGTAACGTATTTCCCAACACCCAGGTGAAAATAAACATGGCGTCCTTTTGGTTCTACACTGTGCGATCCTCAGGCTGAGGTCTTTCTTCCCATCAGTTAATAACATGACTTTCTCAGTACCAACAACTGCTTAAACAAAATTCATTCTGCAAATTAACAGAAATAAATTTAAGATATCTTACTTTTTTCATTAAATCCCCATTCCCCCACCCCATCCCCCTTTGGCCACCATCAGCTTGTTCTATAAATCAATCAGTCTGTTTCTGTTTTGTTTATGCATTTATTTAGGACTTTTTTTTTTTTTAATTCCACATGAAAGTAAGATCATACAGTATTTTTTTTTCTGTCTGATTTATTTCTCTTAACTCTAGGTCCATCCATATTGTTGTAATGGCAAGATTTTATTTTTAGGCCCTGGCTAGTTGGCTCAGTGGTAGAGTGTTGGCACAGCACATGGAAGTCCCAGGTTTGATTCCCCATAAGGCTACACAGGAGAAGTGCCCATCTGCTTCTCCTCCCCCCCTCCCTTCCCCCTCCCCTCTAACACACACTCTCTCTCTCTCTCTTCCCCTCCTGTAGCCATGACTCAAATAGTTAGAGCAAAGTTGGCCCTGGGCACTGAGGATGGCTCCATGGCCTCATCTCAGGTGCTAAAATGGCTCAGTTGCGCCTGACCAGGCGGTGGCGCAGTGAATAGAGCATCAGACTGGGATGTGGAAGACCCAGGTTCGAGACCCCGAGGTCGCCAGCTTGAGCGAGGGCTCATCTAGTTGAGTCCAACATCGCTGGCTCAAGCAAGGGGTTACTTGGTCTGCTGAAGGCCCGCGGTCAAGGCACATAAACAAACAAACAAACAAACAAAAACAATAAAATGGCTCAGTTGCCAAGCAACAGAATAGTGGCCCAGATGGGCAGAGCATCACCTGGTAGGGGGCTTGCTAGGTGAATCCTGGCTGGGCTGCATTCAGGAGTCTGTCTCTGCCTCCCCGCCTCCCAATTAATAAAAAAAATTTTCATTTTTATGGCTGAGTAATATTTCAGTGTGTGTGTGTAAGTGTCCATCGATAGATGAATGGAAAGATGTACAAATGGACACCTAGGTTTCTTCCATAGCTTAGCTATACTAATAATGCTGCAATAAACATATAGGTGCATATATCTTTTCAAATTAGTGTTTTTGTTTTATTCAGATAATACTCAAAGGTGGAACTGCTAGATCGAATGGCAGCTCTATTTTTAATTTTTTGAGAAATCTCCATATTGTTTTTCATAGTGGCTGCACCAAGCTGCATTCCCACCAGCAGTGTGCAAGAATTCCCTTTTCTCCACATCCTTGCCAGCACTTGTTGTTTATTGCTTTATTGATGATAACCATTCTGACAGGTGTGAGGTGGTATCTCATTGTGGCTTTAATTTGCATTTCCCTGATGATTAGTGATGTTTAACATCTTTTCATATGTCTATTGGCCATCTCTGTGTCCTTCTTGGAAGAAATGTCTATTCAGCTCCTCTGCTGACTTTTTTTTTTAGACACAGAAAAGTTCTCAGTTTATTAGTCCTCTCATGAGAAATCTGTGTAATCACCACAGACAGTCACGAAGAATCTTTACTCCTTCTGTTGTCCAATCGCCAGCTCACTTTTTGCCAGCACCAACATTGGCCTTTGCAGTCCCGATTTTCTTCATTCTGTTCTTGTGTTCCTTTTCTGTTTTCTTGAGGTCTTCTTCTTCTCATACAGGACATGTCTTGCAAGTCTATGTGTTTGGGTTCAATTTCTTTGCATAGTCCAAAGAATCATAAATCATGCCAAAGCCAGTCATCTTGCCACCACCAAAATGGGTTCTGAATCCAAACACAAAAATGACATCTGGTATCGTCTTATATCAATACATTTTGGCTAGTTTTTCCTAGATTTCTGTCTTGGGCACTGTTGCTTTCCCAGGGTGAAGGACATCAACAACCATTTGTTTCCACTGATGTAGCCTGTTGGTAATAAACTTCCTGGTCCAGGGAGTTACTGTGTCATTCATAACGGAGCCAATCTTCAAGCAGCCAGGGAGCAAAAGAGCTCCTCTGCTAATGTTTAATTGGATTGCTTTTTGGTGTTAAATTGTATAAGCACTTTATATATTTTGGATATTAATCCTTTATCAGATGTTCATTTACAAATACCTTCTCCCACTCAGTAGCCTGCCTTTTCATTATGTTAATGGTTCCTTTGATGTGCAAAAGTATTTTAGTTTGATGTAGTCCCACTTGTTTTTTCTTTTGTTTCCATTGCTCAAGGAGCTATATCAAAAAAGACATTGCCAAGAGCAATGTCAGTGTCTGCCTATGTTTTCTTCTAGGAGTTTTATAGTTTCAGGTCTAACATCTAAGTCTTTAAACCACTTTGGGTTTTTTTTGTTTGTTTGTTTGGTGTTTTTTTTTGTATTTTTCTGAAGCTAGAAACAGGGAGAGACAGTCAGACAGTCTCCCGCATGTGCCCGACCGGGGATCCACCCAGCACGCCCATCAGGGGGTGACGCTCTGCCCACCAGGGGGCGTCGCTCTGCTGCGACCAGAGCCACTCTAGCGCCTGGGGCAGAGGCCAAGGAGCCATCCCCAGCGCCCAGGCCATCTTTGCTCCAATGGAGCCTCGGCTGTGGGAGGGAAAGAGAGAGACAGAGAGGAAGGAGAGGGGGAGGGGTGGAGAAGCAGATGGGTGCTTCTCCTGTGTGCCCTGGCCGGGAATCGAACCCGGGACTTCTACACGCCAGGCCGACGCTCTACCAGAGCCAACCGGCCAGGGCCCACTTTGTTTATTTTTGTATATGGCATAAGAAAGTGGTTTAGTTTCATTGTTATTGTTTTGCATGTATCTGTCCAATTTTGCCAGCCCCACTTAATGAAGAGACTGTCTTTACCTTGCTGTATATTCTTGCCTCTTTTGTTATAGATTAACTGACCACATAAACAAGTATTAATTTCCAGGCTCTTTATTCTACTCATCTATAGATCTGTTTTTATGGTGGTGCCATGCTGTTTTAATACTATAGCCTTGTAAAATAGCATGATATCTCCTACTTTGTTCTTTCTCAAGATTTCTTTGGCTATTTGGGGTTTTCTGTGGTTCTATATAGGATTAAGTGTTCTAATAAAAATAATCTTTTATTTCTAAATCACAGAAATTTCTTCCATGGCCCTGGCTGGTTTGCTCAGTGGTCGAGTGTCAGCCTGGCATGTGGATGTCCTGGGTTCAATTCCTGTTCAGGGCACACAGGAGAAGCAACCATCTGCTTCTCCATCCCTCTCCTTTTTCTCTCTCTGTCTCTTCTCCTCCCACAGCCATGGCTCAGTTGGAGCAAGTTAGCCCCAGGTGCTGAGGATGGCTCCATGGCCTTGCCTCATATGCTAAAATAGCTCAGAGCATCGCCCCATAGGGGGCTTGCCTGGTGGATCCCAGTCAGGGAGCATGCGGGAGTCTGTCTCTCTGCCTCCCCACCTCTCACTTAAGACAAATTAAAAAAAAAAACAAAAAAAAAAGAACTTTCTTCTAGTCCTGGAAATTTCTTCATTCTAAACCTGAATTCAAAAATTTGTTTTTATCTTATCCTAACATATATCTGGATACTTATCATAACTAAAATAATAAACTAGAAGAAATCTGAATCTTGTTTAGCCCATGATATAGGTTAAATATTGAGAATACATTGGCTACTTAGTAAAATGGACTTCCCCAAAGAGACAGGCTGCTGAATCATGCTGAGTCATTCACAAAGAAAGCCTCTGAATTAATTAGAAGCAACTATGGGTTGGTATGTGTGTGCGTGCATGCATGCATAAGTTTTTAAAGGAAGTAACCACAGGAGAAAAGGCTGAATGTGATGACTGTTACTGATATAAGGAAGAGAAGGAAAGGAAGAAGTGACGAAGTGAAGACTGAATATCAAGACTTGGCAAAAGTTTTTCACTTTAAATACATGAATCATATAAAACGAATTTAAGAGAGCTGATTATAAAATGGCTAGTAGCGTGTAAACTGTGTCTGTGTTTTAGCTTTCCTCAGAGGAAGCTAGCTAATGGAACAGAAGGCCAAAGAAAAAGTGTAGGCAAGCGCATGAGCCAGAACCAACAACAGCACACCCTTACGTGTAAGGCGTTTTCCTCTGCTTTATCTGGATGTTGTTTATCTATTTATTTTTATAATAACTTACATATTTTATTGATTGATTTTAGAAAGAGAGAGAAAGAAACATCGATTTGTTGTTCCACATTTATGCATTCATTGGTTGATTTTTGTATGTTCCCTGACCACAGATTGAATCCAGAACCTTAGTGATAGGCACAACATTCTAACCAAATGAGTTACCTGGCCAGGGGTGGTTTATCCATTTACATCTAAGTGGATTTTTAAAGTTATTAGTCCAACAAAATTTCATTTCTTATACAGTCATCCTGGGCAGAGGGGATACACAGTTATATTTCACTTAGGGTCTTTTTTTTCCCCTTAAGTGAGAAGCAGGGAGACAGAGAGACAGACTCCCACATGCACCCCGACCAGGATTCACCGAGCAAGCCTGCTATGGGGCAACGCTCTGCCCATCTGGGGCTGTTGCTCTGCTACTCAGCAACCAAGCTATTTTAGCACCTGAGGTGAGACCATGAAGCCATCCTCAGCACCTAGGGCCAACTTGCTCCAATTGATCCATGGCTGTGGGAGGGGAAGAGAGAGACAGAGAGAGAGAAAGGAGAGAGAGAGGGTTGGAAAAGAAGATGGTTGCTTCTCCTGTGTGCCCTGACTGGGAATCGAACCCAAGATATCCACACTCCGGGCCAATGCTCTACCACTGAGCCAACCAGCCAGTGTCTCACTTAAGGTACTAATTATGGGAACTAAAACAGTCCATGAGTAAGTAAACACACATAGCCACACATAAATATAAACTGCTACATATTTCATGAAACCACCTGTAATTTTAAATTCTATTCTATAGTTATTTTTAAGATATTAGTCAAGATCCATAGATTCAAAAAACAGAAAAACTACCCTACTATTTCAAGTTCAGTGCTTTAAGGAATAAAAAAAATGGTTAGTTCCTTAATTTATCAACAATATGAATTCAAAAGTTTCTATGTTAATACACTTGGAATATTAAATAGTAATACTGAAAAGCAGAAAGAAAAGAACTCCAAATTTAATGGACACATTGATTACAACTTTGTAGAAAAGAGAAAAAAAAAGACCATAGTCTTATTAAAGGTGAAGAGATTTTTTTAAATAGGACTTCCCATATTGTAGAAGCATTTAATTATTGTTTGAATTTAAGATAACATAAAGTTTATTTTTAAAAATATGTCTACATGTCATAACATCATAAACTAGTCAGAACAAGAAAGAACACTGAAGATAATCTCACACATTTAGTTTACAGTTGAGGAACCTGAGGCTCAAAACGGTAGAGAAGAGCTTACAACTGGCGGTTCCGAAATGCTATTCACTTGTATACTTTTTCTTTTAAACTGATTTCAGCTAGAGAGGGAGGGAGAGAGAGACAGAGCAAGAGAGAAGGGCAGGAACATCTGTTCCTGTATGTGCCTGACCATAGATGGAACCAGCAACCTCTGTGCTTCAGGATGATGCAACTGAGCTCTCCAGCTAGGGCTTCTTTCTTGACCAGGTGAGCAGACATAGGTGATCTTCAACAATACTCTCTACTTGTACATATACTGAACCGTATTTCAACTTTTGTCTCAGAAGGAGGATGTATCAACTTATCATGCAACATGGGGATTCATGTAGTCATAAGATGCACTCTATGCCCTCAAGTCATTTGCAGTCCAGACAAAATGGCAAAGCTAAAGAATGGGAAGGGTAAGGAGCCTGATAATTACGTAATTTAACCTTCCTAACAGCCCTATGGAATAGATGTTATTCTCATTCTTGACAGGAAGAAACATAGACATGGCTGGGGTGCAGAAGATGGTTGGCAACATTATGGGAGCGGCTAGCAGCTCGAAAAGTTCAGAGCAGAATTAGAAATCACAGAATATGGAGCTGGAAGATATCTTAGAGATAAACTAGTTCAAATTCTACAAGATATAGATAAAAAATGAATTTTAAAGAGGTAAGAGTAATATTAAAATGAATTTCACTCATCCACTGATGGACACTGGGGCAGTTTCCAGCTCTTGGCTAAATGAGTAATATTGCAATGAACATGGCAGGACATATCTTCCTCCAAATTAGTATTTCAGGATTTTTAGGATATATTTCTAGAAATGGATGGGTCAAAAGGCAGATCCATTTTTAATTTTTCGAGGAAACATCATACTGTCTTCCACAGTCACTACACCAGTCTGCATTCCCACCAGCATTACTGAGGGTTCCCTTTTCTCTACATGCTTGCCAGGACTTGTCTGTTGAATTGTTGATAGCCATTATGACTGGTGTGAGGTGATATCTCATTGTGCTTTTAATTTACATTTCTCTGATGATTAGTGACATTGAACATTTTTTCATTTACCTATTGGCCATCTGTATGTTCAGGTCCTTTGCCCCCCCCCCCCTTTTTAAGATCATTTTAGAGAAGAAAGAGAGAAGGGGAGGAGGATCAGGAAGCATCAACTCCCAGATATGCTATGACCAGGGAAACCATGGTTTTGAACCGGCAACCTCAGAGTTCCAGGTCGACACTTAATCCACTGCACCAGCCACCACAGGTGAGGCTCTTTGCCCATTTTTTAATTTGACCATCTTCCTGGAGTTGAGTTTTACAAGTTCTTTATAAATTTTGGTTATTAACCCCTTATCAGATGTATCAGTGAATTTGTTCTCCCATACAGTGGTTTTCCTTTTTATTTTGTTAATGATATCTTCTGCTGTGCAAAAGCTTTTCAGTTTGATGTAGTCCCATTTGTTTATTTTTTCTCTTATTTCATTTGCCCAAGGATATATATGAGCAGAACTATTGCTATGAGAGATGTCTGAGATTCTACTGCCTATGTTTTCTTCTAGGATTTTTATGGTTTTGCGACTTACATTTTTTATTCATTTTGAATTTATTTTTGTGAATGGTGTAGATTGGTAGTCTAGTTTCCTTTTTAGGCATGTACCTGTCCAATTTTTCCAACACCATTTATTAAAGAGACTGTCTAAAAAAAAAAGAGAGACTGTCTTTACTCCACTGTATGCTCTTGCCTCCTTTGTCAAACATTACTGACCATAAAAGTGTGGGTTTATTTCTGGGTTCTCTATTCTGTTCTATTGATCTCTGTGCTGTTCTTATGCCAGCACCAGGCTGTTTTGATTACAATGGCCTTATAGTATAGATTGATATAACATAACATAATACCACCAATTTTGTTCTTCAATTTCAAGATTGCTGAGGCTATTCAGGGTCTTTTTTGGTTTTATGTAAGTTTTTGGAACGTTTGTTCTAGATCTGTGAAGTATACCATTGGTATTTTAACAAGAATTGTGTTGAATCTATAGATTACTTTGGGTAGCATTTTTTGTTGTTGTTGCAAAGACAGAGAGAGAGAGACAGAGAGAGGGACAGACAGAAAGAGAGAAAGATGAGAAGCATCAATTCTTCATTGTGGCATCTTCGTTGTTCATTGCTCTCTCATATGTGCCTTGATTGGGGGGCTACAGCAGAGTAAGTGGCCCCTTGCTCAAGCCAGCAACCTTGGGCTCAAGCCAGCAACCCTGTGCTCAAGCTGGCAACCTTGGGGTTTCAAACCTGGGTCCTCTGCACCCCAGTCCAATGCTCTATCCACTGCACCACAGCCTGGTCAGGCTGCGTAGCATTTTAATGATCTGAATTCTTCCTATCCAGTATATGCTTCCACTTGTTTGTATCTTCCTCGATTTCTTTTTTCAATGTCTTATAATTTTCCAAGTACAAGTCTTTTACCTCATTGGTTAAATTTATTCCTAGGTACTTTATTTTTTGTTGTTGTTGCAAGTCACCAGACTTTCTATAACTACTTGCTCCTATGAGATTAGGTCTCTCTTTAGGGCTTTGTTTAGAAACAAACACTAAAGTGAACAGACACATTCACTTAATTTCTCTCGTGAGGAAACAGCTCATGATTTTCTTACAAACAAACTTCCCTAATAATGATCAGACACAATTCCTTGTGTCTTAGAGCATTAAAAGGCCTTTAATACACACATAAAGACACAGAGAAAAGAGTCACACAACTCATCACATGAAACTGACTCATCCTTATTTTCTAGTTAAACAAAGCATACTATCAAAAGAATATTAATTACACTGATCTATGAAATAGCCAGGCTCTTTCCATCATTTCTTCCAAGTGCTCACCTGGCTTTACATCATTCCATTCTTAGCTTGCAGCTTTGTATCCTGATTCTACCACTTACCAGGTATATGACCTTGGGCAAGTTATTCTGGGCCTCAGTTTCCTCATTTGTCAACTAGGGATGATAAACTTCATTGTGAGGGCTAATACATGTAAAGCTTAGAAACAATGACTGAAGCAGACTAAGCATCACTAAATACCACCTGAATAGGTAATTATTACAATATGGTAATAACTTATTATCATTGGGAGGCCAGAGATTAAAAAGAAATCAGAGTTATAAGACTCTAGTTCTTCTACTTAAGCAGAGCTGATAAAGGATTAATAGCATTGTTAATAGCCGAAAAGGAGATTAGACAATTACCCATGGATTCTAATTATATCTTAATCTCCAAATCCCAGATGCTGCAGAGAGTAAAAAGTTGGCTGAAATTCCAAAAATTCTATTTGCAGGTCAGTAGGAACAAATTTGACACTGCTGAAAACATTTTTCAGCCACACACTGCAAAGGTAGCTCACCAAAATTCTTTACATTTGGTATTGAATCGGAACTGGTATGTCCATAACCCACTGGCCAGGATGCATCCAGACCACTGGGCCCCCATAACTGGTACCAGTTGCCTCCACCCTCCTTGGCCCATTTATTGTTCACACTTTTGCTACTATCTAAAAGCAAGGGCTCCTGACTGGGCGATGGCACAGTGGATAGAGCATCGAACTGGGATGCGGAGGACCCAGTTTCGACATCCTGAGGTCACCAGCTTGAGCCCAAGGTCGCTGGCTAGAGCAAGGGGTCACTCAGTCTGCTGTGGCCTCCCAGTCAAGGCACATATGGGAAGGCAGTCAACAAACAACTAAGGTGCCGCAGCAAAGAGTTGATGCTTCTCATCTCTCTCCCTTCCTATCTGTCCCTCTCTCTGACTCTATCACAAAATAAATAAAATTTTAAAAAATAAAAAATAAAAGCAAGGGCAGGAACCAGGCATGGCAAAAGGATAGCATCAAACACAAAGTCCATGTTTATTATGTGTAACGTAACAGTATTCAGAAGTTTAAGCAATTAAAAAATACAAAATATAATGTCAGATAATATATCCAACTTTTACCTAATATGTGTATTATAAATATTTTATTGTTATACAATTAAGAAATTAAAACTAGCAAATAGGACAAGCAGAAATGAGGGAGAAAGTCCTATTTTCTAGGATATTTGAGATATTCCTGTCATAGTTTCAATTATTAATATTTTCATCTTCTATCTATGACAACTTCAATTAAGTTGGATTGCTGTGATGGATGTTATAAATTAAGCATTTTTGACACTGTATTAGCTCTTTCAGACACAAAGGTTATTTCTAGTTATTGGGTATTTGACACCTTCATTAATGTCATTAATTTGAAAAATGTCAATTTCCTACTTTAGAATGGAGTATATACTGCATAAAAATTGTATCTATGGATTATACACACATGCACACGCATATGAAGGGTAAGCATAAGATTGATGGCAAATCCACAAAGCTCACTTCCTATAACCCATACTCCAAACGATATACTTTAAAAGTAGCTACTAAAGAGCAGTTAATAAAGCACTTACTAAAAAGTAGTAAATGGTGCATTAAATTGGAAGGAAAAATGTCACGTTTAAGACATAAACACTAGGTTGTTTCTATGCCAATGATATTTTTCTTTTTCATGGAAAACAGGTCAGAAACTGGGCGCTCAGTAAGTTACCTTGCTTTTCACTGCTGAGTAGGTGTGTTGCAAAGCAAGAGAGAGGATCAACAGATCAAGAAAGACTAGTGAAAGAAAAACAGAATACACAATAAAACCAACCCTCTTCCCCCACCCAAAAGAAGATATGAGATAGTAAGCGGCAAATACACTTCTTAAATACATAGAAACTATCTTCCATGATAGCTATAAAAGAATAATGGGAAAATATACCATGTCCCTTCTACTCTTTAATAAATGTTCTCCTAAGATACGGTATAATAAAATTCATAATATACAATAAACTAAGTTCACAGGCAAATACATTTTAAGATGAAGCTATAAAACATCTCTAATGGGGAGTAAATTATGGAAAATAAAAGCAGCCCCTTGCTGGTCAAACATTTCCGTTTGATTATAATGACATTATTTATCAGCTGTCCACCATTTTGTTTT
The DNA here is from genome assembly GCF_036850995.1 of Saccopteryx leptura. NCBI lineage: Eukaryota > Metazoa > Chordata > Mammalia > Chiroptera > Emballonuridae > Saccopteryx > Saccopteryx leptura. The sequence continues at coordinate 170,264,383 of NC_089506.1, forward strand.
TTAATACAAAATGGAAGGTTCGGTCACAGTCAAATATGAACCATGTGAAATGTTGACAGTGAGCAGGCCAGGGAGTGGAGCGTTTCCTAACCTACACCTGCTTTTGCCTCAACAGTTTTTTTGTTTTGTTTTGTTTTGTTTTTTTGTATTTTTCTGAAGCTTGAAACGGGGAGAGATAGACTCCTGCATGCGCCAGACCGGGATCCACCAGGCACGCCCACCAGGGGGCGATGCTCTGCCCCTCTGGGGCGTCGCTCTGCCGCGACCAGAGTCACTCTAGCGCCTGGGGCAGAGGCCAAGGAGCCATCCCCAGCGCCCGGGCCATCTTTGCTCCAATGGAGCCTTGGCTGCAGGAGGGGAAGAGAGAGACAGAGAGGAAGGGGAGGGGGAGGGGTGGAGAGGCAAATGGGCGCTTCTCCTGTGTGCCCTGGCCGGGAACCGAACCCAGGACCTCTGCACGCCAGGCCGACGCTCTACCACTGAGCCAACCGGCCAGGGCTCAACAGTTTTGTGACCTGAGTCAGGTAACTTCAGTTTGTGGCATTGGTTTCCAACTCTATTAAAGGTAGCTATACCAGCAGCTCGATCTCTAAAACTTCTCCAAGCTAAAATTTTATTACTCAAAACTCAATGCATTAAACAATTTGATAGATAACAGAGATTAATGCCTAAAGCAATAAAATAGCAGATGCAAATATTACTGGGTCAGCCCTTTGTCAATAAAATTGATGGCTCTATAAACATAATATCCGTGTCAAGTAAGGTATCATAAAGTTTATCTTAAGCTCACATACCCCGACTACCTACTCGGGAACAACCTAAACAGGCCTTTCCCGGACAAAAGAGGGCCACGTCTAGATGCAGACAGCAGTCTAGAGTTACGTCCGACATGTAAGTGATCCTTCACCAGATCGCCTGGCCTCACTATCTGAAGCTGCAGGATATATATAGGGGCCATGTGACTGAGAGGGACAGATGATAAGCTCTACTCCTAGGAATCGAAGAATGAGCAAGTGACAGAATGAAGTCAGGACCAGTTTCTACAGCCCCACTTATATTTCAAGTGCTACCAAAAGTACATTTCAATGGCAACTGTCAAAATTGTTTTTAAACTTCTGCTTATACTAATTCATTGTCCCTCAAAATTAATAATTAGTCATGTTACTGACACTAAATACCTCAAAATACCCCAATATGTATTGACACTTGTTTTAAATACTGAGGTCATTATGTTGAAAACTGAGTCCTCATTCAAAGTCGGTCTTGAAAAAGAGAAATCCAGGGAAGGGGGGAAATGAAAGCAACTCTGAAGGACAAATAGACCAAATCTCCAGAACTTTCATGAAGAGGAAAATAAAGAGTTCGTGCACATTCAAAGGAACACTTCAGAGCAGGAACGGGAGCTCCCCCTCCACCGCTTTAGAGCCCAGAAACTTAATCATTCATCTCAACTGCTCCTCAACTTTCTTTTTTCTATGATACAGGCAAAGGGAAAAAAAGAAATTTAACCCAACACTAGCTGTAATTATCTAAAAAAATAGCACATTGTTATAAGGATATTTTATTTTTCAGGTTTCTCCACCTGCCTCCATCTTAAAATATGTAGTAGTTCAGCAATATTAGCAATAATACTAAGTGAAAATCAGAGGCAGATTTAACAGAGGGGGCACCAGGTGTGCGCCCTGGGCCCCGATTTCTGAAGGGCGCCGCAACACCCCAACTTTACACTTTGTTCTAATGACACCAAGTTTGGCTTCATGTGTGCAATTTTAACATTAACAGTACATAATATTTTTATTTATTTAAAAATAAGCCTAACACGTATTTTTATTTTCCCTCTCTTTTTCTTAATCCATTCTCTTTCACATGTAGGGGAACTGCAGCTCAAAGACTTGATGGGTTTTCTGAGATCACACAGCTGGAGCGTGGCAGAGCCTCATTTGAGCCAGGCCTGCTTGGCCCGAGCTCACGCTGGCCTGAACAGCGTCCAGTCCCCAGGGTGGCCGCAGGGTGGGGCCTGGAGTTGGTCTGTTGCACACAATAGCCGCGGGCTGTGGGCAGAGGCATCATGAACACTGTTAAAAAACAAAGGGTGAAGGGACTAGGAGGCGGGTCATATCCTTGGGATGGGGCCAGCCCCTGTCAGAACCCTGTCACCTAGTAATTAGCTACTATTTACTGCATGAAGCTGGCTATTATTGTTTCCCATTTTTCAGATGAAGAAACTGACACTGAGAAAAGTTCAGTAACTTGCCCAGGATTAAACAGTGATGGAGACTGGGTTTGAACTCAAGCTTAACAGAGTCCAAAGCCTGGGCTTTCATTATACACCTTTCAGAGCCTGCCTGTGTGTGGAGTTGTGATAAACAGTGTGGGTGAGAGAGGGTGAGGGTTTGGTTGTGAATGGGGGGACCAGTATTTCCTTCTGCACCCGGGGCCTCAACCAAACTGAATCCACCTCTGGTGAAAACATAACCAGTAAAACGCTGACAGAAGTAATGTTTAAACGCTTATGATTTCAGTGTTGCTTAAGGCAAAACGTACAGGATGCCAGTTAGTTCTGATCCGAGCGCGCAGCTGGCCAGAATATTGACGTTTCCTTCACACTACCCAAAGCGCTCAGTGTGGGCGGCCACGGCTCTGCTCTCGCACACACGAACAGGGAGCACAGTTGCAGTGAGAAAAGCTAGTGTAACCGGAACAAAAGCAGCTTAGTAGAAAATATATATATGCTCCCAAGTTCTCCTCAGTAAGAAAGAAAAAATAATAAGATAATTATAAGTTCTCAAAAAAAACAAGAAAACAAGCACACCCCTTGCTAGTGAGTCAAATGCGCACGTCCTCCAGCAGCAGGGGAAGCGAGCTCTGCTTCAGAGGACTTGCTGCAGAGAGACAGAAAGCGGTTTGCAACTGCCCGTCACATGGCCACTGACTCAAACTCTGCTCTGGGCAATGGATCTCTGATTAGGAGTCTGCCACTGAGAATCTTAAATAAGTAGATTTGAACCATTTCTAACCTAGATTTCCTCACTTTGTCCTAGGTGCATCATTAGCTGAGAAGATGCTGTAGCTTTTACTTGTGTTTAATTGCTGTTACAACTTTTGCAGTTATTATGAGAGTGGGTTTTATTTTTATTTTTTTCCATTTTCTCCCTCGCCATCCCCTTTCTAATCTGACCTCCTAGGGGTCACCCCCAAACATCTCCCCCTGATATCTGTGGCTCCTGACATATAACTCGAGGCAAGGCGGTATTCCCTCAGCAAAGCCAACCCAGTGTGCCGTCTTCAGGTGGGCTTACCTTGGTCAAACAGCAATTCTCCTGCAAATAACTGTTTATATTGCTGCTGTCATACAGCGATGCCCCGTCACAGACAAGAGAAAGAACTTCTTAGTACCAGATTCTAACTCGTGTCCACAAACACTGCAGACAACTACACATGCAGATAACTGATCTGGAATGGCAGTCCCTTATGTGACAAAAGATACACTGCAGGAAGTAATGTATCGACAGTGTTAAACTGATTAACAGTTCAATTTTCATCTCTACATACGGTCGCGGCACTTTTCTGTGGGATACTCAAAAAGCCACTTGGGAAGTACTATAACATAAAAGTTCAAAACATGTACTCTGAAGCCAGACTTCTGGGTATAAATACCAGTTTCACCATCTCTTAGTTGTTAGACCTTAATCAAGTTACTTCTTTCTGTTTCCTCACCTGTAAAACAGGAATAATCATAGTTCTTACATGATAGGGTTGTCATGAGAATTGAATGAGCTGTATTTGTAAAGCACTTAAACAGGGATCCACAAGTGTCTATTAAATAGAGTGCTGCACAGGTGTTCTGCAATCATGCAAACAGCTCATTGCTATTACGCTCTTTGTACCAACGGCAAAGCTTAAACAGGTGAGGACACACACAAGAGAAAGTGACTCATCACTGAAGTGGGCATGCGACTTCAAAAGCGTGACCAAACATAGGATTACATATATTTATACATACCAAAACACTGGACTCTACACATACTTAACTTTCCAACCTTGGTTCTGAACTATTTCTAAATGTGCTTTCACGTTCCTGTGTGGTCACTGACAGCCCCAGACCAAATGTGGCACCCGCCTGACCTTGGGAAACATACTCCACCTCTCTGTCCCCAGATCATTTGAAAACTAAAGAAATAGACTGCATGTTTGACCTCTAAGACCCAACTGTGACAGACCCAGGGAGGTGGAAGCCTGATCCTTAAGAAAATATAAAATAAAAAGAGGAAAAGTTGAGTAGGACAAAGGAACCCTGCCCCCCTTTCCCTTCTCTGCAGAGCAAAATGAAAAATAGAAAATAAAACTGTGAGGCTTTCTCTCATAATTCCATTTGAACAAAAAAGCAGGGAGGAGACCAGGACCCACACTTGAGGACCCCTGGGAGGAGGTGATCTCAGAGCTCAGGCAACCGACTTTGCATACAAAGGGGGAGCCCAGCACCGCTCCTGAGAGATCTCTCAGAGAGATTCTTTTTTTTTTTTTTTTTTTTTGCATTTTTCTGAAGCTGGAAACAGGGAGAGACAGTCAGACAGACTCCCTCATGCGCCCGACCGGGATCCACCCGGCACGCCCACCATGGGGCGACGCTCTGCCCACCAGGGGGCGATGCTCTGCCCATCCTGGGCGTCGCCATGTTGCCCCCAAGCCACTCTAGCGCCTGAGGCAGAGGCCACAGAGCCATCCCCAGCGCCCGGGCCATCTTTGCTCCAGTGGAGCCCCGGCTGCAGGAGGGGAAGAGAGAGACAGAGAGGAAGGCACGGCGGAGGGGTGGAGAAGCAAATGGGAGCTTCTCCTGTGTGCCCTGGCCAGGAATCCTCAGAGAGATTCTTATGTGCACAAAGCCATAAAAAGCGGGGCTGCCCCAGAAACAAGGTCACATATGATACGATTGCATTTATATACAGTGTCCAGAATAGGCAAATCCATAGAGACAGTAAAGAAAACGGTTGTTTCTGGGGATGGATGTGTTGTAGAAAAGGGGAGTGATTGCTAATGGGTGTAGGGTTTCCTTTTGGGGTGATGAACATGTTTTTTAATTAGTGGTGGCCCTGGCCGGTTGGCTCAGCGGTAGAGCGTCGGCCTAGCGTGCGGAGGACCCGGGTTCGATTCCCGGCCAGGGCACACAGGAGAAGTGCCCATTTGCTTCTCCACCCCTCCGCCGTGCTTTCCTCTCTGTCTCTCTCTTCCCCTCCCGCAGCCAAGGCTCCATTGGAGCAAAGATGGCCTGGGCGCTGGGGATGGCTCTGTGGCCTCTGCCTCAGGCACTAGAGTGGCTCTGGTCCCAACATGGCGATGCCCAGAATGGGCAGAGCATTGCCCCCTGGTGGGCGTGCCGGGTGGATCCCGGTCGGGCGCATGCGGGAGTCTGTCTGACTGTCTCTCCCTATTTCCAGCTTCAGAAAAATGAAAAAAAAAAAAAAAAAAAAAATTAGTGGTGATGCTTTCAAAACTCTATGAATATACTAACCATTGAATTGTACACTTTAAAAAGGTGTGTGGATTATATTTTAGCAAAAGGAGGGGGCAGGTCTATATTAATAATGGAGATTACTATTTTTATCCAGTAGTCTGCCTTCTCTTATCAGGAATAGAGGAAAATAAGGAGATTGAAGGAGTTCTGTCAACAGCTCTTGATAACAAGAAGGCTGGAATTAGATTTCATACTGCCTATACATAAAATGTCTGGTGGCCAAAAAGTCTGGAAACGACAAAGTGCAGATTAAAGGCTCTGTTCTCAAAGAGCTCACAGGGAAATTCTGTGCCCAGAAAATGGAGGAAACAGTGAGGAGGCGCGGCCGTGACAAGCACTGGTTGCCCACGTGAGCACTGGCCAGGCCTTCACCTGAGTACTCCGACATGCCGAGACCTGACCTGGAGCCAGGTGCTCCTGAGCCCTGCCCACAGGTTTCCCAGGGCAGTGAGTCATAAGAAAAGCGAGGAAGCCAAATGAGCTTTTCCAAGTTTTACTTCTGCACCCTACAGCCCCGAGCCCAAGGCTGCCCATAACGCACAATCTGTGGGGCCCTCTCTATGACCCGAAGAGAGGAAACAAAAGGAAAAGCTGAAAGGTGAGAAAAGAAGGGAGATCATAGCTTGACAGGATCATCAATTCCTTCTAGAGGTCGCAGCAGTCAGAAAGATCTGTACCTCATATCATCTCACGCCCTATTTATTTAAAACCCATCCAAGGCAACCAGAAAACACACAAACTTCCACCTGGGATAAAACACTCTGTGTACCAGCCACAGGCTGTGCTGGTGGCACCTACACTGCTCTGGTCCTCCCTCATCCCTCACCACTCCTTCCTCACAGAACTTCCTAAGCGCCCACTACCTGCACCCCCGCCTCCCCCCCATGCTGCCCTGGGGCCTGCCTCTGCCTCTGCTCTTGGCCAGCCCCTCCCCCTTCCTCAGGCCATCTCAAATAGGATCTCAGGCAAATCCTAGAGTCCTTCCCATTATTCCCACCACAGCTCCCTGTTGATTATGGGGGGGGGGGGGGGCTTACCGTGCTATGTCACTACTTTACTTTTAAATTAACATTAGTATTTATTTTTTGTGGGAGAGAGAGGGACAGATAGGGACAGACAGACAGGAAGGGAGAGAGATGAGAAGAAACGATTCTTCGTTGCGGCACCTTACTTGTTCGTTTGCTTTCTCATATGTGCCTTGATTGGAGGGGGGGAGTGCTACAGCAGAGGAAGTGACCCCTTGCTCAGGCCAGTGACCTTGGGCTTCAAGCCAGTGACCTTTGGGCTCAAGCCAGCAATCATGGGGTCCCGTCTATAATCCTGCCCTCAGGCCAGCAACCTTGGGTTTCGAACCTGGGTCCTCTGCATCCCAGTCCAGTGCTCTATCCACTGCGCCACCATCTGGTCAGGCAAACCTGTACTATTTTTAAACATAAATCAGGCTAGAGAGCACAGGGAAAAATACAAGAGGCAAGGAAAACATTTAAAGTGAAGGTAATCATAGAGCACACTTGAATTAACACTGATTTAGGTGCTATTAATACCACCACTTTCAAGGGCTTTTCTTTCTGACAATTATACAGTCACATTGGTTAAGCAATGAACAGACTTGATCAGACGAAGGTAACACAAGTTGCCTGATGTTTACTAACTGGGGGGCTGTATGTCTTATACTTGCACACAGCCCCACGTTTCCTTGAGCCTCCCTCACAAAGCGGCGGCCAGGCAGACTTCTGGGCTATTCCCAGGGTCAGCAGGCCATTTCCCAGCCTTTCGTTTATCTTCAAATGTAATAAGCACAGGTTACTGTTACCACTCTTCACCAGGGTTCTCAACACTGACTGCACATTAGAAACCTTTAAAAATTGTAAAAGACTGAGGCCACACCTCAGACCAATTACATCAGACTCTCTGAGGGTGAACCCAGGCATCAGTAATTTTTAAGGCTCCTTAGACAATTCCAAAGGGCACTCAAGGCTGAGAACCACTGTTTTAGGGAAAAGTCCAAACAGCAGAGACCAACCTAGTCATCGAATTTTATATTTAGCCCTGGCCAGATAGCTCCATTAGAGCATCGTACCAAAGCGCTAAGGTTGCAGGTTTGATCCCCGGTCAGGACACATACAGAAGCAGATTGATGTTTCTGTCTCTGTCTCCCTCTCTCCCTACCTCTCTCTCTAAAATCAATATAATGAACATTAAAAGAAAAAAAAAAGAATCGTATATTTATTTTGAAGGTAAAAGAGTTGGGTCTTCCAAAAGAAAGCATCCTATGAATAAATACTAATCCAGAAATATTCATTATTTCCTAAATTTTTTCTTAAATCATTAAATTCCCTTTATTAGTTTAATACTTTTCCAACTGCTATTTAGATGTACTACAATTGTCATTTTGTCTCAGAATATTCAAGTAGAAAATAAATTGTATATACTTGGTGAATAGACTAATTTTTTTTTATTCAGTGAGAGGAGGGGAGGCAGAGAGACAGACTCCCGCATGTGCCCCAACCAGATCCACCTGGCAAGCCCACTAGGGGGTGATGCTCTGCCCTTCTGGGGCTTTGCTCCATTGCTCAGCAACCCAGCTCTTCTTAGCACCTGAGGCAGAGGCCATGGAGCCATCCTCAACTCCCGCAGCCAACTCACTCCAACTTAGGCATGGGTACAGAAGGGGAAGAGAGAGAGAGAGAGAGAGAGAGAGAGAGAGAAAAGAGGGGGAGAGGGAAGGGTGGAGAAGCAGATGGGTGCCTCTCCTGTGTGCCCTGACTGGGAATCGAACCCAGGATATCCACATGCCAAATGATGCTCTACCACTGAGCCAACCACCAGGGCCAACTAATTCTAAAATACATAAAACCCACTTGAACTATTCAGACATATGGCTGTCTCTACCATTTTACAGAAATCTTAGCAACAGAAACATTTACCTTCTTATAAGGAAAAAGAGCAAATAATATTCATTTGGTTATATAAATAATGAATTGAAAGAATGACTACAAAAAGAGATAAAGCTGCCTGTGGTGGCACATGGATAAAGTGTCGACCTGGAACGCTGAGTTCACTGGTTCAAAAACCCTGGGCTTGCCTGGTCAAGGCACTTATGGGGTTGATGCTTCCTGCTCCTCCCCCTTCTCTCTCGCTTTCTCTCCCCTCTCTAAAATGAATAAAATCTTAAGGAAAAAAAATAATAAAGCTGAAATTGGCAGGCTTGAAACTTCTTTAAAATCTGACTTTAAAAAACAGCCCTTGAGGCCCTGGCTGGTTAGCTCAGTCATTTAAGAGCATTGCCCCCCAAAAACAAGGTTGTAGTAGCTCAGTTGGTTGGAACATAACCCAGAGTGTGAAGGTTGGCAGTTCGATTCCCCAGTCAGGGCACATACAGAAACAGCTCAATGTTCCTTATTCTCTCTTTCTGCATCTCAAACATAAATAAACAAATATAAATGAATAAAATAAAAAATGGCCCTTGAAATAAATAAATAAATAAATAAAATAAAAAGTAAACTAAAAACGGCCTATGCTAGAATTAATCCACTCCAGGTCAAAGAAAAGCATATTCACGTTATGTCCACATCTTCAGTCACATCCACTTCCACATATACATGGATCTAGCTGTCCCACCTACAGATTTTACCTTCCTTACGCCTACAGCAATGACCTCATCAGACCAACAGATTATGTACCAAATAACACTAATTTGGGAGGGGATGGTTTTCTATGCTATTCAGTATTTTTAAAAATTCATATGCCTTACTAGTTCAATATAATTCAAGCAGTGAGGCAGTACTAAACTGCCACACCAGATTTGTTCTAAATGTGATAACATGTAGAACACGAACCTGGAAAATGCTTCAAAAGCTTTCTTTTTAAAAGAGCTCCTGCAAGTAGACTACACAAACCAAAGGAGAGTCAAGGAGTGTACTACTGGATGATTTAATCTGTTATCCTAGGCACAACTACATGCAAGCCATTTTGAATCAAGGTTGTCTACATAGAGCAGTAGATTACTAGTAGATTACCTTTAGCGCAAAACTGCTATTCTTGTACCTCCTTCATTGATCTGAAAGCCACACTAGTTTTTCTGATGTCTTCAGTATTCTTTGGTATTCACATAAAACCTAGATGGTGCTGTCACAGGTAGTGCTAGAGAGGGTCAAAGCTCGTCTCAACCTGAACACTGAAGCTCCCAAATTCATATGCAAACAGTGTTCTATATGTCGCTAGACTTTCTAGAATGTACCAGACTAACATAATAACTATTAGTTATGTAATTTCAATTTAATTGTTCAACTTAAAACTTCTAAGACATGGAAATTTGGCTGTGACATCTGTCAATTAATCAATTTCGGCTGATCTGGCTGGCTAGGCGGTGTCTCCTTCCTTCCTCACTGCTCCATGTGCATCCCTCCCATCCCTCCTGAAGCTGTGTGCGACCTTCCCTGGCAGAGGAGAGGACCGTTCTTCAGTCAAGGGAATCTGAATAGCTGCGCTCTCCTGCTAGCACCGCCAAACAAAACTTCTAAAACATGTTTCCTCCTTTCCAAAGACAGACTCAAGATGTGAACATGTATGTAATCTGTGCTTTAGCCTTGTAGCTGAATGAACATTCTTCTTCATTTATTTTTGTTCCTATGGTTGAGGAAAGTTGCAAAAACTAATTCAGTGAAAGAAAGTAAAATCCACACCAGCTTTCTTGAAAAGAGCTGTAGAGTAAAACAAAATTCATTTGTATGAGGAATAATTCCTGGTTCGGTGCATGGAAAAATGAAATTGTAGAATATTTCAAAATAAACACACTGTAAAGTAAAAACCTCAAATCATAAATTCAGCTCTTAACCAGATAAGGTTCATTTGTAATTTAGTTTAATTACATAAATCATTTATATAACTAAGGAGCTATATAAGGGATGCATTTCATACGGTTTTTGGTTTTTTATTAGGGTTTCTAATTTACCTTCAATAAGTGGCAAGCCTTGGCCCTGGCCGGTTGGCTCAGTGGTAGAAAGTTGGCCTGGCGTGTGGAAGTCCCGGGTTTGATTTCCGGCCAGGGAACACAGTAGAAGCGCCCATCTACTTCTCCACCCTTCCTCCTCTCTTTTCTCTCTATCTCTCTCTTCCCCTCTCACAGCCATGGCTCCATTGGAGCAAAGTTGGCCCAGGTGCTGAGGATGGCTCCATGGCCTCCGTCTCAGGTGCTAGAATGGCTCCTGCCAAAAAGGGAGCAATGCCCCAGATGAGCAGAGCATCGCCCCCTGGAGGACATGCCGGGTGGATTCCGGTTGGGCGCATGAGGGAGTCTGTCTTGACTGCCTCCCTATTTCTGACTTTGGAAAAATACCAAAAGAATAACAATAATAAGTAGCAAGCCTTATTTTTTTACTATTTAAAAAAATTTTTTTTAGATTTTATTTATTGATTTTTAGAGAGAGGGATAAAGAGAGAGAGAAAGAGAGAAAGGGGAGAGAAGCAGGAAGCATCAACTCATAGTAGTTGCTTCCTGTATGTGTCTTGACCAGACAAGCCCAGGGTTTGGAACAGGGGACCCCAGCATCCCAGTTCTACGCTTTATCCATTGAGCCACCACAGGTCAGGCTATTATTTTTTATTATTATTATTTTTTTTTACAGAGACAGAGTCAGAGAGAGGGGCCGATAGGGACAGGCAGATAGGAAGGAAGAAAGATGAGAATCATCAATTCTTTGTTGAGGCTCCTTAGTTGTTCCTTGACTCTCATATGTGCCTTGATGGGGGAAGGGGGGCACAGCAGAGTGAGTAACCCCCTGCTCAAGCCAGCAACCCTGTGCTCAAGCGGGATGAGCCAGGGCTTGAGCCGGCGACCTCAGGGTCTCGAACCTGGGTCCTCTGCATCCTAGTCTCACACTCTACCCACTGTGCCACCGCCTGGTCAGGCTACTGTTAATTTCTTTAAAAATTAAACATATCGTGGTAACATTGTTTAATAACATTATACAAGTTTCAGGTGAACAATTCTATACTCTATCATCTGTATACTGCATTGTGTGCTTACCACCCAAATCTAGTATTTTTCCCTCACCATATATTTGACCCCCTTTACCCTCTTCATCCTCCCCCAACTCCCTCCCCTCTGGTAACCGCCATTCTGCTGTCCACATCTATGAGTTTGTTCGTTCGCTGTTGCTTTCTGTTTTATATTACACATACGCGTGAAATCATGTGGTTCTTCTGGTAAGCCTTTTTAAAAGCAAGATAAAATTCTCCTGTATCTGAATCAACATTCAGAATTACGTAAGTCCTGATTGATTGATGGGGTTTTACTATCTGTGTACATGAACATAAGGTGAAAAACACATTAAAATAATTATTAGGGGAAAGGAATCAGTACAGGTTGAGAACTCCCCAGAGCTCCCCACCAGTACCGACAGGATTTCCAATTTGTGCATCCATTAGAAGGTACAGACTCCACCAGTGTAATCTGATGAAATACACATTTCGACTAGTCATCAACAAGCATCAAGTTAAGGCTCTAAAATGTGTAACCTTAAACGGTCGGTTACTACCCCGTGGTGCTTTGACGGTTCTCTGAGAGAGACTGGGGATAGAGTAACTAGGGCAGCCCTGGATGGGGCGAGGGGAGTGAAGGGGAAGGAGCATGGCTGCAGGGGGAACCACTTACGAGATGTAGGCTGGGTAGCCAAATCCTATCAGGTTGCACAGGAGAGAGGCTCCATAACCAAACATCAAGTACAAGGCCACCAGCCCGATGGCACCTGGAGAAACGAGGAGAGAAGTGGGTCCAGTCGCACGGGAGACACTCAAGCCGCAGAGCCTTCCCACCCACTCCGCAAGGCTTAGTCGTATAAGGCGTTGGAGAAAAACAAACCACGCAGAGGTGGGCCTGCGCCTTGGCTGGGCTTTGCCTTGGGTCTGAAATTAGCGGGCAGCCCCACTATTGTGCCCTTCTTCCCGCCCTCCATCCTGCAGGGGCTCTCACCGGGCTGCACACCAGTCCAACAGCCCCACTCCACAGGGGGCCTGGGGAGGCCTGGATTCTCGTGCCCGCCCCCGCAGTCCCCTCCCCTTCTGGGTGTGGAGCTCCATGGAGGGTCTGGATAGGAATGGTTACCATTCTGCGCCAGCCCTGAGAACTGCCAGGGGACAGACACGTCAGCGCCGGCCCTTCCCTGCTCCCCGCTTCCCAGGCACTCGGCCACCTGGCCGCGGCCACAAGCCAGAGCCCCCACCCCCCAGGCCGGGGCCACCCCCGGAGAAAGGATCTCCGGCCCCTGGCCTATTAGGCAGCCAGTGCAGCCCCCAAGTATGCCGATAGCTTCTATCGGTCACTGACATCGACGTCCCCGAACCCTCTCCCCGGTGGTTTGATTGGCGGGCCGCGGCCCCGTACCCACCGAGCGCAATGTAGCTCCGGTTCACGCCTGTCTTGGCCTCGAGCTTGCCCAAGAGGTCGGTCATGTAGTTCTTCTCGTGCAGGAACTGGTCGAACCTCTGTCTCATGGCCGCAGACATGGCGAGCGAGAATCGTCGCGCCGCCGCCTGGGGCTGCTGCTAGTGCGGTAGCTGCAGAGGGGGTGACGGTGGCGCGGGAGGGGCGGCAGTGGGCGGGCCGGCCGCGGCTGCGCGTCCCTCTAGCGCCGGCCCCTCCTCCCCCTCCCGCCGGGCTGCGCCACCGGGCCCCGCCCTCTGGCCGTGCTCCACAGCCGGCGCCACACCCTGGGCGCTGCGAGGTGGCCCGAGCTGCAGCGGCTCCCGGCAGGGCTACGCTGCCCTGTGTCGGCTAACAGCCTTAGTCCTTTGAGGGTACAAGAGGGCAGATGCCTCTTCTAAGCTCCTTTCGCAAAACAGCTAGCGCAAAAAGCAGGTGGAAAGGAGGAGGCAGGTGACCTGAAGCCCGCACCTGCTGTGTAGTGGGACTGATTTGATGATGTACCTACACTGCCGGGCTAAACCTGCTGAGACATTTTAAATCTAAAGATTGAAATGTCTGACCATCCTAAAAGAACTCTGATAGCAGACCTGCTTTTTCCTTCATTGCCAGTTTTATCACCTAAGGATAATAGTAGTTTTGAAAAGCCCCTTGAAGAAACCTAACACACTTTCTTCTGGGGACGCCTTTCCCAAGAAGGACTTAAACCTTTTCCTGATGGACCTGCATTTGTTTGATGTCTGATACCTTGAAAACATTTCCAAACCCTTCAGTGGAGACAACAGTCTGCACTTGCCTACAAGCAAAAGCACCATGAAGAAGGTAATTGCAATCCTTAGGGCAGGACCTTATTTTGCCTCCTGAAGAATGTCTTGCTCAAGCTCTTCGCCTAAACCCAGGCTCTTGTTATCTTTCACCATATGATTTCAGGAGATTCCTTTTTAAAGTATTCCTTCTGGATCCGAGGATCTGCACACTCCTGCAAAGTTTTCCTCGTTTCTGAAGCTTCCAACGCTCCCTATTAATTACAGACTAGAACGCTGATTCCTTAGCTTAGCATTCACTGGCCCCGCACACAAACTGGCCCCCAACATTCTCTCTCTCCCCTACACAGCCCCTGTGCTCTTTCAAATCCACGCAATCACCGTACTGCCTTCCACTTCTGCAAAACATCGTGTCCACTTGTTGCTTTTTTTCTTTTATGCTAATTCTCCTTCCTCTTTTCTTCTCCAGAGCTTCTTAGCACTCCCACTACCATCCAGCTAAGTCAGTGAACAAATTAAACCAAATAAAAAATTAATGGGATTATTGTGACAGCCTCCCTCCTGAGCTGTCCAGTTCTCATTCCATCTACAGGCTTTTCTCAATGGAGCAGCCAACTGGATTGTTTAAATGTAGGTTAAATTGTGTTATCTTTTTGCTCTTAAGCCTCTGGTGGCTTCCTAACTGCCAAAAGAGTGGCCTCAAGGTCACAGGTGATGTGATTCATTTCCTCTCCTACTGCCTGTCTCTCTGCTGTGCCTCAAACCACTGAGCCCCCACCCCCACCCTATCCCCACCTTGGTCTCCTTTCACTTTATTTCTAGCTCAGTGCTTTTCAACCAGGAGTCACTCAAACCCACAGAACGTGGGGCAATGCCTGGAGACATCTTTACTTGTCAGACTGATGGTCACAATTGAGGTGGTAGATGGTGCCCACTATTATTAGCATCTAGTGGATAGTAGCCAGGGATGCTGCTAAACGTCCTACAATGCACAGGACAGCCCTCCACAACAGAGAATTATCCAGCTCCAAAGGTCATAGCACTGAGGTGGGAAAACTTCATGTCTGAAATGCTCCATAACCACTTAACTGCCTCCTCCCATTCTTCATGTCTCTGCTCAAGTGACACCTCTGTGAGGCCCCTCTGATCCCAAATTACAAACCTCAACACTCTCTAGCCTTTGTCTTGCGTTATTTTTCTCCATAGCACTTATTACTGTCTGACATTCTGTATGTTCTACTTTTTACATTGTTTTTGTTTCCCCACTAGATTATGAGGTCAATGAAGATAGGAATTGTTGCCTGTAAAGCCAGTAGCTGTGGCCACCATCACAGCTGCCTGGCCAATGCAGGTTCGCATTAGATTCGCGCAGATGGTAATGAAACAACGGAGCCAAGAACTAGTGGGCCATTAGCTTTAATCCTAGCTTGCACTGGTCAGGCAAGAAATACACACAGTGGGAAAACACTTCCCTTTCCATTCAGGGCTCACAAAGCCACTGACTTATCCAAGTTTCCTAGAATCAAAGGATTCTACCTCATCAGCCTTATTCACCTCTGTTCTCCATCTCCTTCTCTCTGCACAAACTCTGCACAAACTGGCTTCTCCTTCAGCACTCTGCCATCTTGGCTGCTTCTCTTCTACTCCACGTAGCCTTTCTCTGCTCTCCTCCTGCATGGGCTCCTCTGCCCCATTTTATAGTGTATAAATCAAAACCGTTAATCCAATATACAAACAAGGAAGTCTCTGATACAAAGTCACTTATCTGAGGCATAATGGGATTCCTCATGAGAGTGCACCATCCCACATTATGCAACAGTCAAGGGTGTGGGGAAAAGTTTAGTCTTAAAACTAAGCCTTAGGCTATAATGACCCTGCCTGCTTATAGCCTGTCCCCCACACCCAGTGCAAACTATAAGTGAGCAAACATATATATCATATTTACAAACTTATTTGACCAACATTGCCTACTTTGCTTACTTCTGAATTTCAAACACCTAGGAGTTCAATGACTATTTGTTGAATGAATGAATATCTAACATGTATTGTACTACCCAGTATTCTAAATTGAGAAATTATCTTAATCTGAAGAAAGAAAAAAAAACACAGCTCGATACTAAAATTGAGATAGAGGAATATTACACAATTCTTGCCTTTAGGAACTTGCAATCAGGTTAAAGAATGTGGGACCCTTTCATCACCCAGTCATCACTACAAGGACTCTTCATAGATGAGAAAAGACAGGCAGAAAATAAGAACTCTTGCCCTAGGTGTCTGACTATTCACTCTCTCATATTTATGAAGTATAGGCTATGTGGCAGACACTGCTAGACCTAGGTACCAGATGGACCAGGTCTCTGTCTGGGAGGCCATGAGGAAGGCTGGCCTGAAGCAGATTGATTTTGACTATTTTAAGAAGGAAGTCAAACCAACTTGGGATGATATGAATGCTGTTACTATACTGCCCTTCATTGAAGAGAAGAAATCTCTTCCAGAGGCCTGTGATCAGGTCTTTTGTTCTCTTAAAGCTGTTTCTTCAGATTAATTTCTCAACTACTTAAAGTCATTAACACACTTTTGTTCCAACGCTCACATATGTTAGGTAGAAGATCCCTTTCTTACCTTCCCCCACCCCTGCATTTGGAGGGGACCCTGGCTCCTATTGGAGCCTGACATGACACATCCAACCTCTCTATCAGACCTTCAGCCCCTGGGTACATAACCTAGTTGACACTCGCCCCATTCTCTGCTGGAAGAGGCTAATGGCAACACGTCATTGAAATTAAAAGGGAAAAGACAAAGTAAACAAAACCTGAGAGAGACCAGCCAGGCAACAGAAGGAAAATGCAGAGGCTGAATATAATTTAAGAAAGAGTATTTATGCCTGACCAGGTGGTGGCGCAGTGGATAGAGCGTCAGACTGGGATGCAGAGGACCCAGGTTTGAGACCCCAAGGTCGCCAGCTTGAGCGCAGGCTCATCTGGTTTGAGCAAAGCTCACCAGCTTGGACCCAAGGTTGCTGGCTTAAGCAAGGAAGGGGTCACGTCCACTTGGTCTGCTGAAGGCCTGCGGTCAAGGCATATATGAGGAAGCAATCAATGAACAACTAAGGTGTCGCAATGAAAAACTAATGATTGATGGTTCTCATTTCTCTGTCTGTCCTGTCTGTCCCTATCTATCCCTCTCTCTGACTCTTTGTCTCTGAAAAAAAAAATAAATAATAATAAAAAAGTATTTATATCCCACATAGGTGAGATATAAAACTGAGACTCATGGATATAGATAAATGTGAAATGATGACCCAGGGGAGGGGGCTGGAATAAAGAGGGGCAAATATACAGTGGCTATATACAGTGACTAAAAATGACTTGACTGGGCGATGGGCACACAACACAATCAACCATTCAAATACTTATAGAGAGGTTTACCTGAAACCTGTGTACTCTTTCTTTTTTAAAAAGATTTTATTTATTGATTTTTAAAGAAAGAGAGGGGGTCGGCGGTTAGGAGCAAGAAGCATCAACTCATAGTAGTTGCTTCTCATAAGAGCCTCAACTAGGCAAGCCCAGGGTTTTGAACCAGCAACCTCAGTGTTCCAAGTCAATGCTTTATCCACTGCGCCACCACACGTCAGGAAAACCCTATGTATTCTTATTGATTAATGTCACCCCATTACATTTTATTTCAAAATTAAAAGAAAACTGTGGTGAGCGCCAACCACCCCTCCCATTTTGGTGATCTGGCCTAAGTACCAGGTTTGTTGCAAAGTTTGAATGAATGAATGAATGAATGAACGAATAAATAAATAAATTATTACACCAAAAAATAAAAAATATGAAAGCCCTGGCTGGATAACTCCATTGGTTAGAGTAGGAGTTGCGGGTTTCATCCCTGGTCAGGGCACATACAGAATCAGATTGATGTTTCTGGCTCTCTCTTTCCCTTCTTCTCTTTCTAAAATCAATAGATTAAAAAAAAAGGATTAATAAAAATGTGACAATCACCCGGCATTGTTGAATACATTTGAATTACATTTTTTTGCCTTATTTGTCTTATCTGTAATATTTTCTACTGAAAATATATACTAAGCATTTTATTATACGTCTCCATTTATCCAACAGGAAGTTAAATTTTGAAAATTACTGTGCACAACACAAAATAAAACAACCAGGGGATATCCTTTTGTATAGCAAAGTACTTTTATTCTGAAATAAAATACCATGTCATTGCTATGGCACATTTATCTAGAGATTTTCACCAGGCATAAATGTATCGTTCATTTCCCCCTCTCATTTTTTTTACCAGCACAGGAGACAAATAGAACATACGTCACTCATAGGTTGTTTCTCTATGGTCAAGACCAGTTAATCCAGTTTGCCTCGGAGCCTGCAGGATGGCATGCATTTTTGCTTATTTTCCACGTAAGACAAGGACCAGAGGGAGACAATTTTGTGCACTTCCCTTTGTGACTAGGCATCAGAGGAATTTAGTTAACTTGAATAAAGGAACTGACTAGTTGTATTATTTTCCTATTGCAGCTGCAACAAATTACCACAGATTTGGTGACTTAAAATAATGCAAGTTTATCTTATAGTTCATACATCTCTATGCCAGATGACTCACTGGGCTAAAATCAAGCTAACTTTAACAGCGCTTCATTTTCAGTGAAGATACTAAGGTTTGGGGGGTTTTAGTTTTTTGTGCGTTTTTTGCTCATTTCAGGTTGTTGGCAGAATTGAGATCCATGTAGTTGTGAAACTAAGAGTGTTCCCTTCCTCATCTTCGAAGCCAGCAGCAGTGGGTTGAATCCTTCTCATACTCTCTTTCTTTTTCTTCTATCTTGTCTCTCTGACCCAGGGGTAGTCAACCTTTTTATACCTACCGCCCACTTTTGTATCTGTTAGTAGTAAAATTTTCTAACTACCCACCGGTTCCACAGTAATGATGATTTATAAAGTAGGGAAGTAACTTTACTTTATAAAAGTTATAAAGCAGAGTTACAGCAAGTTAAAGCATATAATAATAATTACTTACCAAGTACTTTATGTTGAATTTTTGCTAAGTTTGGCAGAATAAATCTTTATAAAACAACTTACTATAGTTAAATCTATCTTTTTATTTATACTTTGGTTGCTCCGCTACCGCCCACCATGAAAGCTGGAGCGCCCACTAGTGGGCAGTAGGGACCAGGTTGACCCGCACTGCTCTGACCTATCTGCCCTCCACTTCCATTTTAAGGTCTCATGTGACTAGATTGGGCCATCAAGATAATTATGATTATCTAATCACATTAAGACCTTAATTATATCTGCAAAGTCCCTTTTGCTATGTGAGAGGATATAATCATAAATTCCAGATATTAGGGCAAGGACATTCTGAGGGGGGCATTATTTTGCCCACCATAACAACCTTACATGGGAGATCCATAACCACCCTCAAGGTCCCTGAGAATGAATATGTTGAGACCAAGCAGCTGGTCTAGTTCTTTGACTCATATTGAAGGCCCACCTGGTTGGCTCAGTGGTAGACTGTCGGCCCAGTATGTGGAAGTCCTGGGTTTCATTCCTGGTCAGGGCACACAAGAGAGGTGACCATATGCTTCTCTACCCCTCCCCCTTTCTCTCTCTCTCTTCCCCTTCTCATGGGCAGCCATGGCACAAGTGATTGGAGCAAGTTGGCCCCAGGCACCGAGGATGGCTCCATGGTCTCAGCTCAAATGCTAAGATAGCTAGCTTGGTTGCCAAGCAATGGAGCAGTAGCCCCAGATAGGCAGAGCATTGCCTATTAGGGGGCTTGTCAGGTAGATCACGGTTGGGGTACATGCAGGAGCCTGTCTGTCTGCCTTCCCCTTTCTCACTTAATAAAAAAAAAAGAAGAAGCAGCCCTGGCCAGTTGGCTCAGTGATAAAGCATCGGCCTGGCAACGCCCCAGATGGGCAGAGCATCGCCCCCTGGTGGGCATGCCGGGTGGATCCCGGTCGGGTGCATGCGGGAGTCTATCTGCCTCCCCGTTTCCAACTTCAGAAAAATCCAAAAAAAAAAAGTTCTCATCATAAGAAAAAAAGTTTTGTAAATAAGTATGGTTTCAGATATTAACTAGACTTATTATGTATTCATTTCACAATACTTACAAATATCAAATCATTATATTGTACATCTGAAATAAATATTATGTTACATGTTAATTTTACCTCAAATAAAAAAATTTTTTTAGCCTAACCTGTGGTGGCACAGTGGATAAAGCGTTGACCTGGAATGTTGAGGTCACTGATTTGAAACCCTGGGCTTGCCGGGCAAGGCACATGTGCGAAGCAACTGCTATGAGTGGATGCTTCCCACTCCTCTTCCCTCCCACCCCCTACTCTCTCTCCTAGCTCTAAAATCAATAATTTTTTTTAAAAATCTTAAAATAAATTTCTTTAAACATGTGATGATAAGAATACTTCACCTCAATGATCTTGTTCCCAAAAAACACATAACCCCAGTCTTAGCATCTGACAGACCGAAATTGAGGAACATTCTATGAAATACCTGAACAGTACTACTCAAAGCTGTCAAGATGATCAAAAACAGGGCCAGACTGAGAAATTATCATAGAACAGAGGAGACTGAAAGGACACAACCACTAAATGTAACTTGATATCCTGGGTAGGGCTCTGAAACAGAAGAAGGACATTAGTGGAAAAACAAATGAAATCTGAAAACAGAGGAGTTCAGTTAACAGCAATAAGGTGCCAATGTTGGGAACTTCTTCTTGATGAATGCACCATGGTGATGTAAGATATTAACAATAGGGAAAACTAGGAAAGTATATGAAAGTATTTTACTATCTTTGCAACTTTTCTATAAAACTGAAATTATTCCAAAATTAAATGTTTGTTTGTTTACTAAAGACACCCCAGAGAGCTTCCTTTGCTCCTTCCATCATGTTAGGACACAGAGAGAAGACGGTAGGTAGTCTGTGAGCCAGGAAGCTGGCCTCACCAGACACTACATTGACTAGTACCTTGATATTGGACTTCCCAGCCTTTAGAACGGTGAGAAGTAAGTGTTTGCTGTATGAGCCACCCAAGCTATGCTAATTTTGCTCTAGCAGCCCAAATAGTCTAATACACCACCTCGTAGTGTTGCTGGGATAAATGATGTGCCCATTAAAGCACTTTGTAGGGTGCCTAGCCTCCTGGAGTGCTGATGAAGTTTTAGCTAATTGACAGCTAAGTGAAGTACAGAGAGAAACTGATGCCTAAAACTCCTCCCTCTTGTCTGGCTCATTTTATTCCTGGATTTGGTATTTGTGAAAATCAAAGCACTTGAAGAAATAAGAGCACATTTTTATCAGTAGTGTGACCATGGGAAAGAGAAAGGAAAATGAAAATTTACAATGAGCGCCTATTTTGTGTTAGGTAATTTGTGCGCATTAGGATCTGAGAACACATTTTAATGCACTGGGGGCACCAGGTGCTTGAGGATTCAAGGAGTAATCTTTTCCCAGGCACAAAGTAGTGAAACGTGTTTGTCAATTTCCTAATTTTGTCTAGGACCTTTTGCCTAAATTATGGCCAAAGGAAGTAGATCTTCCAAGTCTATACAAATGGGAACAAGGAACTGACCTAATACTGCATGTCAGGTCAAGGCAAACTGTTCTCTGACATTTGGCAAGCTGATTTATGCAGCTCCTTACTGCTTAGCGGTTTCCAAATGCTTTCCTCTCTTTCCCTGGTCTCTGTCTTTCAGACAGTTTTTGGATGGATTTGGCCCAAGGTCATCCAGCTCTTGGACATCGATCATGCCATAACAACACTGGCTGACTCTAGGACAGGGGTCCCCAAACTTTTTACACAGGGGGCCAGTTCACTGTCCCTCAGACCGTTGGAGGGCCAGACTATAAAAAAAATATGAACAAATCCCTATGCACACTGCACATATCTTATTTTAAAGTAAAAAAACAAAACGGGAACAAATACAATATTTAAAATAAAGAACAAGTAAATTTAAATCAACAAACTGACCAGTATTTCAATGGGAACTATGCTCCTCTCACTGACCACCAATGAAAGAAGTGCTCCTTCTGGAAGTGCGGCGGGGGCTGGATAAATGGCCTCAGGGGGCCGCATGGGCCCGCAGGCCTGGCCGTAGTTTGGGGACCCTTGCTCTAGGACAAGCCTTCCTTTGAATACATAAATGACTTGCTTTATTGTGAGTCTGCCATGCAGTTTGGAGAAAATGACTTGATAATGTAGCCTTTTGCATATTACCTAGGATGGACTCTAAAATCAATTCTGATGCAGATTTATAGCTACTTAATATTGAGAAATTTAGAATAAGATTTAGGGGAACAGGCTTGATTTTGCTCATACCTTTGTTTCTTTTTTTTTCTTTTTTGTATTTTTCCGAAGTTGGAAACGAGGAGGCAGTCAGACAGACACCCACATGCGCCCCACTGGGATCCACCCGGCATGCCCACCAGGGGGCGATGCTCTGCCCATCTTGGGGCATCATTCTGCGGCAACCAGAGCCATTCTAGTGCCTGAGGCAGAGGCCACAGAGCCATCCCCAGCGCCCGGGGCCAACTTTGCTCCAATGGAGCCTTGGCCACGGGAGGGGAAGAAAGAGACAGAGAGGAAGGAGATGGGGAGGGGTGGAGAAGCAGATGGGTGCCTCTCCTGTGTGCCCTGGCTGGGAATCGAACCCGAGACTCCTGCACGCCAGGCCGACGCTCTACTACTGAGCCAACTGGCCAGGGCCCATACCTTTGTTTCTAACAACTGTTTTTTATTGGCCACCATAACAAAACTTTCTGCTAAAAGTGAGAATTTATTAGTCTAATAAAAATCATGATTTCTTTTTCTGTCTCCAAAAAGCACCAACTGTTGTGTATATCAACTTAAGAAGCTTTATAAAATTAACTGAAAGTCGCAAGTGTTGATACTTTTAATCATTCTTATGCAAACAATTTGAACTTGGAAACATCAGCTGTTATAACTATAACTTCTAATTTTATACAATAGAAGCCAAATTTTTGTTTAATACATATACCCATATGTGTATTTGGTATGTTTATCTGCACACTGTGGCTTACAAGATGGATTAAAGGAGCACTCTGTTTCTAGATTCTTTGGCAATGTGATTACTTACTTATAACTTGTGTCTTTAAATTCTTTTTTTTTTCTTTTTTTGTATTTTTCTGAAGCTGGAAACGGGGAGAGACAGTCAGACAGACTCCCGCATGCGCCCGACAGGGATCCACCCGGCATGCCCACCAGGGGGCGACGCTCTGCCCACCAGGGGGCGATGCTCTGCCCCTCCGGGGCGTCGCTCTGCCGCGACCAGAGCCACTCTAGCGCCTGGGGCAGAGGCCAAGGAGCCATCCCCAGCGCCCGGGCCATCTTTGCTCCAATGGAGCCTTGGCTGCGGGAGGGGAAGAGAGAGACAGAGAGGAAGGAGGGTGGGGGGTGGAGAAGCAAATGGGCGCTTCTCCTGTGTGCCCTGGCCAGGAATCGAACCCGGGTCCCCCACATGCCAGGCCGACGCTCTATCGCTGAGCCAACCGGCCAGGGCCTATAACTTGTGTCTTTAATATGTAAGAGGACCTTAGATTACTTGATATCAAGTTCACAACTTTTATTTACTGTTAAACAGTGCCATAATTTGGACCTAGAGGCAAATATCCTAAATAAACCACAAAAGAATTGAGTACAGAATTAAGCGGAGAATATGTGCCTATTATTTTGATAAATTATTACTATCTTAATAAGTTAAAACAGAAAAACAACACTGGCTTAATTTCAAAGTGATCTTCCTAAAAAAAATTATTTTTTAATAGTTACCTCAAATCACTTTTAAATTTGTATTAGTTCAACGGAGAATAAAGAAAAAAATAATCTTAGACTGGTTATAGATTCATTAGCCTTCTGAAAATGAGTATAAAACCTTTGACAAATTAAATCACAAGGAGCTAAGATAGATAAGGTTCAAGCTATCATATGTGGATCTCACAGTAGACAATCATGGCAACCGTTAATGTCTATCATTGAGAGTTCAAAGGAAATTTGGTATCTTATTCCAATATTTATACATCTTGATCACTAAAAAGAAAACTATTATCATTTTTAAAAAACAAATCAATTTGACTATCAAATGATATAATATAACTCATCATCTCTTTACCAGATACCCTTTACTCTGGTAGCAGTAAATCCTTTTCAAATCTATTAGCTTTTTTTAAAAAAAAGTTGTGGTTTTTTTTTAACAGAGACAGAGACAAAGAGAGGGACAGATAGAGACAGACAGATAGGAAGGGAGAAGGATGAGAAGCATCAATTCTTCATTGTGGCACCTTAATTGTTCATTGACTGTTTTCTCATAAGTGCCTTGACCGGGGGGCTATAGCAGATTGAGTGACCCCTTGCTCAAGCCAGTGATCTTGGGCTTCAAGTCAATGACCTTTGGGCTTCAAGCCAGTGACCCTTGGGCACAAGCAGCAACCATAGGGTCATGTCTCAACTCTGTTAGCTTTTCTCTCATCTTTTCTCAGATCTAACAGGAATTGGGATGTGGCACCTTCATGGTTGAGTCACCATTTTATTACATTATGCAATAAATTCATAAATACTAAGAGTGGAAAAAACCAAACAGTGGGGGGAAATCCACTGTTTATCCCTCATTTTCCAGTTTCCCAATACTTCTTCAAGGGATGGATTGTGAAATGATTAGATCCATGAGGAGAGGGAGGGAGGGCTAATCACTGACCTAACCAAGCATCTGAAGACAAAACTGTCTTTTTATTCTCTAAGGAAATATATATTTAAATTTGTATAAATACACATCTTATTGATTTACCTTAATGCAACATATGTTAGCAGTTAGCAATTGTTTGTTATACCAGTCAACTACCATCTGTTAACAATGGCATTCTGGCATCCCATCCTACATGAGTAATTCTGAGGAAAAGAAGCCAGAAGAGCAGAGTAGCAGTCACCCCAAAATAGCCCTGAGGCTGCAGCTGTGGGCAGAACAACCTACAGACAAAGCTAGGAGCCAAGCTGAGCTGTTTATCTGCTTTACACACACCTATTCAGTGGCTGTGATGTGCAAAACATGATGTTTACAGATGAACAAGATGACTTCCTGGCCAAAGAAATTTATAAATATTAGCTTCCTTCTCTTGACTTTTTTTCTTTTATCGATACATCTACACACCCCATATACCCAATATCCTGGGACTCCTTCATCTCGGCTCTCTTGATTCTTTCCTCTTATGAAAAACTCTTCTTAATTAGCTACAAGTTGGAGAGAAATTGATTAAGTCATGCTAATATGTAAAAGACTGTAATGGTTTAATTTATAGTATTCTACTACCTTTCTGAGAGGTGTTTGCATTTTCAGAGAAAGGAATCCCTTAATCTGAAGAAGTGAAATTAATGAGAACTCTAGGCATTCCTGGAGCAATAGTGGAAATTCTTCCCCCAAGAATATGTAATCTCCCAAGACTTGCTATGCATGGATAAACCTAAGCCTGACTTTGAGTTCTGAATGCTCAGTTCAATTTTAGATATGAGCCCTAGCAAATCAAGTCAACTGTGTATGTTTTGTTTTGTGTATGTGTGTGTGTATGTGTGTGTTAGTATACAATATAATTAAACCACAATTACTTTCAGGTCATAGGGCACATTTCTCCTATAATCTATAATTAAAGAAAAGTTTTTATGGCTTTTAACTCTACAAATGTGTTAGGTGCCTATAAAATGCCAGCCATTCTATTAAGAAAAAATAAAAATTTCTATTGGCATTAATAACACAAAATATAAAATATATAAGCATAAATTTGACAAAATAAATGGATATATTTGAAGAAAACTATAAAACTCATCTGAGGAACATAAAAGATTTGGGACATATTCAATATTATACATATGTTAGTTCTCTCCAAATGTGTCCATAAATTTAATACAGTCCCAACATTTAGGATTTGACAAAATGATTCTAAATTTCACCAGTAAGAATAAACATGCAGAAATAACTAGTAACATTCCAAAAACTTAAAGTATGAGGACAGCTTGCCTTCTCAGGTATATAGCTACAATAATTAAAACCATAGATCCTGGGCTCTGGCTGGTTGGCTCAGTGGCAGAGCATCATCCCAGTGTATGGATTTCCTGGGTTTAACTCCTAGTCAGGGCACACAGGAGAAGCACCCATCTGCTTCTCCACCTTTCTCTCTGTCTCTCTTTTTTCCCCTCCTGCAGCCATGGCTCAATTGGTTTGAGCACATCAGCCCAGGAGCTGAGGATGGCTCCATGGAGCCTCTGCCTCAAGTGCTAAAAATAGTTCTGTTGTGAGCATGGCCCCAGATGGGCAGAGCATCAGCCCCAGATGGTGGCTGTCAGGTGGATCCCGGTTGGGGCGCATGCAGGAGTCTGTCTCTCTATCTCCCCTCTTCTCACTTGGAAAAGAAGAAAAAAAAACTGTAGATCCTGGTGTAAAAATGAACACTTCAGAGAAATAAAACAATATAAGATTAGACACCAATATGTATGTGAAATAACATGTGAAAAAAGTAAAGGAAAATGGTAAAAACGAAAACAAAACAAAAAGCACAATAAACAAAAATCTAAAAGATAAAAAATTCTGGAAAAATATTTCATATATATATCAGAGAGGGTTAATAACTTTATATAAAAGCAATCATTTTAATTTTTCTATGATTTAAAATTTTTCAATTACAGTTGACATTTAATCTTATATTAATGTATCTGGTGTACAGAATAGTGGTAAATTTATATAATTTATCCCCTGCTAAGTTAGTACCCATCTGGCATCATAACGTAGTTATTATAATATTATTGACTATTCCCTAGGCTGTATTTTACATCCCCGTTACTGTCTTGTAACTTCCAGTTTGTACTTCATAATAGTTTTAACTTTCTCACCCAGCCCCCCCAATTACCTTCCCATATGACAACCATCAGTTTGTTCTCTGTATCTATGAGTTTATGTTTTGTTTGTTCATTTATGTTGTTTTTCAGATTCCACATATTAGTGAAATCATATGGTAGATGTCTTTCTCTGACTTATTTCACTTAATATAATACCCTTTAGGACCATCCATGCCGTTGCAAATGGTAAGACTTCATTATTTTTTATGATCAAGTAATATTCCGGTGTCTATATGAACCACTACTCCTCTATCAGTGCACACTTAGGTTGCTTCCTTATCATGGTTATTGTGAATAATGCTGAAGTGAAAAACAGGATAAGCTGGTGACCTTGCGGTTTTGAACCTGGAACATCAAGAGCATACCAGGTCGATGCTGGATCCCCTGTGTCACCACTGGACATCCTGCTTTTATTAATTTTTGAAGAAGTGTATGCAATTTTTAGAATAGATAATGCTGACACATATAAAGTAAAAATTTTAAGTGTTCTTTATTTATACTCTCCTTCCATTTAATTTCCTGCTGTTAAAAGTTTGATTTGTAGCATGCTATATCATTTTCTGCATAAATAAAGTCACACATCTACATATATCTAGAGTTATAGTTATATCTAGATATACACATATATTTATTTATTCATTTTCGAGAGGAGAGTGAGAATGAGTGAGAGAGAAAGAGAGAGAGAGAGAAAGGGGAAGGAGCAGGAAACATCAATTCCCATATGTGCCTTGACCAGACAAGTGCAGGGTTTTGAACTGGCGACCTCAGCGTTCCAGGTTGACGCTTTATCCACTGCACCACCACAGGTCAGGCTACATATATAATTTTTAAACAAAATATAGGTCATTCTATGAACATATATATTATTCAGTAATTTCCCTTTTTCATTCTATAGTACATCATGAATATCTGTGATATATTAAGTTAAAAATAGGTTATAACACATGTTTAGATTGATCCTGCTTTTGGAAAGAGTATGTGTGTGTGTGTGTGTGTGTGTGTGTGTGTGTGTGTGTGTGCGTGTGTGTGTACGCACATATACCTGTGTGTACAGGGAGAAGAAGTCTGGGCACATTTTTTGGTGGGGAAATTATAGATGATTTTTAGGTGGGGGTTTTTTCTATATACTTTTTCCTACTGGTTAACTTTTAAAAATAAGAGTATGTGTTATTTTTTATATTGCTTTTATAACCAGAATAAAATCTGGTTACAAAGAAAAATTGTATTACTAAAAACATCTGAGACAGCATTTGGCTTAGTTTTTACTACTAAATAGTAGATTTTTCTCCTATGACCTGCTGTCCTCTCACAATCTACAAATTAAATTTAATATTATATATCTTTGTAACTCAAAATATGAGGTATAATAATATTACATAATTATTGTAGAGCCATAATGATGTATATAATATAATATACATAAACTAGATATTTAAAGTGAATTGTAATTATATTTAGGATTCCTGTTTCCAGGTAAGATGATGCTTAACATTTTGTGGTTTTTATTAACTTAGCTATTTCCAATAAATCTAGCAATAACAGAACAAACTGAAGTTTCCTCGAGAAGAAAAAATTAAAAACCACAATTATTTGTTGCCTTTTTTGGTTATTACTTTAAGTGGTGAGATTGATTTTCTTTTGCATCCAGAGAAATGAACTATAAATGAATTGTCCAAGGTGAACAGAGGGAGAATGCCCTTTTTTTTTTTTAACAGAGACAGAGAGAGTCAGAGAGAGGAACAGATAGGGACAGACAGATAGGAAGGGAGAGAGATGAGAAGCATCAATTCTTTGTTGCAGTAGCTTAGTTGTTCATTGATTGCTTTCTCATATGAGCCTTGACTGGGGGGCTACAGCAGCCTGAATGACCCCTTGCTTGAGCCAGTGACCATGGGCTCAATCTGGTGAGCCTTGCTCAAACCAGATGAGCCCGTGCTCAAGCCAGCAGTCTTGGAGTCTTGAACCTGGGTCCTTCGCATCTCAGTCTGACACTCTATCCACTGCGCCATGCCTGGTCAGGCGAGAATGACTTTCTATGCAACCTTCTGCATTCTCTGCTGTCCATTTTGTTATGCTGCCTGGCTACAAGGAGTAGGGACTGGTATGTCAGATCAATTTTGGCTAAAATGGGGTCTTTGCTTATGTATCTCACAGCCCCTTTCATGCTCTTTCTACTCTGGAGATATATAATTCTCCACTCTCACCCTCATTTTCCTTAGAAAATATGCTTTCAGAAATGTTGTCCTAAAGTGTCACTTTGGCCCAAGGTGCAAATAGGGAACAAACCTTAAGGCGAAGCAAGGACTGGAATGTCCGAGTCTGAGAGGTCTGCAGAACTTGACCTTGTAACAGCTGAAGAGGTAAGCTCCCCTGTCTTTACATAGAGTCATGAATTTGGAGCAGTAGTAAAAAAATCACTGCATAAAATTGTGGTGTGGGTGTTTATGTCTTTGTGGGTGTCTCTCTCCTCTGTGTATCAGTCTTGGCCTTGCTTTTTGTGCCTCTATTTCTTTCTCTCCATTTCCTTCCTTTTTTCTTTATTGACCATAATATTAAAAAACTTTGTTACTGTATCAAATAATTACATTTTCCATATATTTTATGTTGAAAGTGAAATTCAGTTGTCACCTAGAGATTTAGAATCATCATACCTTATATATTTTTAGAGCACTTACCACTGACTGTCTTTGTCTCATGTATTTTTTGGCTTCTCTCTCCCAAGAGGGTGAAGACTTCCTGAGGGTTGGGCACTTGTCCTCTGCTGTACCCCTATTGGGTCAACTCTACATCCACACCAGTTTTTCCACCAACCCTGTCCCAACGCCAGTCCTTTCCCTTTCAACTAAAAGTAACCACACCTTGACTGTAATGGTCATTTCCTTGCTTTCTTTAAAGTTATATTACCTAGAATGAGTCTCTAAACCCTATAGTTTAACTTATTTTTAAAAATACATACAGCTTAACCAGGCAGTGGCGCAGTGGATAGAGCATTGGACTGGAACACAGAAGACCCAGGTTGGAAATCCTGAGGTCGCCATCTTGAGCGCAGGCTCACCAGCTGGAGCGTGAGGTCGCTGGCTTGAGCGTGGGATCATAGACATGACCCCCTGGTCACTGGCTTGAGCCCAAAGATCGCTGGTTTGATGCTCAAGGTCACTGGCTTGAGTCCAAGATCGTTGGCTTGAGCAAGGGACTACTTGCTCTGCTGTAGCCCCCAGACAAGGCACAGGTGAGAAAACAATCAATGACCAACTAAAGTGCTGCAACAAAGAATTGATGCTTCTCATCTCTCTTCCTTCCTGTCCCTATCTGTCCCTCTCTCTCTCTCACACACACACACACACACACACACACACACACACACACACACACACATCTTTTATGACTCTTTCCATTTTTCAGGCAGCCCTCTATTCTCCTCTTACCCTACCTTTTTCTTTACAACTTAGTTCAGGAAGGCACTGAGTTGTTTGATTGAACTTGTAGCATTTACCACATCTAGATTTTGCTGAATGAATTCTCATGTAATTTACCCTGTCTTTCTGTCTTCTGTACTTCTTTTAAATTAGTAATTAGATTATGGACTTGACCAGATTCAGGTACCATTTTGGAACAGACCCCTCTGAAGGTGGCATGTAGGAGATATGTCCAGTTGATTGCCACTCCGCCTGTGCTGTTGGCAGCCACTGATACATGAATTCATTAGGCGTTGCAAAATGGGGATATTTGAATTTAATTATTCCTTCTTTATTTAGTTGGTGAAATACTTCCATAAAGAAACACTTCTCCTCAGCTTCTGTTTGCTTACTTTGTGTAGGAAAAGCAGCATAAATGTTTGATGAAAATACAATTTTAGATACACAAAATATGGACAATAACTATATAAAAATAAAAGAAGAAAAGAATATAGAAAACTTCATCAGTCCCAAAGAAGTAAAAATAAGAAAAGGAGTAAAAAGCAAAAAAAGAAATAGTAAAGAGAACACTCAAATTAGATGGTAGAAATAAATACAAATGTACTAGGATCAATATATGAGTGAATTGGATGGAACTTTTAGTTTTACTAAAAGGTCAAAACTATCCCATTTGATTTTTTTTTTAAAAAACATCAAGAAATTTGAAAATAAATGTAAGGGGAAATATAACAATCAAATACAAATGAAAAGAGGGAGTAGGCAGAAGAGTAATCATATTTAATATAATTAATAACAAGCAAATGGAATTTAAGATATATATATCTCATTGCCTGATCAGTGGTGGCACAGTGGATAGAGTGTCAACCTGGGATGCTAAGGTCTCAGGTTCAAAACCCTGCGACCTCAGGTGTGAGCATGGGTTCATGAGGCTCACCAGCACAAACACGGGTTCACCAGCTTGAGTGTGGGGTTCCCAGCTTCAGCCTAGGATCATTGATGTAATCCTGTGGTCACTGGCTTGAGCCCAAAGGTCTCTGGCTTGAAGCCCACCATTGCTGGCTTGACAAGGGGAACCCCCAGTCAAGGCATGTATGAGAAGCAATCAGTGAATAACTAAAGGGCCACAACTAAGAGTTGATACTTCTCATCTCTCTCCCTTCCTATCCCCCTGTCTCCCTGTCTCCCCTCTCCTCACTTAAAAAAATAAGTAAATAAAAATTAAAAAATTTTTAGAAAGATAATTTGGGATAGAAAGTAAAACTCTTAGCCTGACCAGGCAGTGGTGCAGTGGATAGAGCGTCGGATTGGGAATCAGAGGACCCAGGTTTGAAACCCCGAGGTTTCCGGCTTGAACATGAGTTCATCTGGTTTGAACAAGGCTCACCAACTTGAGCCCAAGGTCACTGGCTCCAGCAAGGGGTCACTCGCTCTGCTATAGCCCCTGGTCAAGGCACATATGAGAAAGCAATCAATGACAACTAAGGTGCTGCAACAAAGAATTGATGCTTCTCATCTCTCTCCCTTCCTATCTGTCTGTCCCTATCTGTCCTCTCTCTGTCTCTGTCTGTCCTTGTCACAAAAAAAGTAAAACTCTTAGATTAAAAAAGAATAATTTACTAGAAGATAGAACAATAAGAAACCAAAGAAGGATGAATAACCAAATCACAATCAAGAGGAAAGATCTTAACAATTAAGCTGACCAAAAGAAATGAAATTAGTGAGCTTAATTGAATTCATATATAACAGAGGAATCAGAGCTTCCCACTTGGTGGGCCACAAGATCCCGATACCCATAAGCCATACATAGATCAGAGCTGCAGGGTTTGGGTCATTGAAGTCTGTGCCCGTGACAGATGCCATTAACACTAGTCATGAGAGGATTGGAGAGAAATGGGCACTTTCATGTATTACTGGTGGGAGTTGAAATTATTGCAACCATTTTGAAAAGGTGTTTGGCCTTATCAAGGTTGAAGATAGACATACCCAGTAATTCTACATGAAGGTATATACCATAGAGAAACTTTTATGTATATGCACAAGTGGATATGAACAAGAACATTTCTTGCAGTATTTTTTTTTGAACCTGTGTAGAACTGGAAGTAACTTAAATGTACATCAACAGGAAAATGGATTTATTAAGATGAAATTCTAGGTAGTTAAAATAAGTGATATTGACATGAAATAAATAACAAATATGTATTATAAAGAGGAGGAAAAGGTCACAGAATAACAAGTATAACATGTGAAACTTAAAACATGCTTACACAGCAATAGTATATGTTATTTATGGATTGTACTGTTATGGTAAAAATATGGGAAAATGCTTGGGAATAATATAAAACATTTATAGAATGATTTTCCAAGAAAGGGAGAAAGATGCTTCCAATACTTCAAAATAAAGGCATCTATAGAGTGATAACTTATAGAGTAAGTACCATATCCTATAAACCTACTTATAGAATGTGTAGGCTAGTACAACTCTAAGAAAATAGACTGTAGTCACTAGAATGGCATATGAAGGTATCTGCTGTCCATTTCAGACAGTTGCAGTTTTACTAACAAATCTATAATCTATATTCCTTGGGAAAACTGGCAAATGGGAAGCACATGTTGGTTTTAGCTGAGTTGTCCTTCATTTTATTTGTGCTTTGTAAATAGTACATTCATGTTAAGTTAGTTTCACATAGCTTAGGTAGAATTAATCCCTCAACAGTTACCCCTTTGAATGTTATATCTGAAAAGTTCTGAAGAAAATTAAAAATAAATATAAAACATTTCCCCTATACTTAACTTAAAATCTAATTCTAGGAACAAGACAAACAGAATAATGCAAAACCAAATGTGGGCTCACTTGTATGTTATGTGAGATAAGAATTTAGAAAAGTTAGAGATCAGGATGAGCTCCAATAGCTGTTGATAAAGCTTCCTGGGGTGAGTGAAACCTGAGTTGGGCTTTTTAAAGTGAAGAACATTTACTGTGGTGCAGAGATGGAATTTAAAAGCAAGGCTTTTCTTGGGTTCTGCTCTTTTTCCACGTCTAAGGGAGATTCATTTCCATCAACCATTAACATTGGATTTAAAGCAGCTCAACTCATAAACATTGGTCCAGTGGGGAACATTGGGGTTAAATAACTCAGTGTTCAGCTCTTTCCCTACCCCAATTCCTTTTTTTTTTTTTTACAGAGACAGAGAGAGAGTCAGAGAGAGGGATACATAGGGACAGACAGGAACGGAGAGAGATGAGAAGCATCAATCATCAGTTTTTCGTTGGGACACCTTAGTTGTTCATTCATTGCTTTCTCATATGTGCCTTGATCGCGGGCCTTCAGCAGACTGAGTAACCCCTTGCTTGAGCCAGCGACCTCGGGTCCAAGCTGGTGAGCTTTTGCTCAAACCAGATGAGCCCGCTCTCAAGCTGGTGACCTTGGGGTCTTGAACCCGGGTCCTCCACATCCCAGTCCGACGCTCTATCCACTGCACCACTGCCTGGTCAGGCCCCAATTCTTTATTAGGTTGAAAACTGGAATAAAAGTAAAGATTGTGCTATCCTTCTATCTGTGCCCCTCACAGTTTGATGAAACTTATAGCAAGGAACAGAAACCCATTCAAGCATGCAAAAGTAGAAACAAGAGCTTATTAACACATACTGAGATTTAGTAGGCACGAATAGGCAGGATTCAAAGGCCTGTAATTATAAAGTCAGGCTTAAGATCTATTCTCTCTGCCTCTTCTATCTTTTTCTTCCCTTTGTTTTCCTGTCTTTGTCTTTTGTCTTTATTGTCCACCTTCCTCTGTTCACTCATGTTGAACTTAACTCAAAATAACAGCCCTGAGCTATCGAAACTTTAGATGTACATTCCTTTTGTTTTTGCAATCCAGATCTTGGAATTTACACTGTGGATATATTCACACAAGCATGCAAAAATAAATGTAGAAAGACTTTTGAAAAAAAAATATGCCAGAAACAATCCAAATGTCTATCAATAAAAGATTCTTTCTAAAAATTATGGTATACTTATTCAATGATATATGTGGTGGATATTACTAGTGTGCACCAATATTTCTTTATTTCTTTTTTTCCTTTCTTTTCCAAGTGAGAAGAGGAGCAATAGACACCCACATGCACCCCAACTGGGATCCACCTGGTAACCCCCATTTGGAGCCAATGCTCTGCCCATCTGGGGCTATGCTGGCAACTGAGCTATTTTTAACACCTGAGGGGAGGCTCCACAGAGCCATCCTCAGCTCTTGGGGCCAATGCTCTAGAACCAATCAAGCCATGGCTGCAGGTGGGGAAGAGATGGAGAGAAGAGAGAGTAAGAAGGGTGGAGAAGCAGATGGTGTTCTCCTGTGTGCCCTGATTGGGAATCAAACCTGGGACATCCACATGCTGGGTGACACTCTACCACTGAGCCAACCATCTTGGGCCTTAATATTTCCTGATCCCTTCTCCTGAGTGCATAGGGGGTTGCTTACCTGCCCATTTGAGGATGGGCGTTTTGAATTGGATCCTGAAACAAAAATATTTTTCTCTTGCTATAAAATACATTAGTGGGATAATTAGTGAAATTTGAATAAGGTCTATAGATTAGGTAATAATATATTGATGTTAATTTCTGGTTTTAATAATTATATTTATAAAGGAAAATGTCATTGTTTTTAGAAAACAAAAACTGACATACTTAGTGATAAAGGGCATCATGTTTGCAAGCTGATTTCAAATTGTTCAGAAAAAAAATGTATATACATATATATATATATATAGAGAGAGAGAGAGGGGTAAAGCAAATGTGACACAATGCTAAGGTTTGAAGAGTTTGGGTGAAGGGTATGTTTTTTTGGTTTGTTTTTAAATAGTCTTTAATTATTTTTATTTATTTATATATGTATTTTTTACAGAGACAGAGAGTGAGTCAGAGAGAGGGATAGACAGGGACAGTCGGACAGGAACGGAGAGAGATGAGAAGCATGAATCATTAGATTTTCATTGTGAGTTGCAACACCTTAGTTGTTCATTGATTGCTTTCTCATATGTGCCTTGACCATGGGCCTTCAGCAGACCGAGTAACCCCTTGTTGGACCCAGCGACCTTGGGTTCAAGCTGGTAGGCTTTTGCTCAAACCAGATGAGCCCGTGCTTAAGCTGGCGACCTTGGGGTCTCGAACCTGGGTCCTCTGCATCCCAGTCCGACGATCTGTCCACTGCGCCACTGCCTGGTCAGGCAGTCTTTAATTATTTTTTATTTATTTATTCATTTTAGAGAAGAGGGACAGAGAGAGAGAGAAGGGGGGAGGAGCAGGAAGTATCAACTCCCATATGTGCCTTGACCAGGCAAGCCCAGCGTTTTTGAACCTGAGACCTCAGCATTCCAGGTCAACGCTTGATCCACTGTGCTACCACAGGTCAAGCATGGTATGTTTTTTTATGTGTGCCAGTTTTGTAATTTTCTGTGCCTGAAATTCAAAACAAAAAGCTGAAAAAAAATATGCTTGTATAAGCTTAGAAAAAATTTTAACTGTAAAATGTAGTAATCTCTGACTAGGTGGATGAAAAGATGAAATTGGAGTTCTAGGGTAGAAGGGAGACTTACTTTCATTGGTATCCTTTTATTCTATTAGAATTCTCCAGTGAAAATCATTGTTTGTTCTTTCCAGATACAAAGTTTTGATGTAATGTATCTGGCAGCAATACATAAAATTAATGAGGGTGAATATTCAAAACCTAGCAATAACTTTTTACCAAGATGCAATAATTGGCTAATAACCCCTATGGCTGGTGGCAATAGAGGTGAGTACAGGGGAAGGCATACTCATACTTTACATTTGGAACTGTGAATTCCATACAGTCCATTGAGAAAACAATCTTACAGTTTCTCTTAAAATAAAATAAAAATGCATTTCTTTGCCCCCAGTAATTTCACACCAGGGAGTCTTTAGAAATAAAGACACCAGTATATAAGAATGGGCATAAAGTTGACTTTTACTGCCTCACTTTCTGTAGGGACAAAAAATTGGAAGCAAAGTGTATGTCTATTAATAGGGAAATAATTGATTAATTGTGGTATATCCACATCATAGAATATTAAAATTCTTTTTTATTTTATTTATTCATTTTAGAGAAGAGAGAGAGAGGAGAGACAGAGAGGGAGAGAGAGGAGAGAGAGACAGAGAGAGAGAAGGGGGGAGGAACTGGAAGCATCAACTCCCATATGTGCCTTGACCAGGCAAGCCCAGGGTTTCGAACCGGCAACCTCAGCATTTCCAGGTCGATGCTTTATCCACTGTGCCACCACAGGTCAGGCCACATCATAGGATATTAAGCAACACAAAATGTTACATATTGCCTGACCAGGCGGTGGCTCAGTGGATAGAGCATCGGACTGGAATGCAGAGGACCCAGGTTCAAGACCCCCGTGGTCGCCAGCTTGAGCATGGGCTCATCTGGTTTGAGCAAAAGCCCACCAGCTTGAACCCAAGGTCGCTGGCTCCAGCAAGGGGTTACTTGGTCTGCTGAAGGCCCACAGTCAAGGCACATATGAGAAAGCAATCAATGAACAGCTAAGGTGTTGCAACACGCAATGAAAAACTAATGATTGATGCTTCTCATCTCTCTTCGTTCCTGTCTGTCCCTGTCTATTCCTCTCTCTGACTCACTCTCTGTTGCTGTAAAAAAAAAAAAAAAAAAAAGTTACATATTTAAAAGAATAATGAGCTATCAGTTGACTTGGAGAGATTTCCATTGTGTACTTTTATGAAGAAAGGAAATGCAGAGAATTTCATAATCCTCCTTTTATTTTGTGAA
Organism: Saccopteryx leptura; assembly: GCF_036850995.1. Lineage (NCBI taxonomy): Eukaryota > Metazoa > Chordata > Mammalia > Chiroptera > Emballonuridae > Saccopteryx > Saccopteryx leptura. The sequence goes on from NC_089506.1 coordinate 170,301,233, forward strand.
ACAACAAGGAAGAAATCCTCCATGAATATAAATGTTTATCTAATTAAGAGATATGGAGGAGGTGTGTGAGGATACACAGAGGCTGTTAATTTGCTCAGGGTAGGAGGAAGGGGTTACTGGGGAGAAGGGAAGAGAGAGGAGGTAAGTGAGATAGGTATAAAAGCAGGGCAAGGGAATAAGCAAAAATCCGTTCAATATTTATGATAAGTCTAACACCTGTACAGAGTAGGCTGATGCTTTGCAAATAAAACCTCAAATTTGTGAAAGCTAACATATGTCTTGGTATAGCTGTTATGGCGTGCTGGCGCCATGGGTGTTTTACCTTAATTCGGGATGCATGCTGTACATTCCAAGTTTAGCAATGCAAATTCTTTTCTGTAGAAAATTAAATGAGCAGACCTTAATGTACACACTGAAACAAGGCCAAAACTGCAGTTCTTTTTTATTATTTTTATTTCTTAGCAAGAGAGACAGAGACAGAGAGAGAGTCAGAGAGAGGGACAAATAGGGACGAGCAGATAGGAAGTGAGAGAGATGAGAAGCATCAATTCTTCATTGCAGCAACTTAGTTGTTCATTGATTGCTTTCTCATATGTGTCTTGACCAGGGAGCTCCAGCAGAGCGACTGACCCCTTGCTCAAGCCAGCGACCTTGGGCTCAAGCCTGTGACCTTGGGCTTCAAGCCAGTGACCTTTGGGCTTCAGCCAGCAACCATGGGGTCAAGTCTATGATCCCAAATTCAAGCCAGCGACCCCACGCACAAGCTGGTGAGCCCGCGCTCAAGTCAGTGACCACGGGGTTTTGAACTTAAAACAGCATTTCTTTTGCAACCTGGTAGCCTGTTTGCTGGGCATTATTTGCCATTATTTCCCAAATAGATACCTCTGAAGAAATGGCACTCAAAAGCCAGAGATAAATAATCTTTAAGACTTATTTACTTTTGGAAACTGTGCATTTATGGTTCACATACCCTACTCTCATGAAAATAATGATATACATGAGCAAATGTAAGGAAATTAACAATCTATTTTTTTCATTTTTATTGGTTTTAATTTATTGTGTTTACATAGATTCAAGTGTCCCACCGAATACATCCCCCCCACCTGTGTTCCCCTCGACACCTCCCACTGCTCCTCCCCCCAATGCCTTTCCCCCTTTTCTCCAGGATTCGCTATACTGCTCTCTGTAACGCTGGGTTATGTATATATAATTTCACTAATCTCTTTCCCTTCTCTGATCCCATCCTCTCATCCCCTTTCCCTCTGGTCCCTTTGACTCCACCTCTGCCTTTATTCCGTTCCTCAGTTCACACTGTTCATTAGCTTCCTCCAATGAGTGAAGTCATATATTTTTTTCTCTGCCTGGCTTATTTCACTTACCATAATAGTCTCCAGGTCCATCCATGTCATCGCAAAAGGTAAGATTTCTTTCTTTTTCACAACCGCATAGTATTCCATTGTGTGTATGTACCACTCCTTTTTAATCCACTTGTCCACTGACGGACACTTGGGTTGTTTCCAGATCTTGGCTATTGTAAACAATGCTGCAATAAACACGGGGGTGCATTTATTCTTTTGAATCAGTGACTATTTGGTATTCTTAGGATATATTCCTAACAGTGGGATAGCTGGGTCAAAAGGCAGTTCCATTTTTAATTTTTTGAGGAATCTCCATACTATTTTCCACAGTGGCTGCACCAGTCTGAATTCCCACCAGCAGTGCAGGAGGGTTCCCTTTTCTCCACATCCTCGTCAGCATTTATTCTGTGTTGTTTTGTTAATGAGCGCCATTCTGACTGGTGTGAGGTGATATCTCATTGTGGTTTTAGTTGCATTTCTCTAATGATTAGTGATGTTGAACATTTTTTCATCTGCCTATTGGCCATCTCTATTTCCTCTATGGAGAAGTGTCTATTCATTTCTTTTGTCCATTTTTTGATTGGATTGTTTATCTTCCTGGTGTTGAGTTTTACAAGTTCTTTATTGTATGGTTTGTCTTTTCATTTTGTTCATATTGTCTTTAGCTGTGAAAAATCTTTTTAGTTTGATATAGTCCCATTTCTTCATCCTGTCTTTTATTTCACTTGCCTGTGGAAATAAATCAGCAAATATATTGTTGCGAGAGATATCGGAGAACTTCCTGCCTATGTTTCCTTTCAAGACGATTATGGTTTCACAACTTACATTTAAGTCTTTAATCCATTTTGAGTTTATTTTTGTGAATGGTGTAAGTTGGTGGTGTAGTTTTATTTTTTTGCAGGTAGCTGTCCAATTTTCCCAACACCATTTGTTGAAGAGGCTGTCTTTACTCCATTGTATTTCCTTACCTCCTTTGTCAATTATCAGTTGTCCATAGAGCTGTGGGTTTATTTCTGGGTTCTCTGTTCTGTTCTGTTGTTCTATATGCCTGTTTTTATGCCAGTACCAAGCTGTTTTGAGTACAATGGCCTTGTAGTATAACTTGATGTTAGGAAGTCTGATACCACCTGCAGTGTCCTGCGCAACGTGTCTATTCCAGGGTCTTGAGCAGGAAATGGTATGAAATTGAATGAAAAATAGACAGAGACTTAAAGATATATACAGGATGGCTTCGGGAGGATGCCACAGCTCCTTGTCAACAGTCATTACAGTTTGAGCAGCAAAAACATGGCCGCCCCCAGAAAACATTTGTCTTTATTTTCTGGGTAATATGGGCCATTAGCAATTCAATTAAGTTTCCAAAACAACTCAAAGACAACCCCCACCATACTAGTCAATCTAACTTTACACCAAGAAGAAACTAGCTTCCAGGCTCTTCCAGGGAACATGGGCAGGCAGGTCGAGTACTGAAGCACAGCCCTTTGTTAACTTAGGCAGGTGAGGTGGGGGGTGGGCTCAACACCTCTGTCCCCTAGATATCCAAACTGCAGACTACCCTCTTGGCTTATTTGGTCCCCAACAACCACCCACTTTATTCTTCTTGTTCAAGATTGCTGAGGCTATTCATGTTCTTTTTTGGTTCCGTATAAATTTTTTGGAATATTTGTTCTATATCTTTGAAATATGCCACTGGTATTTTAATAGGAATTGCATTAAATTTATAGATTGCTTTGGGTAATATAGACATTTTAATGATGTGTATTTTTCCTATTCATGAACACAGTATATGCTTCGCTATTGTGAACAATGCTGCCATAAACATGGGGGTGCATTTCTCCTTCTGGGACCATTCTATGGTGTCCTTGGGGTATATTCCTAAAAGTGGGATGGCTGAGTTAAAAGGCAGTTCAATTTTCAATTTTTTGAGGAATCTCCATACTGTTTTCCACAGTGGCTGCACCAGACTGAATTCCCACCGGCAGTGTAAGAGGGTTCCCTTTTCTCCACATCCTCGCCAGCACTTATTCTGTGTTGTTTTGTTGATGAACGCCATTCTGACCGGTATGAGATGATATCTCATTGTGGTTTTAATTTGCATTTCTCTAATGATTAGTGATGTTGAGCATTTTTTCATCTGCCTATTGGCCATCTGTATGTCCTCTTTGGAAAAGTGTCTATTCATTTCTTTTGCCCTTTTTTTTTTTTTTTTTTTTGTATTTTTCTGTAGTTGGAAATGGGGAGAGACAGTCAGACAGACTCCCGCATGCGCCCGACTGGAATCCACCCGGCATGCCCACCAGGGGCAACACTCTGCCCACCAGGGGGCGATGCTCTGCCCCTCCAGGGCGTCGCTTTGCCACGACCAGAGCCACTCTAGCGCCTGGGGCAGAGGCCAAGGAGCCATCTCCAGTGCCCGGGCCATCTTTGCTCCAATGGAGCCTTGGCTGCAGGAGGGGAAGAGAGAGACAGAGAGGAAGGAGGGGGTGGGGGTGGAGAAGCAAATGGGCCCTTCTCCTATGTGCCCTGGCCGGGAATCGAACCTGGGTCCCCCGCACTCCAGGCCGACGCTCTACCACTGAGCCAACTGGCCAGGGCCTTTTGCCCATTTTTTGATTGGACTGTTTGTCTTTCTGGTGTTGAGATTTACAAGTTCTTTATAAATTTTGGTTATTAACCCCTTATTAGACATACTGTCAAATATGTTCTTCCATTGTGTAGTTTGTCTTTTTATTCTGTTCTATTGTCTTTGGCTGTGCAAAAGCTTTTTAGTTTGATATAGTCCCATTTGTTTATCCTGTCTTTTATTTCCCTTGCCCGTGGAGATAAATCAGCAAGTATATCGCTGTGAGAGATGTCAGAGAGCTTACTGCCTATGTTTTCTTCTAAGATGCTATGGTTTCACGCCTTACATTTATGTCTTTTATCCATTTTGAGTTTATTTTTGTGAATGGTGTAAGCATGTGGTCTATCCTAGAGAATGTACCATGAGCACTTGAAAAGAATGTATATTTTGCTGCTTTAGGGTGAAAGGTTCTGAAGATATCTATTAAATCGAGTTGATCTAGTGTGTCCTTTAAGTCTGCTGTTTCTTTGTTAATTTTCTTTCTTGAGGATCTATCTAGCGATGTTAGTGGGGCATTAAAATCCCCTACTACTATAGTATTACTGTTGATCTCACTCTTTATATCCATCAAAGTCTGCTTTATATATTTAGGTGCTCCTATATTAGGTGCATAGATATTTATAATAGTTATATCTTCCTGTTGGATTGCTCCCTTTATCATTATGTAGTGGCCTTCTTTATCTCTTACTATATTCTTTGTTTTAAAGTCCATTTTGTCTAATATAAGTATTGCTACCCCAGCTTTTTTTTCATTTCCATTTGCATGAAATATTTTTTTCCATCCTTTTACCTTCAGCCTCTGTGCATCTTTTGTCTTAAGGTGGGTCTCTTGTAGACATTATATGTATGGGTCCTGTTTTTTTATCCATGCAGCTACCCTATGTCTTTTGATTGGATCATTTAATCCATTTACATGTAAGGTTATTATTGATATGTAGTTGTTTATTGCCATTTTATTCTTGAAAGCTGTATTCCTCTTTTGCAATATTCTTTTCCCACTTTGATCTGTTTACAGCCGGCCCCTTAACATTTCCTACAGCATTGGTTTGGTTGTAATGAATTCCTTGAGTTTTTTTTTTTGTCTGGGAAACTTTATTTCTCCTTCAATTTTAAATGATAGCCTTGCTGGATAAAGTAGTCTTGGTTGTAGGTTCTTATTCTGCATTACTTTGAATATTTCTTGCCATTCCCTTCTGGCCTCAAGTGTTTCTGTTGAGAAGTCTGATGTAATCCTTATGGGGCTTCTTTGTAGGTGATAGCCTTTTTTTCTCTAGCAGCTTTTAATATTTTCTCTTTATCACTTAGCTTTGGTATTTTAATTATAATGTGTCTTGGTGTAGGTTTTTTTGGGTTTCTCTTTAATGGAGTTCTCTGTGCTTCTTGAACTTGTGAGAGTTTCTCTTGCATTAATTTAGGTAAGTTTTCAGCTATGATATGATTAAACAAAGTCTCTATCCCTTGTTCTTTCTCTTCTTCTTCAGGAACCCCTATAATGCGGATGTTATTTCTCTTTATGTTGTCACAGAGCTCTCTAAGAGTTTCCTCAGACGTTTTGAGTCTCTTTTCTTTTTTCTTTTCTGCTTTCATGCCTTCATTCCAGTTGTCCTCCAACTCGCTGATTCGATCTTCAGCTCTATTCATCCTGTTTTTAATTCCTTGCATTGTGGTCTTCATTTCTGATATTGTATTTGTCATCTCCGACTGATTCTTTTTTAATATTTCAATATCCTTTTTTATACTTGCTATTTATTTATTTATGTGTTCATAATGACCATCCATTATTGTTCTAAGATCCCTAAGCATCCTTAAAATCATTGTTTTGAACTCCGCATCCAGAAGTTTGGTTATTTCCATATCACTCAGTTCATTTCCTGGATGTTTTTCTTGTGGTTTCATTTGTAGTGCACTTCTCTGTCTTCTCATTGTATCTATTTGGGTGTTTTGTTTGTAGAGCTGATTTAGTCTAGGCTTGGTGTTGTCTGCCTCCAGTTTTCTTTTTTTTTTTTTTTTTTTAAATATAGATTTGTTCCACTTACTTATGCATTCATTGGTTGATTCTTTTTTTTTTAATTTGTTTTATTTTATTTTTATTTTTTACAGATACAGAGAGTGAGTCAGAGAGAGGGATAGACAGGGACAGACAGACAGGAACAGAGAGAGATGAGAAGCATCAATCATTAGTTTTTTTCATTGCGTGTTGCAACACCTTAGTTGTTCATTGATTGCTTTCTCATATGTGCCTTGACCGCAGGCTTCAGCAGACCGAGTAGCCCCTTGCTGGAGCCAGCGACCTTGGGTTCAAGCTGGTGGGCTTTGGTCAAACCAGATGAGCCCTTGCTCAAGCTGGCAACCTCGGGGTCTTGAACCTGGGTCCTCTGCATCCCAGTTCGACGCTTTATCCACTGCGCCACCTCCTGGTCAGGCTGCCTCCAGTTTTCAATTGTGTTATTTCTAGGTCTTCTTGGGTTGGCATCATTATTTGTAATCCACTTTCAAATTTGGGCCACTTTGAAGTCTTGGTTTGTTTGTTTTCTTAACAGGTGATTATCTTGTTTGCTGATCTCAGCAGGGGGCTTATTTGAAACTGTATCCAGGAATGCGGTGGGTGTGACCTGAGGCTCTGAAGTCCTCTTCTGCCAGTTAATCTCTCTGGGGGTGGGTTGCTTTCTCAGCTTCAGTAGGGGGAGGTGTATCTCAGATCTCCATGAAGACCTGAGTTACTGCCCCTCTTCCCCACTTCTTGTTTTCAGCTGTGTCTTGTTGTGCTGATTGGAGCTGGAGAGATGTCTGTATCTCTGTGACCTGGAAGTACTTTTGTATTTTGTTTTGTGGAAGGATCAGCCCCTCCCCCAGTTATGGCCACCTCCAGCACTGAATGAGTCAGCTTTTCAGGTCATCCCCTGCATTCCTCTCCCCCTCACCATCCATGTCTCTCTCTCTCCTTTCTTTTTGGAAGACAAGCGGGCCCTTTCAACACAATTTGTTTCCTGGTCGCCAGGCAAGTGGCTGTGAGCAGTATTTACTGCTCTTTTCCTTGGAGTGAGAGCCCAGCCTCATCCCCCCCCCCCCCCCGTTCCTGTAAGCAGGGGAGATTCAGGCGCTCCCTACCAGGTTTGTTGTGGCTTCTTCTTTGTTCCTTGGGTTTTGAGAGCTGTTCTTGTAGTCCAAATTTGGTTTTTCATGTTAATTGTTCATAAATTAGTTTATAATCCAGTTCGGTGGTGTGAGCTGGGAGTTGGTGCGTCTGTCTATTCTGCTGCCATCTTCAGGTCTCCTGTTGGGAGTTTTTTGATAACTGTTTCTATCTCATTTGTTGTAATCGGTCTGTTTAGGCTTTCTGATTCTTCCAGATTGATTTTTGAAAGATTATATGTTTCAAGGAATTTGTCCTTTGGATGTGCTGTTTGTGTATCTAGCTGAGTATAGGATTGGTGTTGTCTGCCTCCTGCTTCCAGTGTGTTGTTTCTAGATCTTCTAGGGTCCGCCTCAGCTGTTGTTTGTAATTTGCTATGGGTTACTTGTCTGCTGCTCCTGTTCTTTTTGCTATTTGTGTTGGGGTTTTCTATGCCTTAGCTGGGTCAGATGTGAGTAACCCTTCTTTAAGATACCACTCTAACAAGGGTTGTTAGGTCCTGACCTGATGCTCTCCGTATCTGGTCACTGGATGTGCCAGCCCTGGACTTCCCTGGCCAGAACCTTGCTCAGACCAGTTGGGGTCACTGCTTATGACTGGCCCTTAGCAACCTTCTTGGAGCTACAGGCAATCCAGAGTTTGTGGTTGCCTTTGCTGAGCCCAGGTGTCATTGTAAATATCCGCTGTACTCCTAGGCTGGCTTTTCTCTACTCTTGTCCAGTGAGTGGCCTCTGTGTATCTGAGGTGTGGTCTGCCCGGTGGCCCACCACCTCCTCCTCCTCAGGCGTCTGGCACGGGCACTGCTGGCACCAGCATGCCGCCGCTGCAGTGGCAGGCATGCGGGTGTGCAGGCCCGCAGGCCGCTGAGGGCCACCACAGGCAACCTCAGGAGTGCTGCAGGCCACCCTGGAAGCACTGGCCTCCACGGGCTGCCTCGAGAGCTCTGGCTACCATAGGCCACCCAGGATTTCTGGCCACCCTGGGAACGCCGGGCACTGCAGGCTGCACCAGGAGCTCTGGCTGCCCTGGGAGTGCTGGCCGCCGTAAGAGCTCCAGCGACCTCGGGAGTGCCGGGCACTGCGGGCCTCCCCAGGAGTGCTGGCTGCCATGGGCCACATCTGGAACTCCAACCACCTTGGGAGCGCCAGCCACCTAGGGAGTGTGGGCTGCCACGGGCCACCTGGGGGCATGGGCTCAGGTCCTGCCTTTGCTACCGGGCTGCTTGCCCTTCGGCGGGTACTCAGCAGTGTGTGTGGGGGTGCAGACCAGACCTCAGCACTCAAAACCTGTGTCCCTGATGGGCCCCCTGCTTCTAAGTGACTCTTTGTCTTGACTGGAGTAGGAGAGCCTCCGGTAGGCGGGGTAATTGTTTCCCTTTGCTGGATTTACTTCTCTCAGGTAAAATAGCCACTTTAGATTTGGGGAGTGACTCAACCCAGCAGTTAGGGTGCTGTCTCCCACAGTCTCTCCCTGTACCTCTGAGATTACCCTCTCCTCTCGCAACTTCAGTCCTCTCTGGGCTCCCCACTCCCAGAGCCTTGGGGAAGTGACTGGGAATGAGGTTTTCTGTGCAGGCCCTTTAAGATGGAGCCTGGGGGCCCTGGCCGGTTGGCTCAGTGGTAGAGCATCAGCCTGGCATGCGGAAGTCCCGGGTTCGATTCCCGGCCAGGGCACACAGGAGAAGCGCTCATCTGCTTCTCCACCCCTCCCCCTATCCTTCCTCTCTGTCTCTCTCTTCCCCTCCCGCAGCCAAGACTCCATTGGAGCAAAGATGGCCCGGGCGCTGGAGATGGCTCCATGGCCTCTGCCCCAGGCGCTAGAGTGGCCCTAGTCACATCAGAGCGACGCCCTGGATGGGCAGAGCATCGCCCCCTGGTGGGCGCGCCGGGTGGATCCTGGTCGGGCGCATGCGGGAGTCTGTCGGACTGCCTCCCCGTTTCTAGCTTCAGAAAAATACAAAAAAAAAAAAAAGATGGAGCCTGGGTCTGAGAGTTCTAACTCCCTCTCGCAAAGAGTAACCTGGCTCTTCTTTCAACTAAACGCTGTTGAATACCTCCCCTAGTCACTGGGGCTCCAGGCTGGGGCTCCCGTCCTGGGGCTGAGGGCCCATAACTCTCTGGGCAACCCACCCCACTGTGAGAGTTCCTCTGATCTACTGCTCACTCTTGGGAGTGGGGCAGCCCTTTCTGCATCTCCACCCTTCCTTCCAGTCTCATTGTGGTTTCTTGGGTGCACTTAGGTTATAGATTCTTCTTAGTTTAGTCCAAAGTTGGTTTTTCAAGATGATTGTTCCCAGGTTAAGCTGTAATCCACTTTGGTTCTGGGAGGTGGGAGTTGTAATGTCCACTTACCATCGCCATCTTCTGGAGCCTATCTCAACAATCCATTTTTGCATATTAATAGTATTGTGGCTTGGACTTTTTAAGCATAAAGATTTCATTCATTATTTATTCCCAAAGTGAGTTCTTCATTGATATGCATTGATTTTTCATATTAAAAGTTTAAAAAATTCACTCTTAAGAAGTCATTTTATTTTATGTTAGAGAGAGAGTAAGGCAGAAAGGGAGAGAGATGAGAAGCACCAACTCATAGTTGCAGCACTTTAGTTGTTCATTGATTGCTTTCTCATACATGCCTTGACTGGGGGGCTCCAGCTCAAGCCAGCAACTTTGGGCTCAAGCCAGCAACTGTGGGCTTCAAGCCAATGACCTTTGGGCTCAAGCCATGGGGTCATGTCTATGATCCTATGCTTAAACCAGTGACCCTGCGCTCAAGCTGGTGAGAGCCTGTGCTCAAGCTGGTGACCTCTAGGGTTTGGCACCTGGGTCCTCAGTGTCCCAGGCCAATGCTCTATTCCAGGTGTCCCCAAACTTTTTACACAGGGGGCCAGTTCACTGTCCCTCAGACTGTTGGAGGGCCGGACAAAAAAAAAAACAGCTATGAACAAATCCCCATGCACACTGCACGTATCTTATTTTATTTATTTATTTTTTTTCACATATCTTATTTTAAAGTAAAAAAACAAAATGAGAACAAATACAATATTTAAAATAAAGAACAAGTAAATTTAAATCAACAAACTGACCAGTATTTCAATGGGAACTATGCTCCTCTCACTGACCACTAATGAAAGAGGTGCCCCTTCCGGAAGTGCGGCAGGTGCCGGATAAATGGCCTCAGGGGGCCGCATGCGGCTGGTGGGCTATAGTTTGGGGACCCCTGCTCTAGTCACTGTGCCACTGCCTGGCCAGGCTAGAAACTCTTAAAAAAAAAAAAAAAAGCTAACAATGCTCTAACCAACCAAGCTATCCAGCCAGGGCACTTTTAGAAAGTCTTTTACTAGTAAAAACAATGAAGCTCATTTAAGTAGTAAAATAGAGGGCGTTTAATTTTTGCTAAAAAAAAAGAAAACTGTCTGGCCCTGGCCGGTTGGCTCAGCGGTAGAGCGTCAGCCTGGCGTGCAGGGGACCTGGGTTTGATTCCTGGCCAGGGCACACAGGAGAAGCGCCCATTTGCTTCTCCACCCCCCCCCCCCTTCCTCTCTGTCTCTCTCTTCCCCTCCCGCAGCCAAGGCTCCATTGGAGCAAAGATGGGCCGGGCGCTGGGGATGGCTCCTTGGCCTCTGCCCCAGGCGCTAGAGTGGCTCTGGTCGCGACAGAGCGACACCCCGGAGGGGCAGAGCATCACCCCCTGGTGGGCAGAGCGTCGCCCCTGGTGGGCGTGCCGGGTGGATCCCGGTCGGGCGCATGCGGGAGTCTGTCTGACTGTCTCTCTCTGTTTCCAGCTTCAGAAAAAAATACAGAAAAGAAAAGAAAAGAAAAGAAAACTGTCAAAAATGCCTATATGAGTGATGAAGTCTGATGTATTAATATTCTTCCTGGACATTTGCATTCTTTGAGGGGAAAAAGCTCTGGGATAAAGAAATAATATTTTTAAATGGTATTTCCAATATTAATAAAAATTTGAGCCTGACCTGAGATGGCACAGTGGATAAAGCATTGACCTGGAAAGTTGAGGTTGCCAGTTTAAAACCCAGGCTTGCCCAGTCAATGCACATATAAGAAGCAACTACTACAAGTTGATGCTTCCCGCTTACCCCCACCATCCTTTCTCTCTCTCTCTCTCTCTCTCTCAAATCAATTAAAATCTTAAAAAAAAAATCTAGGTTTGGGCCCTAGTAGGCAGGGAACCTTCTGTCAGGCAGAAAACTAGAGCCAAGAGGAGGAGGCCCTGCCCTTAAACGAGCTCCCCTCCTCACAGACCTAGCCAACAAAGGCCAGGTGTGGATTAGAACAATCACCAAAATCTCTGTTCATTTCCACCCTGATCATTTATTACTGTGTCTCTGACTCAGGAAGTGTAACTCCCTCACCCAACACCCCCCTTCCAATTCCACACCCCTCTCCCAATTTCTGGGTCTGCTTAGGACTGTCCAGACCTGCTGTGTGACCTGGCCTTCTGGGTACAGTTTGATGCTCCCCTCACTCTCTCAGATGAGTGTGATCTGGACTCTCCTCCTCTCCTCTGCAGGGCTGTTCATCAGCCTTAACAGTGCTGACACAAAGCTACATGACATAAAAAATTGTAGTCTTAAGGTTGCTTGAAGAGTGTGGAATTGAAATGAAGCCTAAATGGAGTGAGTGATATTTAAAGGTTAAAGGTCCTACTTGGAAGTACTGCCAAGCTGATGGTGAAGCCGGCTTCTCAGAGTGTCTCAGCTTACAGGAATGGGAGTGGCAGTGCCACAGTCTGCATCGCAGACCTTTTTTAGGCTTTCCTCTATGTCTTGTTGATTCATTGTTTTTTTTAGAGATGTGAACAATGTTAGTCTATTGTCTGATTCAGCTCTTCCCACTTGGACTTACGAGGCAATTTTTAGCAGATGTCATATTTCATTCATAATATATTGATTTTGTTAGTGTAATCAGAGTTCCCGAGTTCTCTAGGCTTCAGAATTCATTCTCATTTAGGGCCATTGTCTACATTCCCATCTCCACCCCAAGGTCGCCCTCTTGCTTTGGACTGCTGCTCCACTCCTGTCAATCATCGCCTGCTCTCATAACTATTTTTTTTTTCATGCTGCTTTTCTCTCCTAATAACCATCCACTCAAAAGGAAGGTATTGAATGCTTCCTAAATTCCCAAAGCACAGACTTAGTCTATTAGTCAGGACTGAGGGTTACAAGAGGCAGACACTGAACTCAAAGTGGTATTAAGGAGTAACAACACCATCAGGAAAAGAGAAAGTTCTGGTTTAAGGTAATGAGAAGTCCAGGGGCCACACATGGTTCCAAAGCTCTGTGAGATTCCAGTCTGCTCAAACAGTCTGATCAGAAGTTGGTTTCTCTTCATCTCTTACCCTTCTCCCCTTTCTTTTGGCTTCGTTCTCAGGCAGGCTGTCTGGAGTGAGAAGGCACAGATCCTCCCGCTTATGGTCTTGGCACTTTAGCACGCTGAGCAGAAAAAAAGGCATTTCTTTCCCAATGAGTCCAGCAAATATTCCAGCACTGGGTCTTTTGAGCCTGGTTTAGGTTCCTAGCTTATCTCCTAAATAATCACTGTGACAAATGCTCTCAGAGTTGGAGGTTAGGGAGAAGAGGTTATGGGTGAGGAACCCAAAGGCATGGATGCAAGGGAGGGAGAAGTTACTCCTGCAGGAAAATGGCTTCATGTTACCGAAGGGTAAATGGATGTTGAGAAGTAAAGGAGAGAGAGGGAGAGGGAAAGAGAGACCAAGAGACAGAAAGAGACAGAGAGAGAGAGTTGCTCACTACACCACTACACTCACTTGGACCTCAGTGAAGAAACTTACTGTGTAGGAAAAAAAAAACCCATTAAAGTCAATGCATACTGATAGCCTGGCTTCGGGATTGATCTCCGCAGAGGGCTTACTGCACTGGCTGTCACTCTCCTTCCGGCCCCAGTGGCAGGGGCATCTTTGAGAGACTGGATGATAGACATGGGAATCCTGGTCTTAAACTTTTCCCAGGGGGCTAGCCCTCAACTACATCTTTTTTTTTTTCTTCTAAAAAAAGAGGAAGTCCTTTTTTCCTTCTCCTTCTCCCTCCAACATTATAATCCCCTTCCTCCAGTGGATTATAATTCAGCTCCACTCAAAGGAAGATAAAATCTTGCATCATTCCACAGAGCAATTTACCTTCTAATTGTCTCAAACTCTTCAGTCTGTACTTGTTTCAGGCCTTTCATTTTGTATGATCAAAAAGCCTATTGAAATTATTTTTTTCCAAATCAAAAGACCAGTCTCAAGCCTCAGACAAGAACTGACTTTGCCTCCAGATAAGGAGAAGGGTGCTTTTGTTACTTTGGACTACTCTCTGCATATAACAGAAAACAAACCCAGTATCATGGCTTAAACAAGCTAGGTCTCTCTCTCTCTTGCTCTAAAAGAAGTCTAAAGATAAGCACCCCAGGTCTGGTTTGGTGGCTCGAAGACCATTAGAAACCATGACACCTATTTTGCTTTTCTGGCCAGAAGGACAGTTGCTGGCCTGAGGAGGGAGCAAAGAGGAAGGAGTGAAGAAAAGCCTTCCACTTTCCTCTAAAGTCTCCCCAGAGTCCTAGACAACCCTATGCTCACATAGTCACCATAGCAAACAGAGCTGTGAGAAGGGCCAGGAGAGAGGCTTTTAAATGAGCTGTTTAACTGAGAGGAAGGAAGAGAATAGATGTTGCAAGAGGCAGCCAGCTGTAGTGGTGGTATCTGTCACATGGTTGATGACTGCCAGCCATCAAGGGGGCTCCCACCGACTGCCCTGCCCCCCCACTGTGCTGCTGTGGCTCCGGAGTTCCGGGGTCTCTCTGCTATCCTGTGCAATTCTCTGAATCCCTCGTTTGAACTTATATTTTGTTAGTCTATGTATGTTCCTAAAATGTAGTCAGTACTATTTAAGGATTATATCAGATAGTATGTTTGACAGCTCTGAAAAATAGGTTTTGGTAACTTTAAGTATTTGTTAGTAAGTTCCTAAGCAAAGCTGAGGGGAAGATATGTAAGTCTTGAAAAGGTCTTCATTTGGAATATGTAAAAAATATTTGACACCCAGAAAGAAGATGCTGGCTATAAAAGGGCACCATGAAGGGTCCTCTTGGTGATGAAAATGTTGTGTGTCTTGGCTGTGTCGATGTCAATGTCCTGGTTGGGATATCTTGCTTTAATTTTGTAAGATGTTACCTTTGTGAAAAACTCGGTAACAGGTATACCAGATCTTTCTTCCTATAACTAGATGTGAATCTATCATTTCTTCCTTCCTTTCTTTTTTTTTTTAGAAATGAAATTTAATGTGATGACATTCATCAATAAGAGTACATAGGTTTCAGGTAAACAAATTTATCAAAGTAAAAAGTTCATTTTATATATAGTCAAAAGTATTTCATTGTGAACTGTATCTCAGTGGACACAGAGAAAGGCAACAGAGCAAGGTTATGGAGTGAATAACACTAGCCGTACTGTGAAGACCACATAATAGAGGAGAGGAGGCCAACTTCTTTTTTTTTTTTTTTTTTTTTTTGTATTTTTCTGAAGCTGGAAATGGGGAGAGACAGTCAGACAGACTCCCGCATGCGCCCGACCGGGATCCACCCGGCACGCCCACCAGGGGGCCACGCTCTGCCCACCAGGGGGCGATGCTCTGCCCCTCTGGGGCGTCGCTCTGCCACGACCAGAGCCACTCCAGCGCCTGGGGCAGAGGCCAAGGAGCCATCCCCAGCGCCCGGGCCATCTTTGCTCCAATGGAGCCTTGGCTGCGGGAGGGGAAGAGAGAGACAGAGAGGAAGGAGAGGGGGAGGGGTGGAGAAGCAGATGGACGCTTCTCCTGTGTGCCCTGGCCGGGAATCGAACCCAGGACTTCTGCACTCCAGGCCGACGCTCTACCACTGAGCCAACCGGCCAGGGCCGAGGCCAACTTCTAAGGGGAAGTTTTCATTATGTGGGAAAGGGGTTTTTCAGAGATATGAGTCACTTAACTAGAAAATAATTTAATTCCCTAAACTCCTTAGAAATGAACTCCTGCATACAGCAAAAACCTCAGTTTTCAAGTCCTGCTCTTGGGCTCAAAATATGAGTCAGCAATATGATGTAAAATTTTTAAATGGAAAGAGGAATAGATACCTTCTGCTCGCAGATATAAAACATGCTTCTGGTGTTTTGAATTTCCGTTTCCTTGTGTATCTGGGAACAGTTAAGCTGTCCAGGCCTAACACAGGGGGGACCTCTGTCTGGAGAGTGGCAAAAACAGTATGAACTATAAGCATTCTGTGGACCATGGAATAGAGATATGGGACCAAACTGAACTTATTATTTCATAATGAGTGATTGGAGAAATACTTTGGATTATTTTGTGGCTTTTTCAACAGAACCTCTTAAAGAATTCGGTATAAGAGATGCTATGAGATTTACCAGGTGGTGGTGCAATAAATAGAGTGTTGGATTAGGATGTGGAGGACTCAGGTTTGAAACCCCAAGGTCACGTGGGCTCATCTGGTTTGAGCAAAGTTCACCAGCTTGAGCCCAAGGTCACTGGCTTGAGCAAGGGATTACTTGCTCTGCTGTAGCCCCCCTCCCCCGGTCAAGGCACATATGAGAAAGCAACCAATGAACAACTAAGGTGCCGGCAACAAAGAACTGCTGCTTCTCATTTCTCTCCCTTCCTGTCTGTCTGTCCCCTATTTGTCTCTCTCTTTGTCTCTGTCACACACACAAAAAATGTTTCTAGAGTGCCTACCATATGTCAAAGACATTCTAAGCACTGGGGAGTCAATGAATAACGTAGAAAAGATTCCTGCTTTCTTGAAACTTCTAGTATAGTTGGGGAGAGGGAAAGGTTGATTGAAAAAAATGTCAACTTGCCCTGGCGGGTTGGCTCAGTGGTAGAGCGTCGGCCTGGCGTGCGGGAGTCCCGGGTTTGATTCCCAGCCAGGGCACACAGGAGAAGCGCCCATCTGCTTCTCCACCCCTCCTCCTCTCCTTCCTCTCTGTCTCTCTCTCTTCCCCTCCCGCAGCCAAGGCTCCATTGGAGCAAAGATGGCCCGGGCGCTGGGGATGGCTCCTTGGCCTCTGCCCCAGGCACCAGAGTGGCTCTGGTCGCAACAGAGCGACGCCCTGGAGGGGCAGAGCATCGCCCCCTGGTGGGCAGAGCGTGGCCCCCTGGTGGGTGTGCTGGGTGGATCCCGGTCGGGCGCATGCGGGAGTCTGTCTGACTGTCTCTCCCCGTTTCCAGCTTCAGAAAAATACACAAAAAAAAAAAAAAGAAAGAAAAGAAAATTCTAAAAGGTCAACTTAAGGAAGCCTAGTATGAAGAAAACAAAGGAATGTGACAGGAAATAACATTAGAGACTCTTTAGATGGCGCAGGCGAGAGGGTTTCTGAAGAGGTGAGGAGTAAGCTGTGCCCAGAGGGTAAGGAGGAAGGAGTTGCAGAGGGGGTGGGCAGCGTTCCAGGCTGAGGGAACGGTATGCAGAAAGAGCTTGCCGTATTTGATGAATTGGAGGAAGACTAGAGTTTAGTGAGCGAGAGGGATGAAGATGGGACACAGACGGAAGCTAGGGAGAGCGGCAGGTGCGCCCCGTCATATAAAGCCTCTTAGGCCATGGCAAGCAAATTGGATTTTCCTCTAAGGGCAGGAAGGTTTGCAGGCAGGAAAGTAATGTGATCAAATTCATGTTTTAAGACAATCGCTTTTGATGCTATGTGGAGGATGGATTAACGTGGGGAAAGAGCGGAAGACAGGAGACCATAGAGTACCCTATTGAAGTAGCCCAAGGGAAAAGATGACGTGGCTTGGACTAAGGTAAGTCAAATTGAAGTGGAGAAAAGGTATGTGTTAGGTCTTAGATATGTTTGAGAGGTAGACTGGACAAGACTCACTGATGGATGAAACATGGTAATGTTTGAGAAAGACTGGAAGCAAGGTTCACTCTTAGGTATCTGGTCTGAGCCACTGATGGCTATGGACATACCAATTGGAATGATTTGGGCCCAAGTAACAGAACTCTGGCTGAAACAAAAAGTAATACATGTGTTCATTAAGTTCAGAGGATTCACTTAGCTCCAGTAGTTAATGAGGAATCTGGCTTGTGGGTAAAAACTATGTGTGATTGTTCAGGCCTAACCGTAGTCAATTACAGAAGTTTTCCCTGGCATACCTCCCTGGGGATTAGCTGCTTTCCCGACACAGAGCATAGCCAGTGCACTGCAGTCTGTGAAGGGCATAGCCAGTGCACTGCAGTCTGTGAAGGGCATAGCCAGTGTACTGCAGTCTGTGAAGGGCATTGCAGTCAAGGACGAGGGCTTCTCTAACGCCTATGCTTCATAAACGTGCATTCCTAGCCCCAGGGCCTTCAATCCTAGGTCTCTTTATGTGAGGCAGGGGTCTTCTTTAGGT
This sequence comes from Saccopteryx leptura, assembly GCF_036850995.1. Lineage (NCBI taxonomy): Eukaryota > Metazoa > Chordata > Mammalia > Chiroptera > Emballonuridae > Saccopteryx > Saccopteryx leptura. The sequence goes on from NC_089506.1 coordinate 170,318,746, forward strand.
TCCTATGCTGAGCCCTTTGTACATGGGATGGAGGAGTGCTTTTCTACTCCTAGGCCTCCTTCCCCAGGGCCCAGAAAAATGCAGGAGCCTTTCGTTCAGTGAGATAAGACCTTGACTGGTGAACCTCTCCACGGGGAAAATGAAGGCAGTTTGCTTCCTCTGGTTGTAACTTTTTGTTCATAGCATCATAGTAAGTGATTAAGACTTAAAGCTTTCATCATTGGCTTGCTGGTTTAATCAGCTGCTCTGACATCTGACAGCTCTCTCTCTGTATTGAATGTCATCAGGGCAGGATACGATGCCTAGAACTAGTAGGGACAACTCACCATCATCCCAAGGATAAAGCTAATAGGTGGAGTAGGACAAAGATCTGAGACCTGTACTGAAATGCAGCTAGAGCCGTCAGGAGCTCAGCTGTGTTGGGAGAGGCCCTTTAGCACGTTAAGTATTATTATTATTTTTACACTTCCATGACAACTTGTGTTGTTGTGTTAAAAAAAAACAACAGCCTGACCTCTGTGGCGTAGTGGATAAAGTTTCGACCTGGAACGCTGAGGGCGCCGGTTCGAAACTCTGCACTGTGTGGTCAAGGCACATATGGGAGTTGATGCTTCCTGCTCTTCACCATTGTTGGAATCCATGGGAGTCCGAAAGACCAGAGTAACAGGCTTTATTGAAAGGAAGAAAGGAACCCTGCCGGGCACTTCTCCCGGGGAGAAGAGCACCAGTACAAGCTAGGGGGATGAATTATATGAGGTCAGGAAGAATTTTGAGCATGTGGGTGTTGAATCAAAAGTCCTGGTATGTCCAGAGCCCCTCCTTGGGGCGGCTTGTCAGCTTCTTGGAATTCCTCTGTCTCAGAGGCGATAGTCCAGTAAGGGTGAGGTCTGACAGATAAGTGGAACATCAAGAGGGCAGTTTGGAATACACATATCTATCACCCATCTCTCTCTCTCTCTCTCTCTCTCTCCCTCTCTCCCCCTCTGTAAAATAAATAAATAAATAATTAATATTTTTTAAAAACCCAACATTCAACCGAGTAAATTTGGAAATCTAATTGGTTTATTAAGGGACTCATGAATTGAGCAGCATCTCAACTAGCAAAACCAGAAGGGTCCTCTGGGAGGTTGTACAAAATGAAAGAATTTTATAGAAAAAAAGGTGAGGCAAGGGAGCTGTTAACAAAAGAAAGGATCATTCTCGGACTCTGACATCTTTTCTTTAGGGGAAGAGAATGGAAGGGTTTTTATCATACAGATCGCCTCTTCTTTCTAGAGGGCTTCAAGAGGGTCTGCATACAGATTACCTTACTGTTGCTTCTCAAGAAAAATCCAGAATGGTTGATTAAAATTACATTTCTGGGGAAAAAATTAAAACTGAAATTAGCCCTAGCTGAATGGCTCACTTGGTTGGAGCATCTTTTGGAAGTGTAGAGGTTGCTGGTTTGATCCCTGGTCAGGGCACATATAGGCATAGATTGATGTTCCTGTCTCTCTTTCTCTCCTTTCCTCTTTTGCTAAAATCAATAAATAAAAAAATTTAAAAACTATTAAATTTAGTTATGAAGTTTGATCAACTATTTAGGTTTGGTATCATGGGCTTCTAGCACCAGTGAAAACATTTTAGGCCTATAAAACCAGTATCCAGGGCCACCATCACAGCCGCCTGGCCAATGCAGGTTTGCATTGGATTTGGACAGATGGTAATGAAACAACAGAGCCAAGAACTGGTGGGCCATCATTTTTAATCCTAGCTTGCACTCAGCGGACAAGTAAAAACACACACTGGGCTCCAAAACCCACTCATTCAGTGCTCACAAAGCTACTGACTTATCCGAGTTTCCTAGAATCAAAGGTTTCTAGCTCACCAGACTTATTCATCTCTGTTCCCCATCTCCTTCCTTCTCCCTGCACAAACTCTGCACAAACTGGCTTCTCACTCAGCACTCCACCATCTTGGCTGCTTCTACTGGCCTCCTCCACGTGGCCTTTCTCTGCTCTCCTTTCTAATGTTAATCTCAGGAACCAAGAGAGAGCAAGCTCCTGGTCTGCCCCACTTTATAGTGTAGAAACCAAAACCTTTAATCCAATATACAAACAAGGAAGTCTCTGATACAAAGTCACTTATCTGAAGCATAATGGGATTCCTCATGAGAGTGCACCACTCCACATCAAAAAAAGTGGGAAAGGCTTAGTCCTAAAACCAAGCCCCAGGCTACAAGGATCCTGTCTGCCCACAGCCCGCCCCAACACACATTAATATCACCTGGGCAATGGGCTTCCATGTGGGCAGCACCATCTTTAACAAAGTGAGCATAATATATTTTATCTGCTCAACAATCCACCACTATGCTCACTTTACTACCCATAATCTCCACCACCGGCATCCCCATGTAAGGAAATTAGGCACATTACACAAATTACAACATGACAAATTATACAATTTCAACAATTACAAAGGTACATTTCACCAGTCTCTGAGCACTTTGCCAAAAGCGCAAAATGTCCTCAGCCTTCTTTCTAGCCATGGGAAAAGCTTCCCGGGGCAGGGGATGGCCTCTAGCTAAGCCGCCCCCCACCCCATCAGGGTATTTCACATTGTCCAAAATCCATAAGTCCATCCAACAAAGGAGTCAGTGCCCACTCCAGTCATAGTCCAGGAATCAGTCCACGCATGTGGGGCCTCAGCCTCCCCCCTCATCCCTGTCGTCCTGGCAGGTCTTACACTGTCCCAAAGAGGAGCACATGGCAATGGCAGTCAGCATTTCCATCTCTGCTCCGGAGAGCATGATGGCACCCACCCATATATCCCAAAATCACAGACCTACCAGGGCTGTAGGAGGTGCTCCTTCCAGCTGGGCTCTCACCTTCTGGAGACTGTGGATCGTAACTCCAGCCCGATTCTCCTCATCCTCCAAAGAGGAACTGAAAACATCAGCTTCTGCTGCCGGGTTTGAGCCCCGGGCTGCCGCCTTCTGCTCAGCAGGCCTTGCAGCTCCAGCTCTGGCCTCAGCCCCGGCCTCCCAGTGCTGCTGGCTCTCCACAATGTCCAGGGCAATCTGCAACTCATGAACCTGTGATTCCTGATCCATCATCTGCTCCATTTCAGGAGAATCTCGCAAACCTGGTCGGCCTACTCTTGTGCTTGCTTCAGCTCCAGGGTCAGCATCGGTTTCTCCCACGTTTGCTCCAGCTCCTTCCACTGCTCGGTTTGCAGGTCCCGGCAGCCTCTTCCACAGAGCTCTCGGTTTCCTCACACATGGCTGTAAAAGTCAGCCAGCCTACAGTCCCCAAAAGGACAGCCATGGGGAACCATAACAGCAACCAGTCCTCTACCATGCACATTAAAGGTGGCAGCTCCATACCGATCTCCAAATCCTGCCACAGACTATGCCAAATGTAGAGCCAGTATCCACGGCAACCATCACAGCAGCCTGGCCCATGCAGGTTCACATTAGATTTGGACAGATGGTAATGAAACAACGGAGCCAAGAACTGGTGGGCCATCATCTTTAATCCTAGCTTGCATCCGGCAAGTAAAAACACACACTGGGCTCCAAAACCCACTCATTCAGTGCTCACAAAGCTACTGACTTATCCGAGTTTCCTAGAATCACAGGTTTCTAGATCACCAGACTTATTCACCTCTGTTCCCTGTTACATCCCACGAGATAGGCCACAGCAAACCCAAAGTGAATTTTATAAGTTTTATTGCAAACCTGCGCAGGGACTGCAGGCAACCCACGCAAGGGAGCACTGCAGCCCCGAGCTTCTAAAATGGCTCCTTTTTATAGGGTGGCTATCTAGACTGAGCAAGCATTAAACAGAAGCAGATGTGGCAGTTAGCTATTCGCTAGGGAGGTCGCGCACAGCATAGCAACAGGGGTGGGGTGTAGCTTAGTGGTGAATTTCAAACATAAACTTCTGATAAGGTCTCTGACCTTCTTTGTTCTCAGCCTCACAGGGACCTTGTCAGCACTTCCCTGCTCCTGTTTTTCTAAGAGTTAGACTCTGGCAGCCACAGCACACTTCCTTGAACCTAACATTCCCTATCTCCTTCCTTCTCCCTGCACAAACTCTGCACAAACTGGCTTCTCACTCAGCACTCCATCATCTTGGCTGCTTCTCCTGGCCTGCTCCACGTAGCCTTTCTTGCTCTCCTCTCTAATGTTAATCTCAGGAGCCAAGAGAGAGAAAGCTCCTGGTCTGCCCCACTTTATAGTGTAGAAACCAAAACCTTTGATCCAATATACAAACAAGGAAGTCTCTGTTACAAAGTCACTTATCTGAGGCATAAAGGGATTCCTCATGAGAGTGTACCACCCACATCAAAAAAAGTGTGAAAGGCTTAGTCCTAAAACCAAGCCCCAGGCTACAAGGATCCTGCCTGCCCACAGCCCACCCCCAACACACATTAATATCACCTGGGCAATGGGCTTCCATGTGGCCATGCCATTTTTAACAAAGTGAGCATAATTTATTTTATCTGCCCAACAAGGCCCATGGTTTTTTTCTTTAACTATTGTGAGAATTAGTGCATTTAAAAAGAATTTTATACTATAATATGCATTATGGACATTAATAATTATTATTGGCCTGACCAGGCGGTGGCACAGTGGATAGAGCATCGGACTGGGATGCAGAGGACCCAGGTTCGAGACCCCGAGGTTGCCAGCTTGAGCACGGGTTCGTCTGGCTTGAGCAAAAAGCTCACCAGCTTGGACCCAAGGTCACTGGCTCGAGCAAGGGGTTATTCGGTCTGCTGAAGGCCCACAGTCAAGGCACATATGAGAAAGCAATCAGTGAACAACTAAGGTGTCACAACAAAAAACTGATGATTGATGCTTCTCATCTCTGTTCTTGTCTGTCCCTATCTATCCCTCTCTCTGTCCCTGAAAAAAAAAAAATTATTATTATTATTATTATTGTGTCTCCTGACCAGGTGGTGGCGCAGTGGATAGAGCACCGGACTGGGATGCGGAGGACCCAGGTTCGAGACCCCAAGGTCACCAGCTTGAGTGTGGGCTTACCTGGTTTGAGCAAAAAAAGCCCACCAGCTTGAACCCAAGGTCACTGGCTCCAGCAAGGGGTTACTCGGTCTGCTGAAGGCCCACGGTCAGGGCACATATGAGAAAGCAATCAATGAACAACTAGGGTGTTGCAATGCACAATGAAAAACTAATGATTGATGCTTCTCATCTCTCTCCGTTCCTGTCTGTCTGCCCCTGTCTATCCCTCTCTCTGACTCACTCTCTGTCTCTATAAAAAAATAAATAAATAAAATTTAAAAAATAATAATTATTATGTCATTTTTCCTAGAGCAGAATTTTTACTGTGAGTTCAGAAGAACTGAATTCTAGTTCTGACTCTATTACACATGGTGATTTAATCATTTAATCTTTATAAGTCACTCAATCTTTTTTTTTAAAATTTTTTATTTATTCATTTTAGAGAGGAGAGAGAGAGGGAGAGAAAGAGACAGAGAGAGGAGAGAGAGAAGGGGGGAGGAGCTGGACGCATCAACTCCCATATGTGCCTTGACCAGGCAAGCCCAGGGTTTCGAACCAGCAATCTCAGCATTTCCAGGTCGATGCTTTATCCACTGCACCACCACAGGTCAGGCCCCAGTTTACTTTATTATATAGCCATATGCAAATCAAGAAAGTCCTTGATACAAAGTTACACATCAAAGGCTAAAACAGGAACTCTCCCAAGGCATAAACAGGATGCATTAGTGAAATCTACCAACATCTGAAACAAACAAGGAGTCAGAGGAAGGGCATGTATATTGCTTCCAGCAACTTAAGAAAGCAAGTGAAGTGGGTGCAAATAATCAGCATAATAGCCAAATGTGGAGATGGAGGGGGGAGAACTTAGCCTTTTGCTAAGCCTTGAATCTACAATGGCTTTCTGCCATGTATGGTCCACAACATATCCCCCTTTCCTTTTTTATTTTTAATTTGTGTGCTGAGATTTGCACTCATCTGATTTCTTAGTTCCTAGATTCTAATTTGGAGGCAGACTGAAAAAATACAGAACAAACACAAAATTAGTATAGCCAATGCTAACAGATACCTAAACAAACATTCTAATACGTTACAGTGATTAAAGCCTTTAAGCAAATTCTTGGCCAATATAACAAAAATCTATAAAAGAGTAATGTCCTTAACATGTTCACCAAGTCCAAGTTGGCACCAACACCATCCAAATCTCTGCAAATGCAACCCAACCCCAGTTCAGTCCATCAAAAGCTGTCACAGGAGCAGGAGACCAGGAAACACATCCAGGAAAAGTCCACATGGCACTGGAATTGCTGTCACACTTCCACACTCTGCAGCTAGTGTCAAAGTTCCAATGACCGCTTGGTCATTAGCTGGTAATGATTCAGGTAGACTGGAAAAGCCATCTGCAGCATGTGTGGAGATGGAGCTTCTGTTCTCTGCCTGGAGAGATGAGACCAGGGTGCTTTTCCCTGGAACTCTGCGACTGTGGCTTGGTAAAGAGAACCTTGGGATACACTAAGCTGGGTGGCAAAGGTAATTTTGTTATAGAAGTTGGCAAAAAGGAGAAAGAGAGCTCTAAATTAGAAGTAGGTCCCAGCCTAAAATATAAATGGGGCATTGAGGCAGGAAGAATAAAGGAAAACTATATGTTAAACAAAGCAGCAGAAAATAGGACTATCAACACACACAACAGAGATCTTCGAGGGAAGAATAAAAAACCTGAATATTCAGGCAAGACATAGTTAAGTGGCCCTTGTGTAAATGAGATCAGTTTACCTGCTATTTGGAAGAAAGACCCTAGGCTCGTCCACAGTGTCATAGATGGGGCCAACGGCCCTGGGCACCTTTAGCCTTCAGTGGCAAATCCCAGCGTTCTGGGCAAGGTTAGGTCACAGGTGGCTGGAGCAGGACTGGAAGAGACTGAACCCTCCCTTAAAGGAGCAAAGGGGAAGCCTACTTTCCAGTGTCCCTTCTTCCTCACAGCAAAGGCATGTAAGCCTGGCAGGCTTTGGCTCAATGACCTTCCTTTCCACTATTGAAGCAGGACCCAGATGAAATCCTATGAGGCCCCGTTGGGGCATTGGAGCCTTTGAGGGTGTATGCCAAGAGCTAGTATTTCACCTGATCTCTTTTGGGCTTTTTCTGCCTCTTGGTCATTATAGACCTTAAAATCCATGCTCAGGAAATCTCGCTGAGGGGTTTAAAGATCCTCATCCGCCTATATAAACCTTTTCCATATATCTGGAGCTATTTGGAAAAAGACAAAACAGTGTTATTAGCTGGATCAAATAAAAGAGTGTAGAAGTTTGCAGGAGAAAAAGATTTGGCATCTCCTGTTCATCAGCATTCAAAATACATTTTTTAAAGATAAGGTAGATTTGCAGGAATTCCAGGATATGACTCTGCCTTTTATATATATTTTAAATTGACCTTAAATATTTGCTGGGTACACTTTAATAATACCTTGACTTTAAAGATTTTAAGAAATACCCGTAATTTGAAAGGTTTACAAAATATAGTAAATGCTTTTGCTACATATGCAGGAACATTGTCAGTTTTAATCACATCAAGAAGTCCAATAATAGCCTGACCTGTGGTGGTGCAGTGGATAAAGCATTGACCTGGAAATGCTGAGGTCACCGGTTCGAAACCCTGGGCTTGCCTGGTCAAGGCACATATGGGAGTTAATGCTTCCAGCTCCTCCCCACCTTCTCTCTGTCTCTCTCTCCTCTCTCTCTCCCTCTCTGTCTCTCTCTCTCCCTCCCTTTCTCTCTCCTCTCTAAAATGAATAAATAAAATTAAAAAAAAAAAGAAATCTTTATAAAATAAAAAAAAGAAGTCCAATAATAGAAAATGCATACAAACAATGAGCTATAACATGCTTAGCAGCCTCTCCTGTCCTGGCAGAGGCTACCATAAATCCAGAATAAGTATCCACTGTAACATGGACATAAAACTGTTTGTAAAATGAAGGTATATGAGTAACATCCATTTGCCAAAGCTGTCCTGGTAGGGGTCCTCAAGGGTTAACTCCAAATGAAGGGACAGATTGTAGTATAGGACCCCTTGGACAGGATTTACCAATCTGTCGTGCTGCTTCCCGAGAAAGTTGAAACTGTTTTCACAGGACTGCAGCGTTCTGGTGATGAACAGTATGAGACTGGATTGCTTGATCTGTCATGGTTGCTCCAAATAATTTTCTTTTGGGTAGTTTGATCAACAAGGGTATTCCCTTGTGCTAAAGCTCCAGGGAGCATGGAGTGAGCTCGAGTATGTCCTATAAAACATGGAGCTCTATGTTGACGTACAAGTCTTTGAAGAAGGAGAAATTGCTGAAATAGTTCATCAGTAGTTGTCCCTAAGACAGCAGTCTTTATAGTGGAAACAACCATAAGTAAATATTTGCTGTCTGTATATAGATTAAAGGAGGAATAGGAATAGCCATGATAATGGCATGTAATTCTGGTCTTTGAGCTGATTTTAAGGTGACTGTTTCAGTATAAACTTGTCCATTGATTATTAAGCCTGCTATTCCTGAGCTGGACCCATTAGTAAAGACTGTAGGTGCTTCAGGAATGGGCTCATTAACAATTGTTTTAGGAAAGACAAATGTAGTAATTAATGAAAATTGAACTATTTTATCAGCTGGGTAATGAGAATCAATTTGACCTGTAAAATTTTCAAAAGCAATTTGCCATTTAGTGGAAGTTTCCCAGAGCCATTGTTGTTGATCCTTTGAAAGAAGAAACAACAATAGCTTGAGGCTTAAAACCTATAAGCTGTAAGAGTTGCCTACACCCCTTGATAATCAAGGAGGCGACAAGATCAAACTATGGAGACAAAACTTTCTTAGGAGTAACAGGTAAATGAATCCATGCAATAGGACCCAAAGCTTGCCACAATAGTCCCATTGGAGTGTAACTTGAAGGACAAATTAGTAAGGCAATTGATTCTTCAGGATTTATGCATTTTAGTTGTGCTTGTTGCAAGGCTTTTTCTACAAGCTTTAAAGCTTGCTGTCCTGCAGCTGTAAGTAGCCAAGGAGAAGCTGGTTCAGCCGAGCCTCTAAGAATATCAAAAAGTGGCTTCAGTTCTCTAGTAGTTAATTTCAAGGAAGGTCCAAGCCAATTAATGTCTCCTAAAAGTTTCTGGAAATCGTTTAAAGTTCGCAAATGATTTGATCTGATTTCTATTTTCTGTGGGTGAATTTGTTGTCCCTCAATAATTTGTCCTAAATTAAAAAAAAAGGTAGATTGCTGTACCTTTTCAGGAGCTATATAAAGTCCTGATTCTTTCAAAGAATATTCTAGTTGTTGCAAAATAGTCAGCACAGTGTTTTTATCTGGATAAGCAATAAGAATATTATCCATATAATGAATTCTGTATGCCTTAGAGTGCTGCCTTCATACTGGAGAGATAGCTTGAGAAACGTATTTTTGGCACAAGGTAGGACTGTTAGCCATACTTTGAGGCAAAACTTTCCTCTGGTATTTCTCCATTGGAGCCTGAAAATTAAGTGAAGGAACACTGAATGCAAAACGCTTGCAATCATGAGGGCTTAAAGGAATAGTAAAAAAACAATTCTTCAAGTCAATAATTACAAGGTGAAAATTCCATGGAATGGCAGTAGAAGAAGGAAGTCCTAGCTGGAGAGGACCCATAATTCCCATAGACTTATTTATTGCTCTCAAATCTTGTAATAGTCTCCAGTTTCCTGATTTCTTTTCTTCTTCTTCTTCTTTTTTTTTTTTTTTTGTATTTTCTGAAGTTGGAAACGGGGAGGCAGTCAGACAGACTCCTGCATCCGCCCAACCAGGATCCACCTGGCATGCCCACCCGGAGGCGATGCTCTGCCCATCTGGGGCGTTGCTGTGTTGCAACCAGAGCCATTCTAGTGCCTGAGGCAGAAGCCATGGAGCCATCCTCAGTGCCCAGGCCAACTTTGCTCCAATGGAGCCTTGGCTGTGGGAGGGGAAGAGAGAGACAGAGAGGAAGGAGAGAGGGAGGGGTGGAGAAGCAGATGGGCGCTTTTCCTGTGTGCCCTGGCTGGGAATCGAATCCAGGACTCCTGCACACCAGGCTGACGCTCTACCACTGAGCCAACCGGCCAGGGCCCTGACAATCTTTTAATGACAAATACAGGCATATTCTATCGACTATTAGATGGTTCGATGTGCCCAAGCTGTAACTGCTCTTGTACCAATTGAGCAGCTGCCCTAAGTTTCTCCTGAGAAAGGGGCCATTGGTCTATCCATACAGGATTATCTGATTTCCAAGTAATTGGGTCTGCACAATGTACCATTGGGGTAGCAGGAGCCACCAAGGCTCCTATGCTAAATTTTGATATCCTAATCCACACCTTCTGGTATTGGATGCCAGTTCTATGAGGGTGAGAATTCCCCGCTGTTCTTTTCCCTAGACCCTTAGTGAGCAAAAAATCCCTGATCAAGCATTTGAGTACTGACTAAACTATTAGGACTGACAAGCAACACTCCCATATTTTTCAAAACATCTCTACCCCACAAATTAACTGGCAATCCAGGGAGCACCTAAGGCTGAAAAAGTCCAGAATGACCTTCTTTATCTTCCCACTGTAAAAAACTAGAACTTTGTTGAGGGGATTTACTCTGCCTTATACCTTGTAATTCTGTGGCTGCTGCATGAGTGGGCCAGGAAGAAGGCCAATGTAGCTTAGCAATAACAGATATATCAGCTCCAGTATCTAAAAGTCCTTTAAATTTACACCCTTGTATTGTTAGTTCCATTTTGGGGCGTTCCTGACCTATTTTTTTAAATCCAATGGGCAAAATCAGAGGAGCCAAATCACCAATTTTCTTGGGGCTTCTTTTGCAGGATGTGGCCTGAGAAGCAGAATTAGCATCCTTATACTATTCTTCTCACCACTTGAATTAGCTGTGAGACAAATTCTTGAAATAACTTATAAGGGCCCTGCTTAATTTTGCTCAATTCCTTTGTTTTGCCTAACTGAGTATAACCTTACACATAAACAAGACAATTTACGCACAGAAAACACAAGTATAACATATAACTTTGATCAATCCTAATACTTAAATTGCTATTTGGCTCCTAACTCTGAACACACCTCACAATGCACTAACCAAATCAGTAAGTCTTAAGTATCTACACTCTATTCTATTTAAATTTAAATGAGCATTCCTTACAAGTTCTAAAAACATTTTATTTTTTCTAAATATTAGAGCCAGCATTTCCAATTTTTGCATGCAAAAGAAAAGAGAACTTAATTCAGGCCTTAAAAAGACACATTTTGACAACATTAAACAAAGACTAAACAGAAACAAGAATTAGACGAACCAGACAACCCAGAGAGAAACCCAGGATTTCAGAGCACATCCAGATTAGAAAGATACCTGCCTGATATTAGTCAGGGCTTTTTCTGACAGAGGGATTGAAGGATGGAACTAAACAAAATCTCCCTAAGAAAATTTGCTCTTGGCAGCTGCTTGGATATAGTCAGATCCAACACAAGTCCCCTGCCTCAATTTCCAGGCAAAGAATTAGAAAGAAACAAAATAATAGTTCAGAAGATTGTAGTTAAAACATTAAAGAAAATCAGACCATAACAGGAAAAGCTGTAATTTTCCTAATATCTGATTCTCCTATCCATTCTCAAATTCTATAGTTGCTGTAACTGGCAGCTCAGGTTGACTATGCTGAGATTTTCTCCTACCTCAACAGCCCCTTCATGAAAGTCCAACTTCCACAGCAAATAATCACCCCCGGAGAGACAAGCACAAGCAATCACCTTCCAGTCATTTGAGGGAAGAGCCTTTGCCCTAATAGTATCTGATAAATCAAGTGAAAAAGGGGCAGTAGGCCCATACTGAACACAAGCACGTTTAAGCTCTTTCAGAGTTCTAAAAGGTACAGGTCATGTTCTCGCACTAGTCTCCTTGTATCATCCTGTATTTCTACAACAGGAAAACGGGTAAAGCCATTTATTGTTTCCCCTATATTTCGAACCTGGTCTATAGATTGTTGGAGGGGGGATTTCCCAGATTTTGAACTCTAGACTCCAGAATCAGCCCGATAAGGGAACGGAGGAGCAGAAGGTTGAATGTAGGAAGGAGCTGAGGGCAGTGGTGGCTCCGTGGCTAAGGCAGCCATAGCCACGAATATTTCATCTTCCGAGTCTTCCTCAGACTACAAGTTATCCTCATATTCACATCCCTCTGTTTCTAGCTCACCCTGATACACTTCAAACAACAATTTGTCTTCATGCAGAAACATTTCTACAAAAAGGTCCCTTATTTTTTACCCTATCTGTCCCATAATCTTTTAGTCCCGACTACACTTTTCCCAAAAACTTTCTTTACTTACTGTGTGCACTTCACTTTAGGGAGTTCCGTCACCTTCCTTCAGTTTTAGTTTCCTCATACTCATACTCAAGTCTTCTGTTCGGGCACCACTTGCTGCAGACCAGCGCGGCTCCTAATAGCAGTGCGGAATTAAGGAAATGTACTCACCAAGAAAAGATGGGACCGGGAGGACTCTTCAAATGCTGATGGCAATATCCGATTGCCCCATAGCCCCAGTTTGCTTTATTATATAGCCATATGCAAATCAAGAAAGTCCTTGATACAAAGTTACACATCAAAGGCTAAAACAGGAACTCTCCCATGGCATAAACAGAATGCATTAGTGAAATCTACCAACATCTGAAAACAAATAAAGAGTCAGAGGAAGGGCATGTAAATTGCTTCCAGCAACTTAAGGAAGCAAGTGAAGTGGGTGCAAATAATCAGCATAATAGCCAAATATGGAGATGGAGGGGGGAGAATTTAGCCTTTTGCTAAGCTTGAATCTACAATGGCTTTCTGCCATTTATGGTCCACAACAAGAAGCTAGTTTGTGCAGAGTTTGTGCAGAGAGGAGAAGAGGAACATGTAAGGTCGGTGGATAATGGGGAACTCAGGCCCTCCCGGGAACTTTGGCTAGGATTGCCCACAACCAATCACACCAAAAGAAACTTCCCAGGAGCCCTTTGGAAAAGAGTGACACCTCCGTCAGCCAGTGAGATTTCACCAGGTCATATTAGCTCGACCACCCTAGGGACCCTTTAAATATTGCTCAGGTGGGTCACTCCTTGCGACTTGCCTATCCTCTGTCTCCGGGGCTAGGGAACCTCGTTGGGCGGGAAGCGCTCTGTACTCAATAAAGCCTTTTATTATTCCACACTTTGTGGCTCCAGCCCCCTTACTTCTTTCTCAGCGGGGGAAAAATTCGTTACAGAACAGAGGTGAATGAAACTGGTGAGGTTAGAAACCTTTGATTCTGGGAAACTCATATAAGGCAGTGGCTTTGTGAGCACTGAATGAGTGGGTTTTGAAGCCCAGTGTGTGTTTTCACTTGCCCACTGGGTGCAAGCTAGGATTAAAGCTAATGGCCCACCAGTTCTTGGCTCCATTGTTTCATTACCGTCTGTCTGAATCCAATGCGAACCTGCAAGGGCCAGGCGGCTGTGATGGTGGCCGCGGCAACTGGCTTTACAATGGGCCATTCTGTTTATTAAAGTCTGGTACCAGTGGACCAGCAAACAGGCAGGAAAGACCACTTTCCTCTCATTCAGAGCTCCCAAAGCCCTGACGCATTCTCCGGTTCCACAACCTGGAGAATCTTCTCCGGTTCCTCCTGGATTCAAAGGCCCCACCAGCCTTAGCGGAGCTCCCAACAGCCCTCAGCTCCAGTTCCACATCCACACTTCTTACCCTCCTCCTGCAAAACCCAGGTTGGGGGAAAAATCCCTTCTCCAGCAAACATTAGCGGTACAATGGCCCTTTCCAAGCAGGAAGGTAATCTGCAATTTGCAATCTGCCACCCTGAGGGCAAGCACTGCAGCCTTTCACAGACCACACACACAGGGTGCTGCCCAGGCCAATGCAAATGTTAACGAGCAAATCTACAAATTTATTTGTCCAACAGTATTATGATTTAAGAACCTAGCATCTCACTTGCTCTCAACCACAGACTCCAATTTATCTGCCTTTCTCAAGCTGCAGGCTGCTGGGGCCTGTGGACAGCTATATTTGAATGAGGTCTTGAGTTATATGGGAAATAATTTCTCAGAGGACTGCTATAAGGGCTGCTCTACTGTGCACTAGCCCAGATTCTAGAAATGTGTGTTTGAGGAGGCAGGGGTGGGTGAGGAAATGGCAGGAAGGTAGCTTGGAAGATGTTTGCCCCTAGACATCTCTAGAACTCTTTTTCGGGGAGATTAGTTTAACACTGTGTGAGAGTTTTGGAACCCCATAGCCCCTAAGAGGGAGACTTCAAAAAAGGGATTGTATAGCTGCCCCTCAACTGGGAGACTACAAAGAGAGAGTGTTGGTCAAATAAGTTTGTAAAATATAATATTTATGTTTGCTCACTTATAGTTTGCATTGGGAGTTAGGCAGCGCCAGGTATGCGTGGTCTGTGAAATTTCAAATTATCTTCCTGCTTGGGAAGGGCTCTTGTTTTGCTAATGTTTGCTGGAGGAGAGGTTTTTGCACCAGAAAGTTTTGAAAAGAGAGAGAAGGAGAAGAGGCAGAAAGAAGCCATGTTTGCAGAGAGGAGCAGAAGGAGCAGAGAGATGCGGAGTGCTGAAGAAGAAGCCATGTTGGCAGAGAAGGGAGAAGATGTGCAGATTGGAACCAGAGGTGAGGGACTTTTGTGAGCTCTGCTGAGACTGCTGAGGCCTTTGATTCTAGGAGAAACCAGAGAAGATTCTCCTGGTTGTGGAACCAGAGGATGTGTCAGGGCTTTGGGAGCTCTGAATGAGTGAAAGGGAAGTGTTTTCCCTTCCTGTTTGCTCTTGGCTGGTGCAAGACTTTTTTTTTGTGTGTGTGTGCAAGACTTTAATAAAGAAATGGCCCACCATTTTTTGGCCCCACTGTTTATTTACTGTCTGCGGAAATCCAATGAGAACCTGCATGTGCATGGCCACAATGAAGGCGGCCCCTGGCCATACAGAGAGAAAGGCAGGAAGATTTCCTCTGGGTACCTCAGCAAGGGTCTGGTAATCTGCTTATTTGGATACCACCAGCCTCTTGGGGGTAGTACCCCTTTGCTTTTCGTTATTGTTTTACTGCCATTGTTAAAGGTACTCTAAAAACCAAACTTGAGCTTCAAGGGACAACTAAGAAAAATAGCCACTAATGTGCCCCCCAGACAGTAAAAAGAAGTTCAATTAGGACAGATAGCCTGTGCATCCAGCAAAACAGAACTACTGAAGGGGCTCACCCTCACCCTTATCAATGCATTACACTATGCCAGTGGTTCTCACACTTTTTTAAGTCGGGGTGCATTTAAAATCCTACAAATAGACCGGGCGGTGGCGCAGTGGATAGAGTGTCAGACTGGGATGCGGAAGGACCCAGGTTCGAGACCCCGGGGTCGCCAGCTTGAGCACGGGCTCATCTGGCTTGAGCAAAGCTCACCAGCTTGGACCCAAGGTCGCTGGCTCGAGCAAGGGGTTACTCAGTCTGCTGAAGGCCCGCGGTCATGGCACATATAAGAGGGCAATCAATGAACAGCTAAGGTATCCCAACGAAAAACTGATGATTGATGCTTCTCATCTCTCTCCCTTCCTGTCTGTCTGTCCCTATCTATCCCTCTATCTGACTCTCTCTCTGTCCCTGTGAAAAAATAAATAAATAAATAAAATCCTACAAATAATTGTAGGTGCACTATATACAAATTTCTGAGAAATATGTTATAATAATTAAGTCAAATATCAATGAAAAAAATATAAAGTCCAAGTGTGCTTTTATGGTAATTAAACAAAATAAATACGACAAAATTAAACTTATTCTGACATTAAAAAACATTTTTATGTTACAGTTTTTGAGTTATGCTTTTTTGAATTTATAAAAAAGAGGGGTTAAAAAATAAAAGAATAACAAAAAAGTTATATTTATATATATATATAGATACATTCTTAGTAAGACTTAGTAAATTTGGCAGGTCCTGGCATGAATGTGTTAAGTTTTTTCATTCTTATGTTTACGAGAAACATGAGCCTGATGTGTCCTGGCGATTTCTTCAATGTTGGGCATATATTTGAAAGGCAAACTCTCATTTCCTAATTAATACATTGAAGAATTCTTCTCTTTTTACTCTTAATTGTGTTGAGGGTAGAAAATCCTGGTTCACATAAATAGGATGTTGAAAATTGTAGTAAAATATTTTAGATATTGCCACATATTCTTCTTTTATAGAAATCCAAAAGGCTTCAATAGACAATTCTTTATGTTTAATCATCAATCCACTATCAGTGGATATAGCTGCCAGTTCTTCTTCTGTTAATGTTAAACCAAAATCACTTGAAACTCCCATAAATGGATTTCTAATCCAATCCTATTGTTCAGTGTTAAGTGATGGAAAATGCTATAAATTAAATTCTGTCCATTAGTCTTCAAGTCCTATTTTTTTTTAAACATCAATTTGTTGTTTCACTTATTTATTTATTCATTTGTTGCCTTTTATTATTATTATTTTTATTTACTTATATTTTTTTAGAGAGGAGAGGGAGAGACACACACACAGAGAGAGAGAGGAGGGACAGAGAGAGAGAAGGGGGGAGGAGCTGGAAGCATCAACTTCCATATGTGCCTTGACCAGGCAAGCCCAGGGTTTCGAACCGGCAACCTCAGCATTTCCAGGTCAATGCTTTATCCACTGCGCCACCATAGGTCAGGCCTCAAGTCCTATTTTATTTACACTTAACTTTTGCTCACTTCCAGAATCTGATTCTTCAATATCACGCTTCTTTTTGAGAAATCTATTTATCTAAAAATAATATAATGATGTACTACTAATATATATAATAATGATGTGTTAACAAAAAGAGCGGTATTTCTGTAATGAAATGGTATAATACAGTATATTTATTTTTATATCTGGGCACATGCCGCAAACCAGCACAGCTAGTAATTCCAGGTCCCGAGTAGGAACGGTATGGAATTAAGAAAATGCGGGGTCGCCTGACCAGGCGGTTGCGCAGTGGATAGAGTGTCGAACTGGGATGCGGAAGACCCAGGTTCAAGACCCCGAGGTTGCCAGCTTGAGTGCGGTCTCATCTGGTTTGAGCAAAGCTCACTAGCTTGGACCCAAGGTTGCTGGCTCGAGCAAGGGGTTACTCAGTCTGCTGTAGCCCCATGGTCAAGGCACATATGAGAAAGCAATCAATGAACAAATAAGGTGTTGCAACAAAAAACTAATGATTGATGCTTTTCATCTCTCTCCATTCCTGTCTGTCTATCCCTTTCTCTGACTCTCTCTCTGTAAAAAAAAAAAAAAAAAAAAAAAAAAAAAGCCTGAACAGGTGGTGGCACAGTGGATAGAGCGTTGGACTAGGATGTGGAGGACCCAGGTTCCAGACCCCAAGGTTGCCAGCTTGAGCACGGGCTCATCTGGCTTGAGCAAAAGCTCACCAGCTTGGACCCAAGCTCGCTGACTTGAGCAAGGGGTTACTTGGTCTGCTGTGGACCCACGGTCAAGGCACATATGAGAAAGCAATCAATGAACAACTAAGGTGTCACAACGAAAAACTGATGATTGATGCTTCTCATTTCTCTCTGTCCCTGTCTCCCTGTCTGTCTTTGTAAAAAAAAAAAAAAAAAGAAAGAAGGAAAATACAGGGGTCAATATAGGGGGTCGGGAGGGCCCTGTAATTGCTGCTGGCAAGTACAAAGCATGCCCCAAAACTACATCTTGCTTTATTTATAGGGCAAAGTAAGGCCATTAGCAAATCAATGGTCTCTGACCACATTTCCAAGACAACCCAAGAATTTTACCAAGTGCAGAAACCCCCACCATACACATCATCTTAACTTTACACCAAACAAAGGATAGAGGAAACTTGCCTCCAGTCTTTCTGGGGAACATAGGGGGTAGTGTAAACCAGGGGTCCCCAAACTAGGGCCTGCGGGCCACATGCGGCCCCCTGAGGCCATTTATCCGGCCCCTGCCGCACTTCCGGAAGGGGCACCTCTTTCACTGGTGGTCTGTGAGATGCATCCTGTGCTCCTGGAGTATTGTTTATTGCAGCGCTGCGCTTGTACTACTTCTGGTGACGTGGGATGCATGCGTCACGGCTCCGGAAGCGCATCATATCACTTGTTATGGCTAGCAGTGACAAATATGGAACTGGACATTGACCATCTCATTAGCCAAAAGCAGGCCCATAGTTCCCATTGAAATACTGGTCAGTTTGTTGATTTAAATTTACTTGTTCTTTATTTTAAATATTGTATTTGTTCCCGTTTTGTTTTTTTACTTTAAAATAAGATATGTGCAGTGTGCATAGGGATTTGTTCATAGTTTTTTTTATAGTCCGGCCCTCCAACGGTCTGAGGGACAGTGAACTGGCCCCCTGTGTAAAATGTTTTGGGACTCCTGGTGTAAACAATCCAGCACCACAGCTTAACAGCCTTTTGCAACCTAATCAGGCAAGTGAGGTGGGGGGTTGGGCAGACTGTCAGCTTATAGCCAATTCCCCACACCTCTGTCCCCCAAAAATCTAAACTCCAAAAACCTGTTTTTTTTTAGTCCCCAACAGGCAGATATTTCTCTGGAGTACAATAGGGCACACCTGGAAATCTTCTAGGGCACACATTTTGAGAACCACTGCTCTATGCTGTCTGGGCTTCCAACTGCTAGCATCTGCATTTATTTGCCTGAGGGCTTTTTCTGGCCCCCAGAGCCTGCCTTGCTCCCCATGTGTTAGGCTGGGGTGCAGGCCCCAGGAGCAGCCCTCAACCAAGGCAGATGGAAGCTAGTATATAAATATTCCATCTCCTTCACCCCTTGAGTGGGATAACTCTAAGTTGTGTTTTATCCTGTCTTGTGAAGTTCTCCAGCAGGATGGGCTTGTTATTCACAGTGCTAACTTCCTTAATAATACTTTTATTGATTTTCTTCCTTTTCTTGACTCACTTCCTTGCTCTGCTACCAATCTCTCCCAGGATCATTTCCCACATAAACTACTTGTATTCAAATTCTTCTCTCAGGGCTTGCTTCTTTGAAAACCCAAAATAAACATGTACTGTGCCAGGGGGGATTGAATAAAGTAAATGTATACTTTAGCCTGTGCTCCCCTACTTGACTCCCAAAATACTTTCAGTTTAGCTGGTGTAAACAAAAAAGGGGTAGGTGATAAACCTGACAAGCTACGGGGGCCACCTGGCAGGCCTGACAAGCTCAGTGACCAAAAGTAACCATGCAGGATGGTCTGATCATAAATTCCTAACTAGGCAGGTTAGAGTGAGTAATCATGTCCCAGAATTATAACTTCCTTAAGATTGACCTTTACCTTAAGTGAGCCCTGCCCATTGTTCTTATGCCTGTAGGATACATGGCTTTAAAATGTCAGAGTAATTTTCTTTTCCTACCCCTTGAAGACACAACTGAGGGCAACAGAGGATGAGACCACAGGACCCCTCATTGTTATCTTATTCCCCGTATACCATCTCTGTGCTGCAAATGATAATCATTAACTATCCTGTATCTACTGATGTAAAAGATGTATGTGTTTCTCTATTTTGTCTTTTAGCCAATCCTAGAGATCTCCCCGCTATGCTTTCTCTTGCCTCCTCAATGTACCAAGAATGGATTTTATGCACCTTTCTTACATCTTCCCTTTTGATTGTAATATA
Source organism: Saccopteryx leptura (assembly GCF_036850995.1). Taxonomy (NCBI): domain Eukaryota; kingdom Metazoa; phylum Chordata; class Mammalia; order Chiroptera; family Emballonuridae; genus Saccopteryx; species Saccopteryx leptura. The sequence goes on from NC_089506.1 coordinate 170,338,423, forward strand.
TAAAATAGCTGCAAAAACTGACGTTCTTGGGAGCACTTGAGATCTTGTTCCCGGCTATGTTCCCAGTATGGCTCAAATAAACTCAGAGATTCTCTACCCGTGTGGACATTTTCTGCATTGACACCTGGAAGATTCTGTCTTTGGGGAATTTGACCAGCTGAAAATAATGACCTACAGATATGATGCCATGTGTTCCCAGCCAGCAGCCCAGCCACATCATCCCACAGTGAATGAAGTGTAGCATGCACCGGGTACGAGAACAGACGTCGGAGACTTTCAGGAGTATAGATGTTTCTTTATTGGCCAGTTTAACCTGCACAGGGGTGAATTCCCAGGTCCTTACATGAAGCTCTCAGGAAACCAGTCCCACTTACACGCTAGTAGTTTCCAATCACCTTTTATAGCACTTAACTCTGGTTTTTAGTTCCCTAATCTTAAGTATGAATGAATACAGAATACTTCAGAGATACTGTGGGTTTTGGTTCCAGACCTGCAATAAAGCTAATGTAATAAAGTCAGCCATAATCTCTGCCAGTGGGGATGGTCATGTCTTCAATTTGTAAAAAAATGCAACACCTATAAAGTGCAATAAAGCAAAGCACAATAAAAGAAAACAAGGTATGCTGGTAGTTGAGGAGCACCAGAAAACTTCAAATATGACAGATGGAGATTGAATTAATAGTAAAAAGGAGCTGAGTGGAATATGAGACTATTCAGGAGGCAGAAAACTTTTAAAATGTATTATTTTTATCCTCATAGGGATAAAAAAGTCTATGAAGCAAGGCTATGACAGAGATTTGAAGAACAAACGAGAACTTTAAAAAAAAAGTCTTTAAGTGGAGATAAATTTGAGAAATTCTCCAATAAAAAGGAATAAGGCAAAAATGGAAAACAGGAGAATAAAATAAATGGTAAAGGGGCTCTAAAAAAAGATGATAGCAGCCTGACTAGGCAGTGGCGCAGTGGATAGAGCGTCGGACTGGGATGCAGAGGACTCAGGTTCGAGACCCTGAGGTTGCCAGCTTGAGCGCAGGCTCATCTGGTTTGAGCAAAAGCTCACCAGCTTGAACCCAAGGTCGCTGGCTCCAGCAAGGGGCTACTCGGTCTGCTGAAGGCCCGCGGTCAAGGCACATATGAGAAAGCAATCAATGAACAACTAAGGTGTTGCAACGCGCAATGAAAAACTAATGATTGATGCTTCTCATCTCTCTCTGTTCCTGTCTATCCCTCTCTCTGACTCACTCTCTGTCTCTGTAAAAAAAAAAAAAAAAAAATTAAAAAAAAAATGATAGCAGTTTGGGCTTGATCATAGATCAGAAGCTGAAAATATAGTAACCTGTTCATATCTGAAAAAACAAAATTTGGGCAGTTTGCAAGTCAAGAATGGAGGTGGAGGTGCTTGGTTAGACAGCTTGTGCACTAGTAAGAAGAAATAATTCGAACCTGATGTAAATATGGGCATTTGGGCAGAAATTAAGAGAAATGATGGGAGATGAAATGGTAGAACTGACTAAACTAGTGACCTAGCAGGTGTGTATAGGGTTGTGCGGCTGATGTAAAAGGAGGAAGTGGGATCTCCTGTGGATTGCACTTCCTTAAGCAAGATGAGTAATGAAAAAGGGCTAGCAAACTGTAGTGGAGTGTGTGCGTAGAGGTAGAGTGCAGATTCCTGGGGTCAGGTTCACTATATGGCAGATATGGAGATAAAGTCCTTGACTTCACCTTCGGAGCCTTGGTGCCCGAGGAGGGACAGAGGTGAGCCACCACAAAAATGACAATCCTTTTCTAGTTTGTCGCGAAAGGAGGTACAACCCTGGGCCCGGAGGTAGCGGCGGCCGCAGGGTGTGTGCAGGATAACTGACGACGGGTATCGTGAACGCCCCCTTGGGGTCCACCCCAGAGGCAGGGGAGCCTGCTCAATCAAGAAAAGGCCGTGCAGACCACGCCCAAGTCCGAGCTCCTCTCGGGGTTTATAGGGAAAATCTGAGCCCTTTAGACTTCCTGGTAGGGCAAAGGCTGCATAGTGCGCACGCGCGTCTCCACCCCAGGGCTCAGTCAAAGGCGGCGGGAAGTTGGTTTTCTGAGCAGCAATTGAGTAGCTGGAAGACAACTGGAGACGACGGACCAATAAGCAAGCGTACCATTGGCTTACGCGCTCAGGCTCCCGATTCCTCAGCCTCCCATTGGGCCGTTCAAGTAGAACAGAGGCGTAACTACCGGGGCCCCGCCCCGCCCCGCGGCCCAGCCTCGGGGGTCCAGGGCTGAAGGTGCGGGACGGAAGTGAGCGGTCGTCGCCCCTTCCCCCTCTTGTTCTCGTGAACGCCGCCAGTGCGGCTACCTTCTCTCCGGCTTGCCGGAGTCTCTGTGCCGTGCCCTCCGTCCCCGGCCGCGCGGAGCCGGGATGCACTGCTCCTGCTGTGGGTCCTCATCATGGAGACCAAACGGGTGGAGATTCCCGGCAGCGTCCTGGACGATCTCTGCAGGTACCGCGGCGCCGTCCCGGCCCCGTTTCGTCCCTGGCTCCTTTTTCTCAGATTCGAGGACCGCGGAGGCCTCCCTCTCCTCCTCGCGCCCACGTCCTCGTCCGCGCTTTCCGGACCCGCCGCCGCTCCCTTTCCCCGGGGACCCTTCTCTCGGCCGACCCACCCGCGTTTCCCCCCCGCCTCCCTGCTTCTCGCTCGTCTTCCTCCTGTCGCAGAGCCCCTGAATGGCCGCATTGCCTTCGTTCCCCAGTTCTGCGCTCGAGCGAGGCCGCTTCTCCGGAGCCGGGTCGTTGGCGTGGTGGCCGCCCCTCCCCCCTCGTTGCTCTTTCTGCGCCGCGGACTTTTACCGACCGTTTCCTCTCCTCCCTCCGTCTCTTCTCTCAGTCCTGATGAAAGGCCCCAAGGCTTTAAATCTTAGAATCCCAGGTCCCGGCACCTCCGCCTGGAGCAGTTTTCAAACTTCCCCTTTTCACCGTGGCATTTTTCTGTAAACCGCTGTAAAGAATTACTCTTTTCTTCATCTCCACACTTAACGTTGGAAGGGGAAAACAAAGCCTAGAGCCGGTTTTCCTTGCATCCTTCAATTATCTTTCTTAAAGGAAGTTCTCAACCTTGGTTTTAACTCATGGTGTACTTTTTCAAGATAATTTACTGCATTTTCACTCTTGTCAGCCATGATTTCAGAGAGCCAGACGTGTAAAATGAACTTAAAAAATGTTTCTTTTCCTCCGAAGTAAATTTATTATTTTTTTTTGGGTGCAGTATAACTCCGAGTTGTCACCAGGTGTTAAGTGGGTTGTAAAATATTGAATTACAGGTGAGTTAAAGCTCTGATAAAAAAACACCTTTTCAATTATAGTTACTGTATTTACGTCTAAAAGTCTGACTTTTAATACTTGTGTCGCATTCATGCTTAATTTTTTTAATGGGAAATTCTCATGTTTATGGGTTTACTACCGGATGCCAGGCACTGAGTCCTCCCGTAATGTATTTTATTTAATCCTCAAAAAGAGCCCTGTTTAGTAGGTGTAGTTAATTCTATTTTCATCTGACAAACAGAGAGGTTACAATTTACATAAGGTCACATTCATTCTATTTCCAAAATATCAAGATTTGAAGTAGGGCTTTTTCTCTACAATGATTGTGCTTTTTCTTCTACACTATATGGATGTAATAGAAAATCAAAACTACCCTGGGCCCTGGCCGGTTGGCTCAGCGGTAGAGCGTCGGCCTAGTGTGCGGAGGACCCGGGTTTGATTCCCGGCCAGGGCACACAGGAGAAGCGCCCATTTGCTTCTCCACCCCTCCGCTGCGCTTTCCTCTCTCTCTCTTCCCCTCCCGCAGCCAAGGCTCCATTGGAGCAAAGATGGCCCGGGCGCTGGGGATGGCTCTGTGGCCTCTGCCTCAGGCGCTAGAGTGGCTCTGGTCGCAACATGGCGACACCCAGGATGAGCAGAGCATCGCCCCCTGGTGGGCAGAGCATCGCCCCCTGGTGGGCGTGCCGGGTGGATCCCGGTGGGGCGCATGCGGGAGTCTGTCTGACTGTCTCTCCCTGTTTCCAGCTTCAGAAAAATGCAAAAAAAAAAACAAAAAAAAAAAACTACCCTGGCCCATAAATAAGTTGATTAGACTGTCATCCCCTTACGTACGCCAAGGCTGTGCGTTTCTTCCCTGGTCGGGGCACGTACAAGCATCAACCAATGAATGCATGAATAAGTGGAGCAGCAAATCATGTTCCTCCTTCGTTCTAAAAATCAGTTCAAAAATTAAATCTAACATTTTAAGCCTCACAAAAGAAAGGTACTTGTAAATAAGTAAATAGAATAGTTTTGCAACTAATAAGAATTATTATCTGTATTTTTTGGTCATAGTTATAATTTTTGGAATGTAATAGATTCGGGTGAACCACTTAAAAGGTACTTACTTTTTGTAATTCCAAATTTTTGTAAGGAAAAGATAAAAGACTTGATGTCTGTCTGTCTGTATGGATAAATGATTAGAAGAACACGAACCAAAAGTGGGATGAGGCTTCTTTATTCATGTTTTTAAGATCTTTAAAAGAAGCATTTTTACCCTGACCAGGCAGTGGTGCGGTAGGTAAAGTGTTTGTCTGGAATGTTGAGGACCCAGGTTCCAAATCCGAGGTCACCAGCTTAATCAAGGGGTCACTCACTCTGCTGGAGCCAACTGGTCAAGGCACATATGAGAAAGCAATCAATGAACAACTAAGATGCCACAACGAAGAATTGATGTTTCTCATCTCTCTTCCTTCCAGCCTATCTGTCCCTGTCTGTCTCTCTCTTTCGCTTAAAAAACAAACAAACCATGCTGTGCATTTTATAGTTAGAAAAAAATATAGAGTATTTTGAAAGGTGACTAATAATTATGTATAGATTAACAGGGATACAGATTTATTTAGAAAAAGATAGGTAATCATACTTTTATTTTAGAAAGGAAGAGATAGGAACATCGATCTGTTCCTGTATGTGCCCTAATTGGGGATTGAACCAGCAACCTCTGTGCCTAAGGATGGTGATCTAACCCAGTGGTCCCCAACCCCTGGGCCACGGACCTGTACCAGTCTGTGGGCCATTTGGTACTGGTCCGCAGAGAAAGAATAAATAACTTAGATTATTTCCGTTTTATTTATATTTAAGTCTGAACGATGTTTTATTTTTTAAAAATGACCAGATTCCCTCTGTTACATCCATCTAAGACTCACTCTTGATGCTTGTCTCGGTCACGTGATACATTAATCCGTCCCACCCTAAAGGCCAGTCTGGGAAAATATTTTCTGACATTAAACTGGTCCGTGGCCCAAAAAAGGTTGGGGACCACTGCTCTAACCAACCATGCTATCCAGTCAGGGCTGGGTAATCATACTTTTTATAGAGGTTTAAACTAATCTTCCTACTAGTACAGTATTGGGTTTATTTTGTATATTACAGAAGATTATATTGTTTAAGGAAATATCAACCATTATGGAGGTGATTGATTTTATGTGTGGAACCTGACTCACAAAATAATTGTTGTAAGCAGTATATTAAACATCTGTTGAGTGTTAAGATTCTTACGTGGTTTTCCAGTGAGTGTATTTAAGCTATTTTATACAAATGTTTTAGAATAGAGTAACATTTTTTCATTTAAGAATTTTTTGCGATTACAATGGTCCCTTGTCTATGGCAGGAGTTAGTTTCCAGAACACCGCGTGATAGGAGAAATTCCGTGAAGTTAGCGACCTTGTATTTATTTTATTATTTATATATATTTTAAGGATTTATAAACCTTCCTCACACTCTTATAATCCTTTCCCACACTCTTACAAACACTTCCTATGCTCTTAAACACTTTCTACACTCTTAAACCTATGTAATTTTTTATTATTATTATTTTTTTTATTCATTTTTTTTTTAGAGAAGAGAGAGAGAGAGAGAGAGAGAGAGGAGGGAGGAGCAGGAAGCATCAACTCCCATATATGCCTTGACCAGACAAGTGCAGGGTTTTGAACCAGCGACCTCAGTGTTCCCAGGTCGACGCTTTATCCACTGCGCCACCAGAGGTCAGGCAACCTATGTAATTTTAACATATAAAAATACCTATATACTGCAAAATCCTGCGATATAGCGAAAAATCCGCTATACAAAGTTAGATATATACAATTTAAAAAATCTGCAATACGAGACCACGAAAAGTGAACCAAGATGTGACGAGAGACGACTATTATATTTTGGCCATCAAAATAAGGACGTGTTTTAAAATTAGGGTTAGCTACTTGATACATTAAATGAAACAAAATAAAAATTTCTTAAAACTTCAAGTATTAAAAGCAGTGCTATTTTCAAGTTAATATTTATAATATCTGATGATTAAAGTTTTTTTTGTAGTGTGTGTGGGGGGAGGGACAGACAGGCTGGAATGGAGAGAGATGAGAAGCATAAATTCTTCATTGAGGCATCTCAGTTGTCATTGATTGCTTTCTCATATGTGCCTTGAGGTGTGTGTGGGGGGCTCCGGCAGAGTGAGTGACCCCTTGCTTAAACCAGTGACCTTGGACTTCAAACCAGCAACCTTTGACTATGGGGTCATATCAATGATCCCACACTCAAGCCAACAACCCTATGCTCAAGCTGGTGAACTCAGGCTTTTGAAACTGTATCCTCAGCATCCCAGTCTGACACACTATCCACTGTGCCAGTGCCTGGTCAGGTTGATTAAAGATTTTTAAATTTTATTTTTATTTTATTTATTCATTTTAGAAAGTAGAGAGAGAGGGAGAGGGAGAGAGAGGAGAGAGAGAGAGAGAGAGAAGGGGGGGAGGAGCAGGAAGCATCAACTCCCATATGTGCCTTGACCAGGCAAGCCCAGGGTTTTGAACCGGCGACCTCAGCATTTCCAGGTCGACGCTTTATCCACTGTGCCACCACAGCTCAGGCGATTAAAGATTTTTAATGTTAACAATTTAGATTTTTGATTATGAGCTTTTCCAGAAATTTTTTACACTTAGAATTTGTTTAATTTCTATAAAAACGAGGCTTAACTTGAAAAGAGTTAATTTTTTTCACTTCCTTGCTCTTTTAATTACCTCTTTATTTTTTCTTTTTGTGACAGAGACAGAGAGAGGGACAGATAGGGTCAGGCAGACAGGAAAGGAGAGAGATGAGAAGCATCAATTCTTTGTTGCAGCTCTTAGTTCATTGATTGCTTTCTCATATGTGCCTTGACGAGGGACTGCAGCAGACCAAATGATGCCTTGCTCAAGCCAGTGACCTTGTGCTCAAGTTGGTGAGCCTTGTTCAAACAAGATGAGCCTGTGCTCAAGCCAGTGAGCTTGGGGTTTCGAACCTGGGTTCTCTGCACCCCATTCCGACGCTCAATCCACTGCACCACTGCCGGGTTAGGCAAATTACCTTTTGATTTATGAGTTTGAGCTTGACTCTTGTTTTTACTCCTTTTATAGTTCCCTATTTCTTCTTCTTAGTCTGTTTAGGAGGGGTTTTTTATGTTAATTTGATTTTTTTTTTTTTTTTTTTGTATTTTTCTGAAGTTGGAAACGGAGGTAGTCAGACTCCCGCATGCGCCCCACCGGGATCCAACCGGCATGCCCACCAGGGGGCGATGCTCTGCCCATCTTGGGGCGTCGCTCTGTTGCAACCAGAGCCATTCTAGCGCCTGAGGCAGAGGCCACAGAGCCATCCTCAGCGCCCGGGCAAACTTTGCTCCAGTGGGGCCTTGGCTGTGGGAGGGGAAGAGAGAGACAGAGAGGAAGGAGAGGGGGAGGGGTGGAGAAGTAGATGGGCGCTTCTCCTGTGTGCCCTGGCCGGGAATCGAACCCGGGACTCCTGCACGCCAGGGCGATGCTCTACCACTGAGCCAACCGGCCAGGGCCTGTATCAGCAACTTTTGAGCTTCGGGAGGACACTGTAATCAGCTGAGCTGTCCTGCTCGGGGTTACTTTTCTTTTTTAAGATTTTGTTATATTTATTGAATTTGGGGTGAGGGAGAGAGAAAGGAAAGGAAAAGGAAAGGAAGACCTGGGGGAAGAGCAGGAAGCATCAACTCAGTTACTTTTTTTTTCTTTTTTTAAGATTTTTATTCATTCATTTTAGAAGACAGAGAGAGAAGGGGGAGGAGCAGAAAGCATCAACTCCCATATGTATCTTGACTAGGCAAGCCCAGGGTTTCGAACCAGCGACCTCGGTATTCCAGGTCCATGTTTTAGCTCTGTGCCACAGTTGAGGTTTCAGTTGCTTCTTGAATGTGCCTTGACCAGGCAAGTCCGGGCCTTTGAACCAGGGGACCTTAGTATTCCAGGTCTACGCTTTAGCCACTGCGCCACCACATGTCAGGCAGCTCCCCCAAAACTTGACTACAAATAGCCTACTGTTGTGTCAGAAGCCTTATCGATAACATAAACAGTTAATATATATTTTATAAGTCATGTGTATTATATATTCTTACAATAAAGTAAGGTATAGAAAAGGAAATATTAAGAAAATCGTAAAGAAGGGAAAGTACATATACAGTATTTATTGAAAAGAAACCCATGGTTAAGTGGACTTGTACAATTCAAAGCCATGTTGTTAAAGGGTCATCTGTTCACCAAAGCGATAACACTGGTTACTTCTGGGAGGATTAGAATGAGAGGAAGTTAAGGGAAGATTCTTGTCTAAAATGTTCCAGTGGACAAAACATTATAATAAAACGTGTGTGTGTGTAAAAGGAAATTGGTACCATTTTTATGGTATGTTTGCTTTTGGACAACATGATTGTTGACGTTAAAAAAATCAAACACAGCTTTCCAATAATATTTAAATTAGCTAAAGAATTGGAAAGTATTTTTTTTGTGAATATGACAGAGACCTAGAGAGGGACAGATAGGGACAGACAGACAGGAAGCTAGAAATGAGAAGCATCAACTTTTCATTGCAGCACCTTAGTTGTTCATTGATTGCTTTTTCATATGTGCCTGGGGGGGGCTACAGCAGACCGAGTGACCCTTTGCTCAAGCCAGTGACCTTGGGTTCAAGCTGGTGAGCTGTGCTCAAACCAAATGAGCCTGCTGCTCAACCCAGGGATCTCAGAGTTTTGAACCTGGGTCCTTCGTGTCCCAGTTTGACACTCTCTCCTCTGTGCCACCGCTTGGTCAGGTGGAAAGTTTTTTTGTTTTTTTTTAAATAAAACTTGACAGTTTTGTAAGTTGTCTCTTTTAAAGAGATGCTTGGAATGTGGTGGTTTTTTTCTTTTTTAGGGCCCTTCTAGAATTAAATGGTGAGGTTACTGTTAAAAGGAACAAGGTGTTTTCTGGTAACAAATGTTGCTGTTATTTTGTTTATTTACTTATTATTGGTTTTAGAGAGAAGGAGAAAGAGAAACATCAACTGTTGTTCCACTTCTGCATTCATTGGTTGATTCTGGTATGTGCCCTGACTAGAGATGGAACCTGCAACCTTGGTGTGTTGGGATGACAGCTAACCAGCTGACTGAACTGGTCTGGGCTGTTGTTATATATTTTTTAAATTTTTTTTTATTTTTATTTTTTACAGAGACAGAGAGTGAGTCAGAGAGAGGGACAGACAGGGACAGACAGATAGGAACGGAGAGATAGGAAGCATCAATCAGTTTTTCATTGCGCGTTGCAACACCTTAGTTGTTAATTGATTGCCTTCCCATATGTGCCTTGACTGCTGGCCTTCAGCAGACCGAGTAGTCCCTTGCTGGAGCCAGCGACCTTGGGTCCAAGCTGGTGGGCTTTTGCTCAAACCAGATGAGCCTGCGCTCAAGCTGGCGACCTCGGGGTCTCGAACTTGGGTCCTCTGCATCCCAGTCCGACGCTCTATCCACTGCGCCACCGCCTGGTCAGGCTGTTGTTGTTATTTTGATGATTACATAGGTTAATTAAATAGTTTGTGCTCATCTTCAACTTGCCATTTTAGTAGTCAGTTCTACCGAAACATTTTTGTTTAATTGTAGTCCTTGTGCTAAAATTCTTTCTATTTTGGGGAGTATTGAAAAGATGATATTTTGTGATATGGAGAAAATTTCCCATAACAAATTATTGTGGAAAGCATTTCTATTTTTTTTTTGGTATTATTATTATGTTTTGTATTTTTCTGAAGTTAGAAGTGGGGAGGCAGTCAGACAGACTCCCGCATGCGCCTGACCAGAATCCACTCAGCATGCCCACCAGGGGGTGATGCTCTGCCCATCTCGGGCATTGCTCCCTTGCAGCCAGAGCCATTCTAGCGCCTGAGGCAGAGGCCATGGAGCCACCCTCAGTGCCCGGGCCAACTTTGCTCCAATGGAGCCTTGGTTGCGGGAGGGGGAGAGAAAGAGTGAGATAGAGAGGAAGGAGAGGGGGAGGGGTGGAGAAGCAGATGGGTTCTTCTCCTGGTGCCCTGGCTGGGAATCGAACCTGGGACTTGCACATGCTGGGCTGACGCTCTACTGCTGAGCCAACTGGCCAGGGCCCATTTCTTCTAATTTATATAAAATAACGTACTTAGAAAGTTACAGAGATGTAGTAGAAGTAAGCCAGCTAGGCTGCGTAGGCTCAGGAAACAAGTTACAGAGCAAAAGACGGGCTCTTGGATTTTAGGAGAGAGAATGGCAAAGCCCACCTGGGGGGAAGATAGAAGGAAGCCACAGGCACTAGTGTTCCCTAGAGGGAGGACCCAAAAAGCATTTTATCAATATTTATTACTATAGGTATATTTGTATATGTCCACATACATTTAAGTTTTTAAAACAGTGCAGAAACATATACAAAATGAAAGCACTGAAGTGTGATTTTCATGTATCTAAATTTCCTTCTTTTCTTAAAGACCAACTTTTAACTATTAAAAAGATGTACTCGTGTATGGTTTTTAAAAAAATCGGACAGTACAGGTGAATTTATAAATGAAAAGCAGCAGTCTTCTGACCTACACTTTTCCATCCCAGATCTGTTCTCCAATCTGTTTTTGTGTTGAATTCTGGTGACTACTTCAGTATTTTAAAATGCATTTACTTGCGTCAGTTTCTGTTTTATCAACTTTGGATATTAGATTGAGGGTTTACTTTACTTTGCTAAGTAGTAGGTGAGGATTTAGTTTACCACAGATACTGTTGGACTTGGCCTACTTCCAAGACATTTATATAACTTTGAAATCATTTTGTTTATTATCTTTGTGACTTTATATACTTCAAACCCCCCCCCCCCCCCGCAAAAAAAACCCGTGTGCATTACCTGACTGGTAGTGGCGCAGTGGATAGAGCGTGGACCTGGGATATTGAGGTCCTAGTTTCAGAACCTGAGGCTGCTGGCTTGAGTGTAGCTCATTTGGCTTGAGGGTGGGCTCACCAGCTTAGTGCAGGCTTGCGGGCTTGAGCACCAGATCATAAACATGATCCCACGCTCTGGCTTGAGCAAGGGGTCATGGTCTGGGCTTGAGCCCTCCTCCTCCAAGGCACATATGAGAAGTAGTCCGTGAACAACTAAAGTGATTTAACTAAAAATTGATGCTACTCATCTCTCTCTTCCTGTCTGTCTCTCTTTTTCTCTTTCTCTTTCTCTATCTCTCAAAAAAAAAAAAATATATATATATATATGCATTTCTGTTCCATGAACTTATAGACAATATTTCTTGAGTCTCTATTTGATAAGGTGAGGCAGTTAGTGCCCCAACAATTCTTCAGTTTCTTTCTTACCCAGTCCTTCAGCTTCTAACCAGGTGAACCTAAAATAAAAATGTTCAAATGGTAATAATTTACATTTTATTTTGTAAATTTGGATGTCTTATACTTTTTACTTGGGTTGATTTCAAAAGCTGAGCAATATTATTGCATTTATTAAGTAGCATTTGTTATACAGTAAAACTGTATACATATTTTTCACAGTAGAGGCAAGTATACAATGGTTAGGATTTTGTTTCTTTTCTATCAGGATACCTTGTTTTGTTTTGTTTTCTTTTCTTTTCCATCAGTCATGCTACCTTGGAAAGCATCTTGTAAGAGATTGTCCAAATGAATTCTCCTTTCCTACATTCTGATTGGTCAAAATGATGCTGCCTTGACTCCTAGCTGTTCTTGAAATCCTTTTTTTTTTTGCATTATCTTTCTGTTCTAATTTTGGTGTTTTGCTTCACATTTTGAGCCTCCTGTATATCTACCCTTCCCAATACATCCAAAGTTTTTGGGTTTTTTTTCAGTTACAGTTTACATTCAGTATTATATGTGTTAGTTCAGCATAGTGGTTAGACAATTGCGTACATATCCAAAGGTTTTCGCCTCTTCCCCTTCCCCCATCTGCTCCTTTAGTATATCCTCAGTCATACCATCTATTCTGCAGAATTCTTTTTTCCTCAAGAGGCCCCTCCTGGAGACCTGCACTCTTCCAGTCCGTTCTGGACTGGTGCGCTTGCCAACAGCTGCTGTTCTAGAGTTCTGTCTTACAGCTCTCCAGGGTTTCTCTGTTCTTTTGAATTACATGTTTTGTGCTGTCTTGGTTTTCTTTCTTGTTTCGCTGGTGCATGTTCTAAAGTAATTTACTTTGAGGGAATCATTAGGAAGTAAAATTCCTCAGCCCTACACGACTAAAATGTGTTTTTCTTCTCACACTGAGGCTCCTGCCCACTCCAGGGTCCACACTTTGAATACCAGGGTTCTAGGAGATATCCTCAACACTCTTTTCCTCAGGGCTAGTTTATAAAGTTTATTTAATTATTTTCTTGGTCCTGCCCCATGTTTTCCTTCACTGTTCAGTGGTTCTTGGTTGCCTTTTCATATTTTAGATGAGGCTGTAGAGGGATTTATGAATAGGCTTCTCCTGTTATGTGAGTAGATAGAAAGCTGGCTCTTACACTGGAGGACTCCTGAGAACCAGTGTGTGGGAATTTTACTTTGGGGTTCCAGTACCCAAACTTACCTGCTAAAGTTAGAAAAGAGCCTCTGGTGGTGTCCCCTCTTCCCCCATTCTTTTCTAGGAGAAACTTCTGTCAAAGGGGTCAAAGAGCAGACGGTTTTCTATTACATAGACCTTGCTATTCCCTCCCATCCCCCTTTAGTCCTATTTTTTTATTCTTATTCTCCAGCTTACCTTTCTTCACTTGGGGATTTTCTGGGTTGGGATTGGATTTTTCTTTGTTTAGGCATTTTCATAGTACATTTTAGGTTGTGGCTAGGATCTTCTAGAAGTTTGTTGAAGTGGGAATTTCTAGTTAAGAAAATAGATTTTGCACACAAACATCTCATTACAAGCAAAGTTTTTTGTTTTTTTTTAAAGTGTGTAAACCCACAAGGAGAAAACAAATGAAGAGATAAGTAACAACATATAAAACTATAAAGCAGCCTGACCAGGCCGTGGCGCAGTGGATAGAGCGTTGGACTGGGATGCGGAGGACCCAGGTTAGAGACCCTGAGGTCGCCAGCTTGAGTGCAGGCTCATCTGGCTTGTGCAAAAAACTCACCAGCTTGGACCCAAGGTTGCTGGCTTGAGCAAGGGGTTACTTGGTCTGCTGAAGGCCATCGGTCAAGGCACATATGAGAAAGCAATCAATGAACAACTAAGGTGTCACAATGAAAAAAAGAGATGATTGATGCTTCTCATCTCTTTCCGTTCCTGTCTGTCTGTCCCTATATCCCTCTCTCTGACTCTCTCTGTCCCTGTAAAAAATAAAGAAATGTTTAAAAAAAAATTAAAACTATAAAGCAGAAGGGAAAGTGGTATATGACTTAGCAAATATGATAGACTTGAATGAGAGTAGTGTCAAGTCTGTCCTAGACTAAGAATACTGAAAAATGGCAGAAGTGAATTTATATATCTTGTGTACGTACTGAAAACTCTCAGCCACTTTCTCCAGCTCAGCTTCCAGAGTATGACAGCCTGGCCTTTATTCTCCATGTAGGTCGGAGATTGGAAATTTCTTCAGGCATCTGACTAAGCTCATGAAGAAAGACATTGGAGGTTCCTTAATGAAATGGCTAAGCCTGATGACCTTAAATGTTGCCTTATAGTTTGACAACCCTCCTAAATAGCTTTGTGGTCTGTCAGACTTAACTATGAACATCTGAACTAGACATCTTAACATGAAAGGTAAAGCTTAAAATTAACAGGAAAACTCCTGGGAAGACTCAAACTATGCAGGTAGAAGAAAACTTAAAAAAAAACCCAAACCACTACATATATATCCTTAGAGAGGAAGATTTTTTTTTTTTTTTGTATTTTTCCAAAGCTGGAAACGGGGAGAGACAGTCAGACAGACTCCCGCATGCGCCCGACCGGGATCCACCCTGCACGCCCACCAGGGGACGAGGCTCTGCCCACCAGGGGGCAACGCTCTGCCCACCAGGGGGCGATGCCCTGCCCCTCCGGGGGGGGGGGGTCGCTCTGTCGCGACCAGAGCCACTCTAGCGCCTGGGGCAGAGGCCAAGGAGCCATCTTTGCTCCAATGGAGCCCCGCTGCGGGAGGGGAAGAGAGAGACAGAGAGGAAGGAGAGGGGGAGGGGTGGAGAAGCAGATGGGCGCTTCTCCTGTGTGCCCTGGCCGGGAATCGAACCCGGGACCCCTTGCACGCCAGGCCGACGCTCTACCACTGAGCCAACCGGCCAGGGCGAGAGGTAGATTTTTTACAGTCGTGAAATAACAGGATAATCTATAGAAACATAATTTATACAATTAAAAAGCATTTTAAAATAAGAATATGAGAAGCAGGAACACAAACCTTGATAGATGGCTTATAAGATAAGTTAACAGGCCTGACCTGTGGTGGCGCAGTGGACAAAGCATCGACCTGGAAATGCTGAGGTCGCCGGTTCGAAACCCTGGGCTTGCCTGGTCAAGGCACTTATGGGAGTTGATGCTTCCAGCTCCTCCCCCCTTCTCTCTCTCTGTCTCTCCTCTCTCTGTCTCTCCCTCTCCTCTGTAAAAAAACCCAAAAAAACAAAAAAAAACCATTTATCAGAAAGGGTGTGTGTGTGTGTGTGTACAGTCAGAAAAATAAAAGATTCATATGAGGGTCAGTCCCTGAGGTCCTTGAGCACTGCAGGAGTTTCTGAATAGGTAAGATCCATTGAATGGCTGGTGCAGTGGGTAAAGATAGGTACTGAGAAATTTCAGAATACTGAGGACAGAAGGAAGAACCTAGAACTCGAGGAAAATCAGGTCACATGAAGGATTGCGCATTGGAACGGCCTCAGTTTTTTTTTGTTTGTTTGGTTTTTTTTTACAGGGACACAGAGTCAGAGAGAGGGATAGATAGGGACAGACAGACAGGAACAGAGAGAGATGAGAAGCATCAATCATCAGTTTTTCGTTGCAACACCTTAGTTCATTGATTGCTTTCTCATACATGCCTTGACCGCGGGCCTTCAGCAGACCCAGTAACCCCTTGCTCGAGCCAGCGACCTTGGGTCCAAGCTGGTGAGCTTTGCTCAAACCAGATGAGCCCACGCTCAAGCTGGCGACCTCGGGTTCTCGAACCTGGGTCCTTCCGCATCCCAGTCCGATGCTCTATGCACTGCACCACCGCCTGGTCAGGCGGCTTCAGTTTTTTTAACATAAGAATTGGAGACTGGCAGGAGAGAGCACTGATTTCAGAATTCTGAAGGAAAGTGATTTTCAACCTAGAATTCTTTACCTAGCCAAATTATCAAGTATGAGGATCAAGTTTAGGTATTTTTATATGTACAATATCAACATTTAGCTCCCCTACATCCTTCTTTCAGAAGGTATGAGAGGATTTACTTCATGAAAGCAAAGAAGTAAATTGAGGAGGAAGACAGGATATGAGAAATGTGAGATTTAATATAGGATAGAGATTTAGGGAACCACGATGCTAGTGAAAGGACAGCAGAGTATAACAGGTGTGTATCAGGTGTAGACAACAACCAGTCGAGATTGGTACAGATCAGAAGGCACAAGGACAGTCTTCAAGATGACATTGATGCATCTGAATTAATATTGTGAGAAAAAATTTAGGAAACTATTGGAAGGTTGAATTAGTAACAAGTATAGAGAAAATGAAGCAAAGGCTATCACAAGATATTTATTAATTGTGAGGAGAATAAACGATTGTTCTAGAAAGGAAAAAGTTATAGCTTAACACGGCTTAGTTGTCAATTGCACTTACAGAGTCATAGTAATATAAAGACAGAATGCTGATCTAATGGTGATTTTGCTTTCATCAGAGAACATTTGACAGCATCTGGAGATCTATTTGGTTGCTATAACTTGATGGGGAGTACTGTCATTGATAATGGGTAGAGGCTAGGGATGCCACTGAACATCCTAGAGTGCAGAGGATGGCTCTTTTCAACAGAAAATGATCTTCTCCAAAGTGTCAGTTGTGCTGAAGTTGATGAAGTAACCAAAACTATCATATAATTTTATTGGGAGGATGGAGAATTGAGAGGGTGCGTAGAATGGATGTAGAAATTCTTCATCTTTCATGATGAAAGTAGAAAATGACTCAAACTAAGAAAATAAGAAATAGCGCACAGGTTTTTATTTAAAATATGGAGGTAAGTTAAATAAAGTCAGGTAAAAGGAGGCTAGTGTTTACGGTGCTGTTTGTCCTGTATGTCAGTGTTTTTCAGTGGCTAGTTTTTCTGTGCTGGTTTGTGAACGACTTAACTATAATCTAATCTTTACAAAATTTCTGATGGACCAGCACTGATCTGTGGATGGGCACTTGAAAAACACTGCCTACCCAGTGGCTTGTCAGTTGAAAAAAATACCCCACCCAGTGGCTGGTCTGATACTTGGACAGTGGTCTGTCTTGTCTTAGGGTTAAGTCTGAGCTCCTAAACAATTTTATGGGGCTATTTTCTTGAACTGTTTCTTTTCTGCTGGGACTTCTCAATTCCTTGGATCTCCCTATTTCAGTCCTATGGCGGGAAAAGATACTCTGCTACACACTTTCATGTACTTTACCCTCCCCATGTTTGGGACAAAATGACTGGAGGATAAAAGGATAAATGCAAGCCCTGGCTAGGTAGCTTAATTGCTCAGTTGGTTAGTGTTGTCCTGAAACAATGAAGGTTGCGGGTTTGATCCCCAGTCGGGGCACATATGGGAAGCGGTCAATGAATGTACAACTCTGTAGAACAAGAAATAAATGCCTGCCTATGTTTCTCTCCCTCTCTCTCCCCCTTCCCTCCTTCGCCCTTCTGGCCTCCCCTCCCTCCCCCTTCCTGCCTCCCCTCCCTTCTTCTTCTCCCTCCCTCTTCTCCCTCCACCCTCCCTCCTTCTCCCTCCTTCCTACTTCCTTTCCTCTCTAAAATCAATCAATAAAAAAGAAAATAAAAGCAGTGAAAAAGAAAAAAGGGTTTCTGTCGTGAGTGGCACACGTAGGGCAGCTCGATTGCTCTACGTGCGGAATCGACATCAAGAGATTTTGGAAGCATAATTTTTTGATTTCTGGGCAGCTGGTGATCGTAGGTCCTAGCGCCCGTAAAAAAAAAAAAAAAAAAAAAAAAGGCAGTGAAGATTGGCCCTACTGTCTACAGTGGTCGGCAAACTCATTAGTCAACAGAGCCAAATATCAACAGTACAACGATTGAAATTTCTTTTGAGAGCCAAATTTTTTAAACTTAAACTATATAGGTAGGTACATTCCTTATCGAGGTAGCACCCGCACGTGGTATTTTGTGGAAGAGCCACACTCAAGGGGCCAAAGAGCTGCATGTGGCTCGTGAGCCACAATTTGCTGACAAGGGGTCTAGGGCCATGCAGCTCTTGTGATCTGAGATGAAGATTCCTGTTATTCAGTTGCAGAGTATATGTCCCTGTTACAACCCCTATTGCTAGCAACTTTGTAGCCATCATTGCCTTGCTTTGGGGCTGGAGCATGAGAGAATGGAGAAAAGGGGGGGAATTTCCCCTACTGTTTCTTGAGTGTTAGGAGACCCTTTAGACTCCTTTTTTGATCCTTGAGGCAGAACTAGAGGCTTTCTAGAGCTCTCTGTCTTTGCTAGTGCCCCTTCTAATGCCCAGTCCAGCCAGGGGATGCTAGAGGGTGGAAAATGGTAAATTCACTTTGAATATTGCCATTTTCCTCCAATCTTCCTGTTAATATTTACTTTTCACAGTTCTCAAATAGCTGCTCCATGCAGTTTGTCCAGGTTTTTTAAGCAGCATTTTATGGGAGGGTCAAAGTGAAGTTTGCTTGCACCATATTATCAGGAATAGGAACCTTTGTAAACAATGAAAAGATAAATTATAATATCAGTATGTTGGTATCAATATATGTCAGACAATTTGCTAGACTATGGGAACAAAATATGCAAAGGTGTCATTCATTATCTCAGTGTACTAATTGTGGGGGGGGGTTTGTGGACAATATTAAAAA
Organism: Saccopteryx leptura; assembly: GCF_036850995.1. Taxonomy (NCBI): domain Eukaryota; kingdom Metazoa; phylum Chordata; class Mammalia; order Chiroptera; family Emballonuridae; genus Saccopteryx; species Saccopteryx leptura. The sequence continues at coordinate 170,356,730 of NC_089506.1, forward strand.
TCAGATATTTGCTGTATTCGATTGGGAGTCTTTGAGAGTATATAATCTTAGAGTGATATGAGGTTGTGCAGGTGAGTAGTAACCAGATCTCAAATGCCAGAGAAGAGTTGAAATTTTATATCTTTGATAATGCCATCAGAGTTGCATATTATATATTTTGTTCTTAGTGTATGTGCATTTTAAGAACTTTTTCCCCCATAGTCTTTTCATATTGAAATGTAGATTATTACATATACATTTGTCTTACCATTTACTTACTACTTCCCCTATTGGGATGATAGTTATAGTATTTTCATAATTTAAAAGTTATTTTTTTTGAAATATAATTTGAAACTTGGAAACAAGAACATTTAACCTCCATAGTGAATAGTGTAAGTGATTAAACTGGGTGATACTGTTTTTTGGGGGAGGGCATGGTAATACTGTTTTTAATTTCTAAAAATGATTTAAAAAACCGATGGATTTCTTTTATGCAGTTCAATCTATCTTCTAAGGTCACTAGAAAAAAAAATACTGTGCAGTGGAAGAAGCATTTAGTGGTTGCTTGACTACTGTACATCACATTCACTTAGACTTATAAATTTTGACTTGTTACACAAAAAAAGGGATTCATTATCTGGATCACATATCTACAAATAATATACTCTATAAAATATATATGTCCCTTCCCCCAAATGTGCTGTACTTGGAAAAGACAATTTAGGATTTTTGAAAGTGAGTGTATTTGAAAGTTAGTTTGAACTCAGGTTTGGCAGATTAGACTCTTTGGGAAGTTTGTGGTCTATTAATGAACAATAGAGTGTTGATTTCTTCAATATTTTTTAAAATTCTGTACTTTAAATGTGAAGATTAAGCAACTGACATCTTTTTTTGTTTCATTGTCTAGATAAATTTGTATATAGTCTTAGAATATGTTAGTGGACATGGGAAGAAATCCTAGTGAAAGTTTTTTGTTTTTTTTTTTAAGTAAGAGGAGGAGAGAGACTCTCATGTGCCCCAACCAGGATTCACTCAGCAGCCCCCTAGTCTGGGGCCAGCTGAGTTACCCTCAGTGCACAGGGCCAACACTTGAATAGATTGAGCCAGTGGCTGTGGGAGAAGAGAGGGAGAGAGAAGGGGGAGAGGAAGGGAAAGAGAAGATGGTTGCTTCTCATTTGCCCTGACTGGGAATTCAACCCCGGAAGTCCACATGCTGGGCCACCTCTGTCCGTTGAGCCAACTGGCCAGGGCCATAGTGAAGGTTTTCTTGTTCACCTTTAGTTTATTGTTAGTGAACTCCCCCCCCCCCCCCCCCCCAGCTACAAACGAGGAGGCAGTCAGACAGACTCCTGCATGCGCCTGACCGGGATCCACCCGGCATGCCCACCAGGGGGCGATGTTCTGCCCCTCTGGGGCGTCGCTCTGTTGCATCCAGAGCCATTCTAGCGCCTGAGGCAGAGGCCACAGAGCCATCCTCAGCGCCCGGGCAATCTTTGCTCCAATGGAGCCTCGGCTGCAGGAGGGGAAGAGAGAGACAGAGAGGAAGGAGAGGGGGAGGGGTGGAGAAGCAGATGGCAGCTTCTCCTGTGTGCCCTGGCCGGAAATCGAACCCGGGACTCCTGCACGCCAGGCCGACACTCTACCGCTGAGCCAACAGGCCAGGGCCTGTTAGTGAACTCTTAATCTATGTATTTGTGAACAGAGGGTAAATGACCTTTAAAAAATTTTTGAGGTGTCTTTTTTTCTAGACTCATATTCAAATTTTGCTTTCTTTTTATTATTATTTAAAAATTTTTTTAAAGGTTTTATTTATTGATTTTAGAGAGGGGAGAGGAGCAGAAAGCAACTCCTAGTAGTTGCTTCTTTGTATGTGCCTTGACCAGGCAAGCCCAGAGTTTTGAACTGCTGACCTCTGAGTTCCAGGTTGACATTTTACCCACTGAGCTACCACAGGCCAGGCCAAATTTTGCTTTCTTGATCTGCACTGCACTCTTGGTCCCTTTTCTCTGATGGTGGGTCAGGGATGAAGCAATTAAATAAGTTAAAAGAAATTGTTACGGTTTGTAAATAATTTGTATATGTTTTTGTTTTTGACAGCCGGTTTATTTTGCATATTCCCAGCGAGGAAAGAGACAATGCTATCCGAGTGTGTTTTCAGATTGAACTTGCCCATTGGTTTTACTTGGATTTCTACATGCAGAACACACCAGGATTACCTCAGTGTGGGATAAGAGACTTTGCTAAAGCTGATATCCTTTTTATTACTATAATGACTGTTTTTCATTCTTTAGTAAAATATTGTAGCACAAATTTTCTTTTGCTTGTTTTTGAGGTTTAATTTCTATTTGATAAAACATACTTGATTTCTAAAAACTGTCAAATATAAACAGTAGACATAATTCAGTAGCATTCTAATTTTTATGTGGAGGACCTCTTGGAATGTACACTGATGATTAGAATTAAATTTGATCCCCCCCCCCAATAGTTTACCTATTTCTAGAGCTAACCTATGTTTTCTTTTCTTCTTGCCGTTCAGTTTAACCAGTAATCTTTAATGAGATTACTTCCTTTATGGGCTAGAAATTCTTAAATAATTATTGAATACTTACTGTGTTCATTGCAGTGTTTTTAGTTCTGTGGCAAATAACAAAGAAGTCCTTGCCTTTGAAGGTGGCTTTTTTCCCTGTTTACAAATAAGATAGAAGCTTATCATATTTATTAGTTATAAAAAATTCACATTAATATTTAAGATTTATAAAAGAAGTTATATCACAAGTCAAAATATTGGTGAATTGCTAATGGTCCTGATATTAAATGTTTTCAGAATTTTGAAAAAGGGTAGAAAGATTTTTAGACAGTTTTATTTATATATATATTTAAGTGAGAGAGAGAGAGAGAGACAGGAAGGGAGAGAGATAAGGTCAACTTATAGTTACTTCACTTTAGTTGTTCATTGATTTCTGCTCATATGTGCCCTGACTGGGTGGCACCAGTGGAGCCAGTGACCCCTTGCTTGAGCCGGTGACCTTGGGCTTCAAGCCAGCAACCTTTGGGCTCAAGCCAATGACCATAGGGTCATATTTATGATACCATGCTTATGCCAGCGACCCCGTGCTCAGGCTGGTGAGCCCACACTCAAGTCAAATGAGCCCGCCCTCATGCCAGTGACCTTGTGGTTTCAACCCTGGGTCCTCAGTGTCTCAGGTCGATGCTCTATCCACTGTGCCATCACTGGTCAGGCTAGACAAATTTATATTTTTAAGGGAATTTAGGATTTTTTTTTTTTTTTTTTTTTTTTTGTATTTCTCTGAAGCTGGAAACAGGGAGAGACAGTCAGACAGACTCCCGCATGCGCCCGACCAGGATCCACCCTGCACGCCCACCAGGGGCGATGCTCTGCCCCTCCGGGGCGTTGCTCTGTTGCGACCAGAGCCACTCTAGCGCCTGGGGCAGAGGCCAAGGAGCCATCCCCAGCGCCTGGGCCATCTCTGCTCCAATGGAGCCTTGGCTGCGGGAGGGGAAGAGAGAGACAGAGAGGAAGGAGGGGGGCGGGGGGCGGAGAATCAAATGGGCACTTCTCCTATGTGCCCTGGCCGGGAATCAAACCCGGGTCCCCCGCACGCCAAGCCGACGCTCTACCGCTTAGTCAACCGGCCAGGGCTGGAATTTAGGATTTTTAAAATAGGAATGGGGAATATGTTCTAGGCAAAGAAGACGGATTGAGCAAAGTTGGAGAGTTTGAATGAAAAATGGATATCTTAGAAGTAAATTAATTTGTATTGAGCAGTGTTCTTAGGATATAATAGAAGATATGGAGGGAAAGTAAAGGGGGGATTTATGGCTTCTTAAATGTTGAGTTAAAGTGGTTTGACTTTTATTCTAAGGGTCAGTGGTCCCCAAACTTTTTACACAGGGGGCCTGTTCACTGTCCTTCAGACCGTTGGAGGGCTGGACTATAAAAAAAACTATGAACAAATCCCTGTGCACACTGCACATATCTTATTTTAAAGTAAAAAATCAAAACGGGAACAAATACAATATTTAAAATAAAGAATGCCCTGGCCGGTTGGCTCAGCGGTAGAGCATCGGCCTAGCGTGCGGAGGACCTGGGTTCGATTCCTGGCCAGGGCACACAGGAGAAGCGCCCATTTGCTTCTCCACCCCTCTGCCGCACTTTCCTCTCTGTCTCTCTCTTCCCCTCCCGCTGCCAAGGCTCCATTGGAGCAAAGATGGCCCGGGCGCTGGGGATGGCTCTGTGGCCTCTGCCTCAGGCGCTAGAGTGGCTCTGGTCGCAATATGGCGACGCCCAGGATGGGCAGAGCATCGCCCCCTGGTGGGCAGAGCATCGCCCCATGGTGGGCGTGCCGGGTGGATCCCGGTCGGGTGCATGCGGGAGTCTGTCTCACTGTCTCTCCCCGTTTCCAGCTTCAGAAAAATGAAAAAAAAAAAAAAATAATAATAATCAAATAAAATAAAGAACAAGCAAATTTAAATCAACAAACTGACCAGTATTTCATTGGGAACTATGGACCTGCTTTTGGCTAATGAGATGGTCAGTGTCCACCAATGAAAGAGGTGTCCCTTCCAGAAGTGTGGCAGGGGCTGGATAAATGGCCTCAGGGGGCCGCAGTTTGGGGACTCCTGCTATAGGTCATTGCTTTTAACCATAAATCATATGTTCAAATGGTATTGTATCCCACAAGTTCACTGTACCACACTAGAGTTGGAGTAGAGATAGAGGACCTAAAATAACCCTCATACTCAGCTCCCTATAATTTTCCTTGAGCCCCATGAAATAAGGAACTCCATAGGGCTCTGCAGAAAATGAACACTGTTCGTTATAGATAAATGTTAATCAGAAAGTTTTTGAGCAGAGCTAAAGAATATTACATTAAATTATTTGAAAATGATCTGAATATTCAAGACGACTTACTTGACAGGATAGGTTGAATCGTAGTGTAGACTTTCACATTACTTGAGCTATGAAATAATAAGGTACCAAACCATAGGAGAGGGACTAAAGGGGAAAAACTAAAGAGACATTTCAGTGGGAGAAATAATAAGCTATTTTACTAATTAGATATAGGAAGTAAATGAGGAATCAAAGTGAAACAGAAGTATTATTGAACACTGTCTTAAAGGCTTGGTGATAGGTTCTCTGGAGAAATTATGGAAAACTTGGCTTTTGAGAAACTAATGTCTAGTTATAAAAACATCAAAGCAGGCAGATCCTCTTTGGTTTTTGTCTACTTTGCATAGACTCAGGGTTCTGCCAAAGTAACTTTTTTTTCTTTTAATTTTATTTTAAGTGAGAGGAGGTGAGATAGACAGATTCCCACATGTGCCCTGACCATTTGCCAACCCCCATCTGGGGTGGATGCTTGAGTCAGCCAAACTATTTTTAGCACCTGAGGCTGATGTGTTCTAGTGGGCGGTATCCTCAGTGCCCAGGGCCATGCTGGAACCAATTGAGCCACTGGCTGTGGATAAGAGGTAAGGAGTGGGAGGAGGTACAGGGGAGAAGCAGATGGTTGCTTCTTCTGTGTGCCCTGACCAGGAATTGAACCCTGGACATCCATAGGCTGGGTCAATGCTCTAGCCACTGGCCAGGGCCAGGAGATTTTTTTTTTTTAGATTTTTATTTATTCATTTTAGAGGAGAGAGAAGGGGAGAAGAGCAGGAAGCATCAACTCCCATGTGCCTTGACCAGGCAAACCCGGGGTTTTGAACCAGTGACCTCAGTGTTCCAGGTTGACACTTTACCCACTGCACCACCGCAGGTCAAGCCTAGAGTTTTTTTTCTAAACTATTTAAAACTTTTTTTAAAAACTCTTTAAAACTTTATTTTTTTTAAAAGACCTTCAACTTTCTGAGAAATTGAAAGATTATAGTGAATTACTATCATACCCTTCTTGATATATTCACCTATTATTATTTTTTTTGTTTTACAGGGACAGAGAGAGAGAGAGTCAGAGAAGGATAGATAGGGACAGACAGACAGGAATACAGAGAGATGAGAAGCATCAATCACCAGTTTTTCGTTGCGACACCTTAGTAGTTCTTTGATTGCTTTCTCATATGTGCCTTGACCGCGGGCCTTCAGCAGACCAAGTAACCCCTTGCTCGAGCCAGTGACCTTGGGTCCAAGCTGGTGAGCTTTTTGCTCAAGCCAGATGAGCTGGCGCTCAAGCCGGCGACCTTGGGGTCTCGAACCTGAGTCCTTCCACATCCCAGTCCGACACTCTATCCACTGCGCCACCGCCTGGTCAGGCATTCACCTATTATTAATGTTTTGCTACATTTGTTTTTTTTTTTCTTCTCTCTCTGGGTGTTTTAGAAGACAACTTTGTAATAGTGAGAATGATTTGGAGGAAGGCAAGATACTGTTTCACTAATTTATAAATTAGAAATGGAAATCTGTGATAGGAGTGAATAGAAGAGGTTAGATTTGAATGATATTTAGGAGGTAAAAAGGAGCGTTAACTTGGATCTCTGAGGAGAGTGGAAGAAAGAATCAAAGATGGTTCACAGGTTCTAGTTAAGCAGTTGAGTGGGTGGGTATGCTATTCCACTTGTAGAAAAATAAAGGATGAGAGATTTTGTTGGGGAATGATGGGCTCAGTTATGGACAAGTAGGTTTGTGATACCTGTGAGATATTGAAGTAGAGAGACTGCGTGGAATAAAAGTTATTAGCATGGATTCTGGAGGCAGATTCCTTGGGTTAGCATTTCTGGCCATGCAGACTTGGGCAAATTGTGATGCTTTTCTATGTCTCGGTCTTCTCTTATGTAAAATTGAGCATGGTTTTAGGATTTTTCTTCAGTGAGCCCTGAGCAATGTGGGTATAGATTGGGGTCCTGGGTTTGTTCTTGGGTTGAGGTTTTGCCAAGGCAGTGAGCAAAGGAATTTTGGATATACTCTAGTTAAGTGATTGATTAAAGTGATGGTCCCTATTATTTAGGGAAGAAAAAGTAGAAGAGTGCTAAGGTAGAGAAAGGAAAACAGTCAGAGGTGGTTGGGGAATAACCATGTAGTGTGAATAATTAAAAGAATGCCATAAAAAGTTGTGGTCAGGATGTTTCATTTTAATCAAACTGTCAGAATAGTTCTAGTGATATCAAGGTCCAGAATGCTGCTGTGGGACTTGGTCCTGGAAGTGGAATGGATGTGAAGGACAAAGAATATAAGAAACTGAGACTAGAACTTGAGACAAATTGTCCATTGGGAAATTGCTATTCATCTAAGATAACGATAGGATGATTGTTTATACCTAAAGCAGGTTTTTTCATGTTTTTGCAAAACAAAAAATAGTAGAAAAAGAATATAAAAAATACCACTGAAAATAAATGTAATACAAATGGACCTGCTTAAAATTATTACATTCTTTTTTTTTTTTTTTTTTCTTTTCTTTTTTCATTTTTCTGAAGCTTGGAAACAGGGAGAGACAGTCAGACAGACTCCCGCATGCGCCCGACCGGGATCCACCCGGCACACCCACCAGGGGCGAAGCTCTGCCCACCAGGGGGCGATGCTCTGCCCATCCTGGGCGTCGCCATGTTGCGACCAGAGCCACTCTAGCACCTGAGGCAGAGGCCACAGAGCCATCCCCAGCGCCCAGGCCATCTTTGCTCCAATGGAGCCTTGGCTGCGGGAGGGGAAGAGAGAGACAGAGAGGAAAGCGCGGCAGAGGGGTGGAGAAGCAAATGGGCGCTTCTCCTGTGTGCCCTGGCCGGGAATCGAACCCGGGTCCTCCGCACGCTAGGCCGACGCTCTACCGCTGAGCCAACCGGCCAGGGCAATTATTACATTCTTTATCTCATCTTTCTTTCTCTTAGAATTACTGTGTAAGGCCCAGTAATCCAGATTTAAGATTCAAAATAATTTGGTTTGGAGTTAAGAAAATCAGACAGTAGTTAAGTAAGAATTTTAGTAAAAATTAGAAATGCTAATTAACAGTTATTCAGTGTATGTTATGGGGTTTTCAAATTAAATACATTATCATTAAATAAAAAAGCATTAAAAATGTCCACTCCCATGTTTGAATTGAATTGCTTTTATTTGCTGTTAAGTATGAAGGATTGAAGAGTTGTCAGTGGGGAAATTGAGGTCATTTTGGGTTGGATTGTTACTTGCTAATTGTGTGGACTTGAGCCAACCACTTAACAGGTCCTTTTCAACATTAATTTCAAATGTATCTTGAACTGTAGTTGGTTAATTCAGTCAGCTCACTTATTTTGTGTGGTTCTGGGGTAGAAAAAAATGGATAAATGGAGAGAATAGTTTCCAAAGTTAAGTCAGTTGGTGTACTTTCTCTTGCTAAACCTTTTTTGTTACTTTTTAAAAAGAAGTTGTTTAATGCATAGAAAAATGGGAATATTTCTTTGTGGAAACGCAGATGCACCTTTGACTTTGGGCTCTTTGAGTACCTTTTTAGTTGTTACTACAACTGTAAAAACAAAACAGATTTTTAAATCTAAAACCGTAGAACTCATAAAATTTATTTTCATAAAATGAATTGATTGTGATTGTGTCGCCAGTAGCCGCAGCCATCACAGCCATGCACAGGCAGGTTCCCATTAGATCTGAACAGATGGTCAAGAAAGGGGAGCTGGAGGATGGTGGGCCATTCTTTATTCTAGCCTCGCACCCGGCTGGCTGGTGAGAAACACACAGAGGGAAAACACTTCCCTTTCCGTTCAGGGCTCCCAAAGCCACTGACTCACCTGGGTTTTCCTAGAATCAGAGGCCCCCACCAGTCTGTCACCTCTGGTTCCCCATCTGCACACCTCCCTTCTCCTCTCTGCACAAACTGGCTTCTCCTTCAGCACCCTGCCATCTTGGCTTCCTTCCTTCTCTTTCTTCCTCACAAACTTTTCTTGGCACAAAAACCCCTTCTCCAGCAACATTAGCATAACAATGGCCCTTCTCAAGCAGGAAGGTAATTACCAGTTTCACAGATCACATACCTGGACAGCAGCCATTCTTAACAATAAAAGTGAGCAAACTTAAAAAAATCATATTTTACAAACTCATTTGCTCAACAGTGATGTTATTGTTTAATCCAAACAACCAATCAGAATATGAATATAATGCCATGCTAACTTCTTTGAGAGTGTTTTGACATGCCTGTAAGTACTAGTTTTTCCACCATTTTTCCTTGTTATGAAACCTTTTTACTTTATGTTGGGGTATCTTTTGATCATTTTGCATTATTTGCATATTAGATTTCTTCTGTATTTTAGTCCCCAAAGCAGTTAAAGTAATACTAGTACCAATATGATCTCTGAAATTAAGTGATAGAAGTTGATATATGTGATCATATAATTTTTCATAGAAGACTTCAGGAATCTTAAGAATATGTTCTTAGTTTGAAAAAATCTCACAAACTATAGTTTCCCCCTCACTTTTCATAAAAAGCAGTGTTATAGTGATGACACATTTAACAGCATGGAATATTGGAAGTCTGTGCATATTACAGGAGGGCAAAGTAGGTTTACAGTTTGTATAAAAGTAATTAATAATACATAAATTATAGAAAAATAAAATTTGTGTTTTTTTTTTTAATTTAGAAAAAAAATTTCTAGAGCCCCTCGGGGCTTGCAAAATTTGTGTTTTGTGTACTCACAACTGTAAACCTACTTTTGCCCCACTGTACTTTACAGGTTTAGATTTTTATTTAAATTGTTCTGCCCAGTTTTTGGGAGGGAGCATGCCCAGTTTCTTTTGAAACAGGCTGAATTTTCCTTAATACTCAGATTTACCTTTCTCTTTAATCCTTAGTAAATTTTCATCTTAAAATGTTTTTAGGCCTGAGCAGGCGGTGGCGCAGTAGATAGTGTCGGGATGGGACGCGGAGGGACCCAGGTTCGAAACGCCGAGGTTGCTGGCTTGAGCGTGGGCTCATCTGGTTTGAGCAAGGCTCATCAGCTTGAGCCCAAGGTCGCTGGCTTGAGCAGGGGGTCACCTGGTCTGCTGTAGTCCCCCCCCCCCCAAGGCACATGTGAGAAAGCAATCAATGAACAGCTAAGGTGCCACAAGAAAGAATTGATGCTTCTCATCTCTCTCCCTTCCTGTCTTGTCTGTCCCTGTGTGTCTCTCTGTCACACACACAAAAATTGTTTTTAGTTGTGAAAGCAATACATGTACATGGTAAAGAAATACAACGTGTAGTATGGTATACTTCATCCCTAGTTCTCCTTCCCACAGTTAACCATTTAACTTCTGACTACTTCTACCTCTTACCAATATGTGTACTGTGCTTGTTTCTTGCTATTTCAGTATTTGTTGACTCCTGATAATGATGAATTTGACATAATGAAAAGAAGTATTTGCAGTGTTCACAGGGTCCTGAAATTGTGTTAACTTTGGGATCCAGGACTAGGAGCATCCAAAGCTTACTTAATTAGTGTCTAGGCTAAATAAAGAAGTTAGCAATGGTGTGTTCAAGAGAAAACAAATGTGAAAATAAAACAAAAACAAGAGAGTTAAATGTAATTGAGGAAAATTGGGTAATTTCATGGAAAATACTGTTGATTTAAATAGGTCTCTTTTTATAAGTTTTCTTAGGCTGTATAAAGAGAGAAAGTAACTTCCTTAACACTATGTATACTCTTCAGTCATTGTCCATTTTTGCTGCCTCAAGGTGAAGATGTAGAAAAAGTTTTGGATGAATGGAAGGAGTATAAAATGGGAGTACCGACATATGGTGCAATTATTCTTGATGAGACACTTGAAAATGTGAGTGTAATAAAATGAAGGATTTTTAGTGAAATGGTGATCATCCTAATAAAATATGTATTCTCTAAATATCCTAAATTGAGATTTTAAAGTACACTAGATTTTTAGTGCTAAAAGGTCAAATTTTGTCTGCATTCTGTTTCTTAAAATTTTATACATTATAGTATGGCTTATGGTAATGGAGTGTCCCTTCATTGTTGAATAAATACTTTTAAATGGGCAGAATGTTTTCAGACTAGTAGTATAATCATACTTATGGAGGATAATTAAACCAAGTACTATATCAAATTACTGATAACAGTTACTTGAAGTAAGGAGAAAAATACCTTTGACTTTTAGAAAGGAGCATGGGAAAGCAAGACAAGTTTTATTTTTATCTCTGCTTGTTTTGTAGGTACTACTGGTTCAGGGGTACCTAGCAAAATCAGGCTGGGGGTTTCCAAAAGGAAAAGTAAATAAAGAAGAAGCTCCTCATGATTGTGCTGCTAGAGAGGTGAGTTATTATGGTTGCTTCTTTTGTTCACATCTCTTCCTATAATTTCTTTCACTCTTTCTTACTGTGTTATCTCAAACTCTTGTGGAGGGGAAAGGATTGGATTTGGAATTGATAAAACATTTTGGCTGTTATAACCCTTGCTTCACGTTTACAGTCTTAGCTTCCCCACAAGGCACAATTTGAGCTTTTTAAAAAAAATTTACATTTGCCTGACCTGTGGTGGTGCAGTGGATAAAGTGTCAGTCTGGAACGCTGAGGTTGCCAGTTGGAAATCCTGGGCTTGCCTGGTCAGGGCACATGTGGGGGTTGCTGCTTCTTGCTCCCTTCCCTTTCTCTGTCTCTATACACAGGACCTGAGTTTCTTATTTGTGAGATGAAATTTAAAGTGGATAATTTTTAAAGTGTATTCTTAAAATTTTATTAAATCTCACCGGTCAACTGTATCCCACAGTAGTTTCTGAACTATAATACCAGTTGTTGTCTTTATCACTTGCTTTGCATTAATTATATAGAACCTTGTAATAGATTGTGTACTGTGTTTTTATTTATCAGTTTCTTATCATCATTATTATTTTTGACTCATTGTTTTCCTGCAGTAGTGTTCATTTCTTGGTTTAAGTTTGGGTGTAATTATAAGTGAGGGAAAACAGTTAAAATTTTTAGAAACCATTAGTGATTATTTACCATATGAAAATCATGAGTGGTTATTTACTTTGGAGTAGGATGTGACAGAGAATTAAAAATGCTGCATTTTAACTTCAGTATGGAACAGCTTATTTAAATAAGTATTTGCAACATCTTTTTTTTTTTTTTGTATTTTTCTGAAGCTGGAAATGGGGAGAGACAGACAGACTCCCGCATGCGCCTGACCGGGATCCACCCGGAACGCCCACCAGGGGCAACGCTCTGCCCACCAGGGGGCAATGCTCTGCCCCTCCGGGGCAGCGCTCTGCCGCGACCAGAGCCACTCTAGCGCCTGGGGCAGAGGCCAAGGAGCCATCCCCAGCGCCCGGGCCATCTTTGCTCCAGTGGAGCCTCGGCTGCGGGAGGGGAAGAGAGAGACAGAGAGGAAGTAGAGGGAGAGGGGTGGAGAAGCAGATGGCCTCTTCTCCTGTGTGCCCTGGCCGGGAATCGAACCCGGGACTTCTGCATGCCAGGCCAACGCTCTACCACTGAGCCAACCGGCCAGGGCCGCAACATCTTATAGACAAAGCTATTATATACTTACAAGTAAGGGTTTATGCACAATTCTTGAAATTGAAAGCTGTTTAGGGAACAGTTGAGGAATTGCCTCATTCTTTAAGAGCTTTCCCTTTTGTTTCTGTAGTTGTGTGTGTGTTATGTTCTGTTGAGTCAGCTCTGACTCCAGACGACTCTATGAATAAGTGATGTCCACCGTGTCTTGTCCTCTACAGCTCTGTCCATCTCATATTTGGTCTTCCTCTCTTCCTGCTGCCTTCTGTTCCAAAGAACCCTGCCTTCTCATGGTAGCAGGAGATAAAATGGAGCACGTGTAAAGTTTTCCCTTTTATGCCCTCAAACTTTGTAGTCCTCTTCTGAAAGGACAAAACAGGAACCATAGCATACTACTTAGAGGAGTTGATCTGTAGTCCTGTATGTGAAGTTGCACAAGTGCTATGGCAGAGACAGTTGTCCAGGTTCAGAAAAGACAATACATTAAGTGGAATAACAAACTCAGGCTAAATAGAATGAGATCACCTGTCTGTAATTGAATCTTCTTGGGGGAACTTGGAGGAAATCAGGTAAGTACACTTGTAAAACTGGAGTACCCTGTGCCCAACGGGTCTTTTTGTATCTACCGCCAGAACCCTCCTTCTGAGAAGTGTTACACACTATATTGTAGAGTCCAGATGATGCAGAATTAGGATGTTTGTGGTAAGAGAGGCAGTTAACCTGGGAACCGACGCTCCAGTTTTCATTTTGCGTCATCTTGTTTGTTCTCTGGTCTGGGATACTAACATAAAAGGTTGTCTTGTTCATGTGGTGCTAATTTCAGTAATGGCTGTACATTACCATAATTTCTAAGAAAGTAATAAAACTTATTCTTAGGGCTTGGGGAGTGAAAAAAATAGGGCTGTGGAGGATAGGGTGTAAGGATAATCTTGTGGGAGGATACAACCATTATGGAAGGTTATCCATTTTACAGGCAAAGAACTGAAACAGAGCAGTTTATTAACTTGCCCAAGGTCACATAGTGAGTAAGCAGCAGAACAGGGATGTGAAACATTGGTGGTGGGCTCTGGAGTCTAAATGTTCTTGACTACTACAATTTAGGCAGTTATGGAATGTTTGTAAGGGGTATTTCTAAACACACATATGCAGATGAGAACAGAAGGAATTTATGATTTTTAAGTATATATTTTCTAATAAGATTTACCTTTCTGATGTATAGCAATATGAATTTTTTTTTGCTTTTGTTTTAGAGTTTTTGTCTTGCTCTGAGGAAAGCTCAGGTACCCTGAAGAACTGTACTTCTTTAACTTTAGGGAAAAAATTTTCACTTTGCTAATAAGAATTGATCCTAATTCCTAACCTTTCTGATGTAAATAACATCCTCTTTTAGTTGATAAAGGACCTTGTCACAGAAGGCTTGACTTTATATGAATTTTTAGGTTCGAATTTTTAAAGGCAAGTCTTTTGACTTGATTCCGACTTTAAATGCCTTTCTTTGTCATAGAGAAAAGTTTTGGTATTAAGGTAGAGTATTGTTGTATTAGTCTACTCTTGCTGCCATAGACTGGGTGATTTAAAGAAAAAATTTATTTCTCACTGTTCTGGAGGCTGGGAAATTCAGGATCAAGTTGTCTGCTGGTTCAGTTCCTGTTGAGACCTCTCATCCTGGCTTGCAGACATCACCTCCTTACAGGCCCTATCTCCACAGATAGTCATAGTGGGGGTTAGGACTTCAACATAAGAATTTTGGAGAAACACAGTTCAGTCTAGAGCAGTTGCCATGTTTGAATGATGAAAGTATTTAACTAGGTATAGAGTTGCAGTTTGTTGTTCTGCTGCTTGGTGGTGCTGCAGTATAATAGAATCAGCACCATTGGAGAAGAGGGGCCACTAGTGTTAAAGTCTTAGCTGAAAACTAGATTGATTATTCTTTTTTTTTTTCTATAGTGAGAAACTGGGAGACAGAGAGATAGACTCCTGTATGTGTCCGGCCTGGATCCACCCAGCATGCCCACCAGGGGTCAGTGCTCCATTCATCTGAGGCTTAGCTCCATTGCATCTGGAGCCATTCTAGCGCCTGAGGTGGAAGCCATAGAGCCATCCTCCAGCGCCCAGGCCAACTTTGCTCCAGTGGAGCTTTGGCTGCTGGAGGGGAGGAGAGAGAGAGGAAGGAGAGGAGGAAGGAAGGATGGAGAAGCAGATGGGCGCTTATCCTGTGTGCCCTGGCTGGGAATCGAACCCGGGACTTCCACACGCCGGGCCAATGCTCTACCACTGAGCCAACCAGCCAGGGCCTGATAGTCTCTTCTTTTTAGGAGTTTATGTTAGTAGCACATTGTTTCTTTTAATTTTCACCTTATTAACTCATAAGGAGAGATTTCTAATTTTCAGCTCCATTTGTTAGACTTAGACTGATGTCTTAAGCACTTTTTCTTTTCAAGTTAGGCTGTACTAACGTGGATGATTACCCTTCTATTAAGTTACTAATATTTCTACTTGGTTATTAAACCATTTTATTTTGGTTTACTGTAGTTATATTGTTATTTATTTTACCATACATGGCCATCCAGCAGTGTTTCAATCCTCAGTAGCAGAATTTGACACCTCCCATAAGTGCTGTGTGTAGGCTGAGCTTAGAGAACAGGGGCCAACAGCCTTCTCAGGGAGAAAAGGTTGGAATGATTGTCAATAGAGAGCTAATGTCCGTCTTAATTAGTAATTTCCAGTCTTCTTTGACTTTTTTGGTTCGCCTTTGTTAACTGGATTATTTCTGGTCATTTTTTTTTTCTTTTTTCTTTTTTTTGTGGCAGAGACAGAGTCAGAGAGAAGGACAGATAGGGACAGACAGACAGGAAGGGAGAGAGATGGGAAACTTCAATTCTTCGTTGCGGCTCCTTAGTTGTTCATTGATTGATTTCTCATATGTGCCTTGACAAGGGGGCTACAGCAGACCGTGTAACCCCTTGCTTGAGCCAGTGACTTTGGGCTCAAGCTGGTGAGCCTTGTTCAAACCCGATGAGCCCGCACTCAAGCTGGAGACCTTGGGGGGGTCTCGAACCTGGGTCCTCCGCATCCCAGTCTGATGCTCTATCCACTGCGCCACCGCCTGGTCAGGCTCTGTTCACTTTTATTCGGTGAAATAGATTTGAGGGCAAAAACGAAAAATGTTTTCTAGGTATTTGTTGTCAGTTGTGGTAACAAATGATACTAGGCAGTTTACCTTTGGTTTCAAAATTTCATATTATTGCTGCTTACTTGGCAAAACAATGTATTTTATTGTAATGAAGTTGACTATATATTTATATGATTTTGTCTTTGTAAAATTTGTACAGAGGAACTATTGGTTGGCTTATTTCTAGCTCTTCCTGTAGACTTAAAGGACATATAGGTAGAGAATTTCATTTTTCTATTCTGGTGCTCTTTGGTTAGCACTTTTTTATATCTTAGTAGGGATTCTTTTTTTTAATTAAATTTATTTTTTAATTGAGTTTACTGGGGTGACACTGGTTAACTTAATTTACAGGTTTTAGGTGCTCAATTCTATGATACATCTCTACACCATATTGTGTGTTCATCCCCCCACGTTAAATCTTTGTCCATCAACATTTATCCCCCCTCTACCCTTCTTAATCTCCCCCACCCAGCAGTCACCACACTGTCTTGTTTAGTTAGGAATTTTTATCTGATGTTATCTGAGAAGTTAATGCTACTCTCTGTGCCAGGGCAGTTAACTGTGTATCACTACAAGAATGGATTTGATTCACAGAACGTGTGGTATTAAAATTTTTGTCATTGGTGCCTGTACATGTGAGTTATTTAGAAAATTTCCTGGGAAATATTTCATGACAGTGAATACCTGATTTTAAAGGCAAATCTGTCTTTATCACTTTTAGAATCGAGAGGTTATGTCTGTTACTTTGTTCTAAGTTTGGTTGCACAGAGTTTAAAGCTGACTGTGTTAGTATTGAAGACCTTTATATTTTGCCTCATATATATCACTTCTGCCCATATGATTTTTCATTATAACCATTCCCAGGTATCTAAATGGAGCGCTTTTTTCTTATCTGGCAAACTACTGTTCATCTTTAGGTCCTAGCTCAAGTGTAGCCAGCAGAACAGGAATGCTGACCATGACAGCCTTCCAAAGGTGACCACCTCAGCTCTCCCACCTTCCACCCAGGACTGAGTCAGGCACCCTGATTCTGGACTAAAATAGCACCACCTGCCTTTTGACACATATATCATACTACAGTTATTTTTTCCTTTTTAGACTGATTCCTTAAAGACAGTGCTTTACTAGGATAGTATGCACCAGTTGTTAAGCTCACAGTATGTATTTGAAAAGAACTAAAAACAAAGAAAGAAAAGAACTCAATATTAATTACATGTGACTCCTAAAAAAGTATACTAGAGTGAGGTAATTTCAAGCATGGAAAAAAAAATAATAGATTCACCTATTAATATTTTGCCGTGTTTGCTTTATTTTGATATATGTGTGTGTGGTTTTTATTATTGTTGAATAACTTAGGAGTAAATTGAGACATAATGCCCCTTAAACCCCCTTATTGCTTCTGCATGGAAATTTTAAGAACTAGCAAGTTCTCTTATGTAATTACCAAGTGTAGTTATCAAATTCAGGAATGTAACATTGATAGGTGCTGTCATCTTATGGGGGGTTCTTACTCAGATACTAAGTGTCCCATTGTAGTGCTTTTCAGCAGTCTCTACCTCCTCTCCACTCAGTAACCCATTCAGGCTCATGCATTTTACAGTTTGTAACACAAAAGTAACAGACTCTGTTCATAAGGAATTTAGATAATAGTTTATTTTTAGCATAGTTTCTAATTATTATTATACTGACTTACCTGACTATAGTTATTTCTGATTATAAGGTATTGTTAAAGAAGGGAGCTAAAGGGAATAACTGTAAAAACAGAATTAAGAACCATACAGGGTGGGGCAAAGTAGTAGGTTTACAGTTGTGAGTACATGAAACAGTTTATTTATTATTATTTATTCATTATTATTTTCCATATGAACAACTGTAAACCTGCGTTTGCTCCACCATGCATAAAAATCATTTTTAAATTTTTTCTGTTGGCAGCTAAAAACCTGAATAGTACACAAATCTTAACAGTTTATCATTTCTGTGTATTTACATACCTGTAACACCACCACCCTGATCAAGATATAAAGGATTTCTAGCACCTTAGATTCTTTCCTTTCTCTTTTTATTCAGTACCTATTTTTTCCTATACTTCCTGGAGGGAGACGACTGTTTAGAAAACTTAGGAGTGTATAGAAATTGTGATAGAAATGAGTTAGGTGTTCTGGAGGAACTAAATTGGCAGTCAGAGACTACACCTGATAGAATTACTGCTGTTCCTTTATTGAAGAAGGTAGGAAGAAGTACATGAACAGACTAGACAAAGAGGGAAGAGACAAAAACAATGGGTAGAAAGAGCTGCTCCCTCACCCATACCTTGTAAGAGATTCAGGCTTGTCCCACTGGTTGATTAGGAGATGCTAAAAATAGAGTGATGGAGAGAACTCCAGCGTAGAAGACCCACTGTAGTTTTTAGCTACTGAGAGTCCAAAGTCGTTTTGATTTTGGGGTGAAGTGAATAAGGACATTGTTAGAGTAATATGTTATTTAAAGGAGAACTTTAAGGCTAGAAGAGACCAGTGTTGTTGTGTTTTTTGATTTTTTTTTTTTTTTGTGACAGAGAAAGAGGGACAGATAGACAGGAAGGGAGAGAGATGAGAAGCATCAGTTCTTTGTTGCGGCACCTTAGTTCATTGATTGCTTTCTCATATGTGCCTTGACCAGGGGCCCAGGGGCCTTCAGCAGACCGAATGACCCTTGCTCGAGCCAGCGACCTTGGGTCCAAGCTGGTGAGCTTTGCTCAAACCAGATGAGCCCGTGCTCAAGCTGGCGACCTTGAGGTTTCAAACCTGGGTCCTCCCTGTCCCAGTCTGACACTATCCACTCTGCCACCGCCTGGTCAGGCAGTGATTTTTAAATTTTAAACTGAAGCCCCATATTTAATCATGGTAAGCATGGCTTCTTTGGTTGAAGAAAAGGTGAGGGTTAGACGCAACATTAATTCCTAAAATTTGTGTTCTCTCAGTTCTTCCTCTCCTAGCCTCTGAGACATTACATAGGAAAGGCAGTTTTAGAACCATTAATCCAGTTCACTAGTTTTTAGTTCTTTCACGTGTATAACTTTCCCCAAATGTGGTTATAGCTGTGCTTTTGAAGTCTGTCCATTTAAATGTTAGTATTGTTCACAATTCAATTTCATGTTTGAAAAATGGTTTTATTTTTGTAAGACTTTTTTTTTTTTTGTATTTTTCTGAAGCTGGAAACGGGGGAGAGACAGTCAGACAGACTCCCGCATGCGCCCGACCGGGATCCACCCGGCACGCCCACCAGGGGCGAAGCTCTGCCCACCAGGGGGCGATGCTCTGCCCCTCCGGGGCGTCGCTCTGCCGCGACCAGAGCCACTCTAGCGCCTGGGGCAGAGGCCAAGGCGCCATCCCCAGCGCCTGGGCCATCTTTGCTCCAATGGAGCCTTGGCTGCGGGAGGGGAAGAGAGAGACAGAGAGGAAGGAGGTGGTGAGGGGTGGAGAAGCAAATGGGCGCTTCTCCTATGTGCCCTGGCCGGGAATCGAACCCGGGTCCCCCCCACGCCAGGCCGACGCTCTACCGCTGAGCCAACTGGCCAGGGCCTTGTAAGACATTTTAACGGGAGCTCAGTATACATATAGATTTATAGATCCTGTGAATAAAATCCATATGTGGTCCCTAGTGATATACTTTCCACACATCGGGAACCACTGATATATTCTAGCATCTTAAGGTACTGGACCCAGTTACAATGTGTATGTAGGGATTTCTTCACACCAGTAAGCAATTTTTGAACATCAGCTGCATGTCCTATATTTCAGCTCAATTCTAACATGATGAACCCAGAAATAGCAGCATATTCCACAGGTTAAGGTCTCAATCCCAAAAGACTTCACTTCAAGGTTGTCACCTGTGATTCTGACCAACTGCCTATAGATTGAAGGTTCCAACGACCCCTTCCTTGGTTTTGATTAATTTGCTAGAGCAGCTCACAGAACTCAGAGAAACATTTTCTTACAAATCACTGGTTAATTAGAAAAGGCTATATCTCGGGAACAGCCAGAATTAGAAGAGGCAGAGGGCAAGGTATGGGGAAAGGACATGCAGCTCCCGTGCTTTCTAGAGCACCACTCTCCCAGATCTCCACATGTTCAGCAACACGGAAGCCCTGGGAACTCTGTTTCTCGTGTTTCTGTGGAGGCTTCGTGACTTAGGCATAGTTGACTAAATCCCTGGCCATTGATGAATGAGCTCAATCTCTAGCCTCCTTTCTGGAGAGTTTCAACCCTCACTCACTTGGTTGGTTCTCCTGGCAACCAGCCTCCATCCTCTCCTGTGGTTTAAAAATAACTTCATTATGGCTCTGGCAGAGCGACGCCCGGGAGGGGCAGAGCATCGCCCCCTGGTGGGCGTGCCGGGTGGATCCCGGTCGGGCGCATGAGGGAGTCTGTCTCTCTCTCCCCATTTCCAGCTTCAGAAAAATACACCCCCCCAAAAAACCCCTTCATTAGCATAACAAAAGACACATTTACTGCTCTTATCACTTAGGAAATACCAAGGGTTTTGAAACTGTACAGAAAGGGGGAGGAAGACTAAATAAATACATAATTCTTATTACAAATTATAATATCCAACATCCCCTTCATTGACTATATGAAGAAAAACTTAGGCTCATATATGTGAATAGTTTTTCCCACAAACGGTTCAGGAAGGCAGAGATAGAACTAGACCAGAGGTAGTCAACCTTTTTATACCTACTGCCCACTTTTGTATCTCTGTTAGTAGTAAAATTTTTTAACCGCTCACCGGTTCCACAGTAATGGTGATTTATAAAGTAGGGACGTAACTTTACTTTATAAAATTTATAAAGCAGAGTTACAGCAAGTTAAAGCATATAATAATAATTACCAAGTACTTTATTTCGGATTTTCGCTGTTTGGCAGAATAAATCTTTATAAAACAACTTACTACAGTTAAATCTATCTTTTTATTTATACTTTGGTTGCTCCGCCAGCGCCCACCATGAAAGCTGGAACACCCACTAGTGGGTGGTAGGGACCAGGCTGATTAATTACCACTGAACTAGACCCTTAAAACATAAGCAAATTTTAATGAACTGGAGATCTAACAGCAAAAATTGAAAATCATCTGAATTTATTATTTCCAGGTCTTTGAAGAAACTGGCTTTGATATCAAAGATTACATTTGTAAGGATGACTACATTGAACTTCGAATCAATGACCAGCTTGCTCGTTTGTACATCATTCCAGGAATTCCAAAAGATACAAAATTTAACCCGAAAACCAGAAGAGAAATTCGGGTATGAGATTGAAAGTAATTTCAGGTTGCTGAACAGTATCCCAATTCAGTGAAGTAGGAAATTGCTTTTAGAAACTCCTGTATTATAATTAATTAAATGTATTATTTTCTGCTTGTGTTGCAGAACATTGAGTGGTTCTCCATAGAGAAATTACCCTGTCATAGAAATGATATGACCCCAAAATCCAAACTTGGTTTGGCTCCTAACAAATTTTTTATGGCTATTCCCTTTATCAGGTATGTTCATATTTCTTGAAATAAAAATACTAACCATCATAATTCTGATACTCAGTTTCTTCATGTAGCCAAGTTTTAAAAGTGAATCCTTACTGTTTCTGTAGACCATTAAGGGACTGGCTCTCTCGAAGATTTGGAGATTCCTCAGATAGTGACAATGGATTTTCCTCAGCTAGTAGCACACCTGTTAAACCCACTGTGGAAAAATTGAGGTAAAGAAGTATATTCATAGGATTCTGACTTTCTGATAGTTTTTAATATAATAGTAACATTTTGCTTCTAAAGTTTGCAGAACTGCTAGATTCCTCTATAGGGACTGTTTTGTAACTGGTTTCACAGAACTTTTATTATTTTTTTTGAAGGGTTTTATTATGAAATGAAAAAGGTTATCTGGAATTGGGAAGGAGCTTCTGGGCACATTTTTAAAAAGTATACTAAAGGGGGTACCTACTCTTCAGATGGATAGATAAAAGTGGAAAAAAACCTCTTCTGTGTGTGTTTCCACTGTTACTTCTCTGTTCTTATATTCTACTTTAGAGATAATCGAGTTCCTGAAGGTGGTTGATAGAGGATATGTTGAGATCTTTTTGTGTGTAGAGGATGAAGGATGCTGGTATATAATTTGTTCAGAAAGAACTGTGAAGACTTGGATGGGCCTCTTTTCTTTCCCTAGTATAGTGGTCGGCAAACTCATTAGTCAAAAGAGCCAAATACCAACAGTACAACGATTGAAATTTCTTTTGAGAGCCAAATTTTTAAAACTTAAACTATATAGGTAGGTACATTCCTTATCGAGGGAGTGCCCGCACGTGGTATTTTGTGAAAGTGCGGCATGTGGCTTGCGAGCCGCAGTTTGCTGACCACTGCTCTAGTATATTATTAAGAGTGACTATTACATGGATGTAAACCACAAAGAACATTTTTAGTTGGAACATAATATGTAGTGTCTGAATCATAATTACAGAGTAGGCTGAGTTAATAATTTTGTTCAGTAAGCATATATATTTGCAATCAGCTTGTTAGAACCTTGCCTATGTTAGGTTAAGAGAGTTGCTTTTGACATTTTTTTAAATTTAGGTGTTCTGTTTTTATCCTAGAGCTTCAAAAGTTAAACAATAGAAATAAACCACATCGACAGTGAATATATTTTAAACACATAGACAATATTCCATTTTAGTTGGGTTTTATGAGGATAGGAGCTTGAACTAAATGTCATTTCTACCTTTTAGAATCTGTGGTTATAATCACCAAATTATATACCACTAGATACAAATAAAACAGTTTAAAAAATACAGAGTAGAGAAGAGTGCAGTCAGTTTTGAAAAGATAGTAAAAAGTTATGAAATAGTGATATTTGAAAAAAATTATGTGACCGTTCATGTTTGGAAAAATCTATTATAGTATGATATGACACCCGTATCTTTTAGTCCTAGGGTATGTGGTCTTAGAGAGTAGAATAAGGAGATAATAAACCAACTTCTTTAACCAAATTTGAGGTTTCTTATGGAGGATAGTATGTGTTTTTAGTATATAGACTAATGTCTGTAATGATGAGTTGAATTTTTTGAATTTCGTGTAAGAGTTGAGAGGCTAAAATTTTACTGTAATTTTTAAGAGAAAGGGGAAGACTTCTGAAATACTCAGTCTCATGATATATATAGTTCTTGAGGTTTGTGACTATTGCATTGTCATCTAAGTGGTACTGTAGAACATGTTTTTTTCTCTTGATTACAAACTAGTGCCTGAGTACAATCTTTTATAATCGAATTCTTGCATAAGAATTTGACAGGATCTTCATTTAATTTGCTCAGCTATTGTCTTCGGCCCCTTGTTTTTTGCTTTAGAGTATAGCTTATTTTTTCATATCTTCTTCCAACATGGATGGGTCCATAACTGACCTGTGTAGAAACAGATTCTGTACTTTAAACATGCTGGTAAAAATGTGAATTGTCTGTGCTTTTAAGAAGAAAAGTCCACTTATGTTTGTTTCAACTAAATTTAGGCAGAATTGCTTTCTTCACATTTTTAAAAGTTTAATTATTTAGAAGGTAGAGGTGGTATGGATAGTTTAGAGAAGTGTGGAATTAAACATAACATTCTTAATTCATTCAAGACATACTGAACACCAGACACTCCTTTGCATGTTGGATCTAGTAGACAAAGCAGACTTAAATTCCAGTACGGGGCGATAGACAATAAATAAGAAAGTAAAATTTTTAGTCTCTAAAATAAGCTATCAAGGTATTAAAAGACCTGTAAGTGAAAATTTTCTGACCTGATTTTTATTTTTTAAATTTTGGTTTAGTCGAACGAAATTCCGCCACAGTCAGCAGTTGTTTCCTGAAGGTTCTCCAGGTGACCAGTGGGTAAAGCACAGGCAGCCACTGCAGCAAAAGCCATATAATAATCATTCTGAAATGTCTGATCTTTTAAAAGCAAAGGTGAGTGATATATATTTATAGAATTTCATAATTTTAGATTATTTGACTTGAATGTATCTGACTTGAGGAGTGACAAATTAAGTTATAAGATCTCTGAATGGTTGATGAAAGACTATTATGTTCCTGATTTGTGATTTGAAGCAGGGCTGAGACTCTTAACATTTAAAATTTTGCTATAAATCCAGTATAGAAAGTAACAGATTAACATCTGACTTTGGTATATATACTACTATGAAAAGGTCATTA
This sequence comes from Saccopteryx leptura, assembly GCF_036850995.1. Lineage (NCBI taxonomy): Eukaryota > Metazoa > Chordata > Mammalia > Chiroptera > Emballonuridae > Saccopteryx > Saccopteryx leptura. The sequence goes on from NC_089506.1 coordinate 170,380,510, forward strand.
GCCCTGGCCGGTTGGCTCAGTGGTAGAGCGTCGGCCTGGCGTGCAGAAGTCCCGGGTTCGATTCCCGGCCAGGGCACACAGGAGAAGCGCCCATCTGCTTCTCCACCCCTCCCCCTCTCCTTCCTCTCTGTCTCTCTCTTCCCCTCCCGCAGCCAAGGCTCCATTGGAGCAAAGTTGGCCCGGGCGCTGGGGATGGCTCCTTGGCCTCTGCCCCAGGCGCTAGAGTGGCTCTGGTCGCAACAGAGCGACGCCCCGGAGGGGCAGAGCATCGCCCCCTGGTGGGCAGAGCGTCACCCCCTGGTGGGCGTGCGGGGTGGATCCCGGTGGGGCGCGTGTGGGAGTCTGTCTGACTGTCTCTCCCCATTTCCAACTTCAGAAAAAAATAAAAAAAAAATAAAATAAAATAAAAAAAAAAAAGAAAAGGTCATTACTGTGTTGTATTTCTAGTCTGATTATATGACAATTTATCCTTTTTTTTTTTTTTTTTTTAAACAGAGACGGCACGAGTCAGAGAGAGAGGGATAGATAGGGACGGACAGACAGGAACAGAGAGATGAGAAGCATCATCATTAGTTTTTCGTTGCGACACCTTAGTTGTTCATTGATTGCTTTCTCATATGTGCCTTGACTGTGGGGCTACAGCAGATCAAGTAACCCCTTGCTCAAGCCAGCGACCTTGGGTCCTAAGTGGTGAGCTTTGCTCAAACCAGTTGAGCCCGTGCTCAAGCTGGAGACCTCGGGGTCTCGAACCTGGGTCCTCCGCATCCCAGTCGGACGCTCTGTCCACTGCACCACTGCCTGGTCAGGCTTTTTTTTTTTTAATTTTAATTTTTTAGTTACAGTTGGCATAAAATACTAGTTTCAGGTATGTAACAGTGATTATACAATTATATAACTTATAAAGTGGTCACCCTGATAAGTCTATGACTATTGAAGACCCTTTATATTATTTTCCATAGGGGCTGCACTAATTTACAATCTCAACAACAGTGTATGAGGGCTTCTTTTTTTGTACATCCTCTCCAATACTTCTTTATCTATCTATCTATCTATCTATCTATCTATCTATCTATCTATCTATCATCTATCTATCTAGAGAGAGACAGATGGATAGTCAGGAAAGGGGAGAGATGAGAAGTATCAGCTTGTAGTTGTGTCACTTTAATTGTCCATTGATTGCTTCTTATATGTGCCTTGATTGGGGGGGGGTGTCCAGCCAAGCCAGTGATCTGTTTCTCAAAGCCGGTGACCTTTGGGCTCAAGCACCTTAGTTATTGAGTGCTTTCTCATATGTGCCTTGATTGGGGGGCTCCAGCTGGTGACCCTGCGCTCAAGCCGGTGAGCCTGTCTGTGCTCAAGCTGAATGAGGCTGTGTTCAGCTGGTGACCTTGGAGTTTGAACCTGGGACCTCAACATTCCAGGATGATACTTTATCCACTTTACCACCACAGGTCAGACTTACCTGGTCATTTTAAGGCTGCTGTTTTCTTGATTATCTGTTTAGATGATGTATCCATTGATGTCATTGAGTTGTTAAAGTCTCTTCTTACTGTCTTGCTGTTGATCTGTCCCTTTATGTCTGTCAATATTTGTTTCATATATTTCGGTCCTCCTATGTTAATGTGTGAAAATGTTTACAGGGGTTATATTCTTTTGTTGGATTGATCACTTCATCATTATGAAGTATTAATCTTATTATAGCCTTTTAAAAAGTCTTAATAGCTTTTGCTTTGAAGTCTATTTTGTCTGATAAAGGTATTAGAACCCCAGCTTCTTTTTCTGTTTCCATTTGCATCCCTCAGGCTGTATATGTATTTTGACTTTAAGTGGGTCTCTTGTAGGTAGCATATGTTCCGTTCTTGTTTTCTTATCTCTTCAGCTACCCTATGTCCTTTTTTTTTTTTTTTGCACATGTGAGGGAGACAGGGACACACAGACAGGAAGGGAGAAAGATGAGAAGCATCAATTCTTTGTTGTGGCACCTTAGTTATTGCGTGCTTTCTCACGTGCCTTGACTGGGGGCTCCAGCCAAGCCAGTGAACCTTTGCTCAAGTCAGTGACCATGGAGTCATGTCTCTGATCCCAGGCTCAAGCCATTGACCTTACACTCAAGCTGGTGAGCTCGTCTCAAGCCATTGACTCTCGGGGTTACGAACCTGGGTCCTCTATGTCCCAGGCTGATGCTCTACCCACTGTGCCACTGCCTGGTCAGGTTATTCTATGTCTTCTGATTGGAGTAATTTGTGTACATTTAAAGTGATCAGTGATAGTTATGTAGTTGTGCCACTTTACTATATTTATCGTTTTTTCTTTTTTTAAAGATTTTATTAATTGATTTTAGAGGAGGGAGGGAGAAAGAAAGGCAGGGGCGGGGAAGTAGTGGGAAGCATCAACTCATAATTGTTTCCAGGTCGACGTTATCCACTGCACCATCATAGGTCAGGCAATCTATTTTTCTTCTAAAGGAAAAAAAAGGGTGGTTTGGTGATGATGAACTCCTTTAGCTTTTTCTTGTCTGAGGATTTTTTGTGTGACAGACAGTGAGAGGGACAGACAGACAGGAAAAGAGAGAGATGAGAAGCATGAATTCTTTGTTGCAGCACCTTAGTTGTTCATTGATTGCTTTCTCATATGTGCTTTGACTGGGGGGGGGGGGCTACAGCAGACCGAGTGACCCTTTGCTCAAGCCAACGACTTTGGGCTCAAGCTGGTGAGCCTTGCTTAAACCAGATGAGCCCATGGTCAAGCTGGCAACCTCAGAGTTTTGAACCTGGGCCCTCTGCGTCCCAGTCAGACACTTTATCCACTGCACCACCACCTAGTCAGGCTTGTCTGGGAATTTCTTTATCTCTTCTAAGTGCTGCCAGGGGTCATCAAACTTTTTATAAAAACCGCCCACTTTTGCAGTGCTGGTCAACCTGGTCCCTACCATGCAACCAAACAGCACTGCGATTGGCCCATCATGAAAGCTGGAACGCCCACTAGTGGGCGGTAGGGACCAAGTCTACCAGCACTGCAAAAGTGGGCGGTTTTTATAAAAAGTTTGACGACCCCTGCGAGCCATCTTGATTGTGGGTCCTTGCTTTTCATCCCTTCTGGCATGCAAAGTTTCTGTTGAGAAATCAATTGACAGTCTTGTGGGAGGTCCCTTGTACATATCTAACTGCTTTTAAGATTTTTTTTTTTGTCTTTAACTTTCATCATTTTTATTTATAATGTGTCTGGGTGTAGGCTTCTTTGGGTTCATCTTGTTGGGGACTGTGTGCGTCTTGGACCTGTGTGTCTATTTCCTTTGCCAGGTTAGATAAGTTTACAGTCATTATTTTAAATAAGTTTTTAATTCCTTGCTCTCTTTTCTCCTCTGGTACCCCTATGATGCAAATATTGTTGTCCCAGAGGTCCCTTAAACTGTCCTCATCTTTAAAAAAATTTATTTTGGCCTGACCAGGCAGTGGCGCAGTGGATAGAGTGTCGGACTGGGATGCCGAGGACCCAGGTTCGAGACCCCGAGGTCGCCAGCTTGAGCGTGGGCTCATCTGGTTTGAGCAAAAGCTCACCAGCTTGGACCCAAGGTCACTGGCTTGAGCAAGGGGTCACTTGGTCTGCTGAAGGCCCCACAGTCAAGGCACATATGAGAAAGCAATCAATGAACAACTAAGGTGCCACAACAAAAAAGTAATGATTGATGCTTTTTATCTCTCTCTGTTCCTGTCTGTCTGTCCCTATCTATCCCTCACTCTGACTGTGTCGCTGTCTCAGTGAAAAAAAAAAAAATTCTGTTGATTTTAGAGAGGAAAGGGGTGGGGGAGAGAGAGAAAGAGAAACATCAGTTTGTTGTTCCATTTAGTCATGCGTTCATTGGTTGATTCTTGTATGTGCTCTGACCCAGGATCAAACCCAGAACCTTGATGTATTGAGACAATGCTCTAACCCACTGAACTAACTGGTCAGGTGGTCAGGGCAAACTGTCCTTATTTTTAAAAATTCTTTTTTCTTTACGTTGTTCTGATTTGGTGGTTTTTGCCGATTTGATCTTCTGCCTCATTTAATATGTTGATTACATCTAATGTATCCTTCGTGTCAGTATGGACTGTATTCTTCATTTCTGACTGAATATTTTTTTTATGGCTTCTATCCGGTTGTTGAAGTTCTCATTTATTTTTCTCTGTTCATTGAACATACTTATTACCAATGTTTTGAATTCTATGGTAGCTTGTTTGCATCCATTTTGTTTAGAATTTTTTCTGGAGTTTTCTCCTGTTCTTTCATTTGGAACTTGTTTCTTTGTCACCTTTCTTTGGCAGCCTCCCTGAGTTTGTTTCTATGTATTAGGTAGAGCTGCTTCGTCTCTCAGTTGTGGCAGAGGGTCTTTATGTAGTAGGTGTTCTGTGGATTCCAGTGGTGCAGTCTCCCTGGTCAGGTGCTCCAGGGGTATCCCTTATGTGGGTTGTGTGTGCTCTCGTTGCAGTTAAGCCTTGACTGATGTTGGCACATTGGTGGGTAGGATTGACTTGGAGTGCTAGGCTGTGAGGCCTCGCCATGACTGCAGTGGATGAGCTGGTGGAGTCGGCTTTAACAGGGCTCTGCCTGCCAACTCTGTGTTTTGGGTGTGTTGATATGGTCACCTCTTAGGAGCTACAAAGAGATGTGTGGGTTTTTGTTTTTGTTTTTTTGCCTATGTTGGGCTTTGAAGTGCCTGGGAGCGGTGATGCTGTGCTTTCTGCCATTGCTACTGGCTCTGGGCACTTAGCAAGAGCTGAAGGGTATGCTGAGGGCAGCTGCTGCTCTTTTGGGGTTTGTGAACCTTTGAGCGTTTTTAGGAAAGTGTGTCATACAGATGAGGCAGGCTGCTTGTGTGGAAAAGAAGCCACTGAAAAGGAGTGTGTGATCTGGGTGGGGTCTTGGAATCATGCTGGTGGACGGATCAGTGTTAGCCCCTTCACGGAGAGCTCAGGTCTGGCACCGGTCAGAGGGTGAGGGTTTAACAGAGGAACAGTGGCATCTGCCAGCACTTTATCAGGAGAGCTGATCTGACGCTTGCTCCTCTGTCCTCACCCTGAAGCTAGTCAGTTTAGTTCCTCCCCTTGTCCCTGGCACTTTTCTAGCTGCTGCCTCAGTGCTGAAGCTCAGAGCGAGTGAGTGAGAGTATGAGTGTGAGTGAGTCTTTGCTCAGGCCTATAAGATCTTCAGTGCCTCAGTCTCTAGTAGGCTGTGTCCTTCTCAGACACAATCCCTGTGGTTTTTATAGCCAGGCGTTATGGGGACTTCTCTGCCCTGCATTCGTGACCCAGGCTGGGGAGCACATTGTGGGGCTAGGCCTCCTTGCTCCTCAGGGTACCTCTGCAGCCAAGATACTGCTTTCATTTTGTTTGTTTGTTGTTGTTGTTTTTTAGATTTTATTTATTTTACAGAGAGAGGAGAGAGGGGGAAGCAAGAGGTATCAACACATAGTTGCATCACTTTAGTTGTTCACCACTTGCCCGTTTCTTGTGCCTTGACTGGGCAACTAAGCTTTGTTTTGAACTGGTGACCTCAGTGTTCCAGGTCGAAGCTCTACCACTGTGCCACTACAGGCCAGGCTCTCTTTTGTTTTTTTAATCACCACACCATGGTTGTGGGGTCTGCTTATTCTGCATCTCAGCCCCTCCTTCCAGTCTTGGTGTGGTTTCATTATATAGTTAGTTAAAGCTTAGTTTTCAGGTGTTTCTCAGGGATTTCTTTTTTAAGGTTTTATTGATATTTATTTATTTATTTATTTATTGCATTTTTCTGAAGCTGGAAACGGGGAGGCAGTCAGACTCCCGCATGCGCCCAACCAGGATCCACCTGGCACGCCCACCAGGGGGCGATGCTCTGCCCATTGGGGGGGGGGGGTCGCTCTGTTGCGACCAGAGCCACTCTAGCGCCTGAGTCAGAGGCCACAGAGCCATCCTCAGCACCTGGGCCATCTTTGCTCCAATGGAACCTTGGCTGCGGGAGGGGAAGGGAGAGACAGAGAGGAAGGAGAGGGGGAGGGGTGGAGAAGCAGATGGGTGCCTCTCCTGTGTGCCCTGGCCGGGAATCAAACCCGGGACTCCTGCATGCCAGGCCGATGCTCTACCACTGAGCCAACTTGCCAGGGCCTATTTTTTTTTTTTTAGAGAGAGAAAGGCGGGCTAGGGAGGAGCTGAAAGCATCAACTTGTAGTAGTTGCTTCTCCCTTGTGCTTTGACCCCTGGGCAAGCCCAGGGATTCAAATCAGCAACTTCGGCATTGCAGGTTGACGCTTTATCCACTGTGCCACCACAGGTCAGGCTTTTTTTTTTTTCTTTTTTAAAGTGAGAGACAGATAAGTGGACAGGCAGGAGGAGAGAGCTAAGAAGCATCAACTCATAGTTGTGGCACTTCAGTTGTTCATTGATTGCTTATATGTGCCCTGACCGGGTGCAGGGGGTATGGGGGCTCCAACTGAGCCAGTGACCTTTGGGCTTAAGATCATCATGGTGATGATCTTGTGCTCAAGCCTAATGAGCCCACATTCAAGCCGGAGACCTTGGGGTTGCGAACCTGGGTCCTCAGTGTTTTAGGTTAACACACTATCCACTTCACAACCAGTTGGGCAGTGATGGTTGTTTTATAAGTTGTAATTTTGATATGGTCATAGGAGAAGGTTAATACAGTGTTTACCTTTTCTACCATGTTGCCTGGAAATCCTCTATTCTACTCTGAATGGACATTTGGCTATTTCCAGTTAGGGGTTTTTACAAATAATACTGTTAGGAATTTTTTTTTTTTTTTTTTTTAAGGTGAGAGGAGGAGAGACAGTGAGGACTCCCACATGCTTCCTGATTGGGATCCACCCAGCAACCCCTTCTGAGGCTGATGGCTTGAGAGTACTAAGCTATTTTTAGTGCCTGAGGCTGATGCACTCAAATGGAGCTATCTATTCTAGTGCCCAGGGCTGCACTCAAACCAGTTGAGCCGCAGGCTAGGGGAGCAGAGCTGGGGTTGGGGGGAAGAAGACGGTTACTTCTCCTTTGTGCCCTGACTAGGTATCAAACCCGGGATGCTCTATCCACTGAGTCACCAGCCGGGGCTTGTTATGAATGTTAATGTGTGTGTGTCTTGTTTTTTTTTTGTATTTTTCTGAAGTTGGAAATGGGGAGGCAGTCAGACAGACTCCCGCATGCACCTGACCGGGATCCACCCGGCACGCCCACTGGGGGGCGATGCTCTGCCCATCTGGGGCGTCGCTCTGTTGCAACCAGAGCCACTCTAGCGCCTGAGGCAGAGGCCACAGAGCCATCCTCAGCGCCCAGGCAAACTGCTCCAATGGAACCTTGGCTATGGGAGGGGAAGAGAGAGACGGAGAGGGGGAGGGGTCAAGAAGCAGATGGGCGCTTCTCCTGTGTGCCCTGGCTGGGAATCGAACCCGGGACTCCTGCACGCCAGGCTGACGCTCTACCACTGAGCCAACCGGCCAGGGCTTGTGTGTGTCTTTTGATGAACATACACATTCTTTTGGGTCTGTATAACTGACAATTGTTGGATCACTGAATATGGCTATGTTCTTGGGTATATACTGCAAACCAGGGGTCCCCAAACTTTTTACACAGGGGGCCAGTTCACTGTTCCTCAGACTGTTGGGAGGGCTGCCACATACAGTGCTCCTCTCACTGACCACCAATGAAAAAGGTGCCCCTTCTGGAAGTGCGGAGGGGGCCAGATAAATGGCCTTGGGGCCGCATGCGGCCCACGGGCTGTAGTTTGGGCACGCCTGCTGCAAAAATATTCTCAAATAATTTATATCCCTAGCAAAATATATGAGAATTCCAGTTGTGCTATATCCTTACTAATGGTTGGTATTATTTTAACCATCCATTTTGGTGCCACTTTATTTTCATTCTTTTAAAAAATACACTAGATTTATCAAAATTAAACACTTTGTGCATCAGAATACACCATCAAAAGAGTATAAAGATAATCTACAGAGTAGTTATATTTATAAATCATTTACCGGCTAGATATCCAAATATATATAAAGAACTCCTAAACTCAATAGCAAAAAAACAAACAAACAAAAAAAAACACCAAAAAAAGAATTTAACCCAATTAAAAAAAATGACAAACATCCTGACCAGGTGATGCAGTGATAGAGCATTGACCTGGGACACTGAGGACCCAGGTTTGAAATTCTGAGGTCTCTGGCTTGAACACAGGATGAGCTGCAGGGTCCTTGACTTGAGCATGGGATCATAGACATGAATGCATGGTTACTGGCTTAAGCTAAAGGTCACTGGTTTGTGCAAGGAGTCACTGGCTTGGCTGAAGCCCTCAGTCAAGGCACATATGAGAAAGCAATCAATGAGCAACTAAAGTGCCACAACTACGAGTTGATGCTTCTCATCTCTCCCTTCTGGTCTGTCTGTGTCGTCCCCCCCCAAAAAAAGAAAAAAAAAAAGAAAAAAATGGGCAGACAACTTGAATAGACATTTTTCAAAAAAAAACCCCAACCAAAACCAGTATATATTTATGTATATACACACACACAACACACACACATACAAATGGCTAATAAGCACATGAAAAGATACCTAGCATCATTTGTGAGCAGAGAAATGCAAATCAAAACTACAGAGAGATACCATGTCATACCCATTAGGATGAGTATAATAAAGAAAATGGAAAATAACAAGGATGGCAAGAAACTCTCATGCATTGCTGCTGGGAATGTAAAATGGTACAGCTTCCATGGAAAACACTTGAGTATCTTCAAAGAGTTAAATCTAGAATTACCATATGACCCAGCAATTCTACTCCTCGGCATATACTCAAAAGAATTGAAAACAGAGACAAACCAGTCTTAAAACAGAGGTCTTAGCTCTCAGCTGAGGAGGGACTCAAAAAAATAATTTGTGTACTAGTGTTCATAGTAGCATTCCTCTCTCCCTCCCCCCTCCCTCCCTCTCTTTCCCTCTCCTTCCCTTTCCCTCTCCATCCCTGTCCCCCTCTTCCTCCCTGTCCCCCTCTCTCCCTCTTTCCCTCTCTCCCCTCTCCTCTTTCCCTCCTTCCTTCTCTCTCCCTCTCTTTCCTCTTTCCCCCTCTCTCCTCTCCCTCTCTCTGTCTCTCTCTCTCCCCCCTCCCTCTTCCTCCTTCCCCTTCCTTCCTTCTTCCCCTTCCTTTCTACCTTTCTACCTTTCTACCTCTATGATTGTTTAGGTTTTAGGTCTAAACTTAGAGATAATGAGCCAAATTTTTAAATCATCACAGTCTTATTTATTTTATAAAATGAGAATATTAATTTTAAAATGCTACTTATTAATCATTTAAAGCAGATTATAGGCTAACAGTTGATCACATCTGCTGCATATTTCACACTCTTAAGAGCTGTCTGTGGCCACTCTACCTCAGCATTTCCTCCCAGAGAGCTTTTCTTTGACAGTCACATAAGTTTTTCAAACTCATTCCTTTCCCCATCCCATCGTCTTTTAACTCATGCCTTGGAAACAAAATCTGGAAGCAAATGTGGCACAAGGCAAGAGGTGTGGAAAGATTCCTAGGGACCTTGCTTTGTGAAAAACTATCTTCTATAAGAAAAAGTACTGATCAGGTATGGTTCCCCAGTGTTTTAGGAAGATTTTGGGGTGTGCTTTGCTAAACTCTTGATTCAGCCCAGCTTATCAGATTTCATCGGCGATATAGTCTTTGGTCCTGTTGTTACATTTTACTATAGGTTTTTTTTTGTTTTTTTTTTAATTTTTTTTAAATTTTATTTATTCATTTTAGAGAGGAGAGAGAGAGACAGAGAGAGAGAGAGAGAGAGAGGGGAGAGAGAGATGGGGGAGGAGCAGGAAGCATCAACTCCCATATGTGCCTTGACCAGGCAAGCCCAGGGTTTCGAACTGGCGACCTCAGCATTTCCAGGTCAACGCTTTATCCACTGCGCCACCACAGGTCAGGCCATTTTACTGGTTTAACATTTTATTTTCATTGCAAAAACAGAATCAAAATATGAGGGGAAATGGCAGAAAACAGTATCAAGACTCACCTAATCAAAAGAAAAGAACAAATGGGATCCACAGCCAGCCAGCCAAGCAGCAGAATTTCTTGATGGTAAGGATTACTCTTCTCATGCTTAGCAGAGTGTTCCCCGCCTTTAAGAGTGGGGTAAAGGCATTGTCAAGGCAAATCAATTGATAGAATTTTTATGGCATGCAACTGCAGTTTGCCACGAAAAATTTTTTCAGCTACTTTCAATTACAGGTTTGTAGCATTGATTTAATTGTACATCTAATGCTTGCTTTTTTTTATGTAAACAGTTACTTAAATTAATTTTTAGTACTATGAAAACTGTGTAATCAACCCTGCTATCTAGATCCAGTCCTTGGCTATTCAGTCTATATTTTTATTAATAGTCTATATTATTTTAATGAAGTTCAAAGTTTGAAAGAATATTACAATATTTTTTTCTTCAAGTTGCTAGAATTTAAAAAATTAAAAATTAAATTCAGCCAGCATTTTCTAATTAAATTAGGCCCGAAGACAAATACTGTGAGCATTCAAGGGAGTTGACTTCCATTCTTTTAGTCTCTGCTTCTGAAAGCAATTCATAACTAATGGCCTTATCTTTTCTGAGAGCCCTGTTATTTGTATGTTGAATTGTTTTATTGTAGCCTCGTCTCTTTTTCTTTCTTTGACAGTGGGTAATAATAGTAATTTTAAATTTTTAGCAAAATATTTTACCTGAATTACGTGCTGTCCCTAACTTGGGGCTTACTGAGTTCACTAGCAAAGACATGTTAACAATCAGTTTACTGTTAGATTACTTGCCGTTTACTATACTACTCACAAAAATTAGGGAATATTTTATTGCTTCATATTCATTTTGAAATACCCCTAATTTTTGTGAGCAGTATATTACTATTTTTCTTGTCAGATTGGCAAAGATGAAGAGATACTTACTTGTGTATTGTTTTAGTGTAATGACAACACTTAAAAATTACTAACTGGTAGAACCTTCTAGAGAGTAGTATGGCTATATAGAAAGTCTGAAAAACTTCTTGTCTTGGTTCCATAGGAGAGAAATTTAAAGAATATTCACCTTATTACTCTTTAATAATGAAAATCTGGAAAATATGTAAATATCCAAGAAGATAAAATTAAATGCAGTATTATAGATCTGTGTAATAAACTACCATGTGGTCATTAAAATTGATGGTATAGATTTGTATTTATTGAAAAAGAAATATGTTCACAGTATTGCATTTTAAAAGTAGGTATTGCCTCATTGATAATAAGTAAAGTAACTAGAAATAGTATATTTTGTATGTTTGTTTATAGAAATGTGAAAAAAAGCTTCATCCACGAAAACTTCAGGATCATTTTGAAACAGGCAAGTCATTTTCTTTTTAAAATCTGCCTCATGGGATTAGGTTTTGGCCTTATCTTGATTTTACTGTAGTGTGAGGTAAACTACAACAGATAAGCAGAAAGGGTTGCATGTCTGGAGAGAGTTCATGTGTGTGGTCAAGTTCTCTTTTATATACAATTGGCTAAAATGCATTTATTTAAATGGTCAGGGTGAGATTATTTGCCCTTTCAATGTGCTTTTTATTTTCTAAATGTCAAGCCGTAGTGCTGTGGGTGAATATTGCAGATAAATAATTGCTTAAGGGTTAAAGCGGAGGTAGTAGAACCAAGTATTGTGAAAGTAAGGAGACCTCATTCTGTGTGTGTATAGAATATACGTGAGGGTGCACTGGTTCAGAAGGAGGAGCATTCCCCCTTTGGGTGATAGTGATTCACTTTTTAAGGTTTTACTAAGGGTAGCTGTTAGTAAAATGACATTTGGAACTTTTCCATCCTCAGAGTTGGTGTAATCTGATTGGAAAGTAATGCTGTTGAATATAGAAAGCTCTTTGGTAATACTGATTTAATTTGGAGGTACAGTAGACTTTTTCCTTAGGTGCTATTTTGAACTTTATGAAATTCCCTGTGCAGTTAGATATGCATTTATTCACTATCTAATGTAAGGCTTTCATATAAAAAGTCTAAGAAATGAAAAGCATTATAATCATTTTTTGGAGTACTATCTATGATTTAAGCAAGATAAAAGTTATTTTGGAAGAGATGTTTTAACCATAATGTGGAAAGTTACGGTTAGACGTGAGGAAGCAGGAACTACCATTAATTTGGTATAGGTAAGTTACGGGGGTAGAAATTCTCTTAGGATTTTTCTGGCCACCTTGGCTGGTAGGGGTGAGATAGGCTGATGGTTTAAAGTATGTAAGTTCAGAAACATTATCTCACAAAAGCTTTAAAAAGTCTATATTTGGGAACATTAAAAAAGGGCACACTATATACTTTTTTGCTTAGTTGGACATAATATTAGATATATAAAATTTTGAGTTATCTTGAGAAGGAAGTATAAAAGAAAGCTTTGTCCTGGGAAACCTCGTTTCAGACTTTTTGCTTCAGCTTCTTGGTGTCTATTCCAAATACAACTTTCCTAGTCAGACTCCTTCTCTACTTCATACAAAAAGAACCTTGGTTAAGTTGGTGCTTTGTTGCACTGTGGTTTTGAACAATTACTTTTCTTTAGGTTGATACATTCCCTGAAGATGGGTAAGCTCCAAATAAAGCTTCAACTTTATTTTTCTAGAATTGGAATCTTCACAAATCATACATTGTACTTTTAACCTTATAAGCTTATATTTTGATTTCTGTCAAGAAGCTCCCATTATTTTGACACAGAATATAAAAACTGGAGGTAAGCAAAGGTGTGCCCATATTTAAAAACAAGTGAATATTAAGGGTCTTCAAATGCTAGATTAAATGTTTGTGTGGAGATAAGGAATAACAGATTAGAAATTCAGTTGAGTTTAGGGAAAGGAAAATATCTTGGTGGTTCAATTTAGTTTAGATTAAGATTGTGGGAGATAAAAATATGCTGTACCTGATGAATTCTTGTATGACAAAAGGTGAAGGGCAATGTTTTATTTCTTACGCAGTTACTGAACTTATTTCTTTTGTTTCTTACACAGATGCTGCATATGATTTACCTTGCTCTGGTGAAGACCAGTTGCTAGAACATGCTGAGGGACAGACTGTGGCATGCAACGGACATTGCAAATTCCCCTTTTCATCCAGAGCCTTTTTGAGTTTCAAGTTTGACCATAATGCTATAATGAAAATCTTGGACCTTTGATAGCAGCAGATGTGTGTGGAAGTTCCAAGAGCAGAGACCTGTTGCATTTGAGTGGGTGTCTCTCTGAGCCTTACCTTTCTCAGGTGTTTTAAAGAAATGCAGGGAGGCAGTGATATTTCTGAAGAGATTGTGGAGAAGAGAGAGTAGAAAGAAACATGAGTTTGGACTGTAAATGCAGTTTTATAACTTTTATACAGATGTACCTTTTCAGTGTTTGGCTAATGAATTTAAGTCGCTTTTTATGAGGGCACTTTTTTTCCCTGTGATTGTGGTTTTTATATTCTGATCAAGAAAATAATGTTTGAGTTATCAAGTTAATGGAAATGCTGTCTACTCTACCCATTTTAGTGATTGCAATAATGTTTCCTTATATTGAAATTTTAAAAGAAACTACATAATTTATTAAGTGAACGCAAGAGCTGAAATGTCACAGAAGTCAAGATTGCAGGTCAACTTCTTTGGTGGCATTTCACATATTTTCTTTGCTTCTACCTACTTAGGATTTCTAATTCTCCTCTGCTTGAAGTTTTGTTGAAAGGTCATATTTAGAGCCAGCATCTGCTATATAATGTTCATATTCAAAATGAACTCCTAGCACTTCATTAAAGGACAAAGTCCTCAGCCCCTAGAGGGACTGAGTTGGGTGGTGGGGAGTTGCTGCTCTAATCCTGCGTGTGCTGCAGGCAGGCAGGGCCTGTGCGACTGCTGGAGAGAGGGCTGCAGAGCGCATGGAGCCTGGCGCGCAGCCGCCTCGCTATGTCTCCACCTCCTCACCATCCTGCCGCCAGCTCTTTAGTGTTTGCTATACAATGATTCTGTTCTTGTGAAGACATAGTCTATGTTACGGTTGTGTAAATATGAATGGAATATTGACATTATTAGATTTTACATTGCATCTCAGTGTTCATCTGTGGAAACTGATGTTATATTCGGTTCCAATTTGCAGTAGTAGCAGAGACTGATTTGCTTTTATTAGCATGCTGAAACCCCTGGATGATGAAGCTAGAATGGAGGGGTGCAGTTTACCCAAGTACAAGTAACACATCTCTGTAGGGGGGGATCGGAACTTGAAAGTAACCTGCATACCTCACTCCTAGGAATGCATTTTGCTCTTTCAGGATGCTTAAATCCAAATAAGGATGGCAGTGCCCATTTTAAGAAGGATTTCAGCTATAATTGAGGACAATCACCAGGGCTTTAAGTGGGCTTTAGAGTTTGGGCTGCTTCTGACCTCAGTTGAAGGTGCTTCCTTTGTGGGGGTGGGGGTGATGTGAGCATATGCGTGTGTGTGCATCTGTCATGTGGGTTTTAAAAATCATTTTTTTACATGTGGTATCCACAAAATATCTCTGCTTGTAAATTTTATTGTAGAAATCTTTATTCTGTGTAGATAGCCTATTTAATAGGGGTTCTTTTTAACCCATGGGACTTCCAAAAGAAATGCTATTTTAAGGAATTCACTTGTTATTACTTTGCTTTTAGCTTTTACATGGCTTGATTTTAAAGGAGAAATTCTATTTATTGATGAAAGTGTCACCCTCTTGGTGCTAAGCAGGAGAATTCACAATTGCAGTTGTGTTTAGAATTAGGTTATTTATAATCCTGCATCTTTTAATGTGACAAATTTGTGACTCCTTTTGTGACTTTTAAAAGAATGCATTTTATATGATTGTGTTAGGAAGTTCTTATTCTTCTTTCCAGAAGTACAGCTGCTTTGCTTGGGTCTCCTTGAGCCATATTTATAGTTGGTCCCAGCATTCCAGATTGTAAAATTGTTTAGGGAGTGAAAATTTTGTTTGCCTGACAGGTAAATCATTTTCACTCGTTTACTATCATCTGGAAACCATTTAATTTTTAGTGATTTTTTATGTTTTTTTCTTTTTAAGTGAGTATATACTATGGCCAGTCTTTCTGGTGCCTAGAGTTGGATTTTTCAGCTCTCAATACTAAAGCGAAAGAGATTAGCGTTCGTTGTCAGAAGTGTGTCTTCTAATAGTGTTGAGCCTTTTAAGAACCAACAAGCTCTTTTCAG
The DNA here is from genome assembly GCF_036850995.1 of Saccopteryx leptura. Classification (NCBI taxonomy): domain Eukaryota; kingdom Metazoa; phylum Chordata; class Mammalia; order Chiroptera; family Emballonuridae; genus Saccopteryx; species Saccopteryx leptura. The sequence goes on from NC_089506.1 coordinate 170,395,728, forward strand.
TTTCGCTGAGTTAACCATAGTTCAGTGTTGCTGCTGCTGTGCTGCTTCACGTAATGCACTGGGGAACAAAGTGAGGGTAGTGTGGGGTGGGGTTTTGATAACTTGCCGCTTTTAGTTGTCTTGAGATAAAAAAAGTTAAAAAGATGTGAGTAAAGTTTATGTGTGTGATGTGACTGAACTATGCAGAAAATGTGTAAGTTGGATGTATCTGCTTTATGTACACCTGCTCTCCTTGTTCCCTCAAACCTGTGTTTTAGCTTCTCAGTGCTCAGGTTTCCTTGAGAAAGGCCATGATGAGCACAAGACTGAATTTCTCCATTGAGAAATTTCGCATGGTTTGAAGAAAACAAGTGATAAGGAAGTGCGCTGAATATGCAATAATTTACTTCTGTGTGCTGCTTTTTAAGCCAGATGAGAAGAGTAGTTTTGTTGGCTTCATTATGTTTATGTGTTTGAGAGAGAAATAGGTCTTTTAATCCACTTTTAAAATGATCTATGTTTCAGCCTTGTGTGTTCCAAGGTTCAGTGCACTGTGAATCTTTTATTTTTAAAAATAATGTAGGTGCTTTGATATATAACTGTAATGATTCATAAGATGTTAAATCATTTGTTTTTATACTTACCCGTTGTAATCCAGAAGATTAGGGGTATGGTTTACATGCTTTCACAAGTTTTTATTAAGAAATTGCAAGTGAATGGGTTTAGGGTTTCAAATAGTGATGCTCTCTTGAGAAATGAGCATTTGAAGATGTCTGGGTACCTAATAAAACTTTTATGAGCATGGGTGAAATTTGATTGAAAATGTTTGCAAATTAAATTTGATATTCACGCTCATGTAAAGGCAAGTCTCTGCTGTCAGAGAATCTGTAGTCACTGCTTGCTGCTTTGAGCTTTGAATATCCTTATTTTTCTAGTAACTATCAGTACAGATGATGAAGATACATAGCAAAATTTAGCAAAATAAATTCTATGCTAAAAGATTGGGTTGGTACTTTGTCTTTTAGTAATTTGTTCAGTAGTCCTCCCTTATCCACGGTTTTGCTTTCTGTGGTTTTAGTTGCCCACAAGCAACTGTGGTCTGAAAATAAAAAAATGGAAAATTCTAGAAGTAACCCATAAGTTTTAAATTGTGTGCTGTCCTGAGTTGCGTGATACAATCTCATGCTGTCCTGCTGCCTCCAGCCAGGGACTTGCGTCGTCATCCCTTTGTGCAGTGAATCCATGCTGTGGACACTGCTTGCCTGGTAGTCACTTAGCCTCCTGGGCTGTCAGGTCAACTGTCACAGTATCACAGTGCTTGTATTCAAGTGACCCTTATTTTAGTGAATAATGGCCCAAAAGCACAAGAGTAGAGATGCTCTCAACTTGGATATGCCAAAGAGAAGCTGTAAAGTGCTTCCTTTAAGTGAAAAAATATATGGGAAAAAGTATAGTGCATATAGGGTTAGGTACTATCCGTGGTTTCAGGCATCCTCGGGGGTCTTAGAATGCATTTCCGTAGGTAAGTGGGGACTACTGTAATATCAAATAGAAAGGACTCCAATCTAAGTAAATAGCGTCCTTCCACAGGGATTAAATTCTTCTATAAAACAACATATTATGGTGGTCTTTAGAAATGTTCAAGTCTGAGTGCATGTGTGTATTAAAAACATTTCATTATTTATTCTCTCATTTAACTTTTTTTTTTTATCTCCAGTAGTTAACAGTAAGGAACAAAGTCAGTTATAAAAGTTAGCCAAGTTATTTTTCTTATTACTGATACCGTCTCTTGGCTTTTTATATTTTTTGTACCATTGGACTTCCCTCTGCCTGCTCAGAGATTTTTTTTTGAGATTTTGTTTTGATTGACATCTATTGTCTCATTTATTCTCTGAGGAAGTATTTTCTTTGCATATTAATCAGAGTTACATGATCAGATTCATTACTATTTTTCTGATTGAAGAAAAATAAGTGTTACCTAGTAATTTTGACTTGGATTATTTTTTAGCCTGGGGAAGGAGTCATGTATTGCTGTAAACTTTAGATTAATGATAAGCAAGTCAAACTTATTTTGTCTGAAGGTATCAATATCCTTTCAGTACCTGTGTGTAAGTAAACAGGTGTTAGTATAACAACAGCTTTGATAAACTTGTTCCTGATAGCTTGGTAAAGCCAAGCTAGAGTTCCCCATTTTGTATTCTGTCTTAAGACTTTAAAGTGCATTTGTATAGTTGCCAAAAATTCTAAAAGTGAGATTATGATGGGCTTTCTCAGCATCCTTTTCCCTAGGATTGAGTTAGTCTTGAAATTTGTACTCCTGTGTCCTAAGGATGGCAGATTGAAGATGGCCAAGAAAGACTTTGTCCATGCTCTCAAAGTAGAGTTTTGGATTGCAGTTTCAAAAAAAAATTGAGAGGTTATTATTTTAGAACAAAAGTGCCCTGGAGAAGATAGGTATAGTTAATGGACAAAAAGAGCGAAGGAAGAAATTATAGAAGATAAATCAGTTTCGAGTGCTGTTTGACATACTAGTCTAGAAATGGGAATATTGCCTAGCTCAAGCAGAGTCTTAATATTACATGGCCATTATCAAGTGTTTTCTAACTGGATAAAGTTGTATTTCCTGAGTATGGTTGCCAAGCAATCCAGTAAATCTGAAGTAAAATTTCTCACTTTAAAGTTCAGTATTTGGCAGTCTGGTCCTTCCTTTGCTGATACTTTGCAACTCTAGCCATACTGAAGTGCACTGCTTTTTAACAGGGACATAACCGAGAGCACACAGCCATAGTCACTTCACATGATAGCTATATATTTGTCCTGAATCACCATTGATGATGCTAGTTGCCTTGTGACAAACAACATTTACTATTGAAATAGTAGTGTGTGTGTGTGTGTGTGTGTGTGTGTGTATAGCTAGGGAAAATAGTAAAGCTACCTCTCATGCATGGAAGTGGACTTGAGGGGCTGGCTTCCATAAGCTTAGTTGCTCAGAGTTTAACATAAAGTATAAAGACGTATAAAAGAAACTATAATAAAGTATGGAAGTCTTGTTATCTTGAGACATGTACATAATATTTAATCTGGGTTCCTAGGTTAATGAAATAACCAGTTTAAGATATTCCATTTGTCTTGGCTCTTCTGTGTTTAGCAGAGGAGATGATCTAGCTATGGTAGCAGATTGAAAACAAAATTTAAGAGGAACTAACCTTGCCTGACCAGACGGTGGTGCAGTGGATAGCGCATCGGACTGGGACGCAGATGATCCAGGTTTGAAACCCTGAGGTCACTGGCTTGAGCGTGGGCTCATCTGGCTGAAGTATGGGTTTACCAGCTTGAGTGTGGGGTCACTGGCTTGAGCAAGCGGTCACTCGCTCTTCTGTAGCGCCCCCAATCAAGGCACATATGAGAAAGTAGTCAATGAACAACTAAAGTGCCACAACGAAGAATTGATGCTTCTCATCTCTCCCTTCCTGTCTGTCTGTCCCCATCTGTCCCTCTCGTTCTCTCTGTCACAAAAAAATAAATAAATAAAAGGAACTAACATTAACAAGGTGCTTGCATTAACTGTGTAGTGTTGGTCAAGGGTGCTCTGGAGAAGGGGATGCAGTACAGGAATCAGTTGCCTTTGTAACTGTCCACACAGACTGTCTTCTGAGTAGACTTTAGTCCTTTTTGTCCAGTGGTGGAAGAATAAAGCGCTGAACATATAAAGTGGTACCTTGACACATGAGTTTAATAAACTTTAATTCATTTTATGGCTGAGCTCATGACTCAGTTTACTAGTGTGTCAAATCAAATTTCTCTCATTTCAATTAATGGGAATGTAATTAATCTGTTCCAGCCCCTAAAAACCACACGAATTTGTTTTATATGCTTTTAAATAAGCAAATGTACTTTATAAATAACAAATACATATATACATAATAGAGAATGTAAAGAAACACACTGGTTTATGAAGTGTATTTACCTTCAAGGTCAGGCAAAGGGGAAGGAGACTGGCTCGTTTTCATTTCCTGCGCTATCACTTAACATAACTTACTCTCTACACCAGGGGTCTCAAACTCATTCAGCATGTGGGCCGCAGAGCAAGATCACAGCTGTTCGGTGGGCCGCACTAGGTCTACAAAAGGCAACTGTTACGCAACACTTTCCTCACTGCAGTTGAAAACAAAAAATCAGTACAACAAGCACAATCGTACATGCAGTTTACTCAGTGTCACAAAACGACCAGAAACTGTAGTTTGCATCACAACTGCTGTTAACTAAGCTAAGCCCTTAAGAAGGTTTCTGTCCACTCAGCTGAGTGCGTTTGGCAGACACCAGACTGTCGAAGTTAGGCCGGAAGTTGTGTGTAGTCGCAAGTCGCAAAGTTGCTTTCAGATGTTCGTCAGTCAGTCTCGATCGCAATGCTGTTTTGTTGATCTTCATTGTAGAGAAGAATTGTTCACAAACGTATGTACTGCCAAACCGCCAGAATTCTAGCAGCTCTGCAGACTAATATTGGAAACTTTTCTCTCGGAACGGATTTGTAGAAATCTGGAACGCCAACATCAGCGTACTTCTGTTTTAGAATAGTGTCACACTGCAAGTCCAGTAGTTCCATCTGGACTTCTTCTGGAACGCTCTGCACATCAACTGTGAATGGAGTGGCAAAAAGTGCAAAATGCGGTTCCAGAGCCGTGAATTCCTGAAAGCGATGTTCAAAATCATCTCGTAATCTGGTCAACATATCTGCATAGTCTTTCAGGCGTTGTAAATCGACACACCTAACGACTTTAGAGCAGAGAAATGAGCCATGTTGCCACCTGTCAGCTGCCCACAAGGTGAGCTTGCATCTGAACGACTTGATGCGGTCAAACATCACAGTAATCAACTGCTTTGAGCCCTGCAGTTCTGAATTCAGTGCATTGAGGTGTTGTGTGACATCTGTCAGAAAAGCTAGATCCGATAGAAATGTTGGCTCACACAGCTCAGGAACGTCTCTGTCTTTCATTGCCATGAACAATGCTATTTCCTGCCTCAGAGCAAAAAATCTCTGCAGCACTTTGCCACGACTCAACCATCTGACTTCAGTATGATACAGCAACTCTCCGTACTCCGCCTCTAAATCGGCTAGAAATGACACAAACTGCCTGTGGTTGAGACCCCTTGCACGTATGAAGTTTACTGTCTTCACAACAACATCCATGACTTCCTTCAGTTGTATATTTTTGGCACAGAGTGCTTCCTGGTGCAAAATGCAGTGTATGGCTGCAAAAGGTCCGCTCAAACTGAGCCGATTCCGTTTGTCTTTCAATCCGACAACACCAGCCTTCTGTGAACACATTGCTGGAGCACCATCTGTGGCCACTGAAACGAGTTTGTCCCATGGTAGTCCACATCTGTCAATACAAGCTTCCAGTTCTTGAAAAATATCCTGACCGTTCGTCATTCCTGTCATCGGTAGCATGTCCAATAACTCTTCAAAGACGTTGAAGTTTGCGTCGACCCCTCGGATGAATACGGCACAATACGTGGTATCTGTTACACCAGTGGACTCGTCCAGTGCAATGGAATACGCTTCAAAATTCTTCGCAGCTGCAATCAGTTGCTGTTGTACATCGTCGGCTGACTCCGTGATCCTGCTGGCAACTGTGTTTGCAGACAAACTTATACCTTCGAAGAGCATCTTTTTCTCGGGACAAATAATTTCACACGCCTTTATCATACATTCCTTTACAAACTGGCCTTCAGTGAATGGTCGTGACGCCTTTGCTATCATCTCGCTAACAACAAAGCTTACCTTCACGGAATCTTCGCTTGCTGTGTTAACACGTTTAAAAAAGTTTCTTTGGTTGGCGAACGATGCCTTCAAGTGACGGACTTTTTCCTTGCGAATTGTGCCAGTCAGTGCAGCAAACTGTTGTCCATGCAGCGTGTCATAATGTCTACGCACGTTGTACTCCTTGGGCACAGAGATGCATTGCAGACAAATCAGACAGTTGATTTTGTCGCCTACTTGCGTAACAAAATATAAATTTTCCCACTTATCCTGAAACAGTCGTTTTTCATCCGCAGTCTTTCGCTTTTTAGAACACGACGACGACATTATTAAACACGGGGTGGACAGGACCAAAGAAAAATAGACCAGGCCATTTACAGCAACAAACCGCACTCAGCTGCAGCAGCTGCTTTCAGGCATAGCTAGCTTTGCTTTGTCTCATTCCAGAGCAAAGCTATAAATAGGCTATCTGCTATCGCCAGGCTTTGGGCGGGGCATCCACGGGAAAGCACCATAGAAGTAAGTAAGACGAATAATACAGTTTATTATCTAGCTAGGATGCTAGAGAAATGAAAAATACAAGTAGGCCCCTAGGCTTACTTAATTTTATCCAAAATATTTTGAACTTCGTGGATTAGTCTGCGGGCTGCACAAAATTGTTCGGCGGGCCGCATGCGGGCCGCGAGTTTGAGACCCCTGCTCTACACACTTAATGCTACATTTAATTGCAAAATTTAACTTACACACTACATATGATATGTAACTATCGCTAAACTCAATGCTATATTGTTGCTTTGCTTAATCATTGTATGGCTTCCTTCTCCTTCCCCTTCTCTGCTCTTCAAAACTTTTTGGCACGAAAACCCCTCCTCCAGCAAAACTAGCATAACAATGGCCCTTCCCAAGCAGGAAGGTAATTAGCAATTTCACAGACAGCTGCCCAGCGCCATTTTTTTTTTTTAATAATTTTATTTTTTTAATGGGGTGACATCAATAAATCAGGATACATATATTCAAAGATAACAAGTCCAGGTTATCTTATCGTTCAGTTATGTTGCATACCCATCACCCAAAGTCAGATTGTCCTCTGTCACCTTCTATCTTGTTTTCTTTGTGCCCCTCCCCCTCCCTTTCCCTCTCCCTTTCCCCCCTCCCCTCCATAACCAACACACTCTTATCAATGTCTCTTAGTTTCACTTTTATGTCCCACCTACGTATGGAATAATGCAGTTCCTGGTTTTTTCTGATTTACTTATTTCGCTTCGTATCATGTTATCAAGATCCCACCATTTTGCTGTAAATGTTCCGATGTCATCATTTCTTATGGCTGAGTAGTATTCCATAGTGTATATGTGCCACATCTTTATCCAGTCATCTATTGACGGGCTTTTTGGTTGTTTCCATGTCCTGGCCACTGTGAACAATGCTGCAATAAACATGGAGCTGCACGTGTCTTTATGTATCAATGTTTCTGAGTTTTTGGGGTATATACCCAGTAGAGGGATTGCCCAGCGCCATTTTTAACAATAAAAGTAAGCAAACTCAGAAAATACAAATTTTACAAACTCATTTGCCCAACAGTCATTTTCATTGACTTTTGGCTTTTTCTCCACACTTTCCTCGCTTTCACTTAGAGGCCGTTTCAACAGAAACCTTTCCGTGGAAGTTTGTTTGTTCCTCCCATTCACAACGTTCGGCAGGCCATCTAGTGGAGGGTTGTGGAAGCTCGTGATTCAGATATCCTCTTGTGACTTAAAGCAAAAAATCCTGTGAGTGACTGCTTGTCTCTTAAATTGCTCGTGATTTAAAGAGCTCGTGTGTCAAGGTACCACTGTGTTTGCTGCTTTTATGGTAGGAAGATTTCTTGTAGGTGCATGGGTGTTGTTTTAGTTATTGGCTTCTGTCTTTTGTACCATTTGAAGACCTATTTCTTAATCCGTTTTATTGATGTGACTAGCCAGGAAGAGGCCGTTGAGTTCCTCTCCCTGCTCCCTTGCCATCCTTGTCCCTTTTGTAGAACTTTTTTTTCCTTTTTATTTGTGTTGAATACTTATGTCTTATCTGCCACTGTGGGAATTTGGAAGCAGCTATCATATCTTGCCTTACAGAGTTGATCTCTCTGTGACCCTTGGGCCATAAGCACATTGGAGGGCTGTACACCTGTGCTATTTTGAAATTGTCAATATATGTAACTGTCAAATTGGGTTGGGAACAAAGAAGACTGAGTTTGTAGAGTGAAATGGGCAATGTTCTGCTGGTCCTCAATCTTTGAGATCTTAATGTTCTTGGGCTGTGGACTTTTAAAGGTAGAATGTGACAGTTTAACCTGTTTTTAATTCAGTGAATCTGAGGTTCTAAAGCAATCTATAGCTACAAACTGGTGTAAGACATTTGGGGCACAATTCTACATGGTTAGTCATTTCTCAAGGCTTTAAGTATATAGTTAGCTAGTTCTTTGTAAAATGATATCTTGGTTATGCTTTGTGATATTTAGGAATAGACTGGATGGCAGCAAAGTAAAGGTGTTCAATGGCAAATGAAACAGACAGCAATAACTATTCCTTAGCAGTTTGGTTGGCTAGTTGTGCCGATAGTTTCAGAACAAATGAGTAGCCGTGGACTTGCACTCTTAATGTACTTGACGTTTGATACGCACTGACACACAAGCACAGGGACATCTGCGAGGTGCACCCGCTGTGGTCCTGGAGCACTACTGTCTGTGCTTTCCATTTTAGGTTTGTGTTTGGGTCCTGCAGAAGTACACTGCTCACAAAAATTAGGGGATATTTCAAAATGAATATGAAGCAAAAAAAAAAAGCATTTTTTTTTTTTTATTAAACAAGAACATCAGAAAAAAAAGCCAAAGAAAGTTGTTTGATTATCCCTTTGAGCAGTGAGTTTTTTTCATGCTCAGTGACCCCCAAGAGTGAGGTGGTTGTTTTTTTTCTTCAAAAAACGAAATTAGTTCCAGTTATATTAGCTTAATACCATGTTTGTTTGATAACCAATATATGGAAACAACATACATTTGCCTTTTTTTAATGTTGCCTTACACATTTTTAAAATAAAAATTTTTTGTTACGCAATTCTCGCCTACCTCCCATCTGTAAATAAAAAAGTATTGTTATTAGCAGAATCTCAAATATGTACTCGTATCTGATGATAATTCTTGGGACAATGTATAGGTATTTTTATTTATCCCTTACATTTAAAATTTTTTCAAACTGGTATTCCTTAAAACATGGATGCAGGCAAAATGGTTTGTTACATTCAATGCACACCACCCTTGTGTCCCTCTGGTTACGCTCCCTTGTACTATCCTGACATATGAAGCATTTTCGTGGTGGCTTATCCTTTGAGGCTGTTGCAGGGACTGGCTTTGGGAAGTGATGGCAATGTCAATTTTATGAAAAAAAAGTTTTATATACCATTTCATGGTTTTTCTTACATTTCCTGTGAAACGTATTTGCATATCAGCCTTGTCAATCAAACCCATATTCTCATTGTGCCTAACCACACTTAGTGGCGTGGTAATGCTTTGCCCAGTAGTGTAATCACTTTTGCCAGTTTCAATCATCAAGTCCTCATGAATTGAAGTTAGCATGTTGACCTCTTTCTTGTCACGCCATCTTTGAGCTAACATGATTGTAGTATGTCTTGAAAACTCAGGCCTTCCCTTTTGGTTTTTTCTAATGGTACCCCAAGCACCAGTTCCATTTTCATGTAAATATTCAAATTAGGACTTGTATAACAATTGTCAAGGTAGACATTATGGTTTTTGCCTGTGTAAGAAGTAATGTCTTCAACATAGACCCTGAGATTCCAACATTATTTTCATCATACTCAATCTCAGTTTCCTTCCCTCTATAAACTATGTGGTCAAATACAAATCCTGTTTCACAGTCACAAAGAATGAACATCTTTATCCCAAATCTAGGCCATTTAGATGGAATAAACTGTTTTCATTGAAAGCGCCCTTTCCAAGCCACTATGCTTTCATAGATGCACAAATTTCTAAATGGATAAAGAATACACTGATATATATTGTTTTGAAGTGGTCTACCACAGCCCTAATTTTATACAGTCTATCACCTTGGGGTTAAATATTGTTACCACAAAAGTGCAACGGTCGTAGCGTCAGCTGAAAACTATCCAATGACATAATTTTTCCAAAGATTGGCATTTCAATCAAAGAATTTTTTGACCAGTAGTCCTTCAGCCTGTTCTTTTTTATGTGCCCCATCAACATAACGAGCTAGAAAAACATACAAATCTTCTACAGTAATTCCTTTCCACTTGTGTAACTTTGATTTTTCTTTTACTTATGTATTTTCAAGAATAAATTCGTGATAATTATTCATTTCAATCGCAATTTTGCTCAGAAAACTTTTGTCAACAAATTGAAATTTTCAGTCTGTTGTTGTCATCAGCATCATCCAATTTCTGAGAGAAACTATCGAAAATACCTGAATTTGAATTATCAAAGGAGAAATTGTTGCAAGAAACTTTCCTGCAGACATCCACTTTCTCAAAACAGGTGGTTTATCTAGTGTCAAACAAGGCCTTTTTGCTGTGTTGCTGGCTCAGGATCAGAAGAACTTTCATCAGACAGTCGATTATTTCATTGAAATTACTATCACTGCAAGGTGAATCTTCATCATCAGACTGCATTTGTCAAGATACTATGAATATCTTCCGGAGCTAGCCTTCCTGCCTGATGATGATGTGACATCTTTCCTGGGGAAGAGCTGAAAATTTTAGATGAATGAATGATGTATATGTTGAGGAAAAAGCAAAAAATTATAAAAATAAGTGTACCATGTAAGATCCTGAATATTGTGGTATTAGAACCATAACAACATAAAATGACAAAAACCAGCTGTGAATGCAATAAATCCTGTCAACAGAACTGTGGCAGCTACATATGGTATGCATGTCCTCAAGGCCGAATGTAGTTACTAATGTTATGGAACAGGTGGTAGCCCTCTTCAGAGATACTTTACAGTGATAATCGGGCTCACCAGCCCCCAGGATAGATGGCAACACAAGCTACAGTGCTTCTGAAAGGGAGGTGTGCATGCACGCCTTTATGGCTCCAGCTTGGTTTAAAGGCGTACATGAACGTTTGAAATGAGATGCAAACTCAGTTATTGTGGTTGAGTAGCAAGTGACATATTGGTGATGGTGAACAGAAGCATGTCAAACTGGACGAGAGTGCCACACATCGACTCTTCAGTAGGGTGTATGGTCTCCCAAGACTGTCAAAACAGAGTGATGAGGCCTGGATAGGATCAGATCGTCCAGCAGTTCTTGTGGGATCCTCAGCCACTCGTGCTCCAGGGCAACTTCCAGCTCAAGAAGTGTTATGGGAGCCATCGGATGGTTTCCCAGACGTCTTCCCAGTGCATCCCAAGCAATTTCAATGGGATTCAGGTCTGGAGACCGTGAAGGCCAGTCCATGTGTTCAGTTCCTGCCTCCTGAAGCATGTTGATGAGATGCGCACGGTGAGGCCTTGCATTATCATCCGTGAAAAGTTTCCAGTTGCTCCAGCAGAGGGTTACCATTATAGAGTGTAGGACCTTATCTCGATATCTGACAGCAATCAGCGATCCGTTTCTGATGACATGAAGTTGGTACGACTACCAACGCTCATGCCAGCCCACACCATGATTCCACCACCCCTGAAGGAGTCCCTTTCTTGCATGAAACATGGGTTCTCCCGTGTTCCTCATTCATGCCAGATCAGGACACGATGATTATCAGGCTGCAGACTGAACTGTGACTCATCAGGACAGTTGACCGCTCATCACGGGTCCAGTGATGATGCTCATCAGCCCACCTTCTATGGGTTCTACGGTGTTTAGCAGATAACAGAATGCATACCATTGGTCACCAGGCATGCACACAGTCCAACACATTGGAGCCGATTTTGTATGGTCTGGATGCATATCTACTGTCTAGTGCAGTGGTTGGTAAACTCATTAGTCAACAGAGCCAAATATCAACAGTACAACAATTGAAATTTCTTTTGAGAGCCAAATTTTTAAAAACTATATAGGTAGGTACATTGTTAGTAACTTAATTAGGGTACTCCTAAGCTGGCCTTTGTTGAAAACGTCCTCACTCTGAGTGAGGTATGTTCGCTGAAGTCGATCCCTTCCAACTCTCCCATCCACACTCATCTTGTATACTTGTTTCGTCTGTCTCCTTTCGTTCATCCTCTATGTCCACACCATCTCAACATACCTTTCTCAATCCTTGACACTATATCTTCTTTCACTCCACAATGCTCCCTAAAATTAACTTAATAAACTTTAAAGTTTTAAGTCTTAAATTATAGGTACATTGAATAAAACTTGATATCATACTTAATGATATTACTTATTGATAAAATTAAATTGTAAGGTATCCATAAAATTAAATCATGACAGTGACTGACAAACACTAATGTGAACAATGGCCTTGCATCTCCTTGGAAAGTTTGGGTAGTCAGGTTTGCATGTTGTTTTTAATTTTAGGCACGATTCCAGGTTCTCATCAATAAGACGACTTCTCAATTTACTCTTGATAAGATTCATGCTTGAAAATGATTGTTCGCATGAATATGTAGACCAGAATAAGGAAAGAACAGCAAACGCTAGTTTTTTCAGCTGACTCTATGAGTCAGGAATACTATTCCAGGTGTTAAAAGTCAACATATCTTCCTTCTCCAGGTCTTTCAAAGCAGACCACTTGTGCTGTACACTAAGTTCACATTTGTTTTCCTCCTATATTTCTATATCAGCACAAAGACGTTCAAATTTTGAGCTCCACAATTCTTTGTTTTTTAAATCCAGCAATTGCATTTCAAAGTTGCCAGTGTCAGTATTAACCAGAGAAAAATTTAATTCTGTTCCAGTAGCATTAAGAGGTTTTTTTTAAACAAAGCCTAAGGTCGCCTTGCTATTTCCGAATTCCTGAAACCTGTTGATAAAAGCTTCCCTCATATTTAAAAGTGTTGTTTTGAAATAGCAAACGTCAATATCAGAATTATTTTCTTGGTGATACTTCAACAGGCTTGGAAAGTGAATCAAAGTTTCAGAATTTTGAGCAAAAAGATAATTTGTTTTTGAATGAAATAACTTCTTCTAATATCGAAAAAATTGTGTTTCCTTTCCCCTATAGTTTACGATTAAGCTGATTTAGATGAGACGTAACGTCTACCATGAAATAAAATTTTTGGATCCACTGATCATTCGTTAGTTCTGGATAGTGAACACCCTTCTCAAGGAGAAATGCTTTAATTTCTGTTAATAAGGAAGTGAAACTTTTCAAAATGTTTCCTCTTGATAACCAACGTACCTTGTTATGCAGCAGATCTGCATACTCTCCATTTCAACTAAATGGTGATTAAGAGCTTTAGCTATAATGGAGTTGATAATCTTAATCACCAATTTCATAACTTTGCAAATTTCTTCTGGAAATGTCTGCACACAATACTTCTTGACGAATGATGCAGTGGTAAGCATCTCGTGATTTTTTTTCTTTCAAAACAGCAATAAACCCGGTTCTTACACCGGTCATACTTTTCGCCCCATCTGTTGCAATTGAGACAGTTTTATCGAGTGGAATATGACGTTTTTCCATGCACTCAATTACAGCATTTGCTATAGCCTCTCCACGTGTTTGATCTTTGAGTGGCAATAATCTTAAAAGGCCCTGTAGATCAAATAAATTGTACAAAAAGTGAAACTTGCACTGTATCATTTATGTCACAAGACTCATTAACTGCTAATGATAAAGCTGAAACCAATTTAAGGTCTTTGACTCGCTGGTTGGTTATATTCCAAGACATTTTGACCGTTCTATCTTTCACTGTTTTAGCAGACAATGGTAACTCTTTAATTTTTTTTAGAATATCTGCTTTGTTCTTAAAATCCCGAAATAGCTCTTCGGATGCATTTATAAAACAACTTTTTATGTATTCGCTGTCTGTATATGGTTTTCCTCTCAGCAATCTCTTGACTAACCACAAAATGTGCAATATTAACATTGTTAGAAGATTGCATTCAGTAATTAAATACAGAACTTGATTTTTCTTTTCTTTTTTTTTTTTTTTTGTATTTTCCTGAAGCTGGAAACGGGGAGAGACAGTCAGACAGACTCCCGCATGCGCCTGACCGGTATCCACCCGGCACGCCCACCAGGGGCGAAGCTCTGCCCACCAGGGGGAGATGCTCTGCCCCTCCGGGGGGTCGCTCTGCCGTGACCAGCGCCACTCTAGCGCCTGGAGCAGAGGCCAAGGAGCCATCCCCAGCGCCCAGGCCATCTTTGCTCCAGTGGAGCCTCGGCTGCGGGAGGGGAAGAGAGAGACAGAGAGGAAGGAGAGGGGGGGGAATGGAGAAGCAAATGGGCACTTCTCCTATGTGCCCTGGCCGGGAATCGAACCCGGGTCCCCCGCATGCCAGGCCGATGCTCTACTGCTGAGCCAACTGGCCAGGGCCCAGAACTTGATTTTTTTTTTACTCAACTGCTTTCTTCTTGCATCACTGACAGGATATTTAGTACTAAATGACATGTGTTTAGTTGTAAAGTGTCTCCCCAAATTTGATTTCTTGTTATGTGCCAATTTTTCCTGACAAATAAGACAGGTTGGAAGGCCATTTAAGTTTGAATAAACGCGAAAGTCTCGGTCCATTCAAGTTTAAATTCACAGTTTTCATCTTCCATTTTTCTTTGCTTCTTCTTTGTAGCCATGTCAGACAGGACACCTAAGAAAAAGTTTCATTTTATATAATAAGCCACCAACACAAAATAATTAAAATTCTTAATTTGATGACAAAAATACCTGTAGGATTTGCAGCTGTGTGGAAAAATTCAGGTAACTTTATGCTTCGAGGAGGTACTTTTGTCACCCATGCACGATTTGTGGATACGACAAGCACTAACCACTGCACAGTGAAACTGCTGACTCTCACTCAACTCCTGCATGAATTGTGTGCCTCCCCCGCGCTGTGTATCCCGCGGCCCACCTGTGTTGTGTCTCCTGTCGCAGGACCGATCGACACCCCTATGCATACCTGCGCGCCCACACATGGTATTTTGTGGAAGAGCCACACTCAAGGGGCCAAAGAGCCGCATGTGGCTCGAGCCACGGCTTGCCGACCAGGGGTCTGTCTAGTGGCAGCAAGAAACTGTCCTTGCAGCTCTGTTGCATTGCTGCGCCTGTTCCTTCTTGCCAGTAAGGTCAAGTAGCAGTCATCTCTTGCTGTTGTGGCAGATGGGCGTCCTTGCCCTCATCATCTTGATAGTGTGCCAGTCTCTTGAAAGCGGTTACACAGTCTGCTAATCACGCTTTGGGATGTTCCAAGTGTTGCCACTGTCATCTGTTTGACAAGCTTCGAGACGTCATATGGATGGCTCTCCAGGCTTTGCATTCGGGCAGATCATGTTGCCAGGGATATCGCAAGGGCTGGGAAATCGTAGGATGTGCACTTTTCACCAACGAAATAAAAGTTTGTTTTGCATCTCATCTTGCACAACTGTCTTTGACTTGTTTGCTTTTCTCATGTTCTTATTAAATACCAAATGCTTTCTTAATGCTTCATAGTCTTTTTGGAATATCCTCTAATTTTTGTGAGCACTGTATCTTTCAGTTTCAAATGCAAGTGTCCATAGGACTGTGTCTTTAATTTTACCTTTTGCTTATATTTTTCACTTTAGAATTAGGGCGTAAGACAGCTAACTTGACTTCCATTTGCTAAATAATACAAACCCTTTTTCTTCAGTGACGAATAGGGAAGGAAAATAAAATCATGAACTATTTTACATACATATATTTGTGTATATACACACGTATATATTTTTTCTTATAATTGTCTTTGGAGTTCGCTTATATAAATGATCTTTGGTAGGTACTGACTCATACGGTTCAGATTTTTATTTTTGTTGGCTTTAATGAAAATTTCAAGCAGTCTTATTTCAGGTTAAAATGATAGAATTATAATTCATGCATGAACTTAAATGAAATCTTATGTAGGTCTTTTATCTAAGCAAAATAAGGACATCCTACTTAGTTTGGATGGAAAAGGGAATAAGAATTTATTTCTTTTTATACCCAGCCCATTTTCAGAACAAGAGCAAGTATCTTGTCTGCTGTGGGGACTAGGTAATGTTCATGAAAGATAGATAGTCTTACAACAGTCTTCCTGGGAATAGTTTAGTCTGAGAAAGGTGAAGATACTTACGCTGAATCATGTTAAACAGATTTTATTTGGGACTTAAAAAGCTAGTAGGAAAAAAATTGAGGTGTTTTAAGTATATGATATTCAACTGAGAAAACTGGACTTCAGAATAAATGTGATAACTATTAATAAATAGATTTATAAACATTCAGTAATCATTGTCTATGGATGGAAATAACATTTAATTTTTGCCTTAATTACAGCAGCATTTTATTAGTTTGCCTTATGGCATTTTAATGCTTAGAGAAAAACTTTAGAGTGATTTTATATATGGTAATAATGAAATTCTTGGTGCTTGTTTTGGTTAATTGTTAAACATTCAGGAAGAGCAGAAAAGGAACCCCAAAATATCTGTCAGGTTCACACTGTAGTTATATCTGGATTTATTACATTCTGCTGAACAGGAGTAGCTTTTTCTCTTTCCCTCAGTGTTAATGACTGATTTTCATTTAAATTGGGTATGGCTATCATAAAGGAGTGACTCTGTTTATGAATTGGGAGTGTAAATGTTCGCAGGATTATTGCACTTCCAAAGTTGACTAGACATGCCAGCTCTATTCTTCCCTGCGAAAATGAACAAATTTCTTTATCTTAGCAGTTATGATGTTCTTGAAAGTTTTTGATGTAATACCAATTTAGAAATGACAGAATATAATTTGGATGATGGGAGGTTTTCTTTGTATTTTAAAACTTTCTTCAGTTTATTGTTCAAATATTGGCTTTCTGTAAAAATGTTATGTTAAATTTAGACTGTAGTGCAATATCAATAAATTTTACTGCTTGGGCAGTTTTACTCCCTTGTTTTCTGTTACTTGTTACAGGTTACAAGTTACTCATATTATGCTTGCATCTCTGGATCCATAAAAATTGACAAGTATGAGATAAAGGTATGTTTATATGATAGGAAGAAATATTAAACTGTAGAGTATCTGCAAAAATGGAAACAAAGAAGTGGTATGTATTTCCCCCTCAATTACAGGTTGGTTATTGCTTTAAAGGAAGATTTTACTGTAAGTTAGATACATAAAATCCAGCAGTTCTTGACTTTGTATTAGAAAACAGGTTTTTGATGCTTGACATCCCTTGGGCCTTGGGGGAGAAACACATTCTTTTCTACTAGAGACCTCAGCTATGTGATAGTAATTTTTATTTAAAATATTAACAGAGTGACTAAGCTATTATATTCTTTTTTTATTTAAAAAAAAATTTTTATTTATTCATTTTAGAGAAGGGGAGAGAGGAGCAGGAAGCATCAACTCCCATATGTGCCTTGACCTGGCAAGCCCAGGGTTTTGAACCAGCGACCTTAGCGTTGCAGGTTGACACTGTATCCACTGCACCACCACAGGTCAGGCTAAGCTATTGTATTATTATTGTCAAAGGTACTTTGCTTTGTTAGTGAGAACTGGTATGTTGCAAAGTTGCCTTCCACCTTTTCTTGTAGTCATGTATGACGTCTTTATAGTTCCAATTCTTGATTCTATTCCGTTTCAGTGATTTTTAAAAAAGAAAAAAAAAATCCTTGAATAACTTCCCATTCATACTAAACTTGAAAAGAGCCAAATAGAAATTAATGATGCAGGAGTTTCCTTTGGCTGTTTAGGCCTAATGCAGTCTGTCTTCTAGTCCCTGCTTTGACTAGGGCTTGTGATTTAATGTGAAACATCATAGATTTGATATTTCATGTTAGAAAAACTAGTATTACAGAACGACAGCCTTACTCTTTAATGAACAGTTAAAAGTACATCATGGAATTAGAAATATTTATTCAGAATAT
This sequence comes from Saccopteryx leptura, assembly GCF_036850995.1. Lineage (NCBI taxonomy): Eukaryota > Metazoa > Chordata > Mammalia > Chiroptera > Emballonuridae > Saccopteryx > Saccopteryx leptura. The sequence goes on from NC_089506.1 coordinate 170,413,469, forward strand.
AAGAATGTAAAATATTATAAACGTCTCTGTATAAATAAATGGAGATTAAAAAAACAATTTATCAAATAATACTAAGTAGCTATTTTACAGCATCTAAAACTAAAGGCATCAGGAAACATTTAAAGCATACAAATGAAGAATAAAAAGTGATAAGGTCTAGTACAGTGCTAGTGGCAGCTCTGACACGAGACTGAAGACAAACAGAACACACTCAGCCACGTGCTTTAATAACTGACAGTACACTCAAGCAGGCTTTCTAATTCAAGTGAAAGGAGCACATTTTCAAATCAAAGGAAACTTAAATGTCAGGCAAAGTAAATAAGTCTTGACAATGTGTAAAAACTCAGAAATCGAAAAGAACGTGTTTCGCTATCTTTGTATTAGGTTCAAACGATCAGATTGTTAGGGGCTTGGAATGAGCACTAGAAGTGAATCTAGGAGTTCTACAAACAGAACATTTCCCCATGGATTTGATTTGCAAACAGTGCAAAAGTGAGCGAGTTTTTATATAGCCTGCTCTATTTTATTGAGCTGAGATTAGTGGAGTGATATATCTGCCTTGACTGACTGGAAAAATCAGGTACTGCTGGTCAAGGATATGGTTATCCAATAACATTTGCCATTACTGGGACGGAGTGCTCTCGTCACGGTCACATGCAGTATCTCACTCAGATGTGAGCAATAGAGAATGTGTCCAGTGTGACTCTTGACCAAAAATGAAATCAGTATATGTGAAACCAGCTTCCTTTACTCGGGGATTAGCAAAACAGGAATTCATGAATAGCTGCTATTCCAACTTGTAGCCTTTTCCACTTCTATTTTAATAGCCACTGAGCACTCAGTGATGCTGTGGTGGTAGTGCCAGCCTCACATTGATTGATGATTCTGATTCTAGTTCTGTCAAGTTACTTCTTGACAGCCTAAAGCATAGATCTACCTGTTAATAAATACAGATGTAGTCTGAAAGTGACTACGTGTGAAAGAGGAGGAACTGCGGGAGGCCACAAGTTTGGGGCCAACTTCAACCCGGCCTGTGTGTGAACACACAAGGTTTCAGTGAATTAGAGTAGGATTTGGATCAACTTCAGTGAGAACTGCAGCAAAGGTGTCGTTCTTGTTTTGTAATGAGTTCTGTTTTACAAAGTAGTGTTTGCAAGTGAAAAGTCTCAGTGAAAAAGGGGCGACTGCATTATTTGTCAAATAGGACATTCTGTTGGATAAATAGAAAAATAATTGCTATATGATCTTAGTGTCACCTACGATAAAAAATAAAAAATGTTAGCTTCCCCAAAGAAAAAAAATAGCTTTTTAAAGTCACTGCAAAAAATTTTAATCATCAGAGAACTCACTCCCTTTTGGCCTCTAGAAACAATAGCTCTGTCTGCTGCATCTAGAAATGGGTGCAGCAGTGAACTTAGTGAACAATATTGAAAACTTCACTTTAGTTTCATAGGTGAGACATACTCCCAGTTTTGTATTTGCAATGACTTCAGGCTTTTTGGAACCTTGTGACTCAGAAATCATTCATAAAGGTTTAGGTAGTGTTGCTGTGTTTCTCATCACTTCACATAAAACACAAGCATGCTACCCTAAACTCTTGAGATGTTTGGGTTATGGCGGCAGCGTTGAAGGGTAACGAGTGTGGGCCACGGGGAAACACCTGTAGAAGGGAACAGGCAACTATGGAGGCTCCTAATTCATGCCAGTGACAGGCAGTCCGGCTTAGATCAGGTGATCTACATGGAACTGGGAGACTGCCAGACAGTGTTCAGGTTGTTCTTGGAGTAGTAAAATCCTTACTAGCCACATCCTAATTTTTTTAAGGAAAAGCCTTATAGGGTCTAATTTGGGCTGCCTTTCTGGAGTGGTAGACTGTCAGGGCTGTCATTGAGTTCTCCGAGGTTCCTGTCAAGTACTGCTGTGGACTCGGGAACACTTAGTAAAAACTGCATGCACCTCAAAGGAGAATTAAGCAGTTATGTTTAACTGGCACTTACTTTTTTATTGACCTAACATATTTCCAGTTTCAGGCAGCATGGATATTAACTTCAGAAACCTGACATGTCAGTAGGTGAGAGTGAATATGAAATAGTTAATTACTTGTGTTGGCAACGATGAGACATCTAGTATACCCCTGGGGCCAGCACATGAGAAGTAGAGAGGGCATGATAAGTGTCAACTGTCTGATGACATAGATACTTAATCATAAAGACCTTTTGGTAACATTCTCGAAGAGGAATTTTACCACCTCCAAGTCTCTGGCAGTTTTGGGAGCTGGAGCACTTGGGGCCTGGCAGATCATCAGCCGAGAGCGCCTGCTGCTCCAAGAGGGCTCCCGTCCAAGCACGAACCAGGTCAGACCCTGCTTAGCTGCCGAGCTCAGACCACGTCAAGCGCTTTCTGGGTGGTGTGGCGTTGACACCCGGCAGAACATCGGATGTAGTGGTTGGTCCACACGTTGACGACACCAGCAACATCCAGAACTTTCACCTGATTTTTGCCTCAATTCAGCGGTGGGAAGTACACTCCGAGAGAACGATGAGAGGGGCCCTTTCTGTCCATGCCCATCGCTCTAAGGCCAGAGACTGAACTCTGAACAGAGAAAGAAACTGCCTGAAAGGGAGCAACCCACTGAGGAAACTGGGAGAAGGCAATTAAAAACACGAAGGCGTAAAGGTGTTTTTTTAACCTCATCCAAGTTAGAATTAAGAACATTGTTTTACCCCAATGGAGATAAACCAGCTTCTATTTAGAAAGACTAATTCAGGTTATTAAAAAGAAAAATTAACCAGGCACCTGCAATCATTTAATAAGAAATGCAGTTTTAGTAGTCCCCACAATTAGCATAATCAAGTGACTGTTGTCACCTTCAAGAATTGTGTCTTAGGTAGTATTTGAAAAATACAAGGAAAGGAAATCAACCATTTAATAATAGCTTTTTTTATTCTACACATATATAAAAGTAACAAGTTTTACTGGGGTAATAGTTTTCACCCAACCACTACATAATTTAAAAAGTATTATGTTGAAGTATAAACTCAGTTGAAGCCAGGCAGTTTTAGTAATATGGGGGCTCTCAATGAAGAGCCAAGACCTTCCTGTCTGGAGGGTTACACGCCCTGAAAGGGTGGGTTCTCTCGCCCTGGAGCAGGGCTGGCAGACGGCTGTGTTCCTGTGTCAGCACACTTTCTGGCCGCCAGAGCGCGCAGTTTGCATAGGAGGAGGATGTTTCCCTAGGCAAGCTGGAAAAGTGGGGGAAACTGATTTTTGTCTATTAAACCATTTTTGGACACACTTCAGCCAAAACATTTTCCTTGTGACAAAATATTACTCAGAATAAGTACTGATTTTAAAAAATCACAAGAACCAATTCTGACTCTGATAGGTTGGTGACAGACAAGCCCACGGCACTTCCTCGGTGTCAGAGCACCCAAAGGCTGGTTCTTAATTCATGAAACCAGATGACTTTCTCTGAGGCTTGGGCAGCCCCCCTGGCTTACCTGAGAAAGCTGGTTGCTTTTAGGGTAAAACTCTGCCCTCCAAAGTGGGACTATAGTGTCCATCCCCCTTGTGCAGGAGGCTGAGGAAGTTGATTCCCGCTTTCTGAAAACACATTGCACGGGGACACTAATGCAGTGACCGGGTCATAAGAACTTTGTGAGCTGTGGCATGGGGACACAATTCTCACAGGGCACTTGGGGTGGGCCCTCAGTGCTACAGAATAAATGGCAGGTGGTCCTTTAAAATGTCTCAGTGTAGGGCAACGACAGAAGAAAGGGTAAAACAGAGAAGGGTACAGTAGAAAAGGAATAAAGAACTTAAGATGGAAGCTCTTCCTGAAAGAATTCAGATACTTTGGTCCTACCCAGGCCTGTCAGCATTTTGCCTGAACTTGAACCTGTTTAAGCACCATATGTTACCCATCCCCAAGTCAGGGGGAAAAAAGGAGGCCTCAGGGGCCACTGCCTCGCCCCTGCCTTTCATAACAGGAGTGACGTGTTGAACCTGTGGTTCAGTAGCAATCAGATAGGGGGGATTAGCCTGCAGAGCATTATCGGCTCAGTGTCCTGCCTCTCGCCCTGAGACCGACAGAGGCAGGTCCATGCTCATGTACTCCTGGGGACGGGCTTGGGCGCCTGCCCTGGGTGGGCAAGTGCCAAAATGCTCCTCTGCTTCTGAGGAAATGCCAGATGACATTTTAGTTATTAGGAGCCTCAGCACTGAGCCGTGATGTTGACAAGACTGCACCAAGAGGGCGGGCAGTCCCAAAGTCAGAAGAGCCCCCTTCCCAGCGAGCCAACGGCAGTTGTGTTCTCCCATCCAGATCTGCTCAGGTGCAGCCCGGGGCGTGCTCTACTGTGACTTCACATCCAGGACTGTAACACCCATGTGCCACCCTCCTGTAGTCTGCCTCCCAGAGCATGAGTGGCAGCCTGTATCTTAGGGTTGACATGTGGGACTTGAAAAGCAAAGCCTTCTTGTAGTACAAATCTGTGTACTAGGACACATTCACACCTGTGTGCATCAGAGGTTTTCCCTGAAGGAGGAGAGAGGAGACATCGGGTGCCAGAGATAAGGTCGCTGTCTACAAAACAGAAGAGTGACTGCGGGGGCCCCTCCGAGCAGGAGAGGCGCAGAGCGACGGAGCTGGTGCCGAGCAGAGCGAGTAATTGCCATGCCCGCCGTGCCCAGGCAGCGCAGTCCTCGCCCCCAGGGCCAAGTCCACGGTGCTCCGTTGTCCAAGTGCTGCCCTGCCTGCCAGCCTTCCTTAATTCCCCCCACAGGAACTGTCCCCGGGGCCCTGCTCTCTCTGGTGACCTGCTCTAGTGTAGCTTCCATGGGCAGAACTTTGGTGCCTGCGCGCCGATTAAAGTGAAGTTTCGTTGGTGTGTGGCCTTGAGTTCTCCTCCTCCAGCAGAGCTATTCTCTGCTTGAGCATCCTTACTTGCGTCTCATGTCTCTCCACCATGGCCATCATCTGAGACTCCAGCTTCTTCAGTTTGTTTTGATGCTTCTTCTTTGCTTTCTCATAGGCGGCCACCAGGTTGCTATGTGGGAACAGAGGGAAGGAGCTCAGATTCACCCGGGGTAGCAGTGACACACACACACACACACACACACACACACACACACACACACACACACACACACACACACACTCCGGGGTAGCAGTGACACACACACACACACACACACACACACGCACACACGCACACACACACACTCCTGTCCTCTGGGCACCTGCTTCCGCGGCACCACTTGGAAGGAACAGGGCACTCAGCCTCTTCAGGAAGAATCTGAAATCATGTAGGATTTCAACACAGCAATTCGTCTCTTGGCTTAACTATGATTAACTCAGCTGGCAGCTCGAGGCTGCCATTAACATTAGGAGGGGTTTAAACCAGCAATCCAAACTGGCCGTGTTCAAAAAAGCAGAGGAGGGAGCTGAATTTCAGAAATCTGTCATTTAAATACAAATTCTGTGTATTGTTCCATGGTGCCTGCAGCAGACGGTCAAGGGTAAGACGAGAAGGAGTTCCTTTCTGCAGTCTGAGTGACCTCACCGAGGGTGAGGGCAGAGAGCCCACCATGACATCCCTTGATTCTTCGCACTGGTGGGATTCAGAGCACACAGGCCATAAGGTAGTGCTGACCAAACAGCACATAGGCCTCTGAACTGCCCGCCCTGGGAGCCCCAGGCTAGCTTAACTCATACATAAACCATTCAGTCCAATAAATCCTTGTCAAGAGGACTGTCCCCATCCAGCGGGGGTCTCTCAATCTACCAACCTCCGTGAAACCAACAACCCGCCTGTGGTCCAAAACAGCACCCGCTCCCCTTCCAGGGACATTCAGGTTCTTCAAGTGTGGCCTGAAGACAGACCCCTGAGTCTTCCCAAGGTCTTTCAGGGGAGGGCTGTGGGGGCCTGTATTTTTTACCTACAATCTGTGAAGCTGGTTTTCCTGATATGTTTAGTTCAAAACAATACATTGCCAGTAGAAGCAATTGTAAGAATGTAGCTGTTTCTATTAAATCAGACATTAGAGATTTGCAAAATTTTTTTTATTTTTATTTTTTATTTTTTATTTTTTTTTGGTATTTTTCTGAAGCTGGAAACGGGGAGAGACAGTCAGACAGACTCCTGCATGCGCCCAACCGGGATCCACCCGGCACGCCCACCAGGGGCGACGCTCTGCCCCTCCGGGGGGTCGCTCTGCCGCGACCAGAGCCACTCTAGCGCCTGGGGCAGAGGCCAAGGAGCCATCCCCAGCACCCGGGCCATCTTTGCTCCAATGGAGCCTTGGCTGCGGGAGGGGAAGAGAGAGACAGAGAGGAAGGGGGGGGGGGTGAAGAAGCAAATGGGCGCTTCTCCTATGTGCCCTGGCCGGGAATCGAACCCGGATCCCCCGCACGCCAGGCCGACACTCTACCGCTGAGCCAACCGGCCAGGGCTGCAAAATTATAAAAATTATAAAAACAGTGCCACTCCAATTTTTTGTAGAATTATTTTTTAAATAAAGTCCATTTGTATTACTTGTAAGGAATTGTGCTTTTAGTAAACAAAAACTTTTCAAAAATTTGTTTTAGTTTCTAAAATGAAAAGTGTCCATAGATAATTAGGAGAACAAAGCTCTTTGAGGTGCTCAGTTTTTTGAGCACACAGGGGGTCCTGAGCCCAGAGTGTGAGGCTGCTGTCTCAGAGCTGTGCTCCCAGTGTTCCCCACAGACGGTAAGTGTCGCACACATAAAAGGGTCTAGTGCCAGTTTTGTTTGGAAAACATTGGCATAAACACAAGATAGATTTTTTTTTTAAACTGTATGACTTCTCAGAACTTCTATATGAAGTATTAAGAGCGGACAGACCACACATTGTATTTCTGTGCTGCATATTCCAAACACATCTAGCTCAAGGACTTGTCTTTACCAAGCATTTCTTAGATTCCTATGGAACACTGGGAAATTGTGCCACAGGGAAGACCAGGCCCTAAGGCAGGGGTCCCCAAACTACGGCCCGCGGGCCACATGCGGCCCCCTGAGGCCATTTATCCGGCCCCGCCGCACTTCCGGAAGGGGCTCCTCTTTCATTGGTGGTCAGTGAGAGGAGCATAGTTCCCATTGAAATACTGGTCAGTTGGTTGATTTAAATTTACTTGTTCTTTAAATATTGTATTTGTTCCCGTTTTGTTTTTTTTACTTTAAAATAATATCTGTGCAGTGTGCATAGGGATTTGTTCATAGTTTTTTTTTATAGTCTGGCCCTCCAATGGTCTGAGGGACAGTGAATTGGCCCCCTGTGTAAAAAGTTTGGGGACCCCTGCCCTAAGGGCAGGTGGGGACTGGCCATTCTCAGGAGATTGCCCCAGCAATTAAGGAAACATCCTCCCTGATGTGTGAGTGCAAGTACCACTGGGGATATATGAACAAGGGGATCTTACCTGTTGGCTCTCTTTAGGTCATTAACGAACTCTGCTGATTGCTGGTGTCGGATTTCACTGCTCTTGGTGAGTCTTTCCAAGGCACTCACCAGCTCTTGAACTCGGGTCTTTAACTTCTTTTCTCTGTATCAGGAGAAACAGCATGCCATGAGTAACCAGACAGGGAGGTGGCTGCTCCCCTGGAAGTGTTTTGCTTGCCAAGTCAAAAAAGAGACAATGGAGCAAGAGGGCTCCTTTGCCCTCATATGAGCCATACTACCTCACCTCTGCATTCTTGCCTGCTTCCTTCAGTGATCAAGGGCCTGTGGAGGTCTAAGGTCTGTGTCCCAAAGGAACAACAATACAGAACGTCTTCCAGATGGAGGAACAGGTCATCCAGAGGCTCCCTTGTGTGGGCGTGAGAGATGCTCAGCAGTGACCCCAGACCCCGTCTCCGGCTACCTCCCCCCCCCCCTTTTCCATGAGTCCTGAGCTGCTTGGGCCTCAAGAACACAACCTGCTCTGGACAATCCCTATTCACTGAAACCAACATGATCCTACCTTGCAGAAAACCCAGAACGGTAGAGTAGAATTGATATTCTTATTTTAAAGGTCCTTATTTCCCTTTAAAGCACTTAAATTCCATTTGTACTTTTATTTGACTCCCCCACTCCACGGCTTTCAGTTCCGTGGGCTTTCCACTACTATAGGAACCCAAGTTAACTTGCTTAGGAGTCAGTTATGGGAGGTTCCTAGTGTCTATCCAGCTTGTCCCCTCCTGAATCCCACGAGAACACAAGGCAGGGAGCAATGACCCACTGCCTCTTACCACACACACTGTCACTGCATAGTATCAGATGTGGCACTCCATGCAACCTGCCATGATCTGGTTTATGGATTCGAGCTCAGCAGCCCCCACCCCCTACACACACACACACTGGCGCATGGCAGTGGGGTCACAAGGATCTTACTTGGTTTGGTTCCCAGTGTATCCCCAGTGCTGAGCGCCATGCCTGGGTGACAGCTTCAGAATACCTCACTGGAGGTATCTGTTCCTTGGAGCACATTAAAAACCCAGAATTATGGAAGAACTTCCTTTAAAAAGACCTCACTGTGTGTATGTGGGGAATGTAAAATAGCACAATAGTTTTGGAAGGCAATTTGGCAGTATCTAGCAAAATGAAAAATGAACACATTCCTTGACTAAGCAACTTGATTTCTAGGACTTTTCTTACAGAAATAGTGTAGGTGCCGAAAGAGATGAGATGACGCTTGTGTTCACTTCAGCATTGGTTCTAACAGCTTAGAGTGGGAAACAACCAGGTTAAGGAATATCTGTATCACTCTGCAATTTACTGCAGCTTGAAACGCACCAGCATAGAATCTGATACATTGTCAAGTGAAAAGGGTGAGTTCTACTGGATGCCATTTTTGCAAAAACAACTAAAGATCTGATATGCTAACGATGGACCAGAATGCTAACCACCACTTAGCAAAGGTTAATAATAGAAGAGGGATGACAGAAGGCTTTCATTTTCTACTTTTGCACCGCTTAAAATTTTTATAACTTAGTATGCTTTTATAAAGTATGTGAGACGTGTGCTTCCTGTAGGAGGTACTGGGGGGAGGACTCAGATGATGTTTCACCAGCTGGTTCTCCCTTCCTGACTTTTAAATATCTTGTACATTTCTGCTTCCAGCTACTGTAAGTACAAGTCAAACTTTCCAAACAGTTATAAAGGAACTGCAACACAAAAACCCTGGCCTGCTTTTGTGAGTGAGGTTGAAGGAGGAAAGATCTCTTAAAGTGAACTGCTTGACCTGCAGTGGCGCAGTGGATAAAGTGTCACCCTGAATACTGAGGTCGCCGGTTCAAAACCCTGGGCTTGCCTAATCAGGGCACATATGGGAGTGGATGCTTCCCGCTCTTCCCCCTTCTCTCTCTCTCTCTCTCTCTCTCCCCCCCCCCTCTCTAAAAATGAGTAAAGACATTTCTTAAAGTCTCACAACCAGCTTGGAAGTCCTATGACTTATCATCCTTCAGGAATCCTCCCTCCCACCCCACAGGCCCACTGAGGAGCCTCCCAGAGGAGTGGGGGTTTCCCCTGGGCCCCACAGCCACCAGGAAGTTTGGTTGCATTTCCTACAAGAACCTGAGGGTGGCACCATTTCCTACCAGAAGTGAGAACCACGTCTTGGGAGGGTGGCTCCCTCCCTCCCAGCTCAGCCTTCCTGCAGCACCACCAGCCTTCCTGGCAGTCCTCCCTGTGCTCAGGAAGGTGACAACATGAAAGAGGGCCCCCTCTTCCCTCTGTCTTCCCTCTGGCTAAAAACCACAGGGAAGGGTTATTTCTCCTACATTTTGTTACTGTTTTGATTCTTTTATCTTTCATTCTAAAGTTTATTAATAGCACAAAAGGAAAAAAACTGATGAGAATTAAAAATGTCACCATGAACTCAATAAATTCACAACTAAAAACAAAAACGCTCAGAGCAATACCATTATTTTCCACCCCCAGTTATATCTACACCCCTGCCTCACCCTGCAGACAGGAAGAATATGGAACTCTCAGTCTCGGCACAAAAAGGGCTTCCTTCCCAAGCAGCCAGGCCCCTGCAGGTGAGAGGAACTTTCCGGTCCGGGCAGGCTCACAGGCCCTGCTGGAGTGGGCTGAGCCAGTGCCAGGAGCTGAGAACTGCCTCTCAGAACTGCCTGGGCCTCGGGGATGGAGTGCACTGCTGTCTAAACCTCAGGACAGAACTAGGATGCCGATTTACTGAGAGACTTCAAGATACAAAGACAGGCTAAACCTAACATGTGGGCTAGTTTATCTGCTTTCATCTGAGTGAGGCAGATGCCTGAAGTAAAAGAGTTATGTCTCCACTGGTGCTCATGTCGACAGAAACTAGTACTAAACCACAGAGAGGTAATGACTCGAGACCGCGCCAGGTCAGCAGCCGCAGCGTGGGTGGGCCTCCGAGCACAAGAAACGTGGCTGGACTGAAAGAGGAAGTGCAGTATGTATAAAACATGCACAGGAATTTGAAGATTTAAGATGAAAAAGAGACTAAAATATTGCAATAATTTGAAAAATACTGATTACATCTTGAAATGGTAATATTTTGGGTGTGCATGAGCTTCATGTGGTCCTGGAACTCAATCTACATGCATGATCACACGCACGGGCACGCTCTCTGTATGAACTGCAGCTGGAACTCAATCTACATGCATGACCACACGCACGGGCACGCTCTCTGTATGAACTGCAGCTGGAACTCAATCTACATGCATGACCACACACGCAGGCACGCTCTCTGTATGAACTGCAGCTGGAACTCAATCTACATGCATGATCACACACACGGGCACATTCTCTGTATGAACTGCAGCTGGAACTCAATCTACATGCATGATCACACGCATGGGCACACTCTGTATGAACTGCAGCTGGAACTCAATCTACATGCATGATCACACGCGCGGGCACGCTCTCTGTATGAACTGCAGCCTGCCTCAGATCCTCACAGGACAACCAGAACAAGAACCAGAAGTCTGCTAATCCAAGTCCTTTTTTTTTTTTTCCCCAAGTCCTTTTTTAAAAAAAACTTTTATTTAAGATTTCATTTACTGAATTTAGAGAGAGGAGAGGGAGAGAGAGAGAGAGAGAGAGAGAGAGAGAGAGAGAGAATGGGGGGAGGGGAACGGGAAGCATCACCTTGCTTCTTGTATGGGCCTTGACTGGGCAAGCCCGGGGTCTTAAACCGGCGACCTCAGCATTCCAGGTCAACACTTTATCAACTGTGCCACCACAAGTGAGGCCAAAAGACTTTCAAAAATTAATTTTAGCCTGACCAGGCAGTGGTGCAGTGGATGGAGCGTTGGACTGGGACGGGGAGGACCCAGGTTCAAATCCCCGAGGTCACCAGCTTGTGCGTGGGCTCATCTGGTTTGAGCAAGGCTCACCAGCTTGAACCCAAGGTTGCTGGCTTGAGCAGGGGGTCACTCGGTCTGCTGTAGCCGCTCCCCCTCACCCCCGGTCAAGGCACATATGAGAAAGCAATCAATGAACAACTAAGGTGCCGCAACAAAGAACTGATGCTTTTCATGTCTGTAGGGCCAGGAGCGGCCATTGTGGCCATTCACATGCAGGTTCGCATTGGATTCAGACAGTCAGTAAAGAAACAACGGAGCCAAAAGCTGGTGGGCCATCATCTTTAATCCTAGTTTGCACCCGGCAAGCAAGTAAAAACACACACTGGGCTCCAAAACCCACTCATTCAGTACTCACAAAGCTATTGACTTTTCTGAGTTTCCTAGAATCAAAGGTTTCTAGCTCCCCAGACTTGTTCACCTCTGTTCCCCATTTCCTTCCTTCTCCCTGCACAAACTCTAAACAAACTGGCTTCTCCCTCAACACTCCACCATCTTGGCTGCTTCTCCTGGCCTCCTCCATATGGCCTTTCTCTACTCTCTTCTCTGCCCTCTCCTCTAATGCTAATCTCAGGAACCGAGAGAGAGCAAGCTCCTGGTCTGTGCCACTTTATATTGCAGAAATCAAAACCTTTAATCCAGGGGTCCCCAAACTTTTTACACAGGGGGCCAGTTCACTGTCCCTCAGACCGTTGGAGGGCCGGACTATAAAAAAAAACTATGAGCCCTGGCCGGTTGGCTCAGCGGTAGAGCGTCGGCCTAGCGTGCGGAGGACCCGGGTTCGATTCCGGCCAGGGCACACAGGAGAAGCGCCCATTTGCTTCTCCACCCCTCTGCCGCGCTTTCCTCTCTGTCTCTCTCTTCCCCTCCCGCAGCCAAGGCTCCATTGGAGCAAAGATGGCCCGGGCGCTGGGGATGGCTCTGTGGCCTCTGCCTCAGGCGCTAGAGTGGCTCTGGTCGCAACATGGCGACGCCCAGGATGGGCAGAGCATCGCCCCCTGGTGGGCAGAGCGTCACCCCTGGTGGGCGTGCCGGGTGGATCCCGGTCGGGCGCATGCGGGAGTCTGTCTGACTGTCTCTCCCTGTTTCCAGCTTCAGAAAAATGAAAAGAAAAAAAAAAAGCTATGAACAAATCCCTATGCATACTGCACATACCTTATTTTAAAGTAAAAAAACAAAACGGGAACAAATACAATATTTAAAATAAAGAACAAGTAAATTTAAATCAACAAACTGACCAGTATTTCAATGGGAACTATGGGCCTGCTTTTGGCTTTGCAGCGCCACCACATACTGTGCTCCTCTCACTGACCACCAGTGAAAGAGGTGCCCCTTCCGGAAGTGCGGCGGGGCCGGATACATGGCCTCAGGGGGCCGCATGGGGCCTGTGGGCCGTAGTTTGGGGACCCCTGCTTTAATCCAATATACAAAATAGAGAAGTCTCTAATACAAAGTCACTTATATGATGCATGATAGGATTTCCCACATCAAAAAGGGTGGGAATGGCTTAGTCCTAAAACCAAGCCCCACGCTACAAGGATCCTGCTTGCCCACAGCCTGCCCCCAACACACATTAATATCACCTGGGCGACGGCTTCCACGTGGGCAGCGCCATCTTTAACAAAGTGAGCATAATATATTTTATCTGCCCAACAATGTCTCTCCCTTCCTGTCTCTCTCTCTGTATCTGCCACCAAAAAATAAAAATAAAATAAAAATAGAGAAAGAAACATCAATTTGTTGTTCCAGCTATTTACCTATTCACTAGTTGATTCTTGTATGTGCCCTGACTGGGGATCGAACCCATATCCCTGGGGAATCGGGATGAGCTACCCGGCCAGGACCCAAGTCACTTTGGAACCTCAACCACTCGTGTCCAGATCCTTCTATCTAGTTTCCAATTCAAATTTGCTTGGCCTTCAGCTAAGGAATCCTTTTAGTTTGTCTAGGAAAAATAATGAGGCCAAAATGAGAACTTTTATAGGTTCCAAAAAGATGAGAAAGTAAAAATTAAACACCACACATTCCACTTGCTCTCTCAATAGTAACACATCCACTTTTCTGGATGCCGGGAACTGCATAATCCCTTTTTCCTTGTTTTTCACCCTCAGTAGGACAGGCGCTCAGTATACACAGAGGTGGATTAAGGTTGGTTGAGGCCCTGGGTGCAGAAGAAAATATTGAGCCCCTGTCATTAGAAGAAAGTGTAAAGTTGGGGTTTTGCAGGGCCCTTCAGAAGTTGGGGCCCAGGGCGCACGCCCGGTGCACCTGCCGTTAAATCCGCCTCTGAGTATACACTCTTACATTGTTGTAAGGTACCAAAAGCTGAAAGTTGATATTGATATTCTGGGAGGAAAGGTCAGGCTTTCCTGTCCCATCCCTCCTTTGGGGAGGGGAGGGAGAAGAATGTAGAAGTTTCTGGCTTGCAAGAACAATGGGTCATTCAGTTTTTTTTGTTGTTTTGTTTTTTTTTACAGAGACAGAGAGAGAGTCAGACAGGGACAGACAGAAACGGAGAGATGAGAAGCATCAATCATTAGTTTTTCGTTGCGCATTGCGACACCTTAGTTGCTCATTGATTGCTTTCTCATATGTGCCTTGACCGTGGGCCTTCAGCAGACTGAGTAACCCCTTGCTCCAGCCAGCGACCTTGGTCCAAGCTGGTGAGCTTTTGCTCAAACCAGATGAACCCGTGCTCAAGCTGGTGACTTTGGGGTCTCGAACCTGGGTCCTCGCGTCCCAGTCCCACGCTCTATCCACTGCGCCACCGCCTGGTCAGGAGGGTCATTCAGTTTTAAAGCTATAATAAAGGTTAACCTAGAAACTTCTTCTCTTTCAATAGGAGGTAGAATTTACATACCACCTTTCATTGATTGTAGTTCTTCCTCCTCCCTGGAATCTTGAGGGTAAAATACCTGTAGGCTAGTGAGGGAAGATGAACCCTGAAAGATTTGTAAACATCTTTGATTGTGTTACCTTAAAAGTCTTAATGTTTCTGTGTATCCCCTAAACAAATGTCAGCCCATGCCATGATGTCATGCTCTCTCCCTCGCCTGTGTGTGATCAAGGGTATATAAGCAGCCCCTGAACTATTTTTGGTACTGCACGATTTGGGCTTGCAGATGCCCCATGTCAGCCATATGCAGCCGGCATATTAATAAATCTCCTCCTCTAATAAAACTCTTCAAAATTCATCTGGACTGGGTGTCTCTACGTGAACTCGATGAAATGAGGTACAGCACCTTTCAGCATCTGGGGTGAGGTACTTTATAACATATGGGGGCTCGTCTGGGATCCGGTGTTTTGTGTCACTGGATCGAGACACCCCGAATTGGCTGGACTCTTTACTGAGCTGCCTGGCCCCGCTTGAATCTCGTGGAGAGGCACACTACTTGAGAGTTTTCAGAGCTCTTGGTCTTCCTGTGGGGTCCGGACTATTCCCTGATAGATGCCTTCCGGTTCCCAAACTCCATAATTTGGATAATTTGGCGGAGAAAATTGAGGAGGTAGGTAGAGCAACTCTTTGTGCTTTACTGAACTTTCTGGCTTCCCTTTGAACTCTTGCTTTCGCTTTTATGTTTGTAACTAAGTTTGTAGTCTGTGTCTGACTAGAATGTAGGTAGAGTGGATTTGGGGGCTTTGCTGAGTTGTGACACCAGGCATGTGAAACCCCGGTGGAAGCAGGTAGGGCTTTCAAAACTGCTTTGTTGGTTGTTACTAGTCTATGGTTTTTATGTTTTGTTTTTTTGTTTTTAATTTTATTTATTTACTTATTTTTTACAGAGACAGAGAGTGAGTCAGAGAGAGGGATAGACAGGGACAGACAGACAGGAACAGAGAGAGATGAGAAGCATCAATCATTAGTTTTTCATTGCGCGTTGCAACACCTTAGTTGTTCATTGATTGCTTTCTCATATGTGCCTTGACCGTGGGCCTTCAGCAGACCGAGTAACCCCTTGCTGGAGCCAGCGACCTTGGGTTCAAGCTGGTGGGCTTTTGCTCAAACCAGATGAGCCCGCGCTCAAGCTGGTGAGCTCAGGGTCTCGAACCTGGGTTTTCCGCATCCCAGTCCGACGCTCTATCCACTGCGCCACCGCCTGGTCAGGCTGGTTTTTATGTTTTGAACTGGATCTGTCGCAAAACAGACCAGATGTGGTCGTAAGTTCGTGCAGGCTCTCCAAGACCGAGACGGTGGTGGAAAGTTTTAGTGGTCCTGCCTTGGGTTCTAGTTGCGCTCTCAGTAGAATGCCAGAAGTGGGGACATGCATCTATCTCTAGGAAGGCTAATGGAGGTTAAGTTCATCCAGGATTAGTCAATCTTGCATCGCACTGAATCAGTGGAGGCTGAGCTAACCTGGATTGATTAATCTCGACCCAAGACTTCCAAGACACGTCTCTGTGTTTGTCGAGATCTCAGTCTTTATTTTAATGTTTCTGTTTCTAAAACCCCTGGTTAAGAAATCTCTGGTGCTGAGACCTGTGTGTACCTGAGAGGCCACAAGGGGGAGCCTTCCCTCGTCTGTGAGGCTTTGTCTTTGTTCATCAAATTATCCGGTATTATTTAATTGAAATAGGCATGCATTGTTTGTGTATAAGTCCTTTGTTCAATGTCTAAATATGTCTGTTTGAGTCTTTTGTGTCAAGATTAGAAGCTTCTGACTAAAAGCTATGTTAAGTGACTTTCTTTGTTCTCAAAATCTACCTTCAGGGTGCTCTATCTGACTTCTCCCCTGAAGGAAAATTATTATCTTCGGTTCGCTTCTTCCCCTTGTCTCGTGTAATAATTAATATCTCTATAGTCAAACACCCTCTCATTCTGGGTGCTAGTTAACTATCTGTCTTATATTTTTGTTTTATTGGTGCACTAATTCTTAGATTCTCCTGACGCAAGTTTCAGTTTTGTAATAAGTAATAGCAACTGGGAATTCTAATCCCCGGATAATAAGAACAGTCTGGAATATAGTAATTGGGAACCCAGGTTGTTCCGATCAGTTTCCATACATTGATCGGTGGCTAATTTAACAATGAATCCACCACAGTGGTTTAAAAGCTTGCTCAATACAGAAAGGGCTGGCAAGCAAGCGATTTAAATGAAAGAAAAGCGGAGCCCACAAATTGAAAGTGTTTCTCCAAACTCTGGAGCAAAAGGACTAGCAAGTAAGCAGTTTGAGTGAGAGAAAAACTGCGCAGCGAGGCACGGTGCCTGGAGCGAGGGGTGGGGCCGAGCACGCATGGTCCCTCCCCTCTCCGCCTTCATTCCCGGTCTCCATCTGTGCTGCACCCCAGCGGCAGGCAAACAGTGAACAGCCCGTGGCCTCCAGGTGCACAGTTAGGTTAGGATTCAGCAACACAAAAGAGCAATGAAGTAAGGATAAAATAACTAAAATATAGAATAGAAATTAATTTCAAATGTCCACCGGCCGACCAAAAGAGGTTTTGCCCATTTAGAAATTACAGGGTAGGGATAGTATTAAAAACTGAAACTTTGCTTTTGAAAAATCATAAGAAAAGGAAATTTAGAAATTTTTTTTTTCAGGGACAGAGAGACAGTCAGAGAGAGGGGTAGATAGGGACAGACAGACAGGAATGGAGAGAGATGAGAAGCATCAATCATCAGTTTTTCGTTGCGACACCTCAGTTGTTCATTGATGGCTTTCTCATATGTGCCTTGACTGTGGGCCTTCAGCAGACCGAGTAACCCCTTGCTTGAGCCAGCGACCTTGGGTCCAAACTGGTGAGCTTTTTGCTCAAGCCAGATGAGCCCGCGCTCAAACTGGCGACCTCAGAAACTCGAACCTGGGTCCTTGCATCCCAGCCCGACACTCTATCCACTGTCCCACCGCCTGGTCAGGCAAGAAATTTAGAAATTAACAAACCGTAGGTGTGGACCATGCTAGTTAATTGGCAGTTTCTTAAATTACAACTCCAGAAGTAGTGATACAGTCATAAATAATAGGATTATAGGGAATAAAATTAAAAATAAGCTCTCTGTGGGTTGGGGATGATGGCTTGTTGCCCCCACTGGTATAAAAATAAGGAAAAATGAGGAAAAGTTCCAACACTCTCCTGCGGGTGGAGAGGGTGTTGGAGTCTCTTCAAGTCTCTCAGTTACATAAAAGGCATGAAGTTCATAAGGAAGACCCACAGCATTAACCAAAATAGTAAAAATTATAAAAAGAATTTTCAGGGAATTGCGGGAAAAATTGGAAACCTCATATAGGCTAAAGCAACTCACTATTGGGAAAGTAATTTTGTGAAAGTTGTATTTAGCTGCTCAAAGCAAGGCAGTTAGTTTACAGGTGGCAAATTGATTCAAGTCCTGCTAGGGAGAAGCCCCACTGTCTTGCTAAGAGGCTTGGATACAGAACAAACTGCAGAAAAAAAGGTAAAAGCGGCAAGCTCTCAGTTCTTAGAGTCTGCCTCTCCCTCCGGCATCCACCCCGCCCTCGTGCAAAAGAAAGTTAATATCTCTTTGCCAGCTGCGTAGTTTATACCAAGAATCCCTTATTGTATAAAAGTATTTTCCATGTTAAAATGTATATATTGTTTCCAAGGCTTTTGCTAATTCTTTTATTTGCTGTTTTATAGTCCTGTAATACTGGAATCTCAGTTTAAATATTAGAAATTGTTAATAATGTCTTTTTATGAAATGTTTAGTTTAGTATCATTTTGAAAAAGTATTGTTAAAATTTGAATGCTAATGTACTGAATCATTTAGCAGCAAAGAGATTCTGGAATTCTAAAGGAGACACCCAAACCTATTTTTCTTGAATTGATCCAGCTAATAATGTTGTTTTTGTCTTTTTTCCAAAAGTTTATATGGATAGAAAAGGAGATCTTCTGAGCCTGGCTTTTAAGGTCTATAATGACCAAGGAAGTAACAGAAAAGGCAAACAAGGCCCAAAAGAGATCAGGAAATACCAGCTTTTGGCATACGCTCTAAAAGGCTCCAGCGTCCCAAAGGGCTTCACAGGATTCCAGTGGGGCCCTGCTTCAAGAGTGGAAAGAAAGGTCATTGAACTGAGGCCTGCCAGGCTTCCCGGCCCCACTGGGAGACACGTCTTTGCTGTGGAAAAAGGGACACGAGAAGTTAAGCTTCCTTCTTGCTTCATGGAGGGAGGGTTCAGTCTCTTCTAGTCTTGCTCCAGCTACCTGTGACCTGACCTTGCCCAGCTTACTGGGAATTGCCACTGAAGGCCCAAGGACATCGTTCACAAGCCTAAGGTATTTCTTCCAAGTAACAGATAAGCTAATCTCATTTCTTGTAAACACAAGGGCCATCTACTACGCCTTGCTTGAATATTTAAGTTTTATTTATCCCTCAAAGATCTCTACTGTGGGTATTGACAGTCTGATTTTATTGCTTTATTTAATGTACAGTGTCTCCTTTATTCCTCTTGTCTCAATGCCCCATGCCTATTGTAGGCTGGGACCTGCTCCTAATTCCAACTAGAAGCAGTGGTCATTAGAACTTGGACTCTAGCTATAAAGTATAGAATGTGACCACAACTAACTCCTGTTCTTTGGGACATTTCTCAGACTAAAGTAAAATTAAATTATATTGGCAAAAAATATAGTCAATGAGAATGTCAACATAGACTTAGTGAAGTCACGTTAACATGTTAAGAACATTTGTGACTATAAGAATTTTATTTTGAATTCTGTTGTATTAGTTAGAATTTTATTTTTGTTTAATAATCTAGTAGGCTTTAGTCACTTTATTGTATTAAGACACATTATAGTATTTGTTAACATTAGCTATTTGAATTTTATTGTTAATTGTGTATTTTTCCAGTCTGCCTCAAAATCAGAACATAGTAATTCAAATGAATAGATGCCACCCAGAACCAGTGGGGTCTTGGGACCCTTATTGCCAAAGGTATATTCGAAACCAATTAGAAAAAGGATTTGGCCAGTAAGAAAGGAACCCAATAATAATTAGAAGCTAATTTGAAGCTACATTGCGCCCACAGGTACCCAAAGGTTCAAGGCGAATAAATTGCATGAATCAAATAATAAAAGAAACGTAACCACCCTTTCCCTAAGTACTTGCAGGATTTACAGGCTACTCAGCAAACTGTTCAAAGACTGTCCAAGAAGCGCTTTCAGCAGGACATCACCCAAGGACTGACTTTCACATGGACAGGTCCACACACCGTGATCCTGACCACTCTCACTGCTGCTAAGGTAGAAGAACAGTAGGCCCTACTCCAACCACAAACCGGAAGCTGGTTGGTCTACATATGGCGAATATATGAAGAAACTAAGGACTCTTTTAATTAGACTTTGGGAAAAGGGAAACTAGGGTAAAACGAAAGCCAACTTAATTGTCACTAAAGGTTAAGATTTTTAAAATCAAGAGTTCTGACTAGAAAGGAATTGTATGGTTTTGATAATAGAAGGTATAAGGTATGGAAATACTTTTGAAAGAAAAAGGAAAAAGCAGGTTGTTGTGAAAGCCAGTAATTTCTGGATAAGAAAGTTTATGAAAGTTGAAGGTTGATAGAAAAAATAATTTGAACAGTCAGAAAACTGGTTTTTGAAGAATGTTTCATTAGTTACCCTGGCTAACAATCCTATTGTCTGTGGTGATTAGTCCTCTTAATATTGTCTTGTACCATGTTTAATCAGTTTTATAGCAAGGTTTGTTCCTGTTAAATATCTGTTACATGTTATAATAACCCTAGACAACAGCCTCATACTCCTCAGTAAATTACTTTTTTTTTTGTATTTTTCTGAAGTTGGAAACGGGGAGGCAGTCAGATAGACTCCCGCATGCACCCGACTGGGATCCACCTGGCATGCCCACCAGGGGGCGATGCTCTGCCCATCTGGGGCGTTGCTCTGTTGCAACCAGAGCCATTCTAGCGCCTGAGGCAGAGGCCACAGAGCCATCCTCAGCGCCCAGGCAAACTTTGCTCCAATGGAGCCCTGGCTGCAGGAGGAGAAGAGAGAGACAGAGAGGAAGGAGAGGGGGAGGGGTGGAAAAGCAGATGGGCGCTTCTCCTGTGTGCCCTGGCCGGGAA
This sequence comes from Saccopteryx leptura, assembly GCF_036850995.1. NCBI lineage: Eukaryota > Metazoa > Chordata > Mammalia > Chiroptera > Emballonuridae > Saccopteryx > Saccopteryx leptura. The sequence goes on from NC_089506.1 coordinate 170,433,842, forward strand.
TCGAACCCGGGACTCCTGCACACCCGGCTGATGCTCTACCACTGAGCCAACCGGCCAGGGCCTTCCTCAGTAAATTAAGTCAAGAATTTGACTTAGGAAATAGAACCAGTGGGGATGTTGTAAGGTACCAAAAGCTGAAAATTGATATTAATATTCTGGGCGAAAAGGTCAGGCTTTTCTATCAGGCTTTCCTGTTCTGTCTCTCCTTTAGGGAGGAGAGGGAGAGAAATGTAGAAGTTTCTGGTTTGCAAGAACAATGGGTCATTCAGTTTTAAATCTAAAATAAAGGTTAACCTAGAAACTTCTTCTCTTTCAATAGGAGGCAGAATCAGGGGTCGTCAAACTTTTTATAAAAACCGCCCACTTTTGCAGTGCTGGTCAACCTGGTCCCTACCGTGCAACCAAACAGCGCCGCGATTGGCCCATCATGAAAGCTGGAACGCCCACTAGTGGGCGGTAGGGACCAGGTCTACCAGCACTGCAAAAGTGGGCGGTTTTTATAAAAAGTTTGACGACCCCTGATACCACCTTGCATTGATTGTAGTTCCTCCCCCTTCCTGGAATCTTGAGGGTAAAATACCTCTAGGTTAGTGACGGAAGATGAACCTTGTAAGGTTTGTAAACATCTTTGATTGTGTTACCTTAAAAGTCTTAATGTTTCTGTGTAACCCCTAAACAAATGTTGCCAGCTCGTAATGTGACGTCATCCCCCCCCGCCCCCGCCATGTGAGCAAGGGTATATAAACAGCCCCTAAACTATTTTTGGGACTGCACGATTTGGGCCTGCAGATGCCCCGTGTCAGCCATATGCAGCCAGCACATTAATAAATCTCCTCCTCTAATAAAACTCTTCAAAATTCATCTGGACTGGGTGTTTACATGAACTCGATGAAATGAGGTACAGTGCTCAGATCTGTGGTGCGGTACTTTATAACAGTATCATCAAAGAAACAGACAAGGCTGGATTAGACAATTCCCATGAAAACCCAAGTCACCAGCATGCTCCCGGATTTCAGTTACAGGTCTTCCCACTCCACCAAAAAGGAAAGTTATTTTTGGTCGCAAAAGGTCCTATGGATCTTAACTGACCACACAGCCAGGAAGGTGCTTTTTCCTTTTTGATTGAGACATGATTTGGAGTAGTGGCACATACACAGGGTCTGAAGTGGACTCCCGGTAGGGGTCTGCAGGCGCTTGCCAGTGAGCTGGGCAGAGACCGAGCTCCGGGCTATGCTGGCCTCTTGTGCTGGTCACCGGCTGGGGAGCCTGGACGCTGGGCTCTGAGCAGTCAGGGAGGAGGCTGCACGCTCCCTGAAATAAACAGGCCTGTCGTGGTCATTTAATCACCAAGTCCAAAGGAGGAGCTGGAGCTGGAGGAGTCAACAGGGCCGGTGCCCGGTCTTGATGAGGTAGCGAGTAGCTTTGCCACCAGCAGGAACCTCTCAGAGGAGCTGTAATCAGACCGGACCACAGGGAGTCACAGCCATGCAGCCACAGGCTTGGAATTGCTTAGCAAGTGCTCATTACGTGGAATTAGTCATTAGGAGAACTGTCTGCACACGCAGTTCCTCTCTCCCACACCTTCCATTCATCCGTGAATGCCTACCAGGCTCTCTCCCCTGACCTGCTCGTGAGGTCACCAGTGACCTTGGGGTTGCCAAGTGCCCTCTCTTCCTGCGGGCCCCTTCCCTTCCTCCAGCGCCCTTCCCCAGGACTGCCTGGGTTTCACCCTGTCTCCCTGCTCTTCCCTGGCTCCTGCATGACCCCTCGCTCTCTGCTCCAGCCCTAAGTACCAGGATCGTGAGGACCGGGGCCCGGACTGTATTCTACAGCCTACCCACCGTTTCTCTACCTGATCTCTCCACTCCCATGTATTTTTCTAAAAACATGATAAACACTTCCATTTTTAAAAAAGACTTTATTTATTGATTTTAGAGAGAAGAGAGAGAAAGAGAAGGGGAGAGGAGCAGGAAGCATCAACTCCCATATGTGCCTTGACTGGGCAAGCCCAGGGTTTTGAACTGGTGACCTCAGCACTCCAGGTCAACACTTTATCCACTGTGCCACCACAGGTCAGGCAACACTTTCAAATTTTTATCTCCAGGCCTTTCCTTGGATTCCCTGGACTTGTCTGTGACTTCTCCACTGAACAGGCAAATACCTCTAAGGCAGGACTTTTGAGATGATCTCCCAAATCCAGTCTTCCTCCCTTGGCAGCAAGTGGAAACACCCTTTACCGTCTTGCTGACACCAGGCTGAGTCAGCCGTCACTCCTCCCTTTCCCTCACCCTTCACGTCCACCAGGTGAACCACACTGAGCACATCTCTCTGCACCCAGGGCCAACGTTCCTCACCTGAACGACCACAGAGCCTCCTAATGGTCTCTCTGCAGCACCGTGCACTCTTCTAGCCTGGTCTGCACAAGACCATCCAGAAGAACTTTATATGACAAATCAGATCATATACTGCCCTTCAGCGCCATCCGCCCAGTTGGAGCAAAGTCTTGGCCTGCTTTGACCTACCAGTCCCTGCTCTGACGGGTAAAGAAACGGTGGGTAGGCTGTAGAATACGGTCCGGGCCCCGGTCCTCATGATCCTGGTATTTAGGGCTGGAGCAGAGAGCGAGGGGTCAGTGCAGTCAGGCCCTGCCCCCGCCTACCCAGCTCTGGCACTGCCTTCCCCTTGCACGTGGAGCTCCGTCAGTTCTCAGCACACACCGCGCTCTCTCCCTCTGCTTGGGACGTCCTTCCTCCACTCAGCTCCTCCTCCTCCTCATGTCAGCCTAAAGGTCACCTCCTCCGAGAGGCTCACACATCTAAACAAATGTCGTAGTTCTAACATCATGGCACCTTGTCATTTCCTCCAAATTATTCATTGTAATCTATATTTCATTAAAAAACATTTTTCCCCATAGTGATTGAGAGAGGAAAGGAGAGAGAAGGAGAGAAGAGGAGAGAGGGGGAAAAAGAGGGGAAGAAAGGGGGGGTGAGAGAGGGGGGAGAAGAGAGAGGGGGGGAGGAGAGAGGGAGAGAAGCATCAACTCATTGTTCCACTTAGTTTCTCTACTGAACCTGCAACCTCTGCACCGGAAGACACTTTAGCCACTCAGCAGCCTGGTCAGGGCCTGTATTTAAGTGTTTGAAAACATCTCCACAGTGACTATGTCACATGACCCTTCGCGGTAAACATCACAGTCTATCACTACTTACTATTCTTTAGAAAATGCAGGCATTGTATAACAGCTATCTCTAAGTCCTTTACAAGGATAAAATTACTTAATTCTCAACAACCCTTGAGGTCAGTACTATTACTATTTTAATGTTATAAATGAGGAACTCAGGCACAGTTATGAAACTTGCCAGCAGAGCGGGGATTCTGCCCAGGAGTCCAACTGCAGGTCCCCAGTCTCAGCATCTCGCTGCAGGACGCTGGGTCCCACCAGCAGGCGTTGAGACAACACCTCTGAAGAGCACGGCCTGTGGAACTAGGACTGAGGTGTCCGCAGATAATGATGTTCTGCAGGTATGATGTCTGCATGTGGCTGCTCTCTGCCAGGAGTAGCAGCAAGTTGAGAGAAACAGTCTCTGCCATGAACATGTTTCTTGCCCAGGAAATGCATCTGTCATGGTCACATGTGTGCCTTTGCCTAGGGCTGTGGGGTACCCTCCACCACTCTGCCCTTATGAGATCTGGGTAAAACCTCTCTGAGCTTTTGGAATATGAGGGGAATGATAAAAGCGAAAAGAAGTCTCAGTGGCCCAAGCAACGCCCACCTCAAGCCCCGGGGCAAGCATTAGTCCTCACGGTGCCCTGCAAGGCCGGCTCTGGAGCTGGGCGCCTGCTCACGGGACGACCTGCGCAGGGGCACGCTGTGTCCCTCTGTCCTGCGGAGCACGTGCGGTGACAGGGCTCTAAGCACACTCCTATTGCCTGACTGCTGTCACACATCAGCCACACAGAAGCAGCAGCACGTGCAAGCCTACAGAACAGCCCCTTTTTAAATGATGGTCTAACAAAGTGGTGAAGATTCTGCTGCCTGTTTGCTCGGCAGGGGCTCCTCTTTCAAAGGACCCCAATCTGCTCCTTCTTCATCTCGTTCCACTCTCTGTGCGGCTCACACACAGTATGAGTCCATAGCGGCTGAAACCAGGACCAAGCAATGGGAGCCATCCTTCCTCCTTCATGGCCTGATGTGTGTTCCTCCAAGTAGGGACGAGACTAGACAGGTAGGGAAGGTGTCTAGAGCTGGGCAGATCTTGTCAGAACCTGGACCTGGAGGCTTGTTGCAGTTTGTTCTAAGGCACTTATACAACCACGTGCTCTGCGAGCCTCCCGATGGGTGAAGAGTTGTGCCTGCTCCTGGGGGCGTAGAGAGCAGGACGATGGCGGAGGTGACTGGGGACGCAGAGAGAGCAGGACGATGGCGGAGGTGACTGGGGACGCAGGGAGAACAGGACGATGGCGGAGGTGACTGGGGACGCAGAGAGAGCAGGACGACGGCGGAGGTGACTGGGGGCGCAGAGAGAACAGGACGACGGCGGAGGTGACTGGGGGCGCAGGGGGAGCAGGACGATGGCGGAGGTGACTGGGGGCGCAGAGAGAGCAGGACGACGGCGGAGGTGACTGGGGGCGCAGAGAGAACAGGACGATGGCGGAGGTGACTGGGGACGCAGGGAGAGCAGGACGATGGCGGAGGTGACTGGGGACGCAGGGAGAGCAGGACGATGGCGGAGGTGACTGGGGACGCAGAGAGAACAGGACGATGGCGGAGGTGACTGGGGGCGCTTCGGGAAGGTGGGTGTTCTGCTGGAGAAGAGGCGGAGAGGGGTCTACAGGTTGAGAGAGGGGGATAAAGTGAAGCTCACACTCTGGGGAAGATGAATTGTCCAGAGGGACCAGACCACAGACACATACAGGGACAGATGTGAAATATGAGCCAGGAGGTAAAGTTAGGGACCTACAGATGATCTTGAATATCAGGCCACTGAGGGCATTTCCGCAGAGCAGCCCGATCAGAACTGTGCTTTAAGGTCCTTCTGGTGGCAGAACCCTAGACGAGACTAGTGGCAGAATGACCCATCAGGGTGCTACTCCAAGAGTTCCGAGGAGCTAAGGGCTACACTTACAAGAAGGCCATTGCAAATGGATAGCATTTTAAGGGGAAAAGCAATGTGATCTGCTGACCAGAGACAGAGAGAAGAGACTTCAGAGTTAAAATCCGGGATCATTAGAAGACTATACTTTTAAAAAAATAAATAGGAATTCTGAAGAAGAGGCCACTATGAAAGGGCAGGAGGAAAGAGATGATAATTTCTGTTTTGGACACGCTGTGTCAGAGTGTGATATTAGGGTGGAGATGACCAGTGGGCAGAGAGAAATGATGCTGAGACCATTTAGGGACCATGTGGAAGAAGCAATGGCACTGGAGTTTAAGTCATACCTGGGTGAGTAAGCCATGATCCCTGCCCCAGCATCTCCTGTGCTGAAGGAGGGTGGTGAAGGGGAGGAGGAAGGGGTGGAACCAGGCACATAAATTCAGGGCACTGAGAAGGAGCCACAGCAACAAAATAAGTGGCGTGTGTGGAGGTGGAGGAAGGAAACACCCAGATGCATTGTACAGACTCCTGTGAGTGCTGGGGGCCTGTGCTTGGTCAGGAGGGAGCAGGAGCAGCAGGAGTCCAGTCCCAGAGGAAGGAGTGAGGGAGTGGGGGGCTGGCTGTGCTGGGGGGGGGGGGGCGCGTGACAGGCGGCGAGGGGGTCAGGGCAGGCAGGCTCAGACCAGACACTGCTGAAGATCTTGGACATGGACAGCTGGCATTGCTGGGAGCTTTTAAGTGATGAGGTGTGGTGGCCACTATTCGAAAATGACCCCCAAGATACTGGCTCCTTAGTGTACACACACCTCCCAGCTAGTCAGCCAAACTCTAATCTAGGTGCTGCTACGCGGCCCCAGACAGCTGATCTAACTAGATGAGTCCTTAAAGGGACTGGGCTTTTCCTGGAAAGGGATCTGAAGCAGAGAAGGGATTTGATGAGAGAGAGGTTCTTGCTGCTGGTGCTGAGGATGGAGGGGTCTTTGAAGAAAGAATGCCGGAGTCCTCTGGGAGCTGAGAGCTACTGCTGGCCAATAGCCAGCAAGAAAACGGCACCTCAGCCTCACAACCGCAAGGAACCAAATCCTGCCCGTGGGCAGATTCTTCTTGACAGCTTCCCGGGGAGAATGTGGCCCTAAATGACACCTAAATGGCAGCCTTATAAGACCCTGAGCAGAGAAGCCAGCCATGCTGTGCCCAGATTCCTGACCCATGGAAACCAGGAGCATTGTATTAAGTCACTACCCTTGCGTTAATTTGCTATGCAGCAACAGAACATTATAGTACCAGGGCAGCCTTCAGATTTGCATCTTACAAAGTTACTCTGACTCCGAAAAGTCGCCCCCCCTCCCGTGTACTCAGTCTTTATTGGGAGCACACAATGCGCTCTGGGGTCTCCATTCTTAGAAAGAATTCCTTGACAGTTCTCCTCTGCCTGGCAATTCTTGTCTCTCCCCTAGCCCACTCCAATGTGGGGTGCTTGGCCTCCTTGCTTTGAAACACTTTCTTTCCTTGACTTTTACGCCCCCCCCCCCCCCACTGGCGGGTGTGCCAAGGTGTGTTATCTGGAGGTCCTCCAGTCACTGGTAATCCATGCAGTGGGGGAGGGCCCAGGCCGGCCATTCTCCTTGAATTCTGAGATGTTGCCTCAGCTGTCTTCCTGTGCAGGGCAGCTCTGCTCCCCACCGGGGTGCATCAGGTCCTCCGGGTCAGGTCCCTGGCCACGCTAACCAGTCAGGACCCATCTGCCCCGGATGTCAGCCCTCTCCGAGCAGCAGTGGCCCCGTCAGTCACCAGACAGATAAAGGGCACCTGTGCACTCCTCTGCTTGATGGGTTGGGCATATCTGTCCCTGAAGAGTGGCTACTAGGATTTGTTGACTGCTTTTCTTACCTAGTATTTTATGACCGCCTGGCACACATGCAGACACAGGTGACAGATCTCAGGTCCCTGAGGGGCTCAGCAAAGCCGCCGGTGGCCAGTGACTCCGTGAGCACAGTCTCCTGCGGGACGAGGCACCCGACCTCTGCAGGGGGCTGTGTCAGGCTGGAGTCAGGTCCTGGTCTCCCAGTGACTCCGTGAGCACAGTCTCCTGCGGGACGAGGCACCCGACCTCTGCAGGGGGCTGTGTCAGGCTGGAGTCAGGTCCTGGTCTCCCAGTGACTCCGTGAGCACAGTCCCCTGTGGGACGAGGCACCGACCTCTGCAGGGGGCTGTGTCAGAGCTGGAGTCAGGTCCTGGTCTCCCAGTGAACGGGGCCCTTTCCCACTTGGGGGCCCAGTGACTCCGTGAGCACAGTCTCCTGCGGGACGAGGCACCGACCTCTGCAGGGGGCTGTGTCAGGCTGGAGTCAGGTCCTGGTCTCCCAGTGACTACGTGAGCACAGTTTCCTGCGGGACGAGGCACCCGACCTCTGCAGGGGGCTGTGTCAGGCTGGAGTCAGGTCCTGGTCTCCCAGTGACTACGTGAGCACAGTTTCCTGCGGGACGAGGCACCCGACCTCTGCAGGGGGCTGTGTCAGAGCTGGAGTCAGGTCCTGGTCTCCCAGTGACTACGTGAGCACAGTTTCCTGCGGGACGAGGCACCCGACCTCTGCAGGGGGCTGTGTCAGGCTGGAGTCAGGTCCTGGTCTCCCAGCGAACGGGGTCCTTTCCCGCTTGGGGGCCCAGTGATGCGTGGATGAAGACTAACCCTAACTATTCGCTGTCCCCAGCACTGAGGAATACAGCGTCCTTACCTTTCAACCAATACAACCTGGGGTCTGTGCAGCCCCATCTCAGCACTTCATGTGCCCCCGGCATCTGGGGGACAGATGCATGGTCATGGACGGGGAGCACGGAGGCTCCCAGGCCCAGACCTTGCACACGAGGGTGGGCGTAGTGTTCAGGCGAGCCCACACACGTGGGCTTGGCTCACACTCATCTGTAAGCAAACCTCTGGCAGCAGGTGGGGTCCAGCAGAGAAGGTTAGAGACCCGTACTTTCTCACCGACTGGCTGAGTGACCGTGGGAAACCCCTCAGCCTTGCTGTGCTGCTCCCACCCCCGCCCCCACATGGAGACCACCCCCCGGGCACCGCCTCCCTAGGGGACGGCGGAGATGAGCGGCCTGCTCCACTCAGCTGCGCTCAGTCTCCGGACGGGAGGCACACACACACGTCTAAAGATGAGTCCCTTCAAAAAGTCCCACTTTAACTGCACAGATGCAGCTCACTTCTCTGGTATAAAGACATTTAGTCAAATTTTACTAGGACCAAGAGCAAGGGAAGAATCTGAGACGGAGAAGGTTTTGTAACACGCGGCCTGTGTGGACAACAGGACAAGAAGGCCCCTGGGGGGGACGGCTTCCATGCAAGACTGGAAAGCCGCTCCTCCAGACGGGGTTTGATGGCAGTACTGAGCCAGTAACCCGTAAACGGTCACGGCACGGAGGGAGGCACTGAAATCAGAGCAGATGGGAGGCGCCTAGTACACCAGGATTGGTGCAGTCTTGGCTTTGTTCTAAACGGGAAGGTTGGGGAAAGACAGGAGAGAGCAGGGAGGGCTGGTGTAAGGCCAGTGGCCACGGCCACCATCACAGCCGCCTGGCCCATGCAGGTTCGCATTAGATTCGGACAGACGGTAATGAAACAATGGAGCCACGAACTGGTGGGCCATCATCTTTATCCTAGCTTGCACCCAGCGGGCAAGAAATACACACACTGGGCTCCAAAATCCACTCATTCAGGGCTCACAAAGCTACTGACTTACCCGAGTTTCCTAGAATCAAAGGTTTCTAGCTCACCAGCCTTATTCACCTCTGTTCCCCATCTCCTTCTCTCTGCACAGACTCTGCACAAACTGGCTTCTCCTTTAGCATTCTGCCATCTTGGTTGCTTCTCCTCTCCTCCACATGGCCTTTATCTGCTCTCCTTTCTCTGCTCTCTCCTCTAATGCTAACCTCAGGAACCCAGAAAGCAAGCTCCCGGTCTGCCCCCATTTTATAGTGTAGAAATCAAAACCTTTAATCCAATATACAAACAAGGAAGTCTCTGATACAAAGTCACTTATCTGAGGCATAATGGGATTCCTCATGAGAGTGCACCACCCCATATCATGCAATCAGTCAAGGGTGTGGGGAAAAGCTTAGCCTTAAAACTAAGCCTTAGGCTATAACAACCTGGCATACTTACAGCCTGTCCCCCACACCCAATACAAACTAAGTGAGCCACATATATCATATTTAAAAACTTATTTGACCAACAGGTGGCAAGGCTGTGACGGAGGCTGAAGCCCAGGGAGGTCGGACACCAGGCTGGGGCAGGCCAGAAACCTTGGAATCACAGGCACTTCCCTCAGGGGTGGCTGGTTCTCCTCAGGGAAAGACCACTGCTTTGCCTTTTCCCCTCCCCACTCTCTACTGCTGTCTTGAATCTGGATGCCTGGGGCCCATAGTTTCCTTGTTTAAGGGAGAAATAGTTCTGAAGATTCTGGGAAGTTTCCCTTCACTGATTTCAACCACTAGCTCAATTTAATACCTTCAAAGAATGTGTTAGTGCCTGACTGGTAGTGGCACAGTGATAGAGCATTGACCTGGGATGCTGGGGTCCCAGGTGTGAAACCTCAAGGTTGCCAGCTTGAGCACAGGGTCATCGGCTTGGGTGTGGGGTCATCAACATGATCCTGTGGTCCCTGGCTTGAGCAAGGGTCACTGGCTCTGCCTGAGCCCCCAGTCAAGGCACGTATGAGAAACAACAAATGCACTAAAAGTGCTGCAACTACAAAGAGATACTTAATCTCTCATCCTTCCTGTCTGTCTCTCTCTAAAAAAAAGAGGTTTTAGTTTCCACTTGATTTTTAAAAATAAAAACATCCGTAAACCTCAGCCCTCAGGTGTCTATATTATATCCCCTCATGAAATGATTATTCCAGTTTTTAAGCTATATTTACAGTATAATTATGTTATTGCCCCTTTTCTGGGAGCCCTGTGGGCTCTTTCTTGGCTCCATATATCTCGGTCTTGATTAGAAATCCATGCTAACCAACTTAAGGCTGGTTACTGGAAATCCACTGTGCAGGACAGAGCAAATGAAATCTCTTTTTGTTGAGTCAGCAGACTTGGATCCTACCAGTGCCAGCAAAGGCCTCTGAGGTTTAGGGCAGGGGTCCCCAAACTATGGCCCGCGGGCTGCATGCGGCCCCCTGAGGCCATTTATCCAGCCCCCGCCACACTTCCAGAAGGGGCACCTCTTTCATTGGTGGTCAGTGAGAGCAGCACATTGACCATCTCATTAGCCAAAAGCAGGCCCATAGTTCCCACTGAAATACTGGTCAGTTTGTTGATTTAAATTTACTTGTTCTTTATTTTAAATATTGTATTTGTTCCCATTTTGTTTTTTACTTTAAAATAAGATATGTGCAGTGTGCATAGGGATTTGTTCATAGTTTTTTTTATAGTCCAGCCCTCCAACGGTCTGAGGGACAGTGAACTGGCCCCCTGTGTAAAAAGTTTGGGGACCCCTGGTTTAGGGAATTTGAACAACACAGGGGCTTAGCTTGCAGACATAATATCCAAATGGCTCCCAGCAGGAGGCAGGGAGATCCCGCATCTCTTGCTGCAGGCATAGTAAATCGCTAGGATTCCTTGAGGGCATTTCCTGAGTAGCTTCTCTCCTCCCACCTCAAGCCAAGGAATTACAGTGGTACCTTGAGATACGAACAGACCAACATACGAATTTTCTTTTTTAAACATATGAACTGTGACTCGGTCCGTATTTCTGTCTGAGATCTGAGCAAAATTCCGAGGTAAGAGTTGTGATTCGGGAAGCTGCAGCTAGTTGGCACACTGGCTCACGGGTCCATTATTGGCAGCACAACACCAGCATCTCGTTCTTTCTCCTGTATTACCCGCAGAATCAAGTTGAATTTTGTGTTCTGTACTTGTTCTTGCTTCATTTTTGCATTTTTAATTAACTTTTTTTGTGTTCTATCATGGGGCTGAAGGAAGTGAGTGTAAAGGACAGTGGTGAAAAGAAGAACAGAATGATGTCGATAGAAGTAAAGCAAGAAATAATAGAAAAACATCAGTGTGGTATACGAGTGATTGAACTGGCAAAGCTGTACGACCGCAAAACATCTACAATGTGTACCATCCTTAAACAAAAGCATGCCATCAAAAGCACAAATCCAGTGAAAGGAACTACAGTTCTGTCCCAATTAAGGACAAATATCCATGAAGAAATGGAGAAGCTTCTGCTGGTGTGGGTGAAAGAGAAAGAGCTGGCAGGAGATACTGTGATGGAGACTGTAATATGCGAAAAGGCACATATTATTTACGGTGACTTGAAGAAGAAAGAACCATCAACCTCAAAAGAGGCAGCAGAAGATACGTTTAAGGCAAGTCACTGCTGGTTTGAAAATTTCAAGAATAGATCTGGCATCCACTTGGTGGTGAAGCATGGTGAAGCTGTGAGTCCTGACGTAAACGAGCTCGTCGAGAAACAGGAGGAGGAACTCTCAACTGAGGAGTTGAAGGAGCTACAGATGATGCAACATACGGAGCTTCTACAAGAGATTAGTAGTGAGGAGGAGGTAGAGTCGGAGGAAGTGATTTCTCCAAGTGAAATTAAAGACATGCTAGCAATGTGGGAGACGCTTTCAAGTTTCATTGAAAAGAAACACCCAGAAAAAGTTTCAACTGGTCGTGCTTCAGCACTTTCTAATGACACTTGTTTGTCACATTTCCGTAACATTTTAAAAGGCAGGCAAAAGCAAACATCTTTGGATAGATTTTTATTCAAAAGTCCTGCAAGTGAAAGTGCCAAAAGTGCAGCCAAAAAGGCAAAAACAGGTGATGATTAAATGAAAAATACGTAATGTTAAGCTTACGTTAAGTTTAAAGTTAAGAAAGTGCATTTTTTTACAATTAAGTTTTTGTGGTTTCATTTTAAGTAAAGAAAGTGCAGTTTTAGTTTTGTTTAAAGTAAAGAAAAATGCCTGACCAGGCGGTGACGCAGTGGATAGAGCGTTGGACTGGGAGGCAGAGGACCCAGGTTCGAGACCGCAAGGTCGCCAGCTTGAGCGCGGGCTCATCTGGTTTGAGCAAAATCCCACCAGCTTGGACCCAAGGTCACTGGCTCCAGCAAGGGGTTACTTGGTCTGCTGAAGGCCTGCGGTCAAGGCACATATGAGAAAGCAATCAACGAACAATTAAGGTGTCGCAACGCACAATGAAAAACTAATGATTGATGCTTTTCATCTCTCTCTGTTCCTGTCTGTCCCTGTCTATCCCTCTCTCTGTACAAAAAAAAAAAAAAAAAAATTTAAGTAAAGAAAATGCAGTTTTAGTTTACATTTAGTGTTAAGAAAGTACAGTTTTAGTTTATGTGACTATAGTGCCTGCATCCCTTCCTCCCTCCCTCTTCCTCCGCCATTCACCTTCGTTAGCCGCACTCGTCTGTCTCCAAGGTAAGAATACTGTTCTAAATAACACTTTTTTCTTTTATTTCATATATTTTGTTATGCATTGGTAAAGTAGACATGTGTGTTTCTTACATGTTTTTTTTTCATAATTTAGGATGGTTTGGGGATGTTTCACAGGGCTAGAATGGATTAAATCTATTTCAGTTATTTTAAATGGGAGAAATTTGTTTGATATACAAGTTGACTGACTTACAAGTTCGGTTACAGAAAGAATTAAACTCATATCTCAAGGTACCATTGTACAATTTAACCACATGGCCAGAGGCGCTGGCCACCTAGAAACAGAGCTATTACCTGTGGGCAGAAGAGACAGAAGGTGACAGTAAGGAAGTCAGGAGGGCAATGCAGTTCCCAGGAGCAGCCTCAGTTCACTGTCAGCCTGGAGGCCACACTGTACTAATAGCCCCAGCTCTTTCCCCCTACCTCAGAAATGATGGGAAATGCGTTTTTTAAAAATCCCTTAACATGCCAGAAAGCAAGGAGTGTTCTTTGTGTGCCAGAAACAACGATCAATCATAGAAAAGTCTTTCCAAAAAAGGAAACCATAACTCAGAAGCAAACGGAAGGATGGTGCAACAGTAAGAACGGGACTCAGCCCTGGCCGGTTGGCTCAGCAGTAGAGCGTCGGCCTGGCATGCGGGGGACCCGGGTTCGATTCCCGGCCAGGGCACATAGGAGAAGCGCCCATTTGCTTCTCCACCCCCAACCCTCCTTCCTCTCTGTCTCTCTCTTCCCCTCCCGCAGCCAAGGCTCCATTGGATCAAAGATGGCCCGGGCGCTGGGGATGGCTCCTTGGCCTCTGCCCCAGGCGCTAGAGTGGCTCTGGTCATGGCAGAGCGATGCCCTGGAGGGGCAGAGCATCGCCCCCTGGTGGGCAGAGCATCGCCCCCTGGTGGGCGTGCCGGGTGGATCCCAGTCGGGCGCATGCGGGAGTCTGTCTGACTGTCTCTCCCCGTTTCCAGCTTCAGAAAAATACAAAAAAAAAAAAAAAAAAAAAAAAAAAAAGAACGGGACTCAAGCCCTGGCCAGTTGGCTCAGTGGATAGAGCACTGGCCCAGCATGCAGACGTCCTGGGTTTGATTCCCAGTCAGGGCACACAGGAGAAGCGACCATCTGCTTCTCTTCTCCTCCCCCTTCTCTCTCTGTTATAGTAACATAAAATCAAATTAATATAAAATGTAAAGAGGAAACTAAGATTGATTTAGGTGTAACCAGTTATGTCCTTTTGAGATAACTCCATATGTTTCAACTATGTGTGTGAATTAATGTGATTAACTATATTTTACACAAAAGCCCACTATGCAAGGCCCAACTGCCAAGGTGTAATGGGTTTACTCCCTTTTCTGGTAACGCCATCCGTCAACCCTATCAAGCCCATGTGTGACTTATTTTTGAAGTGTGATCATGTAACCCTATGACCTGACGAATGGCTAAATCAGATTAAGGTAGCTGGGGTGAAGATTGAGGCAGTCTCCTGAGACTCCACTGAGACCCCTCGGCAACTGCCACGAAGCACTCTGCCTCTCCAAGCAAGTTCACTCGGGACCCCACTGAAGTGAGGACCTAGACAGAGCCGGCCACGCGTCCTAACCATGAGTGAATTAAAGTCTGTGTTCTTTAGCTTGCTATGAGTGTCTCTGCCTATTCAGTTGAGGCCTCATTACTTTCATTTTACACTGTGAATTACCTAACGAACCCAGCTATAACTTAATTATAACCAACTAAATAGTTTATCACGACAATCTTTCTTCCCCTCTCGTAGCCAGTGGCTCTACTAGTCTGAGCATTGGCCCTGGGTGCTGAGGATAGATCAGTGGTCCGAGCGTCAGCCCCAGATGGGAGTTGCCAGGTGGATCCCAGTTGGGGCACATGTGAAAGTCTGTTTCAATCATCTTTCCTCTCACTTCAAAATGAATGAGTGAATGAATGGGACTTATAGGGGCTCCAGCTGAGGTGCCGGCAGCAGGCCAGGAGGGCAGGTGCCTGGGTCAGACAGGCAGCCTAAAGAGCTGTTACGGGCCAGGAGGAAGGGAAAGCCCAGACGGTGAGCCACTAACCAACACCAAGAACAAGCCACAAAGCTCGGTTCTAAAAAGAATATGATGTGAAGAAATAGAGTCAATGCAGTAGACAAAATAACATTTTAGAATCAGTATAATAAATATCCTCAGAGAAAGCAAGAGGATATCATATCACTAAGGAGATGATAAATTTTATCACCAAAATAAAAGTGCTCAGCCTATAAGCCCAACACCGCAATGGACACAGCTAACGGGTAAGTCAGTGAGCTGGATGCCGGAGCTGAAGAACCCCTTAGAGCCGCACTGTCCGACCTGGCGGCCACAGCCACATGAGCACAGGGCACTGAAATGCGGGCTGCTTCGCCTTGAGATGGGCCATAAGGGTGAAATATGTATCAGATTTTGAAAAACTTGCTACAAATAATAATAACCTCATTAATATAGCTTTTAAAACATTGATGACGTTGAAATAATATTTTGGAGACATTGGGTATATAAAGTGTGCTATTAATGTGGATTTCACCTGTTTTCTTTTGATTTTTTAATCTGGCTACTAGAAAGTAAATCTACACCTGTGGATGGCACTCCATTTCTACTGGACGGTGCCCTCTGGGATAGAGGACAGAAGTCTGACAAGAGAGGCTCTGAAGATAGGCCCCGACGAATCCGAATCCGTCTCTCCTTGCAGAATGAGAGAGAGAAGAGAGGGGAAGAAAGACTAAAACAAGGGAGGAAAAGGTCCACCACTCTATTAATACAGGGGCCTGCTGAGCAGAGGGAGCTGGCAGTGCCCACGGAGGCATTCCCACTGACGCTAGAAACAAGGTAAAGACGCCCATTTTGCCTGACCAGGCGGTGGTGCAGTGGATACAGCATTGGTCTGGGACGTGGAGGACCCAGGTTCAAGACCCCGAGGTTGCCAGCTTGAGCGCAGGCTCATCTGGTTTGAGCAAGGCTCACCAGCTTGAGCCCATGGTCGCTGGCTTGAGCAAGGGGTCACTGGAATTGCTGTAGCCCCTCGGTCAAGGCACATATGAGAAAGCAATCAAGGAACGCTAAGGTGCCGCAATGAAGAATTGATGCTTCTCATCTCTCTCCCTTCCCGTCTGTCTATCCCCCCCTCTCTCTCTCTCTCTCTCTCTCTCTCTTTCACACACACACACACACACACACACACACGAAGACACCCATTTTGATCGTCACCATTTAACATTGTCCTGAAGGTTCCAGCCAACACAACAAAAAAGCAAAAGGACATTTCCTCTTTGCAGATGAAATGACAACCTGTATACCCGCCCATCGTGTCCCTCTGAAAGGTCTGGCACCAAAAGGGCTTCTCCATGTCTGGCCAGTGAGGATAGACAAATGTAGGACCCATCATCAAAGAGATGATAGACTTCATCACCAAAATAAAAACTCAACATAAGGAGAGGCCTTTCATTAAAGGTTTTTTGATAAAATATAAGACACTAAGTTAAATGTGGATTTCAGATAAACAAGGAATAATTTGGGGGTGGGAATTACAGAACAAAATAAAAACTCAACATGTACATAAGCCAAGCACCACAATGGACACAGCTGAAGCTCCTCCTTCCTGCGCAGGCCTGTAATGACCCTGGAGCACCGGCATGAGTAGCCAAGAGAACTGAGGATAAAGCCGTCACTCCCAGAATACACTGCTTGTCAGGGACACGGGAAGGGTGCTTACCGACGGATGGCATTGGCGAACTCCGCAGCCAGCTCACTGTCGCTGTACGTGGTCCTCAGTTCAGGCAGTGACAGGGCTGGGGAGGCAGCGTCAGCACACTCCTGAGAAGAGCAAACAAATTCTTGTCAGACCCGGAGCCAACGGGAAGTGACAGCCCCAGCTCTGCCCCAGGTTTGTGACCTCCATCAACTGGCCCGGGGGTGCTGATGGTCCCCATGTGCTCAGAGCACTCCCGGGAGCCAGGCACTGGCCTGAGTGGTCACACACACATCCTCACGTTTAATCGTCATGATCCTCCGAAGCGGTACTGTCAGGATCCCCATTTCACCAAGTAGAAAACAGGCACAGAGAAGTTACACTGCCCAGGTCACCAGCTAGGACATGGTGCAAGGAGGATTCAAACCCAGGTCACTGGCTGCAGGTCGGGGCTCTTCACCACAGCGTCAGCCTCTCGGAATTCATAAAAGACAAGTGGGAATCCTCAACGCCAGCCCCATTTCTCCTTGAGAGAAAAACCAACCTTCTCTCTGCTTAGAGGCTTTAGTGAGGTCAGGGTAATACTGCAGGAAACTCAGAAAGGAGGAGGAAAACGGAAGTGCACTCTGCTCATGTTATAGAATTAGACAGGAACACTGACATCACCCTCACACTTCACAGAGGAGGAAACGTGAGTCGGAACTCCCACATCCTAAATCCAGTGAGGACTGCACCAGGCAGTGGTCACGCCTGTCCGAGCACTCTGAAGGGAGGGCTGCAGCCACGCTGCACAGTGGAGTGGCCGGGGGAGGGTGCTCATCTGGTCATCTGCTCAACAAACGTTTACTGAGCACCTATTACACCCCGGGCATGAGAATAAAAAGCTTGTGACCTGTTACAGATGATAAATTTATTTATTGACTGTAAACAGTTTTATTGCGATGGGAGGAGAGCTACACAGAGTTTAGTGCTGGAAGTCCAGATGACTGGCGGGGCCTGTGTCCCCTCAGCTAGAACAGAAATGCGACCCAGGAGTCCCCTCAGCAGCGCAGCCATCGCCTGGACACCCTTCCCTCAGCCGTGCCCTCCACCTGCATGGCTCTCCTCCTGCCTCTCCGCCTAGCTGCCACCACGAGCCCAGGGACTCAGTGAGATCCCAACAGCCCCCCTTTGCAGACATCAGCTGCTGTGTGATGTGAACATTTCCTTAAAGACAGGGACGGCTCTGCCTCATACTGAGCATGCTCAGTAATCCCTGATGCACAGACACAAATGTGCAAAAGCCGAACGCAGCTCAGCTGAGACCTGGGTTCTAGCGTGTTGGCTGGAGGGGGGAAAGTTCTAAACCAAGCAGGACACCTACCCCCTGGAGCGAGAGTGGATGCTGCAGCTCCGAAGCTGGCCTGCCACCTGTTTTCATAAAGTCCACGGGTTAGGAATTGTTTTTCTATTGTTAAAATCATGAAAAAAAATATTAAAAGAATATTTTGTGATGTGTAGAAATGATATGAAATTCAAATTTCAGTGTCCACAAATAGTTATGAGAACACCGCCACACCCATCTGTGTCTGTATTTTCTCAGCTTTCCCATAATTCTACTGCGGCAGGAGTTAAGTAGCTGCTGCAGAGGCCGTGTGGCTTGTAAACCCAAATGTTGACTATGTGACTCTTGACAGTCTCCCAGCCCTGGCTCTGGACAATCTGCTTCATCTACCAACACGTAAGAAAAATGAACAGCCCAGAAGGGAGATTTTACTGAAATAGTAAATGGTTCGGATATTTGAAAGAGAAAAAGCCTACTCTAATTTCGTTACCTAAACAACCCAAGGTACCCTTATAAAGTATAGAGTACTCCTTACTCTAATGTTAAAAAAATAATCATCTGGTCTTTACCATCAGAGAGACTGCTGTACTTTGAAGCCATTCCACAAAATACAGTGCTTCCCCCAGTCAAAACAAATACCAAGAACTAGAGAAAATGCTCAGTGCCTGGGCCTTCTGGCCAGAACCTTGTAAGTCCATTTCCACCACACCCTCAGCACACACAGACACTGGAGCTGTCTCAGGCCCTGCCCCCAAGTGACCGCTAGCGAACTCAAGAGGCGCTGCACAGATGTTTACAGTGTTGGCAGGGAACAGAAGCCCCCTCTCCCCGCGCCTGGGAGCTACCTTGTGAAAGAGCTGTGTGCAGCCGCCCGCCCCCACGCGGGGCAGAGGGTCTCACAGGGCACTCCACACAGACCTTCCCAGAGCGCCCTTGTGTCACCTCAATGGCAGACCCTGGGCAGACCCCTCAGCAACTCCCCGCAGTCTTCAGGAGAGCAACCCTGGCTGACCCTTCCAGCCAGTGTTCCACTTCCTCTGCCCTCCGCGTGTTCCGTGGGCCCAGTGGGCTTCCT
This sequence comes from Saccopteryx leptura, assembly GCF_036850995.1. Lineage (NCBI taxonomy): Eukaryota > Metazoa > Chordata > Mammalia > Chiroptera > Emballonuridae > Saccopteryx > Saccopteryx leptura. The sequence continues at coordinate 170,452,498 of NC_089506.1, forward strand.
TCTTCTCCCCGCCCGCCCTCTTCAGGCCAGCTCCTGCTCTCCGCTGGCTCTGAGCTCAGGAGACCTGTCCCGAATCTCCAGACCTGAATTCTGGGTCAGGCCTGTGGCCCCGCATCACACTGGGACCCGATCCTCGCCCTCAGAACATGCTGTCCCTGTTCTGATCCTCTAGCTGCTTGTCAGTGTCCCCTCCCTGGAGTGGACACTGGAACTGCCGCCAGCGCCTCCCCAGGACCAAATCCCACTTATCAAGTGAACGGGAAACTGACCGAGAGGCAGCTGGGGTCCTGGGAGAGTGGGCCCAGCTGGGGCCACATTCTGGACGCCCTTGGCCCCTCAGTAGGGGAGAGGTGGGTAGAGTGCGGCTGTGGCCCTTTGTGAAGCATGCTCCAAAGTTCTTAGCTATTTAGGAAGGGACAGTTCACTGCCGCATGGCATCAGCAAGTGGCTCCTTTCTCAGGGGCACGACTGCCAGGAGACACCCCGCACTGGGCTGCCCGAAGCTGCTCGTTAGACCAGCAGGTCAGCATGTGCCCAGGGGTCTCGGACCTGAAACAAACTGGGATCAAGGGAAGCTAGCGCCTATGAGGAACAGAAAATCCAACGCACAGAATTCAGTGCCCTGGATCTAGGAATATAATTCAGTCCAAAGCTTTCTTTCCCTCTAATGCAGTATTTAAAATAATTCTGAAATGCAGTATGATGGAATGAGCTTGAATTCTAGGGGAAAAAAAGACTGTGGGCTAATGGGAGTATGTGTCCGCAAGCTGACGTCACCCGACAGCGAGCTACTCTGTGATATCTGGTGAGGAGTCCTTCCCCTTCCTCTGCCCTCCTCGCTGACGGCGGAACTGCCAGCAGAAGCCAAGGAGGCAGAGGAACAAGAGGAGGAGGGCCTGCGAGTCCAAGAGGGGCTGAATCCGGGTTCTGCCACTGATTAGCCCCGAGGCCTGTTACTTCCTCTGAGCTTCACTGTCCTCCTGTAACTGGGGAGAACGCTGCCCTCCTCGAGGCTGTGTGTGACTGGAACAGAAGTGATTCACTGACGACGGCGCTGTGTGAATCGGGAGGGACACAGGAGGTGAAACTGGCATTAGACCTTTGGGCAGCTGCACAGATCACTCCCTGGTAAGACATGATACGTGACAACGATTTCCACCATGACACACAGGGAGGTTTTAAAAAATGTACATTTGGTTTCTTTATACTCAAATGTCACCCTCTTTTAGATAACTGGGATGGCTTGCAGTTCCTGGGTAGATGCACCGGGCAGAGATAGCGGGACCCCCGCCGAAGAGCCCCCGAGCCCGGGGTCCCCCGCCCGGCCCTACCTTGCCGGACTTGTCCTTGCCGCCGCTGCCGGTGGAGCCGAGGGACCGCATGCGCTGCTCCTTGTGCTCCTCCACCTCGGACTTCAGGTGCTCGATGTGCACCAGGTAGGCCTGCTCCTGGGCCTCCCGCGTGCTCAGCTTCAGCTCCAGGGCCTTCTTCTCCTTCTCCAGCAGGTACAGCTGGGCCTTCAGCTCGGCCATCTCCTCCTGCGGAGAGAGCACAGGAGGCGCTCCAGCTGTGAGAGCCCGCCGGGCGCGGGAAGGTGGGGCAGTGGGCGGGGTCTGTGGCGTAACCCGGGACCTGTGCTGGAGTCAGCCCCTTGCAGCTGGGACCACGGCGAGGAGATGGGACAGCTGTCTCCACACAGGTGAAGGGCTGACATGCAGACAGAGCCCTGTGTGGTGTCACTCTACGGCCCAGAACTGAGATTAATGCGTAGACGACACAGGCAAGCAGACTGTGGTTCGCTACCGGGAGAAACTTCCTAATGGCTGGAATGCCCCGCCCACCAAGGGCGCCGCTGCTTTGCTGGGAACCCGTTTTCCTGCGTGCAGAGGCCAAGCGTTGTCAGCCAAAGAGGTTACACAGGAGGCGCCCCCACACGGCTGGGTCTGACCAGGTCCCTGCCGGCTCCCGTTTCCCTTTCCACTTTCCGTGGTACCAATCCATATATGCAATCACCCCTGACCGCAACCTTGGTGCCCTGAGCCTGAGTCAGCAGGAAGGGAGCAGCTACAGCAATGGGGCCACCCCTCCCCGCTCCTGCCCGCTTTAGGGAGCCCAAGTGAAATCAATAGAAACAGTCCTTTACAGGTCACTGACTGATGAGTAACTTCTCAAGGTATCTGAGTTTCTGCTGGAGAATAAGTAGTAACTCCACAATGAGACGAGGAGCCAGACAACAATGATAACCACCAGCACTTAGTGAGCATGTTTCAGATGTTTATACAAAGTCAGTTGTTTAATGCTCCCAACCTGAGATGGGTAGTAAGAGCACCTCCTTGTATGGATGGGAAAAGGAGGTGTGCAGAGAGAAGCCCATCTGCTCGCTCTCCCTGGTTGAACTGTGGAGCCAGAGTCTGTACCCAGGTTCCTGGCTCAGAGCCCAGGTCCTTAGCCACCCCGCTAACCCTGCCCCCTGCCCCGCCTCCTTTTAAGGTCAGCCCATGCATGACTGTCGTCACCTCACTTCTGCTGGAGGGTGAGCCCACCCCCACACGACCACGGTTCAGTGTCCCCAGCTATCTCTACAATCTTACTTAAGAGGAGTCTTCATAATGCTGAATCCCTGCCTTGAGAGGGATTTACCATGGTCACCAATTCTGGTCACCCCTGGAGTCACCCTGATCTGAGACAATAAACCACAGGCCTGGTGTGCTGCCTGAATAACCCAGCGCTGGGGGAGATGTTCTTGCCCTTCAGTGCGGGGGTGGGGACTTAGCGGGCCCCATTACAGCCTGTAATCCTCGGGGCTGGGAGGCATTCGACGTGGGCAAGGCAACGTGCTCAGGGACTGCTCACAGGAAGATGCCACACCTTTCCTAAAGGTGAGACAGAAGTCAGTGTCACCCCAATAAATTAAATAAAATAAATAAAACAGACAGAAAACCAGAATGAAAGGTTTCCATACACAAAACCCTTCTAATCATTTGCCAAAAGCAGCAGATTCTGAAGGTTCTGGAAACACAGGCTGCTGTTAATGTGGACTGTTATATCCAGAACAAACAAATAGATGCAAGCTTGAGGGAAGGAAGGAAGGGTGCCAGAAACTGAAGAGGGAACGGCTGCTCGAGGGGAAAGGGGAGGTGGCTATAGTGTCGGCCAGCAGAGGCTCCGAGGCTGGGAGGCCCCAGCGCCTGGGCGTTCAGACCTCTGCGGGGGCGGGGCAAGGGCCCGAACTGAGACCCAACGTGAGCAGGGCACTCACAGTGCTGCCCAGCAGGAGACTAGGAGTTTTCCTTTCCAGGGATGAGGCAAGGAAGCTTGTCATCAGTCTGGCTCTGGGTGGGGAAAGAAAGAAAAGCCTCTGAAGGAATTGGAACCACAGGCTTGTGTCATGTGTGGATGTGGAACAGGAATCCTGAGCCAAAAGGGTAACAAAAACTAATCCTAAATCTCTTAAGCCCACAGGTCCCAAAAGACCCAAACACAGAACCACCACGTGGGGACATCTACCACCCAGAACCATAGGGCCCATGGAAGACACAGCCTCACTGTAGATAAACTGGTGCAAACGGTCTCCCCCAAATACAAAGAGGAAAATAGAAATGATTCATGTAGAGGCAGAATCAGCATCTACGAGACCTGGAAATAATAAGTGCAAAATGAGAAAATAAATATTCAAAACACAGATAAAGAAAGAGGAGTCGCAATAAAAGAATAGGATATTTAAAAAAGAAGAATGGATTCAAAAAGGAACCAAGTCAGTCACTGGAAATGAAAAGGTGGTTACTAAAGATCATATGCAAGAGGTAAAATAACCCAGAAAACATGAGTTTTTCAGCAGCTGTAGTCTAGAACAAAATGGTGAAATCCAACATAATCTTCTGCAAGTGCATTTGGTACGGGTGAGTGTGAATCTTCGAGCACACTGCTAGGTGTCACAGGGAAGGGTGATGACTCTGATGTATGCCTTCAAAACACGCACAGGAAGGGACCAGTGAGCCAAGCCAGAGCACGAGTAATGGCCGCTCTTGGATCATGATATAATGAGTTATTTCTCTCCAAGCTTTTTATAGTTTCTACTCGTTTAGAAAATTTATATGATGTGTCCACCTTTTATTTTCAAGCAGCATAGGGAGTATTAGTGCTTTCATTCCACCAAACACTTTCTTGGCTAGAATAACACTGAATTTATTGCACAAAATATTGACTTGAACATATAAAAAGAAATCGTTGGCCCTGGCCAGGTACCTCAGTTGATTAGAGCATCATCCTTAAAAACCAAGGTTGTGGGTTTGATCCCTGGTCAGGACACATATAAAAATCAACCAATGGCCCTGGCCGGTTTGCTCAGTGGTAGAGCATCAGCCTAGCATGTGGAAGTTCTGGGTTTGATTCCCAGCCAGGGCACACAGGAGAAGCGCCCACCTGCTTCTCCACCCCTCCCCTTCTCCTTTCTCTCTGTCTCTCTCTTCCCCTCCCTCAGCCAAGGCTCCATTGAAGCAAAGTTGGCCTGGGCACTGAGGATGGCTCTGTGGCCTCTGCCCCAGGCATTACAATGGCTCCTGTTGCAGTAGAGCAACACACCAGATGGGCAGAGCATCGCCCCCTAGTGGGCATTCTGGGTGGATCTTGGTCGGGCGCATGCGGGAGTCTGTCTCTCTGTCTCCCCGTTTCTCACTTCAGAAAAATAGACACACACACACACACACACACACACACATCAACCAATGAACGCATGAATAAGTGGAACAACAAATTAATGTTTCTCACTCTCTCTAAAATCAATTAATTTAAAAAAAAGGTTAAAAATGAAAAGGCTTTTTAGTCTCTGACTAAAGGAAACACGGTTAAAGTTTAAAATGAGCAGTGGAAGTGCAGCCTTACAGCTCATGCCACAGGGCACGAAGCCCCACACAGGGGGCGCCCGATGAGGCTAACACGGTGCTGGTGCTGTGGTTATGGACCCAATGCTGGGCTCCCGGGCAATGCGGGGAGATCGGCCGCACTGCGGGAGGTTCCCCAGAGGGCACAGAAGTCTGAGCCGAGTGGGTGGGACCCAGATAAGCCAGCTTGGAAACACGGTGTGATTCCTGTATCCGTTTCCACTGGCCAAGGTCTTCCCAGGCTTCACCGAGACTCACGCCTGAGCACCACTGAGGGCGGTGAAATGCTTGCTGAGCACGTCACCCTGAGTGACCGCTGCTGACGGCTCCTCTCTCCTCTACGAAGGTGGGGTGACCAGCAGCGGGCCTGCTCTTTCTTCTGAGGAGTGCTGGTGCCAACAGGAGAGTCCAGTTACAGATTAACTCGGCACCACTGAGATCCACACTGGCCGGACAACCAGTCTCAGGTTCTCAGACTGACCGGGACTGGGCTTCAGCCCGAGAGCCCTCCCTCAGGTCTCAACACCTGGAAGCCAGGGACCCCGCAAAATCCAAGGCCCTGAAAGTCAGGCCTTTGCACACAGGAGGGTGGAGTTTGGAAAGGAGGTTAGGGAACGGGGCTCCGCTCCAGCTTCCCAGTCAGCAGCCTGGCAGCAGAGTCCTGTGCGGGCCTGAGAGTAGGCGGCAGAGTCCTGTGCGGGCCCGGGCCTGCAGGAGCCAGGGCCTGAGAGCAGGCGGCAGAGTCCCGTGCGGGCCTGAGAGCGGGCGGCAGAGTCCCGTGCGGGCCTGAGAGCGGGCGGCAGAGTCCTGTGCGGGCCCGGGCCTGCAGGAGCCAGGGCCTGAGAGCAGGCGGCAGAGTCCCGTGCGGGCCTGAGAGCAGGCAGCAGAGTCCTGTGCGGGCCCGGGCCTGCAGGAGCCAGGGCCTGAGAGCAGGCGGCAGAGTCCCGTGCGGGCCCGGGCCTGCAGGAGCCAGGGCCTGAGAGCGGCAGGAGCCACGGGCCCGAGAGCAGGCGGCAGAGTCCCATGCGGGCCCGGGCCTGCAGGAGCCACGGGCCTGAGAGCCGGCAGCAGAGTCCCGTGCGGGCCCGGGCCTGCAGGAGCCAGGTCCCGAGAGCAGGCGGCAGAGTCCCGTGCGGGCCCGGGCCTGCAGGAGCCAGGTCCCGAGAGCAGGCGGCAGAGTCCCGTGCGGGCCCGGGCCTGCAGGAGCCAGGTCCCGAGAGCAGGCGGCAGAGTCCCGTGCGGGCCCGGGCCTGCAGGAGCCAGGTCCCGAGAGCAGGCGGCAGAGTCCCGTGCGGGCCCGGGCCTGCAGGAGCCAGGGCCTGAGAGCGGGCGGCAGAGTCCCGTGCGGGCCCAGGCCTGCAGGAGCCAGGTCCCGAGAGCAGGCGGCAGAGTCCCGTGCGGGCCCGGGCCTGCAGGAGCCAGGGCCTGAGAGCGGACGGCAGAGTCCCGTGCGGGCCCGGGCCTGCAGGAGCCAGGGCCCGAGAGCAGGCAGCAGAGTCCTGTGCGGGCCCAGGCCTGCAGGAGCCAGGGCCTGAGAGCAGGCAGCACACGAGCAGCCCCTGGTGGGCGGCTGTCCCATTCCCAGTCACTGGATACAGACAGCACCACTCTGATGTGAGCTTCCCAGGGTCTCATGGACCCCACAGGTTAAGGGCACAGGCCTCCACAGACCACCCTTACTCCAGACGCCAGCCACAGTCTTGGGGTGAGGGGGGCCCAGGCCACTTGTGCTTCTCACCAACCACCTATGACTATGGGGTTCCCGCAATCCTCTCAGGATCCATAGCGTACTAGAACGACTTGCAGGACTCAGGAAAGCACTATCCTTAGGATTATAATTTTATTGTAAAAGGTGCATACAGGATATGCCTGGAAGGCAGACCTTCGGCGCCCTCTCCCATGGAGTCAGGGCGGGTCACTCTCGTGGCTCATCGATGTGCTCACCAGCCAGGCAGCTTCTCTCAGCTCTGGTGTACAGGGTTTTTATTTTATCAATCATGACACGATTGATTAAACCACTGGCCACACAATGGAATTCGATCTCCATTCTCCCCTCCCTGGAGGTCAAGGGGCTGAAAGTGTTGACTCTCACACATGCTGTCTGGGACCTACCAAGTCACCCCATTAGCATAACAAAGACCCTTCTGTCACTCAGGAAATTCCAAGGGTCTTTGAAACTCTGAGTCAGGAACTAGGAACAAATATTAGATAGATTCCTTATCATACACAGCTGTCTTCTGAGAAAGCATGGAGCAGGTGAAGGCCTAGTGCTTGGCACCCTGGCCAGAAATGAGCCAAGTGTGTCCTGATGAAGGGTGGCTGTTTAACCACATCCCAGCGGGGGCACCAGTTTTCTAAGAAAGCACCCCCTGCTTCAGGCAACTCAGCTAGCTGGGGAAACACCCAGGGTCTCATCAGGAAACACTAACCCGAACAGCACACAAACCTGCACACTCGCCGGAGGGCGTTCCGACCTGACAGCGTCCGTGCAGCCCCCAAGGGACAGGGTGTCAGACAGCCAGGCTCTCCTGAGTTCTGCACCTACGCACCTGGCTCCACCTGCTCTCCCTGGCCGCACGTCAACACCAGAATCAACCCGAGAAGTACGTGTAAGCTCCTGGAAACGGGGTTCTTCACAGCGGACAGAGGCTGCCCCAGCCTCTGGTCTGAGGGGGCTTCTCTTGCAGAAGGAGGCGTCCCCAGGTGGGGCACCCTGGGCACTCTCAAAAGTTCAACTCTCTCTTCCAGGAACATGCCAGCCCAAGTGGCCTCCTGACACATTAGGGCTGTTCTTATTTTTTCTTTTTCAAAAATTTTTTTTCATTGATTAGAGAGAAAGGAGGGAAGGGAGGAGGTAGGGGAAAAGAGGGAGTGAGGGAAGAGGAGGTGGGGAGGGTGAGGAGGGGAGGAGAGATGGGGAGGGAGGGGAGGTGGGGAGGGAGGGGAGGTGGGGAGATAGAGAAAGAAGGATCAACTTGTTGTTTCACTTAGTTGTTTCACTGGTTGCTTCCCATATGTGCCCTGACCAGGGATCGAACGTGTGACCTCGAGATTCTGTGACCACAGTCTATCCAGTGAGCCACCTGACTAGGGTCAGTACTGCCCTTGTCTACAAATGCGGCTCTGGCTTTCCTCTGAGGAGAGGCGACTGAGCACGAATGGGGCGGACCTGTGTACAGGGGCCCTGTTGTCTTCCTGCCAATGACAGTGGAGTAAATGGAAACAGGTTCTCAAACAGGCCCGCCCCAGGGATACCTTCATGGCCATCAGCTCCTGCATCAGCACAGCATTTTCAAGGTCCAGCCGCTGGCTGTCTCCCCGGGGCTTGACGTCGTAGCTGAGGGGGTCGATGTGGATGCTCTCCAGCTCCAGCATGGTCAGCTTGACGGCGGCCCTGTCGTTCTTGAGCTGCTGGATGTAATCCTTCAGCCTCTGCTCGTCCTCTTTCGTGAACTCCGTGTCGCAGCTGCTGGCGGTGGAGCTGGTGGTGCTGAGCAGACAAAGAAACCCATCTCGTTTCCCAGTCAGAGCTAACAGGTGCTGTTCCCCCACTCTCTTTCACACCCATCTCTCCAACAGCATTTAGGTGGCAGTCCGAAAAAAGAAAAGCATTTTTCATGGCATAGTAAACTGATACCACCCTTTAGGACATAAACATAAAGAATGACAGAAATATTAACACAACAGTGTGGACCCCAGGAGTGAATTCTAAGAAAAAAATTCCAGAGAAGCAACAAGATACACACGTACAAAGATGTTCCATGGAATACAGGGTTTAGTGAATTACAGTACAGGGCAAAAGAAGGGAAATTAAGTGGCCATCAGAGTAGTAATAATTATGACAATGGTGGAGATATTTTAAGTGAGGAAATAGGATAAAAAATCATGCATGAGTCATAAAAATAGGTCATATGTAGACAGGACTTTGAAAAAGGGATGCGTTAAGGGAACAAAACAAGTTAAAAAACAAAGTGTCTACGGCATGCTCTATAGCCCGTGTGTGCATATACACGCTCACACGTGCACACACGTGTCTCTGGCTGTAGACAGCAGTCCCTTTGGGGCGAGAGCCCACACCAGCAGGAGTGAAGGGGGAGGCTGTGTACCATGAGAACCATAGTGTGCTTTTGCTGCCATAACAACGGAGACAGCAGGGTGCTCCCCGGCCTCTCCTAAACCACGACTGAGTATAAAGTCCCCCACAGGGACTCAGACTGGTCCACGGGGCCCTTGGCCACCCACACTGAGTAGGGTACCAGAAATAAGGCTCAGTCCATCAACATGGTGGCCCATGAGTGTTTCTGGGGGACCCTGGCCATAAAAGGGTGAGCGCTACAAGAAAACGAAGGCTATGGCTCTCAAGAGCATTCTGGGCTTTCCCAGCAGTGGGCAGGCAGCTCCGTGGCTCAGGACAGTGCTTGTGCCTGTGAGGCCAGCAGGGACCTCTTGCAGTTTCTGTGGACTGACACCGAACCTGGCTATGCTTGACACAGCTCTCCTAGAACTGCTTCGGAATGACGGCAGAGAAACAAGCAGACGCACACTGAACTCTCATCAAACAGGCCAGCCTGGCATTATCATCTCTGTCATTACAGATTTGGAAGCTGAGGCTCAGAGACGTTAAATGGTTTGTCTGGTCAAGAGGCTGAAAACTGGTGCAACTGGACCCAGGCCACAGCTTTCTCATTCCACAGAGCTGTCTTCCCAAGATGCCCATCACTACAAGCTGTGCCAGGAGCGAGGGGTGGCAGCCGCAGGTGGCTGGCTGCCCTGAGCCAGCCTGCCCTCCTCGACCACATTGGAATAGGTATGACGAGGCCCCAACGCAGTAGATGTACTCTCCTCGTAATCTAGGTGTAACCAAGCGCCATTCCAAGCTGGTCGTGCATGTGAGGAAGAGAGTATCTTACGGCTTGGGGTGTTCTTCAAGTCAGAAAACTTCCTACTAGGACAGGAAGCTCACAGACACCAGAAATTCTCGGGGGCTAGGGTGCCCAGTGCTTGGCCAAGCACCTATCTTAGATCCTGCTATGAAGGTTGTGCGTGGATGTGACCACCATTTAAATCAGAAGGCCTTAAGTAAAGCAGACTAGCCTTCATCTTGTGGGTAGGACTCATCCAATTAGTTGAAATCCTTAATAGAAAAGACAGAGATCTCCAAAGAAAGAAATGCTGCCTCCAGCCAGTCTCCAGACTCAAGACCGCAATATCGGCACGTCCTGGACCTCCAGCCTGCCTGCCTGCCCTGCGGATTCAGGACTTGCCAGCCCCTATCCTTACACGAGCCAGTTCCTTATAATCAATGGGTCCCTCTCTCCATCCGCATATGCACATTCACACCCCCCTAGTGGTCCCATTGCCCTGGAGAACCCACTGCAGAGGCACTACCTTTACCTGCGACCCAGCACCGCACACACCTGGTAGCTGTGGAGGGGGCAGGCCTCAGCTCTCTGTGCCCATTTCCTCATCTACAAAACGAAGGTGACCACAGCCCATGCTCCCTAAGGTTGTGGGAAGAATTGAGTGTTGAGAATAGTGCCCAGCACACAGCCAGCAGTCAGTAAGTGTACCTATTACCAATTTCTCTACGGAACACCGGAGCACCCACTACAGGGCACTCTTCCAGCCCAGGGAACCCTCTGCCCCCGCGGGAGTCGTGCTTTAGTGGGGAGACAGCACGGGAAATACACGGGACATCAGACAGTGAGACAGGCCAGGGAGGAGGGGGCGGTGACAGGGAATGCAAAAGAAGATGGGTTAATCTTCGGAACGGAGCGGCAGGGAAGGCCTGCCTGAGGAAGTCCCGTTGAGCAGACCGAAAGGAGGCAGGAAAGGGAGACACGTGGACCCTTGGAGGAGGAGTGATCCAGGCAGAGGACTCGGCAGCCGCGAGGCCCGCGGTGGCCAGCCTGGCCCGCAGGAGGGTGATCGACTGCAGCGGTCAGCAGGGAGAGGGAGGAGGGGAGCTGGCTGGAGGGCGGTGTGCAGGGAGGGCCCAGGGCCACTGCCAGGCGACGTAGGGCTTTGTAACTTCTTCTCTGGCAGGATGAGCCCTGCTCTGCAACGGGACTGCCCTGGCTGCTGGCCAGAGCACTGCACTGAGACGAGGAGACCGGGGCTGCTGCAGCCACCTCGGGGAGAGATGCCGAGAGCTGGGCAGGCAGGGAGACGGGTACAATTACTAATGTCATGGCTGTGTTTTCTCAAGCTCCGTTTAAAAAGAATAAGGGAGAAGAAGCAACAGCCTCCAGTTGTAACACTTCAAGTGCAGTTTCATAGAAAAATGAGGCTGCTTTAAGAGAAGCATGAAAGAATGAACAGTATTCCCAGCAGAGGGCGCCAGGGAGCCCAGCGGGTGTCTGAAGATGGTCCCCGTCTAATAAGGGGGTCTCACTGAAGGGGGAAACCAGGGTCCCTCCCTCAGTATCTCAGCAGTCTGCAATCAAGACCTTAAGGCCTGCCTGCCAACAGATAAATGGTAGGAAAAACCACGTAGGACACCACACATCGCCCACATCGACACAGAGGGACAGCACTTAATGTTCCACAGACAAATGAGCAAACAAAGGAAAGCAAACCGAGTGGCGGCACTGTTCACAGAGCATCCCCCGGGGCCGAGTGTGAGAGGTGCTCACCAGGACCGCCGAGTGTGAGAGGTGCTCACCAGGACCGCTGTGCTGGGACAGCGAGGCCCTGGAGAATACCAACGCTGCCCTTCCAGCGAGCGCAGAGGAGGCTTCGGGGATGGCATCCACCCCGCAGAGCTGGGACTCAGGACCAGAAGTGCCTTTTCCATCCCCAGTTCTTCCTTTCGTTACAAATTATTTTGAAAAATGTTAAATATACAGAAAAACAGAATGCCTGACACCCGTGTACTTACTATCCAAGTCACCTTTTTGTCGTATTTTCTTCAGACTACTTATTAAGAAACAAAACTTGAAGCACCCTCTTTCTCTGAGTACACTTAAATTTCTAAAATTCAAAGAGCACTAGAAGCTAGAGTTCTCTATTCCGCAGGCACTGGAGTGACAGTATTTTGTTCGGCTTTCCACTTAGCAGGACGGGTCTACCCCAGCGGTTGTCAGAGAGCAGCCACTGGGCTGGACAGAGCAGCGCGACCCAGGAACTTGGTAGGAATTCACATTCCCAGGCCCCCCTGCAAGACCTGCAGGCACTGGGAACTCCCAAGTGGGGCCTAGTGAACTGTATTTTAACGCACCCTCCCAGTGACTGTAAGGCACAGCCAGGTTTGAGAACAACCGGTCTACCCAAAGGACAAGTGGGCATTGCACTGTGGCTGGTGAGGGCATGGAGCCCTGCCCAATTCTCAGGGAGAGGCCCCTACGCTCTTGGGAGCATGCACCAGCCAGTGATCTCGATCAGGTCTCCAACATCAGACAGACCCGAGGAAATACACTTCCACCAACCACCATACCTAGCTTTATGGCCCGGAGTGACTCTCCCAAGCTTTCTGGGCTGCGGTAGAGTGGGGATCCTCACAGGTCCCCTGTCACCAGATTGTGGAAAGGAGACAATGGGCCCTGATGCAGGCAGATTTCTGTCACAGAGCAGTTGTTCTAGGGAAGGAGGAACAGCGGTGTTCCAAAGGCCCCTCAGCACCCAGCGCTACACGAGGAGCTCCTGCTAGCAATGCCAGACACCTGCCAGGTCATCCAGAAAATCTGTCTGAGGGAGAAGCAAGGCAGCCAGTGCTTGACCTCATTAGAGAAACCGCCTCGAACCACCTGGGAGACACGAAGGTGGGTGGGCAGAGGCTGGCAGGCTCGGGGGCGTCCTGGACTCCACTAGGGCCTGGGGCTCGATCCCCCGGCCAGGTGGAGAGGGCTTTTCTTTTGTTTCGCCATGTCTGCTAAGGGTACAGTGTTCAGAAAGGAAGAAAATGAGAAAAGAACAAAAGAGCTTCTTGCAAAGATCCTACCCTGTGAGGCTCAGAGCTTTAAAATGCTTTTACCAGGGGAAAGTTTAATTTCAAGATAAGGACCACAGCCCCGCAGCCCCGGCTCCCCTCTCCCTCTCAGGACACCCGGCGGGGAGCAGACCAGGCGAGGTTAATTACCACTCTGCTTTGTGCCCTAATGTTCCACTGCGGAATATGATTATGACGAGGCAGGAGGGGAAGCACTGGCCTTTGCTGGCCTCCCGCAGACAAAGACGCTGCCAGTCTCCTGGGGGCTTGCTGCTGGCACTGGGCGAGGGTTAAGTCATCCATTAACTCTCCTGCTTGGAATGCTGGATGATCTCAGTTGTCAAGAGTGAATGAATCACTTTGCGGGGTGGGAGGCCGCACACATTCTCTGAGGGGAACTGTGGAAAGGCTGCAGATGGAGACAGCCCAGCCCGCCCTGGATGGTGGAGGAGCACGTTGTTTTGTGTTTTCTTCTGGTTTTGTGAGGAGCTGGGCCAGGGCCCATGGGGGTGTCCCATCTGTGGTGTTCTACTTAGCGCCCCTCATGCTGGCTGTGCTCTGTGGATCTCTGGGCGTACCGGACCTGTGTGGCCTGCAGCCGGGGAAGCACGCACTGGCCAGGCCTGGCACGCCCCACCCTTCCGCCTGCCCTGGCCACCGTGGGGCATGGACACAGGTGGATCCAAACCACCACTGATTTCAATTAACCCCCACCTGCCCCTCCCAACCATGTCCCATCCTTATACTCAAGACAACTCCTCATCCTGCTTTTTAGAAGAAAAACCCATTTTTCTTGAGTTTCTTCATCTTGTCTTGGCAAAAAGCTAGAAGGGCATTTCTCTGCCTTGAAAACCAGAGACAAATTTTTCCTGAAGTTTTTTATCATTTTACCTGGCCCAGGTGAGCTCTTATTGTATCCAGGGGCTGTTTTCAGAAGGGAAGTGACATGAAACTGGCCTTCTGTTTTGCTGAACACTTCAAATGAAGGGGGTTGGCCCAGGTGACACTTGGCCAAGTCATTCCTAAGTGGCTTCAGTACAAGCAGAAGGCTGGACGTTGTCAATTGCCTGCTTCATTAGCGTTGTGCTGGGATTATCCTCCCATTCTCTCCCTCTCTCTCTGTTTTAATGCCAATTCTTTGTCACAAAGGACTAACAGCCACTAAATACAATTCAAACTTCTGAGGTCTTTAATGCTCTTGAATGGTTATCAGAATTCTTTAGAAAGAGGAGTGGGGGTTAAATGAAGGAAAATGATGGAACAAAATACAGGTGTGGAAAAACCTGCTGCCAGGTGACCCAAGTCCTCAAAAACTGCCTGGTGCCAGAGAGCTCCACAGGGCCTGGCTGACAGTGGGAGTCCAAATGAGACACGGAGACACAGGGGAGACAGAGCCGACATTTCTGCAGCCGTTTGTAAAGATGCCATTAAGCAAAGACCCTCTTCCTGGTTTGGTCTCTCGTAACATACCGGAGTGGACAGACTGCACTTGGCTGGCAGCTGCGCTGCTTAAGGATGTCCCTGGCGTTAGGAAGATTAAGTGTTATAAATGATTTTCAACATCACTAATAATTAGGAGATGTAAATGAAAACACTAAAGGCATTGTTTTGCTACAGGTTGCCAAACTGAAAAAACATCTAGCTCTAGTGTTAGCAACGGCATGGAGGGACAGGCCTCTCAGACACCGGCCACAGAGCACTTGGATAGTGCACAGAGGGCTAGATGACATTTGAAACACCCATCTTCTTTTTTTTTAATTCAGTGAGAGTAGGGGAGGCAGACAGACAGACTCCCACATGCACCCCTATTGGGATCCACCTGGCAAGCCCACTATGGGGCGATGCTCTGCCTTTCTGAAGTGTTGCTCCATTGCTCAGCAACCAAGCTTTTCTTACCACCTGAGGCAGAGGCCATGGAGCCATCCTCAGTGCCCCGGGCCAACTGGCTCCAATTGAGCCATGGCTGCAGGAGGGGAAGAGAGAGAAAAAAGAAGAGAGGGGGAGGGGTGGAGAAGCAGACGGGTGCTTCTCCTGTGTGCCCTGAGTGCAAATTGAACCCAGGACATCCACATGCCAGGTCAATGCTTTACCACTGAGCCAACTGGCCAAGGCCCAAAACATCCACCATTTTTGAGCCTGCCCATTCTGCTTAGAATTGGTCCCATAGAAATTGCACTGGTGGGGCAGGTAGAAGGACAATTTGGGATACGTCCGAGTGTGCACGGTCCTGGCTCCCTGGAAGTGACCAGGGCTCACCACAAGGCTGAAATCCCCATTCTCACACAGCTCACCATGGTCCCCACCTGATGGGAGGGCAGAAGGGACCTATTCTAGTCTCTGTGAGGGCAGAACTGCCAGGGCTTATTCCGTCTTGGATACTTGCCCTTTTGTAGATTGAGATCAATGATTGTGTTTCCACTGAATGAACTGAAACTGTGATGCTTGATAAAAAGGGTGGATTTGATTAAGAATTCCTATTTCTAACAACTTAGTCCATTTACCTCTCCATTGCGATAATGTTGCTAAAGCCACCCAGCCCATCAACATTACTAGTTACTTTGTCCATTACAATTACACTTCTGGATGAGGCTGTGGCTGTATTTTTCAAGAGTGAGACAGCAGTGAGCATTCCTGGGCTCCTGGCAACAGTCAACTACTGGGCTAGCTGCCATTTTTTATTCTCCTTGCTGGTCTCTACTCTTCTCCTTTCCAAAACCTGACTCTCTTGCCATCAGGAGCTGTCCATGTGCTGCCAGAAAGGCCTTCCTTTCCTGAGACCCTGAGGAGCAGGTGACCAATGCTCTGATTAGAATTCTTTTTTTTTTTTTTAGAGAGGAGAGGGAGAGACAGAGAGAGAGAGACAGAGAGAGAGAAGGGGGGGGGAGGAGCTGGAAGCATCAACTCCCATATGTGCCTTGATCAGGAAAGCCCAGGGTTTCGAACCGGTGACCTCAGCATTTCCAGGTCGATGCTTTATCCACTGCGCCACCACAGGTCAGGCCTGATTAGAATTCTTTATACCAGTTGCTTATAGTGGGGGAGCCACATGAAGCTCCAACTCAGAAAGCTCCTTTTCTTTCTTTCCTTCCTTCCCTCCCTCCCTCCCTCCCTCCCTTCCTACCTTCCCTCCCTCCCTCCCTTCTTTCTTTCTCTCCCTCCCTCTCTCCCTCCCTTTCCCTTCTCTCTCTCTCTTTCTTTCTTTTCTTTCTTTCTTCCATAAATGTGACATGGGAGAATGTCTAAATGGAATAGCAAGATTTACAAACGAAATTATTATAGTTATGAGCGGTTGGTGGTTTCTGAGCCCATGTTTAGCATAGAGCAGTCTAGTTGTGTCATGACCTCAGAACGTGAGTGCACACAAAGGCCCTCTGTGTGGTTCCTTTTTGTCCACTCTGAGCTGCTCTGACAAGCGTGAGGGGGTGAAAGGAATTTTAAAGGGAGAATGGAGTGAAATCGAAGCGCAAGTCCTCTGTACTTGGATGGGAAGACCCATTTGAGACTGAAATTAGTTCAAGGGCCATACTTTAGCGTGGTTGTCCTTGAAACGGAGACTAGGTGCTGAACTGATCTCAACCTGCAGAACTAGATCACCTAAAACTACGTGCCTCGAAATAAAGGCTCATCGATTGTAGATGTTGAAGTATATGTAACAAAACTTCAGAACCAGGATTTTCTCTAAATGAATGGTGAGAATTACAACTCCTGACTGATTCCAAATTTGCCTCTAGTTTGGATTAAAACAAAATTATTTGGGGGGTTGGGGAGGTGTGAGCAAAAATCTGTCACATTCCTCTTATAAACTACTGAGACAGCACACACTTCCTGTCGCAATTCTTACGCTCGTTAATTCAACAGCACAAGATCACTGACAAAACGAGAATGGCATTCTAGTCTACATGAACATGGAAATTATAGATTACACACATCTGGAAATGTCATTAAGAAGAGCATCTGCTTTCTGTGTTTAGTCAGAAGAATCCGGTTTTAAGAAAAAAAATTATAATCTGTGCTTCACTGAATAAGACAATTGTTGCTGGAGACAAAGTCAGTCCCTTGTGGGCACCTGGCCAAGTGCGCTATTGGGAACGTCCTCTTCCCTGAGGCACCAGGGCCAGGACAGGTAAATGGATGCACTTAGGCAGATGGCTGTGTCCTGCAGGGGAGAGATGGAGACACTTTGCTTTCAGGTATCAAGTAGCATCAGTATTTCTCCTTCAGCTCTTGAGAGGCAACCTCTCCTTACGTGTTGAGTCACTTGATCTGCAAGTAGACACTGTGTTTTAATGTCATGAGATTCAACCTAGTAGAGTGGACACAATAACATGCTTGGTGCTGAAGTCCTGGTTCGAGTCCCGATTTCCCTCTGACCTAATCGGCCACAGGACCTTATTTAGGCAGGTCACTTATACATCCTTAAGCCAAAGTTTTTTACCTGTGCAAAGGGGGGTAAGTTACTCTTCCTGTCTTTAAGATTTGGTTATCACATAAGAATTTCTTACAAAGTCCTTCCTAGACTGGGGACTGGTCTATAAAGGGAAAGCATTCATGTTCTTAGGGTTTCTCTGGCAAGAAAGGAGAAGATCACCAGCAAAGGTTCCATTCCAAAGTTTCATCGACCCCCTCCCATCCAAAAGAATCCAAAAGTTCCTGAAAATTATGCTCAGCAGGTCTTCACTGCGTTCCTCCTGATCTTTTTCAAGTCCTCACTTCAGTTTCCTAGATTAACAGACTTGAACTCAGGCTCATGAGTGTGTTAAGCACATGCTGTGAGTGTGGCTTCACTATGGACGAAAGCAACGAGACGGAGGAGGCTACTAGTCCTGAGAAGAGCACACAGAGGGCAGAGCACATGAGGGCAGAGCACACAGAGGGCAGAGCACACAGAGGGCAGAGCACACAGAGGGCAGAGCACACAGAGGCAGAGCACACAGAGGGCAGAGCACACAGAGGGCAGAGCACACAGAGGGCAGAGCACACAGAGGCAGAGCACACAGAGGGCAGAGCACACGAGGAAGGGACAGGACGGATGCTGGGTGACCAGGGACCATGTGCAGCAAATAGCTACCCCAAACGCTTCTAAGAAATCAAGAACTATAAAGAAACGGAGAACAGAGGAAAACAGGAGAGAGAGCACCTGACAGGAAGGAAGACCCAGGGTCTGTCCCCACCACTTTTTTGGACAAATCACCCTTTCTTTCTGGGCTGCAGTCTCCACGGGGGAAGGCCCTTTCTCGCCCTCTCTCTCGGACTCTCGGACACCCCTGGATGGCGCAGGCTGTAAGCTGGGAGAGAATTCTCTCACCCAGCCTCGCAGTCCCCACGGGGGAAGGCCCTTTCTCGCCCTCTCTCTCGGACTCTCGGACACCCCTGGATGGCGCAGGCTGTAAGCCGGGAGAGAATTCTGCTCGCACCCAGCCTCGCAGTCCCCGAGAGCGGGGTCCCTGCGTGCCAAGCGAGTGAGCAGATGTCCACGTTGCAGCAGGAAGGCCGACACTCACCTGGTGTGGCTGTTGGAGGACAGGCTCTCCCAGGGCTGCACGCTGCAGCCGGCCACGGCGAAGGCTCCCCCGCAGCTGCCGTCCAGCTTCATGAGCAGGGCCTTGGCCGCGTTCTCAGCTGTCTTCCTGCAGTCGTGGGCTCGCTTGAGCATCTGAGTGATGTTTTCATCCCCCGACTGGTCTCCTGAGAGAAGCCAATGGATTAATCGACACAGGTCTGGGTAAGACAGGCCTGGGAACAAGTTGGATAACCGGGTCTCAGTTACTTGGGTGGAGGAGTCGTGGTCGGGAGGAACAGGGGTGGCCATGTCTGGGCCTGGCTCTGTCACTTAGAAGCTATACTGAGGAAGGCACTCCTCTGCTCTGGGCTCCACTGTCCTCATCAACAAATGAAGGGCTGGCCAATGTGATTTCTGAGGTCTGTTTCCAGCCCTAACATGCTGTGGTTTTCTAACCATCCAGCCTCCCGGCTTCTCCTCCCACTCAGGCACGAGGCTGCTGCTCGGCCAGTGTTCCCTGTGTTAGCACTTCTGCGGGAGGGCGGGCCCGGGAGCTCAGGGAACACGGCACCTCCCCTGAGTCTGCTTGAGCTGTGCAGGCAAGAGTGACACACTCCATGGTTAAAACGAAATGTAAGGTTATTTAGGTTGGCTCTGCATTTTCTGTGCTGATGCTATCCCTGACCTCTCTCTCTCAGCTTCACTGCGGTCAGTGGCGAGGTCAAAGGCCTCCAGGAGCCAGGGGATGGTCTGGGGCAAGAGATCGAGAGTGGAGGACACAGCGTAGAACCACCCAGTGAACTCCCTGCCCAAGATGCTCATATTCTTGTGTTTTAAAAACCGTACTGGTCAAACAAGTCACTAGTTTGCTATCCCTACAGCCTAGATCCATGGTCTTCGGAATATTTCCAATTAAAATCTTACGCCAAAGCCCAAGATATAAAAATAGTAAATGTGGACCTGGTTGAAGTGGGCAGGGGTAGGGTCATACATTCAGCTCCCTCTCCCTCCACAGCCACTGCTGAGCTCCCAGGAAACTCCTCTCATTGCCCAGGGCACAGTCTGAGAATGGCTCATCTAAATCATCTAGAATGAATGTACTGAGCACCTGTGCCATCGATAAGAAACAAAGGAAAAACCCACAACAATTGATAGTATAGGTCAGGGGTCCCCAAACTTTTTACACAGGGGGCCAGTTCACTGTCCCTCAGACCGTTGGAGGGCCGGACTATAAAAAAAACTATGAACAAATCTATGCACACTGCACATATCTTATTTTAAAGTAAAAAAACAAAATGGGAACAAATACAAAATTTAAAATAAAGAACAAGTAAATTTAAATCAACAAACTGACCAGTATTTCAATGGGAACTATGGGCCTGCTTTTGGCTAATGAGATGGTCAATGTCCGGTTCCATATTTGTCACTGCTAGCCGTAACAAGTGATATGACGCGCTTCTGGAGCCGTGAGGCTTTGCGGCTCAGCCACATACAGGACTCCAGTACTGCATCCGCCTCCTGTGCTCCTCTCACTGGCCACCGATGAAAGAGGTGCCCCTTCCTGAAGTGTGGCGGGCCAGATAAATGGCCTCAGGGGGCCACATGCGGCCGTGTGCCGTAGTTTGGGGACGCGTGGTATAGGTAAATGTCACAAGCCAGTAGGCTTTGCTGTGCAACCATACGGCCTTTAGGGCAAGATGATAGGTCAACTGCCATGTGGGGGGGATGGATTGAGATTCAACAGGGAACTGCTGGAAGCTTTTAACTTGGAATCTAGAAATGACAAAGGAGACTCAGCCTCAGGGAGAGTAAGAGGAACCCCGGGTGCCCCTGTCCTGCAGGCTAAGGCTCCCTGGCCCCCTCGGGCCATTTCTCTGACAACCCTCATGCCTTTCTTCTTTCCAAAAATAAAGTATTTTCCATATATCTCACCAAGTGGCTGCTCTCTGTATTCAGAGAAATAGGCATGATGTTACTGCCTGGCTCATTGTACAAATATATCCACAAGCTACCTAGGATTAGATAAATACAGAGCATTTCATGACGGATTTTAAGCATTTTAAATGCAGATTTATTTAAGCCCTTCCAGCCCCTACCAAGTAACTGGGATGAGTAGGTACATGCCTCATAAAAGGTACCTTTCAAGGACAAAATGGTTTAAAACATTCCTCTGATACAAACTGGAAATGAGATGATTGATTTTTTTTTCCCCTTTAATTGATCGGGTTTCTTAATACATATATTAAAAAACCTGACAGCAGGCCAAGATCATCTCAGGATCTGTTTAATATGAGGAATAAAGTTTTATGGTTCAGTTAAAAGACCCTGAAAAAAATGAGGTTTCTAATGGAAATGCTGGCAGAGTTTCTACCTCTGGGCTGAGATGGAAATACTATTTTAGAAAAAACCCAAAACAACAAAGAGAGGAGTGGAGGATGGTCACCCGTTCAAACAGAGGCCTGCTGCCTAGCTGGGTACTTGGATGAGAAGCAGGAAATTAATACCCAGGTACTTCCTTTCTTTCAGATTTCCTTCAGATTCCGGCACATGTCAAAACTGAAGGAGGAAAAATCTGCATGTTCCGAGCAAAAGCGAGACCCGCACGGCGGGAGCCGCTGGTAAGGACGGGGTTCACTGCGGAGCTGCCCTGCCTGGCGATGACCTTCTCTGCGAGGGGAGTCCGGAATGCAGCCCTGGACAGGCCCACAGCCTTGAGGACAAGCCAGTCCGTGCTGCATGGCCTGGTCCCCTGGCTGGGGACGGCTGCCCTGCCCACACCGCCCTTCCCTGGCTTGGGAGTGACCCTGGCACTTCAGCCGTCCGTTCACTTGCTGTTACTGCTCCAAAGAAGCCGCTGGTAGAAAGTGTAGGCTCCAGGCATTGGCGCTTAAAGGTCACCCCCACCTTTCTCCTCACACGTGGTTTCTACGGCGACCTCACGTACTGCAGGCCCAAGGCCACAAGCCCCGGTGAAGGGCTAGCCAGTGCTGTTAATGAGGGTGCCACACTTGTGTCTTTTTCAATTAACACTCCTTCTAGTTACTCTAAATTGGAGGGGCAGAGTGGGGGCAGGGAGGGTGTGGAGGAACAGATCAGGCCAGCAGGACACACGGCCCTTGGGGTGGGGGGTGAGGTGGGGAAGCGTTCCCCCCCTCCGGCTGCCCCACCGCGGGGCAGTGTTCTGTGAGGCCAACGAGAGCAGGGTGGGAACCATCTCCGCTGTGCTCAGAAGACACCTGGAAACAAGGCAGAGGGTACTCATGCTTCAAAACTCTGTGAAGGAACAAGCCCGCAGGGAGAGCACAACCAACAAAAGCTGCGTGAGGAGACAGAGGCCACACGGGCAGCAAAGGGATCTACAGCCAGCGTCACAGAGGAGCCGTGGAAACGCCGTCCCTGCATCACACGCGGGCCTGCGCTCCATCTGGCCCCACTGTCGGCAGGGGAGAGTGTGTTCCCTACGAGGGCTTGTTTGTTTTAACTTGCCTGTAATTCTGTTTCCACTCCACTTCTCACTGCATTCAACATAAACAATTTACTCATTCAGTCATGAGGAAAAAAATGAAAAACACACTTGACAAGCGCGTTTCATGTTGTGCGGAGGTGCTCGCTCCAATGCCAGAGCCGAGGAGGGGGCGGAAGAGCAGAGGCAGGGGCGAGATGAGGCAGAGGGACGGCTCGGCCCACACTTACCAGGGGAGGACCCCACGCCGGCTGCCCGGAACTGCCCCAGGATGAGGCTCTGCTCGCTCTCCGCCAGCGCCAGGAGGAGTTCGTAGGCCTCGATGCACTGCTCGCTGAAACAGAAGCGCGGCGCCCTCAGCTCCGGTGCCCGCGGTAGCCTCAGCACCGCAGCGGGGTCCCACCACCTCAGACCTGCCCCTGGGCCTCCTGCGCAGAGCCAGGGGCATGCTCTGCTATGTTGTGCCCCCCGCCTTTTAACTTTGGGATCTAGAAATTACAAAAGAAACAATAGACGTGGGAGAGGCAAGTTTGTGGCCCTTTGGATGACCCGCTAAGAGGGAAAGGTGAAGACGGCCTCCTATGCTGGTACCCACCCCCTCACGTCGTCCCGTTCCACACTGAACCAGGGTTGGGCTGTGTGACTACAAGCATATGGCAGAAATGATGGCAGCTCACTGTCAAGATCAGATTAAGAAACACAGTGACCTCCACTCTGGTTACTCTCTTCCTGCGCCTTCTCTCTCTCATCATCCTCTCTGCACGAGGCCAGAGCCGTGTCCTGCAGACACCTGAGCAGCCCTATGGGAAGGCCCATCTGGTGAGGAACCCAGGCTTCTAGCCAAGAGCCAGTGATGCACTGGGGATGAGCCTTCTCAGAGCTCATCCGCCAGCCGTAGTGAAGGCCGCAGATGACGAAGTCCTGGCTGATGGCTCGACCAGGACCTCATCAGAGACCCTGAGTCAGAACCACCCAGCTAAATCACTCCCAGATTCTTGACCCTAAAAACTGTGACATAATAATAGTTATACTATATTAATATAATAGTATATTACTGTAACAAGAAGCAACTGATATTATACCTCAGATAGGAGACTATTTTGACATAGATCTACACTATTCAATACAGTAGCCACTAGTCACATGTGGTCATTAAAAAAATAATAAATAAGTGAAATGAAGAATTCAGTTCCTTGGTTGCAGTAGCCACCCTGGGCAGCACAGATCAGGGACAGCTCCCTTTATCGCAGTTCTGTCAGATGCTTATGGAATTGTCTCATGAAACAAAATCTCCGACAAGAGTTTGAGTTTGGATTTCTAAAAAAGAAAAAATTCAGGTAGAGGATCAAACAGCGATCCCTTTCTCGTTGCCACTGGTGACCCCACATGGACCCTCATCTGCACAGGAGGTGGAGCACGTGTATAATGCCTGAGTGGTCTGGGACAAGATGCCCACAAAAATCCCCCCTGAGCAAACAACTGATTAGCTTCTCCAAGCTGAGCAGGGGAAATATTGCTCAGCTCAACACTTAGTCAATAGACCATCTGTGTTTTGACTGTCTTTACTTTCATCTTCCTTTACAGAGAGATAAGGAAAAGGGCCCAGGCACTATTTGTGGGTGCTGGCAGCTCCTCCTTGCGGGTCGGAGACCCTGGGACACCACTTCGCCCGTGAGGCTGGAAGGGGCTGTGGTGCAGAGCAGCCGTCTCCAGGGTTATCCACGCTGGGTTCTCTGTTGGCTTCGATGTGTTTGTAAACAAGTATGACGCTATCTAGCTTTGGTCTTGTCTATTTTGGTTTCTGTTTCTTGAAAAAACAATGTTTCTTAAAACCATATTGAACTTTGTAGAGGATGCCAAGAGTAAGATACAGTCATTACTCTGAGATTCTGGCAAATATGCCTAAGTGGCGACACTAAGAAAATAAACCTATGAAAACAATCATAAGGCATAGCTTTGTAGCTATTAAAAAAAGCAGTAGTTTAAAAATAAATTCCAAAGCTGATGAGGCTGAAAATAAAAGCGGTATATCCTTTTCTTTTCTTTTTTCTTTTTCTGAGGTTGGAAATGGGGAGGTAGTCAGACAGACTCCCGCATGCGCCCGACCAGGATCCACTCAGCATGCCCACCAGGGGGCGATGCTTTGCCCATCTGGGGCGTTGCTCTGTCGCGACCAGAGCCACTCTAGCGCCTGAGGCAGAGGCCATGGAGCCATCCCCAGCGCCCGAGCCAACTTTGCTCCAATGGAGCCTTGGCTGCGGGAGGGGAAGAGAGAGAGACAGAGAGGAAGGAGAGGGGGAGGGGTGGAGAAGCAGATGGGCACTTCTCCTGTGTGCCCCGGCCGGGAATCGAACCCGGGACTCCTGTACGCCAGGCCAATGCTCTACCACTGAGCCAACCGGCCAGGGCCTCCTTTTCTTTTAATTGAATTTATTGGGAGTCATATTGGTTAATAAAATTATGTAGGTTTCAGGTGTACAATTCTGTGATACAGCATCTGTACACTGCACTATGTCTATCACCTCAACTCAACTCCTTCCATCACTACATATCCTCTCTTTCCCTTTTGGTAATCACCATACTGTTGTCTGTGTCTACGAGTTTTTTGTGTTTTATTTTATATTATTTTTATTTTTTGTGGCAGAGACAAAGAGAGTTAGAGAGAGGGACAGAGAGGGACAGACAGGAAGGGAGAGAGATGAGAAACATCAAAGCTTTGTTCCGGTTCCTTAGTTACTCATTGATTGATTTCTCATATGTGCCTTGACCAGGAGGCTACAGCAGACCGAGTGACCTCTTGCTTGAGCCAGTGACCTTGGGCCCAAGCTAGTGAGCCTTGCTCAAACCAGATGAGCCTGCGCTCAAGCTGGCGAGCTCAGGGTCTCGAACCTGGGTCCTCCACATACCAGTCCGACGCTCTATCCACTGAGCCACCTCCTAGTCAGGCTTGTATTTTTTTTTAAAGCGGTACATTCATATACCACTTGTTCATCAATGAGTGCATTGTAGCTATTTAAATTGGCTTTTTTTAATGGGGAAAAAACTGGCAGTGTGCCTTGAAGAGCTATGAAAATATTCTTATTCTTTGACCTATAATCCCTGCTTCAGGAATTTTATCCTGAGGAAAATATTAAAAGGAATGAAGATATTATCTGCATTAAAAGATCTACCACAGAATTATCTTCAATGTTAAAATGTGCAAAAGTCTTTTACAGAAATGAGTAAATAAAATAACCATCTTTAAACTTCATGCAGGGGATACAGCTATTTAAAATAAATGGATACTCTTAAGCAACACTGCAGAACTATAGCACGTTGAGGAAACAGAATGCACCAGATTAAGAGCAATGTAAAACCTAGATGAATATGAATAAACACTGGAAAGAACAAATGACTATGTAATACAAAGCCTGATATTTTGAATGATGTTACTTGAGTGAAATTATATTTAAGTTGAATATACTAGCAGAACATACCTGTGTACTAACACCATCCTCAATACTCTATAACTTTCTTAATTGTTACAAGGGTGCTCATTGGTTTTCCATATGTACCATGCTAGTATCTGCTGGTCCAACCCCACAGTATTCTAAAATCCCGCTTTCTAGGGACACATTTCTGCAGGACAGTGGCCCCGCCCCCCGCCCCCCGCCCCACGCCCCCCGCCCCACGCCCCACCTGTACTGCAGGGCCAGCCGTAGGGCGGTGGCGTTGGACTCGTATTTGCCCACCAGCATGCTCATCCTCTCGGCGTTGCTTTTGCATTCTTCCAGGGTTATGGTCAGGAGGTCGTTTTGGGACTTGAGGTGTTCGATACGGCTACAAAGGAAGAAAAATCGCTTTAATATTTTCCATACTAGGATCACAACGAATGTGCCAATATCTTAGTTGTCTAAACTGGGTTCAGGCTGGAAATGCATGTTGGGATATAAGTGTGTCAGATGTTTTGGCAAATGTAACTGACATGAAACAATAAAAGAACTACTAAACTCTGTGTGAATCAGAAGTAAAGATAAGCACCCAGTTACTTCCACCTGGCCACTGACCCTGTGCTCTGGGGATTACCAGGGAGAGGAGCCGACTGCGCGACCGCAGGCCCTCATGAGAGGCACGACCGGCATACTTCAACAAACCACCCTCCACAGGGACAGAAGAGCGGCAGGATAGTCACAGCCACCTTTCGCTGAGCCGTTGCTCAATAGCCCTTTGAATTAGTATTGTTATCACCACTTCTCAGAAGAGGGAGCAGAGCACAGGAAAGTTAAGTGCCTTGTCTTGGAGTTTGAACCAGGTGGTTTGACCCCAGACCCTGTGCTTAGTCACTAGGTACAGAGCAGATGCAAAAGAGGAATTCATGAGCGAACAAGAAACTGCTTAACAGATCTCACTAGGGAAGTGGACCAGGAACTGCAGAGTGCATCCAAAGTCCCTTCCAGGTCAGACAGTCCTGCAGCTGCCAACCACTGGCAGGACAAGCAATGGGAACATTAGGCTTTATAGGAATCAGAGCAGATGAGCTCATGACAAACATAAAAACTTGTCTCCAGCATCTCCATTTTCTGCCCCAGGACCCTGACTCTTCGGGTACAATGATTCTTTCTCCATGGGACACACCCATTTGAAGTGCTCTCACCACCAGGCCTTACAGAGACTGAGGGTTTCACACACACAAATGCAAGTGACACTTGAAATGTTAATAGGCTTCGAAGCCATTTGCCTTGAGAATCAATCTTATAACCACATGTTTGAGAACAGAATATAAAGACATTTACCTACATGGGAGATGCCTCGGGAGTGTATAACTAAGATAACTGTGAGGCTTAGGCAAATCCAGTGTCAGTTCAATGTAAGGTGTTACAAGAACATACTTTACTGCCCTTATTCACATTTAGACTTGATACAGTCTGACTTTCTCATTACTCAACTTGCTCCTGTGTATGTCTGGTCCCCAACTAATCAGATCAAACCATTTACCCAGCTCACAGACCTCCTTGTGGCTAAAACCATCTGAGGGGCTTTCTCAGGTAACCTATGTTAATGGGCCACTCTTTCCTCTTAAAATGTCCTCCCTCTCTTGGGACATAACAGGTCTCTACCGGTTTTCTTCTTGCCTTAAAGGCCATTTCATGGTCTCCTTTGCTGGCTCCTTAACCGTCTATGAAATCTGTGAGTGTTGGCCTTTCTTCAGGGCTCAGTCTGCAGCCCTATCAACACTCTCTCCCTGGGGGGATGTTTATCTAGTCCCATGGCTTTATTTTTTATTTTTTGTATTTTTCCGAAGTTAGAAGTTGGGAGGCAGTCAGACAGACTCCGACATGCGCCTGACTGGGATCCACCCGGCATGCCCACCAGGGGGCGATGCTCTGCCCATCTGGGGCGTCGCTCTGTTGCAATCAGAGCCATTCTAGCGCCTGAGGCAGAGGCCATAGAGCCATCCTCAGCGCCCAGGCCAACTTTGCTCCAGTGGAGCTTTGGCTGTGGGAGGGGAAGAGAGAGATAGAGAGGAAGGAGAGGAGGAAGAGGTGGAGAAGCAGATGGGTATTTCTGTGTGCCCTGGCCAGGAATTAAACCTGGGACTTCCATACTCCAGGTTGACGCACTACTGCTGAGCCAACCGGCCAGAGCCTACCATGGCTTTAATAGGCGTTTAAATTTCCCCAGCCTGGACCTCTCTTCTGAGTGCCCATCTCCCAGCTGTCTCTTGATTTTTTCATTTGGGCGTCACACTGACACCTCAAATTTAAAACTCCCAACTAGGACTTTTGATTTTTCCCAAAACTTGTCTTCCCCTATCTTCTCTGTCTTGGTCAATGCCACTGCCACACAGGTGAAAGCATCCCTTTCTCTCATACCCAGATCTAAATCAGCTGCAGTTGACTTCACCAGCAAACACATCCTGACCCTGACCCTTCTCATCATCTCCACTTCGGCCACGCTGGTCTCCTGCGTGTTCTCTCTGCTTCTGCTCTTGCCCCATATACGAATGGTCTTTCACATTTTATATTAGATCTGTTCTTCCTCTACTTAAAACCCTTTGATGACTTTCAGTGACACTTAGAATAAAGAGTAAACTTTGCCCAAGGCCTCAAATCTATACCGTACCCAACCCTGACGGCTCTGCCACCTTGTCTCACGTAACTCCTCCTCTTACTCACTCTATTTTAGTTCAGTTGGCCACTGGACTGTTCCTACTTCACACCAACCCCTTTCCAGCCTTGAGGTTGATAAGTTGGCCCATAAGACAATTCTTACTTTGTCATATGGGTGCTCTGTTTTTTCCCCTTAAAATCTCAACTTAAACATTTCCTCTTCAGAGATGCCTTCCCTGGCCACCTATCAAAAAATCAACCTTCCCTGTTATTCTACCACAGGGTTCTATTTACTTGGAGCTTTCTTCTGATCTTATTTGATTTTTGTCTAGCTCCCCTAACAGAACATAAGTTCCATCAGAGCAGAGACCTTGTTGGTTTTACTTCCCTTTGCATGCCAAATAGCCTAGCACACAGTAGGTGCTTAACAAAGATTTGTTTAACAAGGAAGCACTTTTGAGTAGGTATGACACCTGCACCCCCCCACAAAGTTAAAGGCTGTTATTTTTTGAGGTGCAATAGGCCTCCAACTTTGCGATATGTAGTTAAGTAACAGATATGAAGATATACTGTTAGATTAAAAACTCCCACATTGTAGTTGCAGCTATGATCATAAAGAGGACAATGGAGGTAAGGTAGAAGAGAGGGCTATTAAATAGCACAAGGCACTCTCTCTGGAAGCTTTTGTTTTCTTATTTGCAAAACGGGACTACTACTCTGCCCTCCCAAGTTGATGACTAAGTGGTTGTCTGTGAGAGCCCTTTGTAAACTGTTAAACACCGCAACAATGTGAGCTACAAGCACCAAATATTTCCTCCTTCTTTGGTCTCTCCTAGGTGCATATAAGTGAAGAGAAAGGAGACTCCCCCAAGTTCAACTACACGGTAGGCTTGTTAAATCTCAGAATCTATAGAGAGGAGATCTTCACTAAACAAGGTCTGAAGGCATCTGACTTCATCAAACTGCAAAGGGCGTATCTGCTTCCATTTTTAAGCACTCTCATGCCTGTAATACTAAGAGGGCTATTTCTTTATTGCTACAAGGTAATCATCAGGATTGTCACTCTTAAGTATTTTGGATTTAATAAGGAGACCGTTTAATTTCAAGATTTAAAATGACCTAGATTGCCACATTTCCTTAGTTCTCAAGCACTATATTAAACAGCTTCAAATCAGAAAGGACTAGCACAGTAATTAAATTTATTCAGGTTTGCCACACACAAGGGGAAAGGCATTAAGCAATGGTAGATGGGGAGTGGGATCTGCATTTCTTCCTGGTTAGTTCATAAGCCTTTCCAATTCTTACTATGCTTTTCCATTAAAGATTGGTAGGTAAAGCCAGCCGTGCCATACTCGGATGAGATTTGACAGTCCTTTCTGCCACTGAGGAACAGATTCTGAGTCAGAGCGGTTACCATGGTTTGGCCCTGGTCCTTTTCTGCTTTTTTGGCAGCTGTCTTTCATTGCTGAAATGACCCACAAGCCGGCCTTTGCCCAGATTCAGGAGGGCAAACTCAAATTACGGCTGTCCTGAGACTTGGGAAAAATCCATAATGCAAGGTTATATAGCAGGGGTCGGGAACCTTTTTGGCTGAGAGAGCCATGAACACCACATATTTTAAAATGTAATTCTGTGAGAGCTATACAACGACTCGTGTACCTTACGCATTATCCAATAAAAATTTGGTGTTGTCCCGGAGGACAGCTGTGATTGGCTCCAGCCAACCGCAACCATGAACATGAGTAGTAGGAAACGAATGGATTGTAATACATGAGAATGTCTTATATTTTTAACATTATTATTTTTTTCATTAAAGATTTGTGTGTGAGCCAGATGCAGCCATCAAAAGAGCCACATCTGGCTCATGAGCCATAGGTTCCCGACCTGTTATATAGTAAGGTTTACAGAGTAAAACTATTGTAAGTAAGGCAGGATCTAGAAACTGAGGGCTGTGTACATTTGTGAAAAGCATAAACAAAATTAGGTAAACTCACCTGACCAGGCGGTGGTGCAGTGGATAGAGTGTCGGACTGGGATGTGGAGGACCCAGGTTCGAGACCCTGAGGTCGCCAAGTTGAGCGCGGGCTCATCTGGCTTAAGCAAAACTAACTAACTAACTAAATAAATAAATAAAGCTCACCAGCTTGGACCCAAGGTCGCTGGCTTGAGCAAGGGGTTGGTTACTCGGTCTGCTGAAGGCCCGTGGTCAAGGCACATATGAGAAAGCAATCAATGAAAACTAAGGTGTCGCAACGAAAATTAGGTAACCTCAGAGCAGGAAGGGTTAAGCTCAGAACGCCCAGTTAATCCTGAGCGTCTCTATCAGATTGCCTTTGCTGATTCCTGGTGCCTCTGGGCGCCCCTGGGATGCTGACTCAGCATCCTGGAACTTTTTCCTCCGTGGCTCTCGATAGCACAGGCTCGCACGCTTGGTGGCCATCTTGTCACTCTGACCTTCTTGTCATTCTACACGAACAGCTCCGGGAATTACAACACAATTTCCGAGGGACAGTGCCAAATAAGAAGGCGGGGCCCCTTGTTCATAAATTATTAAGAATTTAAAATGGTGAGAGCAGAGCAGTAAAGCTAGTGTGGGTCCTTCTAAGTACAAAGCCCCGTGCGTTCAAATGCCAGGCCTCCCGCTGCCCACGAAGCCGCCCTGACTGCTTGCGGTAAACAATCCTGTGATGAGTAAGATGGCAGAAACGCCACCCGCCCGGCCTGACGACGTCCCTGTGTCACAACGCACACGCCTCCTTTGACCATCTCTACAGAGGGGGGGAGGGCAGCGCCCACCACCGCTCACACACACAGGGTTCTCCTTACCTATTTAGCCGTTCCGTTTCCACCTCAAACTCTCGAATTTTGCTTTCAGAGATGGCAGAGCCATGTGAGTACAGTGTCTGGAAGATCTCTTGGATGTTGGAGCAGTCCTGAAGAGAGTGGGCCAGGTGTTCCGCCACGCTGCTGGACACCTGTGGGAGGGAGCATGAACCCTCGCTGAACAGTGTCCCTTCAGGGACACTCACCCCCCAGCATGCTTCGCATGCAAAACAATTTAAAGCTTCTATTCCTGAGGACCAGGCACCAGGAGATGGCTGCCCTGATCTTTCTCAGTGCGTATAATATGGTTCTAATATAAAAAGCTACCTGTGTGCTGTGAAAGCAATAATAAACAGGATCAAAACACAGCGGCATACTCCAAATATACGCTGCTGGGGGACGATGCCTCTGCTGAGTCCCTACAATTGTGGATACTGAGCAGAGTCTGGACTCCCTTCCCCTGTCCTGAACCCCCGTCACTCCAGGCCCTTGTTTCTGACTGCTATAGCCAAGAAGAGCAGCCGACTCCTTTAATTCCAACATTTGGATGTGGCACGGAATCGGGATGCCCGGTATTTCTGTGCAGTGTGGAATTCTAAATTAGGGCCTTCAAAGTGCTATTCAGGCTCTCTCTACCCCTGAGGATCAAACAGCTTGCCCTTCTAACTTCACCTCCAATCCTAAAAGGTATCCCCCAGGGAATGTGAACTCCTGCCTTTCCACGGTCCATTGGCGCTCAGCCCCAGGAGTTCGCAGGCTCTACAAATGAACACTCTGGTACTGGGCTAGAAGGCCCTGGTCTGTCACAGCACTGGGCGGCACTTCAAAGGCAGCATTCATCCCCATGGGAGAGCACACTGCCTTTCAAGAGGGATGTGCAAAAGGGGAAGCTGTTTTAGAGCTTCCTGAATCCCTCAGTCTCTGGGGAGCAGGGGGAGAGAAAGCAGATAGTTCAAGCAGTAACTAGACCTAAATCATTTTTGAATGGCTTCAAGGAGAGGGAAGAAGTGTCCCTTAAAGCTGAAGAAGCAATTCACCATGTGGAAACCACTATATATTTTAATGTCTTTGGAAGGAAACTGAGTATGATTTATTATGTTAACTAGCTGGTTTACTGGCGGCAGATTTTGGAAGTTCTTCCATCATGTCTAAGCCACTGTCTGTGTAGCTCTACTGGGAACTGTCCTGCCTGGATTCGCGGGAACACATACCCCAATGCTGCTGATCTCTGAGCCCAGGACTGGTCGATCGGACGACGAAGACTCGGATCTGGTCTTCGATAGCTTCACCCTCTCAGCAATCTGAAAAAGCAAAACAACAAATTATCAAAAGAAAAAAAAAAAGGACACATTACACCCTAGATAAACTGTTTAGACTGTTTATACAGGGCTACTGGTTAACCATGGTGTCTAAACTGATTAATATGTTAAAAATGACTCACTGTCTAACTTTTCTACCATCCATTGAGCCCCGAGCTTTCCAGCCTCAGCACTACTGACATTTGGGGCTGGATCATGTTTGTTGTGTGTGTGGGAGGGCTGTTCTGTGTCTGCAGGACGTGTAGCAGCATCCCTGGCCTCTAGCCACAAGATGCTAGTCGCACTCCAGTTGTGACCATGAAAAACGTCACCAGACACAACCAAATATCCTTGGGGGGAACAAAATCACTTCTGGTTGAGAAACACTGTTTTGGCCTAACTTACTCAATCTGATGGTTGAGAACGAATCTTCTTGTGGAGACGGCTACCAGGGGAGAGGAGACATATGACCAGTCTCTGTCTCTCCGGGGCTGAGTCAACATACCAGGCGGGGGCTGTGGCAAAGAGCGGGAGGGGCGACTTCTCACAGCTGCCATGGCCTGCCCATCATAACCTGTTTCCCTGCCGGCTGGGCTGTCAGTCCTACGAGGGGCAGACTATGGTTCATCACTCAGAGAGCCCTCCTGGGCTGACCCCGAGTCCTCAGAGTACATCTCCATCTACCCCTGGGTACTGTGGAACCTGACAGAACATCTCTCTCTCCACAATGACTGTCAGTGTGACACGCTCCAGCTGGCTGATTAATGAGAGCTGGGGTCCAGGTTGCAGCTGAAAGAGACTTAAAACTATTAGTGGGTTATCTCTCCCCCGCAGCTCCAGTGGGAGGCCTGAGTGAGACCCCGGGGAAGCCCCTCGGGGCCATCTGAGCTGATCTCATGCCTGTACAGCAGCCGTGCCCGCTGGAGGCCGGTGCTTCCCGGTGACAGGGCTGTGCCGCCACCCCCAGAAACTCACCTTAGCGATGGGAATGTCATTGCTGCTGCTGCTGGTGCTCAGCTCCCCAGTGCTGGGGTTAACGGGGCGGTTGGTGGAGGTGAGGCGGCCCGGGCTGGAGGGCCCTGTGGCCTGCACGCTCTGGAGTCGAGTCTGAAGCTCTCGCACCTGAAATAATGATGCCTTTAGACACAGCTGGTGGTTTCCCTGGCCAAAGAGAAAAACCGCCAGGTGGGTGGATGGCAGGACGTGGATTTACATCAAAGGATCAGCTTCACTGCAAAGCTAAGTTGGTTGAGTCCACATAAGTGTCACTGCACCCTTAACTAGACCTGCCACTGGCATCATCTGTTTTTCACAAATATGAGATGAACACGTTATCAAAGGCACTGGAAGCTTCCAGCAGAGGTGGAATGATCGCCTTTAAGGCGTGGTTTATTCGTTCCGCCTCACGTGCCTGGTGCCGTCCTGGGCACTGCAAATGGAGAAGCCAGGATGAAGTCTCCGTTTTCATGGAACTCAGGGCTCAAAGGAAAGACACAAATAATTTGCACACACTGCACACTGAGTGCTATAAATGTCTATCTGAAGTGGTGTAGGAAGCAGAGAAGGGGACTCCATCTGGAATTCAGGGAAGTGAGGAGGAGGGAATGGTACTGAGCAGTCTCCCCAGCG
Source organism: Saccopteryx leptura (assembly GCF_036850995.1). Lineage (NCBI taxonomy): Eukaryota > Metazoa > Chordata > Mammalia > Chiroptera > Emballonuridae > Saccopteryx > Saccopteryx leptura. The sequence continues at coordinate 170,486,107 of NC_089506.1, forward strand.
AACAGGGGCCTAGCAGAGGAGTAAGGGGCTGGCTTTGGTGAGGGCTGGGTGAGCTGGGCTAGGAGAACAGCTTACACAAGAGCACAGGGATCATGGTGACATGCTATGTTTGCATAACTGCAGGTTATTCAATATGCATGGCGCAGAAGAGAGATCTGTGCTGGCGAGGAGGCGAGGCCACGCTGAACAGAGACGGACCCACAGCTCCTCCCCAGGGACTTCAACATGGGATTATCCCTGGGGCAGTGGGAAGGAATATCTAAACAGTGCTTTTGTATAAACATGAAAGACAGAGACCTTTGAATGACATTTAGAACACACATTTACCTGCACAGAATTTAAATGTCCAAATCCTGCTTCTCTATGGTTACGGCTCAGTAGCAAAGGGAGAAGTGTTTCAACTAAGTGAAGATAGTTGGCAGAAATTGGTCTTTCTCATGACCTTGGTCACAGTGTTATCACCTGGATAACATCTATCTTAAAGGGCAAACTGATTACAGCACCCATGGGCCCTTACAAATGGGTGGCAGGCTCTTCTGGGAAGAATTAGCACCAGGACAGCTAAGGCAGTGTTTTTCTAACTCGGAGGTGCACCGGAATGCCCCAAGGGGAGTCCCACCCCAGGGATGCTGGCTGAGGAGATGAGGACCAAGCTCAGGAATCTGCATGTCTAATAACCTCCCAGGAGATGTTGGTGCTGCTGGTCAGGGGCTCACATCTTGAGCAGCGCTGACCTAACTAAGGGACTTTCAAGGACACATAGCACTTCAGTCCCAGACACAGGTGGCGCACAGCCTCACCCCTGCCAGCCCCAGCGCCCAAATCCTTCCAGGAAAACCCTTCTCTAAAGCGGCTGGAAAGCTTCTATATTAAGTCTCTTGGATGTCTCCATCCTGCTAAATTAGGAACCAAAAGTAATTGAAATTTCAATAATTCATCAACATATTAGAAACCAAATAGGAAAATTCCCTCGGAGCAAATTGCATTCTATAGTGAAACAGCTAAAAAAAAGTGCCTAACGCCCTGCTGAGGCTTCCAGTAACTGTGGGTTGACGGCAACGTGTGTCGTCCTCGTAACACACCAGACACAGGGCTGACCTTGAAAGAGAACACACTCCTGTCAAAGCTAAATGGTACTGCTGATGAGAGATTACTGGCCCATCCTGAATGGTGCCCCGCAGACCAAGCTGGGTGTTGTGTGGATGCTTCCTGACGGAGTATGTGAAGGAGGGGCCCAGTTCCCCATCAGGCCAGCTTCCTGGCCCCAGGGAGACCTCCCTGGTGAAGACGGTGGGTGTCAGTTTCTACTGCTGTGAGAGTCTGACTAGGTCCTGAATAGTTAACAATGTTAACACCACTCCAAAATCTAAAGGGTGTCTGACTCATTCACAAAACAAGCAGTGGTTTGTTCCTATCATACAAATTGGCCCCCTCATCTTGCTTTTTAAAAAAATTAAAGTTGTCCTGCACAATTTATAAAAACTTCATTAAAACTTCCCATGCCTTAAAAATGTTTCCTCTTCTAATCACTACTAATCACTATAACAAAACATGTTCAGTATGGAAAATTTAGATGACACTGAAAACAGAAAAAGCACCTATGTTTTTTCTTACTATCTAGAGACATTTACTTCTAGTCATTTTCCACGGTGTATTTGTGCACAGGCACACATGCTTAAAATAATTTCTAAGTCCAAATATCCATTTTCTTTTTAAAAGCTTTGAAAACTAAACAATGATAAACATTTATTTTGGTTTATGCCTCATTCATTCATTCAGTGAGAGGAGGAGAGGCAGGGAGACAGACACCCACACCCACATGTGCCCTGATTGGGATCCACCTGGCAGCCCACTAAGGATGCTCTGCTCATCTGCGGTGTTGCCCCATTGCTCAGCAACTGAACTGTTCTTAGCACCTGAGGCAGAGGCCTTGGAGCCATCCTCAGTGCCTGGGGCCAACTCACTTCAGTCAAGCCATGGCTGTAGGAAAGGAAGCAGGGGAGGGGTTGGGGAAGGGGGGGGAGAGAGAGATTAGTGAGAGGGGGGAGAACTGGAGAAGCAGATGGGTGCTTCTCCTGTGTGGCCTGACTAGGAATGGAACCCAGGACATCCACACGCCAGGCCAACACTCTACGCTTTATTTTTTAATGATGATTGTCAGGCAGGGAAAGAAATCCAGCTGAAGGGAGTGGAATGATTCCATCATGGAAAAAAGGGGATAGCTGGTTGAGTTAAACAGCCTTTTCTTCCCTTTTGATTTCGCCATTGGGAGCATCTTACTTCCAATGAATGCATGCAAAGAAATGAAGGCGACAGGTTGTGTAGTCAGCCTAGTAAGGCTTAGGAGGGGAAGAAACACAGTTATTAGATCCTCACTTTTACACTCAACCATTACAGGTTGTACTGTGTTCCCCCAAAAGATATGTCGAGGTTCTAGCCACAGTGTGACCTTATTTTGAAATATGTATGGTGTTTGTAGATGTAATAAAATTAAGGTTCAGTGGAAAACAGTAATAAGGGGACAGTTTTGCTCTGGGAGAGAAAGAAGAGAGGTAAGGATAGCCAATAAGAAATCTGAGTTTGCAACCCTGGCCAGTTGGCTCAGTGATAGAGCATCAATACAGCATATGGAAGTTCTGGGTTCGATTCCCAGTCAGGACACATAGGAGAGGAGACCATTTGTTTCTCCCCCCCTGCCCCTCCCTCTCCTCTCTCTTCCTCCCTCTTCCCCTTCTGCAGCCATGCTCCATTTGAACGCATTGTCCAGGGCATGGCACATCATACCAGGTGCTGAGGATGGCTCTGTAGAATCTTTGCTTCAGGTGCTAAAAATAGCTTGGTTGTGAGCATGGCCCCAGATGGGCAGGGCATCAGCCCCAGATGGAGGCTGCTGGGTGGATCCTGGTTGGCGCATGCAGGAGTCTGTCTCTCTATCTCCCCTCCTCTTAATTAAAAAAGAAGAAGAAAAAAAGTAAGGTGAGTTTGCAGACTGGAGAATGAGGATGGGAATTAGAAGGGTTTCCACCTGGTAGTTTCTGTTTCTCTAAGAGAAAAGAGGTAAGGTCGTTGCTAGGAGTGAGTGGGGGATAGCAGACATCAGAAATGAAGAAGCAAGCTGACCTAGGACCAAAAAGGAAGGGAGAGAAACAACTTACACAGCGCTGAGAGCTTGACTGAGCCGTTCATTCAGACGGCAGACTGAAGAAATGCACTGTTATCTTCCAACGCTGGATGCCTTGTGAAAATAATAGTATAGAATAAAAAGATGAAAACCATAACGGTGAAAAGAATGTGGTTGGGGCATTAGCAAAAAGAAGAATTGGGCACATTCCTTAAAGGCAAAGTGAAAGGACGAGTCCTGATGAAAGAAACAGAATTCAGAAAGCCAAATTCTCTAAAATACACCAGGGAGGTGGCCAATCTCCCCAGAAGAAGGCTGGCAGGGTTCAGAGTCTTGCTTTGGCAGGTACTACAAAGGACAAGAATGAGAAGTAGGCTGAAAACAGGAGGAGTAACTCTCTGTACACAGAACAAATGAAAATCTCCAGCACGACAGCCCCAGCTGAAATAAACAGGCACTCCTATTAAAAATGCAGAGAAACGCTGCATAAAAAGAAACAATGAGACAGAAATCCACTGCCAAGTTTAAAAGAAACGCAATAAAATCTCCAGATGCCAAAAATGAAGTGAAAAATAAAGCGAGGAGGCGAGGAGGGAGGCGCGGCCGCAGTGAGCCACGGGGACTGAGAGCAGGGCGGAGAGCGTTCATGGCGGGGTTGGGGGGCGAGGAGGGAGGCGCGGCCGCAGTGAGCCACGGGGACTGAGAGCAGGGCGGAGAGCGTTCATGGCGGGGTTGGGGGGCGCAGGAGATGAAGAGGTGGCCCCTGCAGGTCAGCTGTGGGGCTGATCCGCCACATGAAGCCTGGACCCTTCCTGCCCCACCCACCTGAGAACAGTGACAAAGAGTCCTCCCGCCCACGAAGCCAGAGAGCAACCCTAGAACCGGGCAGAGGGGCCAACAATGAGAAATTCAAGTCCCAGACCCATGACATATCTGGAGGTGGAGTCCAAATGCATACCGCAGGGCCCAATCTTACACATTAACGGTGAAAACTGCTCTGGATTTTGCCAGGCCATGTACTGCCTCACAGGCCTAATTTGTAAGTCGCCCAGTATCATTAGGGAACAGGAGGCTTAAGCCTCCCATGACTGGGAGCCCGGGACCACGAAGCTGCTAGACACGGAGGTACGACTGCAGAGAAAGGAGGATGAACCGGGGGATGGATTCCCCTGAGAAGACAGAAAAATAAAGGAGACAGTCAATGACATCACAATAAGTACATTTATGATCCTTAAAGAGATTTTTTAAAAAGAGTCCCCTTAAAGAATAAGAAATTATGAAACAAAAATAGGCAGTTTCAAACAACAATAGGTAGATGAGAAAAAAAAAAAGCCAGCAGAAGATGTAATCAATGAAATAGAACCAATGCACTGGTTAAACTCTAGACTGGATAAAATTGAGAAGAGAGAGAGAATTATGAACTGGAACAGAGTACAGAGAAATTAATGAGAACCCCACCGGGGAGGTAAAAATATACAAAAGATACAAGTGTCGATGAGAGATATAAATGACTGCCGAGGCTCCAGCATACTTTTAAAGGAGTTCTAGAAAAAAAAGAACATAGGAAATGACAGAAAAACAGTATTTAAAAAGAAAGTAGATGAGTGTTCCAGATGTAGGTGTGACAGTTTTCAGCTGTCAGCAAATTCTTGGATATTTATTCCATCAAGAGGTGGAGTCCAATTCCCCTCCCCTCGCATGTGTCTGGCCTGAGAAATTACATCTAGTAAACAGACCATAGTGGAGGTGATACTAAGTAACTTCTGAGGCTAGTTTCAAACGGGATATTTTGCCCAGTTCTCTCTTGGAGCTGGCCCTTACAAACCAGCCACTCCAATATGAGGCAGCCACACAGAGAGAATGCGTGTGGGTCCCTGCTAAGCCCTGGACAATAGCCAGATTCAGCCACCAGATATATTGATAAATAAGAAAGCCTTTAAAGTGACTCTGTCTCCAGACACCATGTGGCAACCACATCTGAACCCAGGGGAGAACTGCCCATGGAGTCCAGTCACCCCCAGAACCACGCGGTCCCTAAATTTGGGGTAGTTTGTTATGTTGCTAAAATTAACTAGAACAGGAGGGTGACAAAGTAACTGCATATCTAGAAACATTGTAGTGCAAATGTAGGGGGCAAAAATGATAAAGAGATCGTCTTAAAAGCTGTCTAGTGGGAGAGGTAGACACCTTAGGCAGGGTGTTGTTGGTTTGTTTCATTTACTACTAGATTGCCAACACCTTGAATGGTGTCTGACACAGTGTCAGTCTCAGTATGACCTGCTGAATTTTAAAAACATTTGTCAACCTAAAACCCGATACTCAGGTAGACTATTGTGGTAAGCTGGAAAATGGCCGCCAAAGATGTCCATGTCTTAAACCTGAAAACTCATGACTGTGTTACCTTAAATGGCAAAAGGGTATTTGTAAGAATGTTTAAGCATTTTCAGATGGAAAGACTATCCTGGGTAAGCTTCCCGGGAACCACTAGTCACAGGATCCTTGTAAGAGAGAAGCAGGAGTGTCCGATGTAGAGAGGTTTGAAGGTGACGTCCTGCTGAAGACTGAGGAAGGGCAAAAGTCAAGGATCAGCCTGACCAGGCAGTGGTGCAGTAGATAGAGCATCGGACTGGGATGCCGAGGACCCAGGTTTGAGACCCTGAGGTCACCAGCTTGAGCGCGGGCTCATCTGGTTTGAGCAAAGCTCACCAGCTTGGACCCAAGGTCGCTGGCTCGAGCAAGGGGTTACTCGGTCTGCTGAAGGCCCACGGTCAAGGCACATATGAGAAAGCAATCAATGAACAACTAAAGTGCCACAATGAAAAACTGATGATTGATGCTTCTCATCTCTCTCTGTTCCTGTCTGTCTGTCCCTATCTATCCCTCTTTCTGACTCTCTCTCTGTCTCTGTTAAAAAAAAAAAGTCAAGGATCACTGGCTGCCTCTAGAAGCTGGACAAGGAAGGATGTAGAACCCCTCGGGCTCCAGAAGAACCAATCCTGATGACATCTGACTTCAGTGAGTGAGATGCATTTAGGACTTCTGACCTCCAGAATTATAGATAATAAATATGTATTTTTGCTTCAGGAGCAAAAGGGAATTATACAATTATCATCAAGCGTGTTGGCAAAAATACATTCTCAAACAAAGATTGAGAATTTCTCTTCTGCCTGATTGGTGATGGAGCAGTGGATAGAGGGTCGACCTGGGAGAATGAGGGTCCAGGTTTGAAACCCCGAGGTGGCCAGCTTGAGCATGGGCTCATCGACATGAATCTATGGTCACTGGCTTGAGCTCAAAGGTTAACTGAAGCCCAAGGTCGTTGTCTTGAGCAAGAGATTACTGACTCGACTGGAGCCTCCTGGTCAAGGTATGTATGAGAAGCAATCAATGAACAATTAAAGTGATGCAACTACAAATTGATGCTTCTCTTCTCTCTCTCTCTCCTCTCTCTCTCTCTCTCAAAAGAGAACTCATCACCCAAAGACCTTTGCTGAAAGAACTTCCTAAGGATATATGCTTTTCAGTAACAAGAATCTTAAATCCAGAAAAAGAATGGGATAAAAGAAATTATGGTAAGCACAAAAAGTACAGGAATTTAGGGGCCAGGAGGGGCCCTCCCGTGATGCCGGTGAATGGGTGGACCGTGGGCCGTTCTGGAAACTGCACTGCTGGACTTGGTCCCAGTAAGAAGATGCACACCCTAGGACCTGCGGCCTCGCTCCTGGACACGCATTCCAGAAAGACTCATGTACAGGAAGGGGACGTGTGCCAGGTTGTGTGCCCTGGAGAGCTGCTTGCAGTAGCGGGAGGTCGGGTTGCTGGGCACAGTCACCATGGTGGGTGACCACATTAGACACGTCCGCAATATGGACAAACTTAAAATAAGAGTGCTGAGGGAGGAAAAAAATAAAAGACATCTATAGTATAACAACATTTATGTGAATTAAAAACAGCACACAAACCACTGGGTATTGTATAAGAACACATATAAAATGGGGGAAAGGAAATGGGATAGAAAAGGAATAAATTAAAGGAGAGACCTTTCATGGATCAATGAGTGTGCCTTTAATAGAGGAATGTAATTAACTTATCTTTGTGCCCTGCAGGCCAAATTAAACCAAACAAATGAAAGCCAGTGAATACACAGATGAGCTCAGGGAGAGTGGGGAACGCGGGGCTGGACGGGCGTGTCCCAGGTGAAGATCAGGTGGGGAGGGTACGGAGGTGAGCTTCAGAAACGGGGGAAGTTCACTGAAAACAAACAATGAGGCCGGCACAAGTGTACAGTGGGTCAGCCACTGGACGCTCCCATCTCCTGGGACAACTGTAGGGGCACAGACAAGATGAGCCAGTCTGCTGCTGAAGTCATGTGTGACTGTGGGTCACAGCTGAGTGCCACGCGGGAATGAAAGGTGGCTGCGGAGTCCTGAGCAGGAGTACAAACATTGTTATTAGCCATGAAAGAACGAGTCTGCTCTGCGTGTGATACGCAGCAGCGTTCACTGGGTAGTTGTAGTATCAGGCAATTAGGTTGTAATTCATAATTTCCCTGTGTAATGGAGCTGGCTGAGACGGTGTCTGCGCTGTGGAAGGGTGAGCATCGCTGGGCTGGGACAGCTCCACTTACTGAGCTCAGGGCAGCAGTTCTGCCTCCTGGAAGTCCAGGCTTTGTGGGTATTTTGCAGAGAACCACTCTCTTACTGGAAACTTGATGAGATTTTTTTTTTTTTGGAGCCTTCAAATTAGAAATCAGAATGTATTTACAGAAAAAATATATTCTTCCCTATAAATCTCATTTACACAGTGTTTCAGGAAAGTAATCTTTTATCGTTAATGGTAATTAAGAGAAAGTTGAATCAGAAGAGAGGCTACAAAATAGAAGGAGAACTAACCCAACCGCATTTCCATTCTCTGAAGGTGTTACAGGTGCACTGTTTTCTCTTCTGTTTTACCGCCCACTACAGAACCTAGATGGATTATCAAAATGGCTGCATCAGGGATGAGGTCAGCGTGTTGGCTGCCTTCCTGATTTCTTCCCAGCTTTCCAACACACAGAGTCAGCTATTTTCTTTATAGTCAGGAGTGCGCCTGTGAGCAGCCTGACCTCCTCTGTGCAGGGATCCGAGGATGGAGGAGCAAACCCTGGTGACTACAGCTACACACGTTACCTCATCATCTCCACGGCACCAACAGGCCACGAAGCCCTTGTAGAGAAACTGGAACTATTTCCGAAGAAGACATAGATGAATCATAGTTCTGAGGGTTTATTTATTTATTTTGTCTGTATCCCATTTAAAACTTCCTTGAACTACAGTGAGGAGAGGTGACTGGTTTTACTAGGCATGCTCTGCAGGGCTGAACTCAAGAGAAATAAAATACAAGCACAAAAAGCTTACCTTCTATGAAGCAAGCCCTTTACAAAGTAAAGTGTGCCTTTGCTCTGTGTTGTCTTAGAATGCCGGCAAGATGGAGGTGGGCAACCCTAAGGGATCCGGCACCCATGCTATTACAACAGAGGATGTTTACTGGCTTCTGTTCTGCGTGGAAGCAGGAAACAGAACGGGGAAAAGAGGTGAAGAGAACATAGGAAAGTAGCTCAAGCCACAGAGCAATAAGAACTGCATCCCATTGTAAGGCGCCCGGAACCTAAGTTTTGATGCTAAGAGAACATCAGTGTAGACCAGGACAAGCTTGTTAAACTTCTGTGGGCCTGAGTCTTCTCATCTCTAAAAGGGATATAATAGAAGGATCTGTAGAGTTCTGGTGCAGATTAAGTGAGAAGTGTGTACATCATTGCTTACCACAAACAGGTGCTCAAAATATGTCCAGTGTTATAATTTAGGCTTTAAGTCCTGCTGTGTCTTCAGGGGTATTTGTTCTTAATCTGTGAGAGGTATGTTAGACTGCAGATGTTCAAAGAATGTTAATACTATCAATATAAACAGGTCCTTAAAAATAAACTCTTATCAAGATTGCATTGAAAAAAAAAAAAAGACCTCAGTAAGGGTCCCTTGTAAAACTTTCCTTCACTGGGTGAGCACGGGGGTTCCGCCCTGCGCCAGGCGATGCCTCCATGCCTCAGAGTCCCCGGGTGCCGAGTCCTGCCCAGTTCCAGGACAGCACACCCTCTCTGCCCTCCCTTCCCCAACTCAGGTGACCCCGGTGAGTGGAAAGAGCAGGGCTGAGAACCCCTTGTCTTTCACAGGCAGGGCTCATCCCTGCCACACTCTGGGCCCCAGGAGGAGCAGGCCAGGTGAGTGGAAAGGATCAGAGAAGCTATGGACCTCTATGTTTCACTCTATCTTCAGGCAGTGAGGCTCTGGGCCCATGCCCAGTGCACACCTGAAGGGCACTGCCTTCTCCTTCCTGTCCTGAGCTCTTGCTGGGATCACAATCGGGAAGTGTGCTGGGGTCCTTTTGGGTAAACAAATGGTTTATTTTAGGTTTGCTGGCTTGTACTGGTGCAGTGCTGTGTCTATGCAAGGCTGCAGCTGCGGAGCTTGCCATCAGGCGGCAGACTGCAAACTGGATTGCCTTCCTGCTTGGGAGGGACCACGGTTTGCTATTGTTTGCTGGAGGAGGGTTTTTTCCACCAGCCTGTTTTGCTGCACAGTGCAGAGTAGAGAGTGGAGAGAGGAAGAGAGGGGGAAGGAGAGGAGGGAGGGAGAAGAAGAGAGGGAGTAGGAGAAAGAAAAGGAGAGGAGGAGGGAGAGGAAGAGGGAGAGAGAAAGTGTGCTGAGGGGCTTGGCTTGTTTGTCTGGGGAGCACTGTTTTGTTTGTAGGGACCCGTGAGTCCATGTGAGTCCGGAGGGAGAAAGGGAAGTGTTCTTCCTGGTCTGTTTGCTCGTCCGTGTTATGAGACTTCAATAAACGGAATGTCCTACTATTTTCTGGCTCCACTGTTCCTTTAGCGTCTGCCCAAATTCAATGTAAACCTGCATGGCCATGGCTGCGGCCTCTGGCTCTGCAGGTCCCAAATCCCATTCAGTGATTCAGTGGCTCATGGAAGGGCCTGGGCATAGGTCCTTTGAAAGAGCTTCCCGGTGCCTGAACAGGCGGTGGCGCAGTGGATAGAGCATCAGACTGGGATGTGGAGGACCCAGGTTCGAGACCCAGAGCTCGCCATCACCAACTTGAGCGTGGGCTCATCTGGTTTGAGCAAGGCTCACCAGCTTGAGCCCAAGGTCTCTGGCTTGAGCAAGGGGTCACTCAGTCTGCTGTAGCCCCCCCCCCCTCCCCCGGCAAGGCACATATGAGAAATCAATCAATGAACAACTAAGGAGCTGCAAGGAAGAATTGATGTTTCTCATCTCGCCATTCCTGTCTATCTGTCCCTATCTATCCCTCTCTCTGACTCTCTCTGTCTCTGCCATAAGAAGTGTGTGTGTGTGTGTGTGTGTGTAGTAAAGAGGGACAAATATACAGTGATGGAAAATGATTTGACTTTGAGTGATGGGCACACAGCACAATCAATAGTCCAAATGCTAGAGATTTTTACCTGAAACCTATGTACCCTTATTAATCAATGTCACCCCATTCAATTTAATTTCTAAATTAAAGAAACAGCTTCCCAATGATTCCGACATACATGTTAAGAACCACCTCAAGAGGGATGCGTGGAATGGTCTGTTTCTCTGGCACTCTGACTCATGTCCAAGTCCACCTGGTGGTGTCACACTCAAAGCAAATGAATCAGCTGGGTCAGAAACATTCCCTGCTGAACAATTATCCACATGCCCCCTTCCCCCGTATTTCTCAGCCCCTCTATGGTTAAGGTGGAGCATATGTCTGATTCTGGCCAGCAGGCTGTGGGAGGGAGCATTTAGTGCAGGATGGGTCCCTGTAAGTGATATTTTAGATGACGGGTTGCCATCAGCCTGGGTTCCTGAGTGAATATATGGAACAGAGCTGTGTCCCCACCCCCAAAGCTGCATTGAATATGTAGTGCAAGTGAGAAATAAGCTTTTCTGGTGTGCTATTCCACTAAAATTTGTGTGTTAATTTGTTACTGCTGTATAACCTATCCTTATCCCAACAAATACATCAGCCATACAAACAGCGAGCATGGGAGACCCAAACTGAGGCTGGGAGAAGAGCACAGAGCCAGACCCCCTCCCTCTGGCCCCTCCTACACAGTCTGGCCAGGGCTAGAAGTGTTGAACAGGATATTTTTTTGTTTGTTTGTTTTTGTTTTTATATTTTTCCGAAGTTAGAAGCGAGGAGGCAGTCAGACAGATTCCTGCATGCGCCCGACCAGGATCCACCTGGCACACTCACCAGGGGGTGATGCTCTGCTCATCAGGGGTGTTGTTCCATTGTAGCCAGAGCCATTCTAGCGCCTGAGGTGGGGGCTATGGAGCTGTACTCAGCGCCTGGGCCAACTTTGCTCCCATGGAGCCTTGGCTGTGGGAGGGGAAGAGAGATAGAGAGAGGAAGGAGAGGAAGAAGGGTAGAGAAGCAGATGGGTGCTTCTCCTGTGTGCCCTGGCCGGGAATTGAACCTGGGACTTCCACACACTTGTCCGACGCTCTACCTCTGAGCCAACCGCCCAGGGCCGCAACAGGTGTTTTTTATAAATCTTTTTATGAATTTAAACTTAGGTAATATTGGTATCCTCTACTTCATCATATAAAATAAAGAAATTCCCAAAAAGAAATGGGACAAAAGAGAGAAGAGCAAAGTTCCATCAAAGACAAAAGGGAAGACTGCTTACCTATAAACATCAAGGTGTCAACACCAGGAGATACAGACCACTGTCCATAGTCCATACATTATTTTTTCTTTCTTAATTTGAAAATTAAAGAAGAAAAATATGCTTATATATATTTTCACTGCCCAGATTTAGCTCTTGGCATATTAGCTTCCCTTATATTTCTATCTTTAAAATGCTGTATAATAAAAATTATACAGCCATAAGAATACATTCATTTAAAAAAGAAACTAGTACACTATAAAAAAGTTCAAGTACCCTTTGACTTGTAACCCTGTAACCCTTATAACTATTTCTGTGAGACTTGGCTTATATTGCTCTGGTCTATTTTAAATATTTTTACACACACACATATAGTTGATGTAAATTTAAATATATAAATTCATAGTAAATATGAAAGTATGGTTTTGCAGTCTTGCTTTTTCCACATGCAGACACTGTAGTCAAGAAAAGTATCATGGAGCCTGACCAGGCAGTGGCACAGTGGATAGAGCATTGGCCTGAGATTCTGAGGACCCAGGTTTGAAACCCCAAGGTTGCAGCTTGAGCATGGGCTCACCAGCTTGAGTGTGGGGTCGCTGGCTTGAGCTGGGCTCTTCTGGCATGAGCATGGGCTCACCAGCTTGAGCGTGGTGTTGCTGGCTTGAGCATGGGATCATAGGCATGATCCCATGGTCACTGGATTGAGCCCAAAGGTCGCTGGCTTGAGCAAGGGGTCACTGGCTTGGCTAGAGCCACCCCCCCACCCCAGTCAAGATACATATGAGAAAGCAATCAATGAACAATTAAGGCAGGGGTCCCCAAACTTTTTACACAGGGGGCCAGTTCACTGTCCTTCAGACCGTTGGAGGGCTGGACTATAAAAAAACTATGAACAAATCCCTATGCACACTGCACATATCTTATTTTATAGTTAAAAAAAAAGGGAACAAATACAATATTTAAAATAAAGAACAAGTAAATTTAAATCAACAAACTGACCAGTATTTCAATGGGAACTATGGGCCTGCCTTTGGCTAATGAGATGGTCAATGTGCTCTTCTCACTGACCACCAATGAAAGAGGTGCCCCTTCCGGAAGTGCGGTGGGGGCCGGACAAATGGCCTCAGGGGGCCACATGAGGCCCGCAGGCCATAGTTTGGGGACCCCTGAACTAAGGTGCCGCAACTATAAATTGATGCTTCTCATTTCTCTCCCTTCCTGTCTGTCTATCCCTGTCTGTCCCTCTCTGTCTCTCTAAAAAAAGAAAAAAAAGTATCGTGGAGGGGGAGGCAGAGTGGGAAGAGCTCAAATGGGACCTTAGGCCCAATAAGGTGTAACGAAGATGGGTCTTCATTTAACCTACATAAGCCACAAATAGTTTCACTTCCAGAAATATCTCCACTGTTACTGATTTTTAGTGAAAAATATCAGAGTACTGACTTAGCCTATAACTATAACTGAAGGAGACAATTCAGACCAGGTGAGTGGCCACTTCAGAGATGGACCATGTTCTTCACATGTCAGTATGATACTATAAATACTATTTCCCAGTAGGGATGAGCAGCCTAATTGTAAACATGTTATAAATGAACTAATTAGTAGAAAGAAATACATAATAAAACACATGACCAAACTTTAAGGTAATAACTCTTTCTAAGCAGGCCTTTTGGTTTAACTTGGATTCTTTTTTTCAACTCTTTTAAATATGACCATTGATTGGCAAGTGCCCTTGGAGATAATGTGGGTAAATACTGAAGGTGGATGGACTAAGTGTCTAGAACCAGTTCAGTATTTAGAAACTGACACCAATGGAATGAGAACTAATGGCTCTGGGGGAGGACCTTAGGACATGTAAGAGGACGCTCTGTAAATTACCATAGTTGGCAAGTTCATGGGACAAGTGCTAACACCCCCTGCCCCAACAACCTCTGGGGTCTCTCCTGTAGGAGAGTGACTATGGGCAGACGCAGGTCAGCTCCATCGTGCCTGTCGTAATCACAAACTGAAAAGTGGCCCAAAGGATATCAGCCCGATCTCCCTGAAAGAGAAGAGGCTGGAAGTTGAGTTCAGCCACATGGCCAACGAGTCAATCAATCACACCTACAAAATGAAACCCAATATAAACTTTAAATACTGAAGCTTGGACGAGCTTCCCTGCCTGGCGACGCTCCGACTGTGGTCCCACATCCTAGCCAAACGGGGAGAACACCGTCCGGACTCCGTGGGGAGAAGACAACTGGAGGCTGTGCCTTTGGACCCCTTCCAGACTTGATGTAAGCATCTCTTATTTTAGCTAGTTCTGATTTGTATCAGTTTGCTGTAATAAAATTGTAATCATAAGTTTAAAAGAAATGGCCCAAAGAAGTATATGACAGTGTTGTTACTTTGAAAAGCTTAAGGAGTAAATGGGTCCTGAGAGTGACAATGTATAATGAAAACGTCTCTCTTCTTACCTGTGTCCTTCCTTTCATGCCTCTGTCCCCAGAGTAACCTACTCCCACCCTCAAAAGGCTCTATTACCAGAAATATGGGGCTACTTCCTTTAAGGAGGCCAGGTGAGGAGGAAGGAAACGGGTGTGGCCGCACTCGGGAAGATCAGCTGTCCTTCTTCCTGGCCAAGGAGCCAGGTGGGAGCCACTTAAAAACCTGGATTTTTAGAGTCCTCGTTTATATTTTAAAAGACTTTTAGCTGAACTGGGTGATTGTTTTATTACATGGCTCCCATGAATACAGAACCATGAAATCCCTTCATAAATGTAACACTGCATTTAGGAATCAAGTGAGTGGATTGGAAGAGACACTTGTTATCTTATCACTGGTGGAAATACCATCCTACCTCCTTCCAAGGAAAGTTAATTAACTAAACTTAAGGGTTCTAAAGACATTTTGGGGGTGAATGAAAGAGAGAGAGGGTAACTTCAGATTAGGGTGACTTTTATTTGGTTCAAACAGTGTGTCTTCTAGTCTCTTGAACTTGCTGTGGTGATAACCAGAGAGTCAGAGCAAAACCCAGATCCCAGGGGTAAAGGAAGCTCAGTAGAGGTGATGGAGTTCATTTTTAGACATGGTGAAAATACCCAGATGGGGCATGGGGTACGAAGAAGGGACTCTTGCTACCACAACCTCATGCCATGAACTTGCAGAACTTTCTGAACATTTTGTATAAAATCTCAGAACTTGTGTGGTCCACTTTGTCTCAATCTGTAACTCAGTGGGAGACAGATTCATGAGCCTGTGGTCAGCTTTACCAAACCATCTGGGGAAAGCGTTAATCATTTTTGGTATATGACAGTTGACCTAAACAGGTAAAAAATGCAAATAGGGCCTTACCAGGCAGTGGCACAGTAGATAGAGCATTGGCCTGGGATGCAGAGGACCCAGGTTCGAAACCTCAAGGTCGCCTGCTTGAGCACGGGGTTGCTGGCTTGAGCGTGGGATTACAGAGATGATCCCATGGTTGCTGGCTTAAGCAAGGGGCCACAGGCTTGGCTGGAGCCCCCTGGTCAAGGCACATATGAGAAAGCAATCAATGAACAACTAAGATGCTGCAACGAAGAATTGATGCTTTTCATCTCTTTCCCTTCCTGTCTATCTGTCTCTATCTGTCCCTCTCTCTGTCTCCCATTAAAAAAAAAGGCAAATAGTGTGAAGAAGCTGGACCTGCCATCACATTGTCCTTCTTATATGTTCCCAGGTCACCCTCTATGTTCACCCCCTCCCTAACCCTTGACATATGCCATTGCAGTGACCTGTTTAATTGCCTGTCTCCCCAAATCCTTCAAGCTAGGGACTGTGTCTTATTTATCACTGTAACCTCTCTGCCTGGCACAGAGGAGATAACCAATCATGTTTATGAAATGAATAAATGAATGAATGAAGAGCAAAGTGCTTCCCTTCTAGTGTAATTAATTCTACCTTGACTGAATTAAGCTCCTTTCTTTAAGTGTGAGGAAATGAATGGTTATATTACAGAGCATGCAGAAATAAATGATTATCTCATTTAATAATGAGTCGGGACCAATAATAAAAATCATCTGCCTGTTGTCTGCTCTGCCAAGTAGCCCAATCTGTTAACTGACATTAAAAATCTAATTTAATTAAATCTTGAACAAGGCTCAGAAAACCTACTGAGAGCACTTTGTTTAATTACAGGCAGGGGGCAAGCACCAATTCTATTGATCTGGTCAGTTCAAATTCGATACAATAAATGTGGGCAGTTAAAAAAATGTGACCCCACTTGCTTTTCAGGCAACTTTGATGAACTTCCATATAGGCAACAAAGGCAAACCAGCCATATGTCATGTGATGTCACAAGGAGGAAGTGAACACGCACCTCAGTCACTCCACTGCGCCCCCCATGATGGAGAACAGAAGACAGCCAACCACAGAAAACAGATTTCTCCTCAGGGAAATAAAATATAATAGCAGATGGAAATAAAATATAATAGGTGATGGCAGATGGAAGCCACCTAGTGTTTAAAGTCTAGTAAACTGGCATTCAAAGGGATCTAGCAAATTCTATGAGATTCACAATTGTCTTGAAATGAAGAGAAATAGAATCCATCGGTATGTATACAAATCCCTGAGGATATTTCCAGCTGGCTAGTTGGCTCAGCAGTAGAGTGTTGGCCCAGTGTGTGGGTGTTCTGCTTTCTATTCCTGGCCAGAGCACACAGGAGAAGTGACCATCTGCTTCTCAACCTCTCCCCCTCTTCTCTCTCTCCTCCCTCTCTCTCTCTCTCTCTCCTCCTCCTCCTGCAGCCATGGCTTGATTGGTTCAAGCACATCAACCCTGGGTTCTGAGGATGGCTCCATAGAGTGTCTGCCTCAGGCACTAAAAATAGCTCAGTTACAAGCATGGGCCCCGGATGGGCAGAACATCTGCCCCAGACAGGGGTTGCCGGGTGGATCCTAGTCAGGGCGTATGTGGGAGTCTGTCTCCCTATCTCCCCTCCTCTCACTTAGAAAAGAAGGGAAAAAAAACATTCACTGCAAAACTGAAAACTACCTTTTAAGTGTCTAAGTGCATTATGAGGATTAACTAATGTTCCTGTGTTGCGTATTAGCATTATCCCCACTTCATGGCAGAGGAAACTGAGGCACAGAGAAGTTCGGTAACTTGCCAAAGACTCATGGCGACTTGGTAGGTCAGGCGGACAGGCTTCAGAGGCCTGGAACAGAGTGTCGCTGAACTATGCTGTGTTCAATGCTAACCTCCGGAGTTGGAGAAAACACTTGAAGAAGGGGGGCTTTTACCTTTTGCTATTCACAATACAGATGTCTCCTGTGCTTTAGCAACTTAAATTAGAGGAGGAAATTCATTCTAAACCACAATATGTAATCACACCTGAGACCAACACTTCCTTCACAAGACATGCACCATCAGAATGCCCAATGTACGAGCAAGCACACTTAACTAGGGCATTATAATGTTATTATAGTTATATAGTTATAATGGCCAGGGACTTCAACCCAGGAAATTACAGGTAGTGGGGACCTCAGCACAGAGGAAATTCCATCAGGTGCCCAGATCAAGTCTTTGCTGACTGGGATGATTTACACTTGCTGATTCAAGTACGGAACATGGTGTCCAATAGAGCTGGGTACTGGAAAGAAGCTTATCATGCACATGAGTTCAGACAAATGATATTCAGATCTGAGAGGCTGGAAATGCTGGCCTTTTAATTAAAACATTGGCCACAAGTGAGGAAGAGTTGATAACATTCAAAACAGTAATTTCTTCCATCCTCATACATAGCAGTAACCAAGAATACTTACATGTGGATTAAAAACAGAATGAGTTACACATGCTGATCTTTTTGAAGAACAAGTTATTTCTAAGGTGTTTTTTTTTTTAAGAGAGAGAAATGGTGAAGGACGATGACCTCTTCTAGATGTATTTTTCCCTCCCTAATTCAACTTAATCTGTGTGCAAAATGACCAGGTAGAGCATAACTAGAAAGTGAGCTTCTAATATCGCCAAGATGGCGAAAGAGAGGAAAGTAGGTCTTGTCATTCAGAGTAAAGTTCAGAAAAAATGGTTTCTGATTGAAAAATTCCTTGCTTTACCCCCAATGCAATCACAGATCAAATTCACAGCTACACAAAGATGTATTTGTGGGTTCCTGAGGGAAAGCAAAACTCTAACTTTGGAAAACTGAGTGCTTTTAACAATTCTGTCAACTATTTCTATCCTGAAACATCAGTTCCATCGTAATGGGTGTATCTCCTAAACAAAGTGATTCTCCATCTGCTTCAGGTGAAAAAGGGCCATTGGTACACTAGGGTGAATACCAGGACTTACACACACATACCCATATAGACATACACACACTTAACATACATATTACACAAAACATACATATATATACACACACACACGTATATACATATATACTTATTTTAACTTTAGTAAGTCTGCACTAGGTGACAGTTCTCATTAGATTCACTATAGATAAGTGAGAGCAGCTGCTATAAATTTAAAGATTAAAAAAACTGTAAAGGGGAAAGTTATATATATTTTTGCAGATTCTAAAATATTATTACTATATCTCAAAAGAAGAACATTTTAACTGAGCTTGGGGAAGACTCTCCTGTCCGGGAGAATGGTTTGAGAATCACTGTGCTGATATCATTTTACTTTCCACTTAGATTTGTGATTCTGGACAATAGTCTTCTTTTTTAAAACTCTTTCCTTCACACCTCAGCACTTTCAAATTACTTCCCTTTCAGGAATGACTTTAAAAAAATGACTTCATAACCAGAAAGGGATGGGAATTCCCAAGGCTCCAAGCGCCACAGCACTCCTGGGGCTGCCCTTGGCGCTGCACGCTGGCTGCCCCTGGCCTGCACAGCACTCCTGGGGCTGCCCTTGGCACTGCACGCTGGCTGCCCCTGGCCTGCACAGCACTCCTGGGGCTGCCCTTGGCGCTGCACGCTGGCCGCCCCTGGCCTGCACAGCACTCCTGGGGCTGCCCCTGGCGCTGCACGCTGGCCGCCCCTGGCCTGCACAGCACTCCTGGGGCTGCCCTTGGCGCTGCACGCTGGCCGCCCCTGGCCTGCACAGCACTCCTGGGGCTGCCCTTGGCGCTGCACGCTGGCCGCCCCTGGCCTGCACAGCACTCCTGGGGCTGCCCTTGGCGCTGCACGCTGGCCGCCCCTGGCCTGCACAGCACTCCTGGGGCTGCCCTTGGCGCTGCACGCTGGCTGCCCCTGGCCTGCACAGCACTCCTGGGGCTGCCCCTGGCGCTGCACGCTGGCCGCCCCTGGCCTGCACCCGGGGAGAAGGCCCAGCCTGCTTACCCTCCTGCGGAGCCGGTCCCGCTCCTCCCGGATGGCGTTCATGGTGGCCTTGGTCCTGTTCAGCTCCTCCTCTTTGCTGCACAGCATGGCGGTCAGGCTCTCATTCTCTTCCCTCAGCCCAGCCAGCTCCTTCTCCCAGCGAGACCGCTCCTCAGCCAGGTTGGGATACAGTTCCCGGCCGAGTACCCCCTCAATCTCCTCGACTGTCTAGAAAACAGAGCCACAAGAACAAGCCACGTGAGCGGCCTGGGAGGAAGGGGAGGGACGAGAACAGGCTGGAGAGCAGCGGGTGCCCACAGCGGCGTGGCTGCTATAGCATCTTCATGGCAAACCGTAACCATAACCAGTGACACTGCCACTCATCCTCTCCCTGTGTCAGACTAGGCTCTGCTGCTTGCTTGGGTCCTAGTCTGTGTCACCCAGCAGTCCCCAGAGTAAGGAAAACACTGTCCCTTCCTGGCACTAACTGTCCACACCGGTGGACAGATCCTTCGTCCACGTTCCAGCATCAGTGACCACACACAGCCGACACTGGGCCAGTGATCCCGACAATGCAAAAGTCAAGTTTCAAACTGCACACAAGATCTAACTTCAAGTTTCCTAAATGAGAGGCCTCCCCGGGGCCACCTCAGCAGTGCGAGAGGTCGCATCACCATTTCCAGCTTTTACTGTCACATCAGAATTCAGAGGCTGTGAATGAGGTCGGTCCCAAGACGTGAAAGACGAAAATAAACCTCAGTGACACAGAAAGAGGAAGCTCATTGTGGAGGTTTCTAAGACAGCAGGGATTTACTTAATTAATAAGACAAGCGAGGAGCTAAAAAGAACAAGATCGTCATAGTACTTGGAGAGTTTAAAAAAATCCACTTCAAACATACGATTAATGAAGAAGAAACGTGCAGAAAATTAGGGGGAAAAAGGAAGAACTCCTTCTGCTTGCTTTCAAAACTATTCACTCACAGTTCTTGCCCTTTGGAAACGAAGCAGAAGCCAAGTGACATGCAAAGAGGACTGTGGGTCAGATAAGTTGGTAAATATGATATATATGTTTGCTCGCTTATAGTTTGCATGGAGTGTGGGAGACAGGCTGCCTCTAAGCAGGCAAAGTCATTACAGCCTAAGCCTTAGTTTTTTTTTGTTTTTTTTTTTTTTTTACAGAGACAGAGAGAGATAGAGAGAGAGGAATAGACAGACAGGAACAGAGAGAGAGATGAGAAGCATCTATCATCAGTTTTTCGTTGTGAAACCTTAGTTGTTCATTGATTGCTTTCTCATATGTGCCTTGACCGTGGGCCTTCAGCAGACTGAGTAACCCCTTGCTGGAGCCAGCGACTTTAGGTCCAAGCTGGTGAGCTTTGCTCAAACCAGATGAGCCTGTGCTCAAGCTGGCAACCTCAGGGTCTCGAACCTGGGTCTTCCGCATCCCAGTCCGACGCTCTATCCACTGCGCCACCACCTGGTCAGGCATGGCTTAGTTTTAAGACTAAGCCTTTTCCACCCTTTTAATACTAAGATCTTTTCAACACTAAGCTTTTCCCCACATCCTTGACTGTTCCATGATGTGGGGTGGTGCACTCTTAAGAGGAATCCCATTTATGCCTCAGAAAAGTGGCTTTGTATCAGAGACTTCCTTATGTGTATACTATCTTAAAGGCTTTAATTTTTATACTATAAAATGAGGGAGACCAGGGGCTCTCAATCTCTTGGTTCCTGAAATTAACATTGCAGAGGAGAGGCAGCCAAGATGGCAGAGCGCTAAAGGAGACGCCAGTTTGTGCAGACAGAAGGAGATGGGGAACAGAGGTGAATAAGGCTGGTGAGGTAGAAGCCTTTGATTCTAGGACTACTCAGTTGAGTCAGTGGCTTTGGGAGTCCTGAATGGAAAAGGAAGTGTTTTCCCACTGTGTGTATTTCTTGCCCGCCGGATGCGAGCTAGGATTAAAGGTAATGGCCCACCAGTTCTTGGCTCCATTGTTTCATTACCATAAATCTGAATCAAATGCGAACCTGCACGGGCCAGGTGGCTGTGTTGGTGGCCGCAGCTACTGGCTTTACAAGGACAGAGAATTACTAGGTAGGAGTAGAAAGGGAAGAGATGGGTAAGAAACAGGTCTTGAAAACAAAACAACTAAACAGGATGTCCCTCGTGGTTGCTGACCCTGGTTTCCCAACGGGGCTGTCACTTTCCGCATGCTCTGCTCTGTCCTTCCTCTGCAACCTGAGGCCACGCTCTGTCCCTGGCTGCTTGGCACAAGTCCCTGGCTTCTTCCATTCTGCTCCAAGCTGAGGACAGGGCTCGTACCCAAGTTGACATTAGAATCAAATCTAAAGCCTGGGAGACTCCAGACAAAAAAACACTAGTGGTTGCTTCCCAAAACCACATCAGTGATATATTAATAATTGAGATGAATAAAGAGGGAAAACCAGCTGTGTTGTAAGTATGAATCACAGTTCACCTTGAGATACTATAACTCTTTTGTGCAACCCAGGATTCCTGTTGAAAGAAACTTGGGCCTAGAGTCCTAAGACATTTTTCAAGTAACACATCACATTTTCCCTTTGCATAGGCCCCTCCCAGACTTTCCGTTTTGAATCACTATGTCACAAGCTGTGGTGGAAAAATATAAAGATCCCAGAGGCCCAGCATCAACAGAGCTTGACGTTCCCATTGTTTATGATGAGTCTGTGCAGATGCAGCAAATTCCACTCTCTTCCTCCTCCTTAAGAAGCAAGATGAATGGATACGAAAGGCGTGGCTGAGACTCAGCAATGTGCTCAGGACACATGACTCACTGAGGCCTGAACTTCCCCCTTGTCAGCACCATGAATCGATAACTCCTGAATTAATATTCTAGAGGCTGTAAACCTTTAATAAAACTTCCAACTTAATCTTTGGGCTATATGATGAACCACACTAAAATGAGGTGGTTCAATACTAGTACTCTAAGAGTTTCCAAGAAGACTGTCATTCTTGCTGCAAAGTCAGTGATCTTGACTGTCGGCATAATGACTTTTTCTAACATAACTCAGCCCAACAAAAATTTACAGAACTCCGGCTTCTATCTGGTGGCCCCGTCTATAAGTATGACTTCCTCAGAAACACTCCCTCCTAACAGGTATTTGAGAAAACCCCACTTCAGAAGGGAGGGATGTGATCATTTCCCCCGTGATCTCAGAGGACCACACGAGGGTGGGGGCGCGCTCACCTTAATGGCCAAGTCGCAGTGCTCACTGGCCGTGGTGAGCTGCTCGATGTGCCTGTCGACCTCGGCCACGGACAGGCTGCAGCTGCTCTTCTTCCTGCAGCAGACGACGTTCTCCAGCCCCGTCAGCACCCTCTGCAGCTCCGAGTTCAGGTCACTGCAGTTATCTGTGAGAGAGCGCAGGCAAAAGGAGGTAAGGAGGCGGGTGGGCAACGAGTGCTCTTCATTTTGCTTACCTTGAAAAACCCACTCCAGGAAAACAAAATGGCAACAGAACTCAGCATTTCCAAGTTTAACGCCACGTCTCAGGCTGGCGTTCCCGAGGCCTGGAGCCAATGCAAAGCCTTTATGAAGAGGTTTAGGCCCATGGCTATTTTCTACGTTGCCATGTTATGCTGAATTCTCTTGTCTTTCACTTGAGGGCAGCCAGAACTTGAGTTTCTTTTGGTAAGAACAAAGAAGTGGCCCAGGAGGGGCTGGTGCGGCTTCACAAGCCTTCTGGTCTACCTTCCTGCTCAGCCATTCAGACAAGCACTGACTCCAGAAAGAGTGTTGGCAAAAAGATCTCATAATTTTACTAAACAAACAAAATAAATAAACCCAGAGTTAGTAGAGACACTAGCATTTTCAAAACCGGAAACTAAGAGTCAGTCCTTGCTTTCAATAAACTTATCATCCCCGCCCTCGCCCCCGATATAACCAGTCAGCATGCTCTACAGGTGCAATTTAACCCATTTCTTTCTTTCTTTTTTTTTTTTTTTTTGTATTTTTCTGAAGCTGGAAACGGGGAGAGACAGTCAGACAGACTCCCGCATGCGCCCGACCGGGATCCACCCAGCACGCCCACCAGGGGCAACGCTCTGCCCACCAGGGGGCGATGCTCTGCCCCTCTGGGGCATCGCTCTGCCGCGACCAGAGCCACTCTAGCGCCTGGGGCAGAGGCCAAGGAGCCATCCCCAGTGCCCGGGCCATCCTTGCTCCAATGGAGCCTTGGCTGTGGGAGGGGAAGAGAGAGACAGAGAGGAAGGAGGGGGTGGGGGTGGAGAAGCAAATGGGCGCTTCTCCTATGTGCCTTGGCTGGGAATCGAACCCAGGTCCCCCGCACACCAGGCCGACGCTCTACCGCTGAGCCAACCGGCCAGGGCCAACCCATTTCTTTCATCAGGAAAAAGAAACTGTCCTAAAGAACTACAACTGTCTTGTAAGCAATTCTAGTACCTGGAGTCTGACTCAAAAATCTGGACTACTTTTAATTGCTGGGTTATCCAGGGTTACATTAAAAATTATGATCTTAGTGTGAGCTAGACACATCTTAGAAGTTAATTTTATTGGAAACAAATCCCCCTGAAGTCAAATACAAATAACTTAACCTGTTACTTTGAATTCTATGTATCCTGGAATAATCTTTTACCCTGAGGTGCAGGGTTTCCTGATACCCTGAACTGACGGTAACACATTCCTGAATTATTTGCATTATTAAGTGACTATATAGTGTAGGATGAGAAAGAAAGATGTCTTTATTTAGCCATTCCTATGGATTTCCCTAGCACAGCTCCTCCTCATGCAATGACCACGTTACAGGTGTCTGCTGATGGCCTCCCACAGGGGGACTGGACAGGTGGAACCAGATTGTATCCTGAGGAGGCTGGGCTATAGGTAACAGGAAGAAGGTGTTAGAATCTGACTAATATTTCTTTCTCATTCTTCAAACAGTTGTTGAGCATGGCCTTAGGTTAGCAGTAGGATACAAAGATAAATAAAAGGATCTTCTCAACTCTGGGAAGCTTGTAGAAATACAGTACAAAGGCAAATATCACAGTTCCATCTCTCAGTTGACCACTTTGCAGTAAGTAACTGCAGAGAACATGATTCAAGTATTGGATGGAGAATCAGAACTGAGGAGGGTATTTAACAGACTGTAAACAGCCAGTGAGCATCATATATACAGTGCGATATATACAATGGGATACTCCTCAGCCATAAGAAATGATGACATATTGTCATTTATGATGACATGGATGGACCTTGAGAACATTATGCTAAGTGAAATAAGTAAATCAGAAAGAGCTATATGATTTCACAAATAGGAGGGATATAAAACTGAGCCTCCTGGACATAGATAAAAGTGGTTACAGGGGCACGGGGAGAGGGACAAATATACAGTGATGGAAAATGATTTGACACTGGATGATGGGCCCACAACACAACTGCTCAAATGTTATAGAGATGTTTACCTGAAACCTACGTATTCTCATGAACCAATGTCACCTCATTAAATTTAAATTCTTTAAAAAAAATTTTATTTCTGATTTTAGAGAGAGAGAAACATCAATCTGTTTCTGTATGTGCCCTGACCAGGGATGCAACTTGCAACCTTTGCATATCAGGATGATGCTCTAACCAATTGAGCTATCTGGTCAGGGCAAATTTAATTCCTTTAAAAAAAAGAATAAATTCTCAATTCCTTCCTTTGGCTTACAATACCCTGCACAATCTGGAGACTGGAACATCAGCACTAAAGGCTGAGGCAGTTGGAGTCTCTATAAACGATGAGAGGTGTAAGTTTAGGAAACAGAAGGGCAATAGAACCTGAGACAAGCGACCAAGGGAGTTCTAGAACAAACAGAAGGTGGCTCACGTGCAAATCAAAACCATAATGAGTTATCACGTCACACTCCTTAGGATGGCCACTATATAAAAACAACAACAGGAAATAGCAAATGTTGGCAGGACTGTGGAGAAATTAGAACCCTTGTGCCCTGTTGTTGGGAATATGAAATGGCGCAACCGCCATGAAAAACAGTATGGCGGTTCCTCAAACATTAAAAATAGAACTACCATATAATGTAGCAATTCCACTTCTGGGTATATACCCAACAGAATTGAAAGTAGGACTGAAAAAGATACTTGTACACCCATGTTTATAGCAGTATTATTCACAATAGCCAAAAGGTGGGAATAAGCTAAATGTCCATCAATAGCTAGACATATAAAATGTGGCATATACATGTATAGACCACAAAAGGAAGATAATGAAGACATACTACAACACAGATGAACCTCAAAGACATGCACCTAAGTGAAACAAGCCATTCTCCAAAGGACCAGTATCGTATGATTCCACTTACACGAGATACTTAGAGTAGGCCAATTCAGAGTACGTAGAATAGAGGTCACTGGGCTGAGGGGAGTGGGCCAATATTGCTTAACGGATACCGAGTTTGTTTGGGATGAGAAAGTTCTGGAAATAGAGAGTGGAGATGGTTGCACAACTCTGTGAATGTACTTACTGCCACTGAGGTGCACACCTGCCACGGGACTCTGAAGCAGACCCCTGGCTGTGCTCTGCTTTATGTAGGAAAGGTCATGGCTCAGCTCCATGTCCATGAGACAGACAGAAAAACATGTGCATGAAATACACGTTCTAACAGAGGTTCTTAATATCTTTGCACAGAAGAGTCTGAGGTTGCGTACAGCAAACAAACAAAAGGGGAGTGCCGTGATTAGGACCTGGGAAAGGCAGAGGGAGCAAACAAAAGAGAACAGCTGTTGGGCTGACTGTTCCACTTAACCATGACACGAGCTTCCTGGCAGCCAGGGAAAAAAGTAAATTATCTGCTGTCAGGAAGGAGGGAGCATTCCAGGCTCACAAGGATAATACGTGTCTTCAGCAATAGATGCCAGAGGAATTCAGGTACATGGGGCTTCAGAGGTGGCATGAAGCGATGTGATTGCCAGCCTGCTCTGCCAGTTTCACACATATGCAGATTTCACAGACTTTCTTCGTCTAAAACCTTCAATTACAATTAAGCTGTAGCCCATTAAACTACAATGCAAAGGGAGTTCAGGCGAGGTCTAAGCTCAGACAGGGTTGGCATTCTGCCTTCCAGTTGTCTGATCTGCTGTAAAGATGAAAGAGAGTGAAGAATAAATGGAACGGACATCTCCCTTAGACCAGAGGATGCAAATGAGCCACCTGCAGCCCAAGATGTTTTGTCTGGAGGGCTGGGTTTGAGAACTGGCACGGCTTTTTCTTTCTTTTTAAACAGTTTTTGAATTAATTGTCAATATATAAAAACCATTAGAATTTACGACTATTTTATTATTTTAGCGAGAGAGAGACAGGAACACAGATCTGTTCCTATATGTGCCCTGACTGAGGATCAGGCAACCCCTGTGCTTTGGGATGATGCTCTAACCAATCAAGCCATCTAGCCAGGCAATTCATAACTATTCTTGTAAAATTAGAAGGTCTGGCCACACCGGGCCACACTCTGCAAACGACAACAATGTGCAGAGCGGCCAGTAGCTCCACGACTCTGCCCACTTCCCTAACCACCGTTCAATGACCACCCCTCTCAGCGTCTGCAGGCCTGCCTTTGCTGTCCTTTCTACATGGAACTTTTCCCAGTTAGACTTTTGACAGGAGCTGGAACAAGGACAGCTCAGGTTGTATTTTCCTAGTGAGAACCCAGAGCTTTAGTTGTCTTTGTTGCTGTCTGAGGAAGACCCAAGGACTTTGGAAATGTACTTGACTATGAAAATTAAGCCTAACCAGCATCCTTGCTCAGTTAAACACACACTGGTGGGCTGGTGTTCTTCCCCACCCCTCAGGATCAACTAAGACCACCACTGGAGTTGCACACAATAAAATATACCAGAGTTGGTTCGTTTTGAATCATTTTTAGAGGCTGTCTTTTTTTTTTTTTTTTTTTTTTTTTTTTTTTTTTTTTTTTTTTTCATTTTTCTTAAGCTGGAAGCAGGGAGAGACAGTCAGACAGACTCCCGCATGCGCCCGACCGGGATCCACCCGGCACGCCCACCAGGGGCGGTGCTCTGCCCCCCAGGGGGCGATGCTCTGCCCATCCTGGGCGTCGCCATATTGCGACCAGAGCCACTCTAGCGCCTGAGGCAGAGGCCACAGAGCCATGCCCAGCGCCCGGGCCATCTTTGCTCCAATGGAGCCTTGGCTGCGGGAGGGGAAGAGAGAGACAGAGAGGAAAGCGCGGCGGAGGGGTGGAGAAGCAAATGGGCGCTTCTCCTATGTGCCCTGGCCGGGAATCGAACCCGGGTCCTCCGCACGCTAGGCCGACGCTCTACCGCTGAGCCAACCGGCCAGGGCTAGGCTGTCTTTTTTTTTAACTTCTATGAAATTCCTAACCCAAATAAAAATACAGCTGAACAGGCTGTTGGAGAACCTCCCCTGGCTCACCCAGCTCTGTGCAGCCGCCGCACAGGACAAAGCTGCTCCAGAACACACGTGCTCACTTCCCAGCTAGTGGCACCCAGCTCTGTGCAGCAGCCGCACAGGACAAAGCTGCTCCAGAACGCACGTGCTCACTTCCCAGCTAGTGGCACCCAGCTCTGTGCAGCACAGGACAAAGCTGCTCCAGAACGCACGGTCTCACTTCACAGCTAGTGGCACCCAGCTCTGTGCAGCACAGGACAAATCTGCTCCAGAACGCACGTGCTCACTTCCCAGCTAGTGGCACCCAGCTCTGTGCAGCAGCCGCACAGGACAAAGCTGCTCCAGAACGCACGTGCTCACTTCCCAGCTAGTGGCACCCAGCTCTGTGCAGCCGCCATACAGGACAAAGCTGCTCCAGAACGCACGTGCTCACTTCCCAGCTAGTGGCACCCAGCTCTGTGCAGCAGCCGCACAGGACAAAGCTGCTCCAGAACGCACGTGCTCACTTCCCAGCTAGTGGCACCCAGCTCTGTGCAGCACAGGACAAAGCTGCTCCAGAACGCACGTGCTCACTTCCCAGCTAGTGGCACCCAGCTCTGTGCAGCACAGGACAGAGCTGCTCCAGAACGCACGTGCTCACTTCCCAGCTAGTGGCACCCAGCTCTGTGCAGCACAGGACAAAGCTGCTCCAGAACGCACGGTCTCACTTCACAGCTAGTGGCCCTGTTTCTGCCTAGTTTGGAAGGCCCTCATTCTCTTCTTCATCATGGCTCTTTTTAAAGTGTGCCTTGAAATCTCCTTTTCCAAGAAGCCTTCCCTGATTTCCTATAGTCTCATATATACTTTTTTTTTTTTGAGGCATCACATTCCAGATAATTACTTATTAACTGACATGTGGACCCTACCCAGCCCAGCCCCGGGAGCAGTGACCGGTCATCGGTCCATGTGTTTGAGCATGGAGTAGCGCTCAGTCAAGGCCACATGAGTTGAACATGCAAAATAAATGACTTTCTATAAGTCAACTTTTAAAAGTATCAGGTTTTTGTTAGCTTGCTCATTGATCAAGTATCATCAAATCTGAGACATATCATGTGGTTTATCAGACCCTGCTAAAAAGCTTCCAGTGGGTCCTTAAGGCAGAGGCTCTTCTAATGAAGTCAGAGATCTAGGCACAGAGAGTTTAGCCAGTCTGAGAAAGGGAAGTGGCGGCAGGCCTGCTGGGAATGGTCCTGAAGCCTTACCAGTGTGAGGAGCAGCAGCTCAGGCCAGGACCATAAGCCTCACTGCCTTCCAAGGGCCCACACCTGCCCCCCGTTCTGCCTGGGCACACGTCATGCTTTACAAAGCAACTCAAGTGGAGGAAACAGCTGCCAGTCCTTTCAGTGTCAACACAGACGTCCTGCTAAGAAGCCGATGTGACATCCTAGGGAAGGGACAGCTCAGAGCCTGTTGTGGTGCTTAGGCTATAACCAGGAGGGCTGGCACTTTCTTTCTAGTGGTCATCTCCCCTCTGCCCGCAGCAAAGCCCTCCCCAACTCCAGTGAGAAATAAGCAAAACTGAACAAAACAGCCTCACAAATGATAGAATAGTTGGTTCCCGGGTCTGAGTGCAAGGAGACTGAAGGGTCTCAGAGGAAAGGAGGAAGAGAGAATCCACCAAGGTCACCCCGCGTGATGTACAGGTGACTGTGTCTACTGAAGGCAAGAGGATAAGAAGGATGGCGTCACAGTTTGAGAACAGCTCAACATCACCAGTAATTAACAAACTGACACGAACCTCCTGCTGCAACACAGTAGTGAGCACACATCAGCACCCATGTATATTCTTGTGAAAAACATTAACCTCTGATCTAATAATAATAAGAAACTAGACCATCACAATTAGGGGACTTTCTATAAAGCTACTAACCTGGCTTTCTTAAAAATGTCAATGGCTTGACCAGGCAGTGGCGCAGTGGATAGAGCATTGGACTGGGACATGCAGGTTCAAAACCCTGAGCTCACCGCTTGAACGCAGGGTTGCTGGCTTCAGTGTGGGATCATAGCGACCCCATGGTCACTGCCTTGAGCCCAAAGGTTGCTGGCTTGGGGCCCAAGGTCGCAGGCTTGAGCCCAAGGTCACTGGCTTGAGCAAGGTGTTACTTGCTCAGCTGGAGCCCCCTGTTTAAGGCACATATGAGAAATCAATCGCCCTGGCCGGTTGGCTCAGCGGTAGAGCGTCGGCCTAGCGTACGGAGGATCCGGGTACGATTCCCAGCCAGGGCACATAGGAGAAGCGCCCATTTGCTTCTCCACCCCTCCGCCGCGCTTTCCTCTCTGTCTCTCTCTTCCCCTCCCGCAGCCAAGGCTCCATTGGAGCAAAGATGGCCCGGGCGCTGGGCATGGCTCTGTGGCCTCTGCCTCAGGCGCTAGAGTGGCTCTGGTCGCAATGTGGCGACGCCCAGGATGGGCAGAGCATCGCCCCCTGGGGGGCAGAGCGCCGCCCCTGGTGGGCGTGCCGGGTGGATCCCGGTCGGGCGCATGCGGGAGTCTGTCTGACTGTCACTCCCTGTTTCCAGCTTCAGAAAAATGAAAAAGAAAAGAAAAAAAAAAAAAAAAAAAAAAAAAAAAAAGAAATCAATCAATGAACAACTAAGGTGCCACAACAAAGAATTGATGCTTCTCATCTCTCTCCTTCCTGTCTGTCTGTCCCTATCTGTCGCTCTCTCTGTCTCTGTCACACACAAAAAAAACATAAAAAACAAGGAAAGAAAATGTCAATGTATGAGAGGTGGGGATGAAAGGGGGGTAAAAAGACTTGGCAACTAAACAATGTGTGAGGCTTGACCAGATCCTGGACTAAACAAAAGCAATTAAAGACAGTGTTGGGACATTTGGAGACATCTGAGTGTAGACTTTCTTTTTATATATATATTTTATTTTATTTACTTTTTTAAACTATTTTTTTTTAATTTATTTTTTGTGACAGAGACAAAGACAGAGAGAGGGACAGACAGGAACAGACAGGAAGGGAGAAAGATGAGAAACCTCAGTTCTTCGTTGTGGCTCCTTAGTTGTCCTTTGATTGTTTTCTCATATGTGCCTTGACCAAGGGGCTACAGCAGAACTAGTGACCCCTTGTTCAAGCCAGCTAGTTTGGGCTCAAGCCAGCGACCATAGGTCACATCTATGAGCCCACACTCAAGCCGGCGACCTTGGGGTTTCAAACCTGGGTCCTCCCAAGTCCCAGTCTGACGCTCTATCCACTGCGCCACCCGCCAGGTCAGGCAGCTTTATTTATTTTTTTTAAGATTTTATTTATTAATTTTAGAGAGAGGAGAGAGAGAGGAGAGAGAGGGGGAGGGGTAGAGAAGCAGATGGTTGCTTCTCCTGTGTGCTGTGACCAGGAATCGAACCCAGGACATCCATACGCTGGGCTGACACTCTACCATGGAGCCAACTGGCCAGGCTCTATGAGTATGGACTTTCTATAATGTTCCATCTAGGTTAAAGTGCCTGGGGGTGATAAAGGTGCTGTGGTTATAAAGATAAGGTCCCTGTTCTTAAGAGGTTATGCTGATACACTTAGGGGGAAGCACTGTGATGTCTGCAATTTTTTTTGTTTGTTTTTTGAAGTGATGGACATTAACTGAATTTATTGTGGTAATCATTTTACAGTATATGTACATGAAGTCATTATTCTCTATAACTTAAACTTAGCGTTGAATGTCAATTACATCTCAATAAAACAGGAAGAAAACAAAAGAAAGAGGTAGGCATTGATGGGTAGTGATTCTAAAGAGGGGTGGGCGGGGTGGGGCCGAGTGAAGAGTGGCCAGGCCCTCAGCCTGGGAAAAGCAAGGAATGGAGCTGAAAGGGGGCAGAGAGATAAGAGGAAAGAACTCTTTCTAAGAACCATTAGAGGGCTTTTACTTATTAAAGAAAATAAATGTTGCCCTGGCCGGTTGGCTCAGCGGTAGAGCGTCGGCCTAGCGTGCGGAGGACCCGGGTTCGATTCCCGGCCAGGGCACACAGGAGAAGCGCCCATTTGCTTCTCCACCCCTCCGCCGCACTTTCCCTCTCTGTCTCTCTCTTCCCCTCCCGCAGCCGGGGCTCCATTGGAGCAAAAGATGGCCCGGGCGCTGGGAATGGCTCCTTGGCCTCTGCCCCAGGTGCTAGAATGGCTCTGGTCGCAACATGGCGACGCCCAGGATGGGCAGAGCATCGCCCCCTGGTGGGCAGAGCGTTGCCCCTGGTGGGCGTGCCGGGTGGATCCCGGTCGGGCGCATGCGGGAGTCTGTCTGACTGTCTCTCCCTGTTTCCAGCTTCAGAAAAATTAAAAAAAAAAAAAAAAAAAAAAAAAGAAAATAAATGTTCATTCTAAATAAAAGTGCTAAACAGGACAGTTCCAAGAAGCAAATAAGAATGATCCAGAATAACTCCAACCTCAATTTACTGCTCGTAGCATTTTAACCGTTCCACATTTTTTCTATGAATGCGTAGATGAAGCTCTACGGATTTTTATTTTTTCCACAAGTATTTCTTAACATTTTATGACTACTATGATTTCTTTCTTGGCAAACACCATCATTTGGGAGGGGGCAAGTCACAGATATTTTTCCCTTAAATTCCTAGCAATGAAGTTAATGGGTCAAAAGATTATGAATATTGACCTGTATTATCTTGTTGCTGTGAAAATATTACGCATTTCCATTCGTGAATTGTGCGACTTACTTTCAAATGGCTCAGAAAAAGAAATTTCTGAGTGTGCAAAAATCAAATGTGCCAAAATGTTAACAACTGGTAAATCAAGGCAAAATATTCTGAGGGAGAATTTGTTTGATCTTTTACATAAGGTTGAAGTTTTTCAAAATAAGAAGTTGAGAGGAAAACAAATACGCAACTTTCAAGGCAAGGAGGTCTGACAATAGCATGCCCGTGCACATGTCCAGATTTAACTCGGGGCCGTTACGACGATCAATTTCTCAGTGCAGCTATGAGAACAGGAATGCTCTCCTGCAAGTGCCCCTGATGGACCCAAATTATTCCTGAAAACACAGGCACGAGTCAGGGTGACCCAGCCAAAAAGCAGCAGAGCCACATGCTACGACCCACACACACCCCTCCAGGCCCCTACCTAACAGGGAGGAAGAATCTACTTTGTATCTTTCTTTCTTTTGTCTTTCTCCTCTGTTTCTTTCCCAAAGAAAACAATGTTGCATTTTTAAGACTTATTTTAGCCAAGTCTTACTGGCTTGAGATTTGTTTTCATTTTTGCTTTTGTCACTTTGCAGTTTTGATACGGTTTGTTTCTCATCAACAGTGAACTTGATCTTAAATATGGTGAAGGTGTAAGGGAGACAACATGCCATCAGTTGCCATAAAACTCCTCCAGCGACTGCGAACCCAGCTGCTGGCACCTCTTTAGGATCCCTCGCTCTAAGGTGCCCCAGCGCCCCCACAGAATTCCCCCCCACCACCACCCCACCCCGGCCTTTGTGATACAGAAGTTCTGGCAGTGGCTTCTGCAGAGCGAGGTTCCAACACATACGTTGGAAAGTTCAAGTTCATGTATGATCATTTTACTTATTTGACTCCTACTAATCATCCAAAGAGGCCCTGCATTAAGATTTTAAAAATACCAAGAGTTGCAGAGGATGTGAGGAAACCTTTGGAGGGACAAAAGGGGTGCACCCTGGCACTCTATGGAAAGCCATAAAAATCATTCTGTACCTGTAACTCCAAGAAGTTACCCCAAGAAAGAGTTAGAGGCACATTTAGCAGGGTGACCTGCAGCCAGACCAGGCGGTGGTGTAGTGGATAGAGCGTTGGACTGGGATGTGGAGGACCCAGGTTCAAGACCCCGAGGTCGCCAGCTTGAGTGCAGGCTCATCTGTCTTGAGCAAAAAGCTCACCAGCTTGGACCCAAGGTCGCTGGCTCAAGCAAGGGGTTCCTCGGTCTGCTGAAAGCCCGCAGTCAAAGCACATATGAGAAAGCAATCAATGAACAACTAAGCAATCAACGATACAACTAACTTTGTATCTCTTTCTTTCTTTTGTCTTTCTTCTCTGTTTCTTTCCCAAAGAAAACAATGTTGCATTTTTAAGACTTATTTTAGCCAAGTCTTACTGGCTTGAGATTTGTTTTCATTTTTGCTTTTGTCACTTTGCAGTTTTGATACGGTTTGTTTCTCAACAGTGAACTTGATCTTAAAAACTGATGATTGATGCTTCTCGTCTCTCTCCGTTCCTGTCTGTCTATCCCTGTCTATCCCTCTCTCTGACTCTCTCTCTCTGTCCCTGTAAAAAAAAAAAAAACAACTTAGAGGGTGACCTGCAGCCTCCACTGCGCTACCAAGGCTCCGTCATCGGCCCCGGCCTGGTCTCGGGCCTCACCCCTGACCAGTGCCCTGGAAGCCCACTAACCTCTGGGACAAACGGGCCCTTCTCAGAGTTGGATCACCCACCTCAAGTTGCAAGTCTCTGTTCAGGCTAGGCTCCCTCGAGCCCTCGAGAGCAGACAGGACCCAAGCAAAGGGGGCCGGCCACCAGCCGGGAGAAGATGAGCTTCTGGCATCCAATGGGGCCTGTAATATCTTTGCTCACAAACCATGTGCACAGTGACAGCTGGGGCTGTGTACACTAGCGAGGTCCCAGTTTCCACCGCAGACCAGTGCTGGGATCCAGCTGGTTCTCACCAGCTCAGTAGAACCGATATCTAATTCTAATTTTTTGTTGAGTTCGGTGAACCGGTTGTTAAAATGGCACTTGTAATCAGGGTTCTCTCTAAGGTGGGCGCCTGGGCAGCCACCCAGTGTGGAAATCACAAATTTACATTCCTTACTCTTTCTTGATTTCATATGCACAGCAGCGTATTCTAAGCCCCTGTAGTGATGTTCATTCCGTCCATAGGTGAAAAAATTGCAAGTGAGGATGCCAATCGAGAAGCAATATGAAATATCTTTAACAACTCTATTGTTTTTTGTCAGGTATTATTTAATATTTTAAAACTCTTTTTTATAACAATCTAGTTTTGTGTACCTCTTTCATTGTTCTTATTTAAGTAGTAAATGCATGAAGTAATAAACTACCTTTCAGTATATGGGTTTTTAATACTGAAAATGGTCACTAGGGCAGAGAACCAGTTGTTAAATGATTTGAGTCCCACCACTGCCACGGACTAACTAAGCTGTCAGAGGTTTGTCTCAGAAGCTAGCACTCCTTTATAGAGCTAGTTTTAAGGAAAACCATGTCATGAGTTTCGAACAACCAAAGTGCATTCCAACCTGAGGAGACATGGCCTGTTTAGAAAACAAAGGCTGCTTGTTATGTCTCTGAAAAGGAGTTCACAAATGCAATAATTACAGGAGCTCATTTTGAACAAATGATCAGTGCCTTTTCATTTCTATTTTACATCGCAAGCCTCTTCTGGGGACTGCACATTACTGAACAGGACTTGAGGAAATATTCCCACATAACACCGAGTGAAGTGGAACAGGGACCTGTCCTACTCTCGAGTTTGGTTATGCTCCATGGAAAGTTCTGGAATGACTTTAGATGGCCTCCTCAATCACTCAGCCCTGTTACCATCTGCAGACAGGTCTTACTTGACCAGGCTCAGATTCCTGGGAGAAAGCACATAGCCGCTCAAAGAGCCCTCTGGTGAGTCAATGTTCCAAACTTCTGAGATTTCCCTGAGGTTGGCTCTCAGGGATGACCAACACGGAAAACCCCTTGGGAGAACTCAAGTTGCCTAATTAAAGTAAGGAGAAGAGAAAACGGGTGACAGAGGACCGGCCTGTTACATCAATGAGCCAGGTGTTATTTTCAGCCCTGTCTAACCTTTCCAACCTGTGGATTGGTTCTTCAGAGTTTAAGAATCGGATTACAAACAATCTGATTCTCATTGAAAATTCTTTGCCGGAGGATGCCTGACCACGTTGCCACCTCATTCCCAATGAAAAGCGAGTTTTCTCCCGACTGGCTGCCATGCTTTGTAAACACTCTCCACGTCTGCAGAAACCATTTTTGGAGGAGGCAGGGTTGTCTTTCCCTGCCCAGCCCCCCTTTTCCCCACTGGGAGTGGCTGCTTGACACTTTGGAACATTTTTCCCAAAGCCATTAAGCCTCATTGGCCATTAAGCCAGGAAAAAATCTGGCTTTAACGTTAAACATATTTCATAGCTACAGCCATGCCAAAGAACCAGGTTTCATGTGTAAATTCTTCCTTGGTCGTCCTCCAAAAAGTACTTCTAAGGAGGAGATCTCTAAATGATCACACCAGCAAGCAAGGTATCATATGCTTCCTTTTATCCCTAAGAGTATAAATAGCTTAGCATCGCTAAATTCCAGATAAATAAGAATTTCTCACCTAAAACCAGAAGAGACCTCAAAATATTGGACCAGAACCCATCCCAGGCTGTGCAAAGAGCCATCGCTTGAGGGATTTTGTCCGTTTTACAAACAACTGCTCCTGACAAGCTTTGCTATTCCATTATTGGAGTTGGGGAAACAGCTTGCTGGAGAGCACATTGCACACGTGCTAACATGCGTGATGCAATGAGCCCATGTGCACACATCTGTGCTCTGCTGTGACACCCAGAACCATTTGATCTAAGAGTGTTGTTTCTAAGACAGAGTTCTGCAAAATCTTGATTAACAACATACACTGCTAGTAGCCAGGTGCTTGATGACACAGCTGCTCCCTAAATTCCCCCTTCAGCACTGGAGACCTCAAAGGACTGCAGTCAAGTGCAGCGCACCAGCCACTGGCACGGCTCACTGTTTACGCGGAGGTGTGTCAAAGCAAAGCCACTGACAGAAACAGAGCAGCAACAACAAAAACAACCACTTAGCTGCACGGCCGTGGACAAGTGACCTACCCTCTCCAAACTCTGTAGTCCCAATTTTAGAAATGAGATTTACAAGGCCTCCTTCAAGTTTGAGGATTAAACATGAGGGTGCTTGCAAATGCCTGACACAAAGCATGCAAGCAAAGCATGTTATCTATTATATCCAACTAGAATTCTTAGCCAAATTGAGAAAATAAAAATCCCAAGCCACAATTTCTAACTTTTTCCATTTATTTACCTTTATTTCCCAAACAATTGTGTGACCAGATTTGAACAGAGGTAATGCAATTTATTTTATGATGCACTATGACCTGCCTGACTGGTGGTGGCACAGTGGATAGTGTGTCGACCTGGGACACTGAGGTCCCAGGTACGAAACCCCAAGGTCGCTGCTTAAGTGTGGGGTCACTGGCTTGAGCAAGGGGTCACTGGCTTGGCCTGAGACCCCTGGTCAAAGTACATATGAGAAACAATCAATGAACAACTAATGTGCCACAACTACGAGGTGATGCTTCTCACCTCTCTCCCTTCCTGTCTGCCTGCCTGTCTCTCTTTGTCTTAAAAAAATAAAAGTGCAGTGTGACCTCACTGGGACCTTTGTCTTTTATATGACTGCTCAGGTAAGTCAAAGCACTTTCTAATTGCTGGCTTACTCCTCCCGGCCCTGGGGACAGTGCCCAGGAGCCAGCTTACTGAAGGGGCAGCCTTGGCTCTGAGAGCTGTGGTTTAAAAACAAAAGGAAAGTGCTTTCTTAATGAAGGGAATAGGTTGGACTTACTCCTGTTACCTTAAATGGAGATCAGCAGATACACAGCAGCATATTTTGCATATAAAATCCAGCTCAAAGAAACCTCTGGGTTGCTAATGCATGTTTGCAGATACAGCAACCATAATGAAATGGCTGCTTTGTAATGATTTCCTATAATGGTGTTTATATATGGAAGCTTTTTTCCCTATTGAAGCAATTTAATTGGAAAATGGCAGAGGAACAAGAGGAGGCGAACGTCCAGTTCCGATGAACACGCGCAGGGACTGCACTCTGCTGCAGCCTTAATGAGCCTCCTCGCTGTCCCCAGGGCCTCCCCCCTCGCTGTCCCCAGGCCCTCCCTCCTCGCTGTCCCCAGGGCCTCCCTCCTCGCTGTCCCCAGGACCCTCCCTCCTCGCTGTCCCCAGGACCCTCCCTCCTCGCTGTCCCCAGGGCCTCCCTCCTCGCTGTCCCCAGGGCCTCCCTCCTCTCTGTCCCCAGGGCCTCCCTCCTCGCTGTCCCCAGGGCCCTCCCTCCTCGCTGTCCCCAGGGCCCTCCCTCCTCGCTGTCCCCAGGGCCTCCCTCCTCGCTGTCCCCAGGGCCTCCCTCCTCGCTGTCCCCAGGGCCTCCCTCCTCGCTGTCCCCAGGACCTCCCCCCTCGCTGTCCCCAGGGCCTCCCTCCTCGCTGTCCCCAGGGCCCTCCCTCCTCGCTGTCCCCAGGGCCTCCCTCCTCGCTGTCCCCAGGGCCTCCCTCCTCGCTGTCCCCAGGGCCTCCCTCCTCGCTGTCCCCAGGGCCCTCCCTCCTCGCTGTCCCCAGGGCCCTCCCTCCTCGCTGTCCCCAGGGCCCTCCCTCCTCGCTGTCCCCAGAGCCTTCCCTCCTCTCTGTCCCCAGGGCCTCCCTCCTCGCTGTCCCCAGGGCCTCCCTCCTCGCTGTCCCCAGGGCCTCCCTCCTCGCTGTCCCCAGAGCCTTCCCTCCTCGCTGTCCCCAGGGCCTTCCCTCCTCGCTGTCCCCAGGGCCCTCCCTCCTCGCTGTCCCCAGGGCCTCCCTCCTCGCTGTCCCCAGGGCCTCCCTCCTCGCTGTCCCCAGGGCCTCCCTCCTCGCTGTCCCCAGGGCCTCCCTCCTCGCTGTCCCCAGGGCCTCCCTCCTCGGGGACCTGGCAGGTGTGGCCCCGTGCCCACAGCACTCTTCCCGCCTCCTGCTCTTTGTCCGCATTGTCTCCACTTGTCCCTCGGTTTAAATGTATCATAAATGCAACTCATTCCCCAACGCTCCCATCTCAGGGTGTCATGGGGGGCTCCGTCCACCTTGTGCTGTGGTCCTTACCCCACTGTTGGTTATTCCCTGTTTCCTACTTCTCCCAAAGAATAGTGAGCTCCAAGATGGAATCTGCTGCTACTAAAATATTTGGGTGTCTATACTACGTGCGGGCACTGTTACATTGCTGAACAGGAGAGTTGTCCGCAAAGAGCCTGCAATCTAGCAAGAGACTGAAAAGACTGGTAATAGAGAATGAAATAAATGCAAACACGTGACATCACCAGGCAGTGCAAAGCGCTATGCAGACAATGCGGGGAAGGGGAGAGTGTGACTGAGAGTGGGACAGTGAGTGGACGCTGTCAGACGCAGAGAGGGTCGGGGGCAGCTCCCATGAGAAGGCAGCTGGCTGACTGTGGGAGAAAGCTGGGGGGGCAGCAGGGAGGAGCCGACAGGCAGAGGAACAGAGAATGCACAGGCCCTGAAGCCAGGGAAGCTGGCCAGTGAGGGGGTTGCAAGAGGGCCAGCGAGGAGGTCAGAGCTGAAAGAAAAACAGGGAGAGCTGGGGAGAATGAGGTTTGGTGGGGGACACTCGGGCCTTGCGGGCCATGGTAAGAGGCCAGCTGTCACTCTGCTGTGAGGGCGGGATACGGCAGTGCAGCCATCTGAGGGCAGGTCCTGTCTTCTCCCCCCAGTCCCTAGCACGGTTCCCTGTGAGTTTCAGAATAAATGAGTTAGAAGGCCGCCGACTGTGAGCAGAGAACACACACAGGCACTGGGCAGACAGCCTTTCTGCTCTCCAGGAGCTCTGATCCCGCCATTAGCTGCAACGACCATGCGTTTTTTTAACAAGGGAAAGGACGGAAAGAAGTGTGGAGCCTGAACTACGGATGCTCTGGGAAGTCCCACAGTAAAGACATCCAGCTGTGGAAGAGCCTTTATCCCTCCACTTCCCAACTTTAGTTGATTAAGAAACTTCGTTGGGGTGTGGGTCACTTATTTGACTTCATAAACTATATATAATTTCAGAGATACGAATGGAGGGATCAGTGCAGGAACATCTCTGTAGTGACCGGGACCTTTGCTGCGGCTGGAAGACAGAGTCCAGAGACTCGGGCCACTGGGGTTAGAGATTATGAAGCTGGGATAGCAGCATATAGGACCTGGGCACACAGCAGGGCCCAGGGTCTGGGTTCAGGTTTGGTTCAAGTTGGAGGGAGGCAGTTTGGGCCTGAAGTCAAGACCCCAGGCCGGTGGAGGCATCCTCACTCCTCACCCACTTCTATCTGGCTCAGTTGGGACCAGCTCTCATGACGGTGATGTAGCTAAATCCATCTCATTTGGCTTTAGTAGCATCCAGCCTGCTGACCCCTTCTTCCTATTAGAGCCTTCTCTGACCCACCTGTGTCTGGAAACCACTCTCATTCCCTGCTTATAGCTTTGCCTGGTCTGACTACTGGATACATTGGTTGATTGCTTACTAGTTCACTCAAAGAGGTATCTCTGAACACATACTGTGTGCCAGGCCCTGCAGTAGGGCTCTGGAGATACACTAGTAGGTAAGACAAGCATGCATCTGTGTAGCGGAGTTTAGTGGGAGGGTCAGGCAAGCAAAGAAATACAACTATATCATTTAACATTTCAATGTGATGTAGGAAGTAATCAAATGGGGCAGCAACAGAGTCAGCAGGACAGAGTGAGCATGGGGACCTGCAAAGACTGCTGCTCATGAGATGCTTTGGAAGGAGGTGCATTTAAACCCAGACCAAAATGATGAGAGGACCATTCCCACCCAATGAGTTCCTGCTGAGTCTCCTCATCAGCTGGTGAGCCCAAGGCTTAGGCTCCAGGCTCTCTTCACTTTTCATTCTACGCCTAGATTCCCATTGCTTCAGGAAGTATCTGTAGATAATCTGATGTCTCCTACCTGCTTTTCTTCAGCCCACACCCCTCTCCTGGCTTCATATGTATACCAACTGCCTTCCCAAACATCTCCCTATGCCTTCAACTTACGTCCAAACAAAACACAATCTCCACCGCACCCCGTCCTCCTCCCAAACACAACAAAACAAAATTGAGAGCAGACGCACCTGGTCCCTTTTCCTATACTGCAACATTGGTGAGTGTGCCCACGGCTCATCCACTGCGCAATCCAGACATGTACGGATCATCTCCACACACGCGCCTCCTCCTCTACCCTGTTCCCAATCCTTCAGCCAGGTCTTGCCGTTTTATACCTTTTCTACACTCATCTGCTTTCCTATATCTGGACTGCCACCACCCTAAATCCCAGCACCAATTTTTCCCACCTATACTTTTTTCCCCAGCAGATTAGAAAATGTATATTTATTGTTTTTTTAAACTGAATTTACTGGGGTGATAGTGGTTAGCATGATACAGGCTTCAGGTGCCCAATTCCACAGCACATCTCTATACTCTGTATTGTGTCTTCACGCCCCCAGCACAGTCAAGTCCTCGTCCACCACCATTTACCCCCACCCACACCCTCTTCTACTAGTACCAGGTCTTCTCCATCCTTGACTAAATTTATTACTGGGCATTTTATTCTTTTTGAAGCAATTGTGAATGGGATTTTTTTTCTTTTATTTTCTTTTGAGAGCGAGACAGACAGGCAGGAAAAGAGAAAGATGAGAAGCATCAACTTGTAGTTGTGGCACTTTAGTTGTTCATTGATTGCTTTCTCATACGTGCCTTGACCAGGGTGGGGGGCTCCAGCTGAGCCAGTGACCCCTTGCTCAAGCCGGCAACCTAAGGGTTTTGAACCAGGGTCATCAGCATCCCAAGTCAACAGTCTATCCACTGTGCCACCGCCTGGTCAGACAGGATTGTTTTCTTTGTTTTCCTTAGTGATTGATTATTGGTATATAAAAATGTAACTGATTTCTGGCTGTTTATTTTGTATCCTGCTATTTTACTGAATTCATTTATCAGTTCTAGTAGTTTTCTGGTGGAATCTTTAGGGTTCTCTATATACAGTATTATGTCATCTGCAAATGATGACAGTTCTTCCTTTCAAATATGGATACCTTTTATTTCTTCTTCTTGTGTGATTACTGTGCCTATGACTTCCAGTACTATATTGAATACGAGTAGTGAGAGTGGACATCCCTGTCTTGTTCCTGATCTTAAGGGAACTTGCCCATTGAGTATGATATTGGCTGTGGGTTTGTCATATATGGCCTTTATTATGTTGAAGTGTGTTCCCTCTAGTCCACTTCATTGAGAGTTTTTACCATAAATGGGTGCTGGATTTTATCAAATGCTTTTTCGCATCTATTGATATGGTCATGTCCACCTACACTTTTTCAATGCTTTCCTAGTTGGCCTCCCCCATTCACTTTTTCTTCCGTTGAGAGGGAGAGAAAAAGAGGGAGGAGGGATAGAGAGGGAAGAGGGAGGAGGGAGAGAAGAGGAGGAGAGGGATGAGAAACATCAACTTATAGTTGTGTCATTTTAGTTGTTCATTGATTGTTTCTTATACGTGCCTTGATGGAGGGGGGGGGGGGGCTCCGGCCAAGTCATTGACTCCCATGCTCAAGTCAGTGACCTTGGGGTTTTGAATCTGGGACTTCAGCATCCCAGGCTGACGCTCTATCCACTGCACCACTACCAGTCAGGCCCCCATTAATTCTTGATCCACTGATTCTTTCTCCTCATTCATACTGATTGATTCAAAATGCAAATCTGATTGCCTTTTCCCTTCCTTCCCACTATTAAAATCTTTCAGTTGGCGCTTCTGGATCTTTGAATAAAGATCAAACCTTTTTGCCCTTCATACACTATAATCCTTTTACACCTTTAGGAATACATCTGTCCCTACCCCCTAAATGTCATCTCCTCTTTTACCTGCTTAATTCCTACTTATTTGCCAGATCTCAGTTCAAATGACACTTTCCAAAGGGAGCTTTCCTGGAGATCCTAAATTGAATCAAATTCCTTCAATACACTCTCATGGTACTATGTTCTGTAATGTTGTAGCACTTATATAGGTTTATAATGAAACATAAATGTGTGATATTTGATTCAAGTCTCTCTCTTCAATGAAATTTTTAGTTCTATGAAAATTACACTACACTTACTTCCTTCTCCCAGTTCTTCAATCTCTTCCCTACATGTGAACATTTCCTAAGACATCAGTCTCCTCCCTGTTTAGATTCCACACCCTTTTGACCACAGGGAGCTCCTTACTTTATAACTTCAAAGCCTTTATCCTCAACCTCAAACTCTCCAAAGAGCTAGTTAGGCATCTCCAAGTAGACTGGTGGTTTTGCA
Source organism: Saccopteryx leptura (assembly GCF_036850995.1). Lineage (NCBI taxonomy): Eukaryota > Metazoa > Chordata > Mammalia > Chiroptera > Emballonuridae > Saccopteryx > Saccopteryx leptura. The sequence goes on from NC_089506.1 coordinate 170,528,737, forward strand.
ACATTTGGACCACAACCCACATTTGGAACATTTCATTTGGCAACTTACTATTTACACATGTAATAAATAATTTTCATGAAACAATACCGTCATTCTATTTTTTCCTATTTGATTTCATTTAAAAAATATTTTATTTTTCATATAATTTCAAGAGCCACTAATAGGTCATGATCTGCAGTTTAAAACACACCATACGAACACATTGTACCAGATATTTCCACACGGACATTTTTCTACAACCTTAAACATATCTATTTTCCAGCTCATTTCTCAACCAAACTTCCTTCTAAGGAATATGATCATTCTTTTAGTCACTCAGGATTAACATGGTAGAATCATCTGATTTGCTCCTTACCCAATAGTTACTACTGCTTCTTCCATTGCAATATGCCTCCACCCATTCTGTCCTTGCTGTCATAGTTCAGATTTTACTATAACTTGAAGCACTTCAGTAGCCTTCGTAACTGGCTCCCTATTTCCTGATTTTTCAAACAGAAGTGACACGTTTGAATCACAAATATCAGGGCAGAAAGTTAATTCAGCTCTTTTGTTCCATTTTGACCAACAAAGTAGTAGGTAAGGGACTGAAATGAATACGCCTCCATCTACTGACCAAACTCCTTGACTAATTAGATTTTAGTTTAGGCTCCCTCACGTTTCTATAAATTCCTATCACAGAAACCAGACTCTGGCTTGTGGTAATGGCAGGCAGACTCACCCATGTCAGCCGTGACCATCGTGGACTGGTTTTCAGGGATGGAGACAGAGGTCTGGTCTTGGTCCATGCTTCGGGAGTCCTCGTTGACCTCTTGTTGACTCTGGCTGAGTTCTGATCGCAGCTCTGAGTACTCATCTTCCTCCCTGAGCAAAAAGGAGAGTTGCCCACCACTTAACAGAGATTTGAGACAAATCCCTAGGGAATGTGTCTTTTAAGGACAAGATAAAAGACATTCGGAGAGAAGACAGATTTCCACCCCACCCCTTAGGCCACTTGGACCGGGGCTCCTTCAGGTCTAATAGAGAGTCATATCCACGGTCAGTGTATGACTATGTCTACATACACACCCATATACCTATCAGGTTCCTCTCTCAGCCCACTGGGAACTTTCCTCTTCAATGATTTCCTGAAATTAGATGTCTTCATCTCCTCAAATTCCAACACAAAAAAGAACAAAGACTACTCACACTGACGCTACAGTGAGCAAAATAACTCAAGTGAACAGAAACGGCACGTTCTGTCGCCTGGAGGTCCCACTGGTGGGCCTTCTTCTTGGCGGAGGACATAGGAGGTCCTGGGAACAGAGCTACTAGAAAGCCAGCCCCTCATCTGTGCAGAGCAAAATGGGTGCTTTGAGAGAGATATGGATCAGCATATCTAAAAAGTATCACAATTACCCCCAAAGCAAGGTAGAGATAGGAAAATAGGAGTGAGGAGAAAAATGGCAACAGTGAGAGAGATGACCACAGGATGGTCTATTTCCTTCAATTTGCATTTGCTAACAGGAAGAAGGTGTGTTAAATGCAGCTGTGTTTCATTAGTAAAAGAATGCCCGCCCCTTCTATGACCTGCATGGATCCCTTACCTTTGGTTTATGAATTAATTATGAACAAGCTAAAACTAAAAATTGCATGTGCACACACTGGACAAAGACACAGAGTAAAATTAACTCTCTTTGCAGCATTTATTTTGCAAGTGAGCTAGAAAAAATTGTCAGTGGATTTAATTATGAGATTGGAAAGACCACAGGTGTGTCTCCTCAGCCCCAGGGGAAGGATGTTTGTGAAGAAAACTAGGAAGAGAAAAAATCCTCTTAGCCTGTGTGTGTGTGTGTGTGTGTAAGGCCAGTGGCCACTGCCATGGCCAGGCAGGTTCACACTGGATTCGGGCAGATGGTAAAGGAACTGCGGAGCCAGAAAATGGTGGGCTGTTCCATTTATTAAAGTCTCCTAACGATGGAAGAGCAAAAAGGCAGGGAAGACCGCTTCCCTTTCTCCTTTGGGACTCACTCGAACACATAGGCCCCTACCAGCCTCAGCAGTCCCCAGCCAAACAGACAGGGCGAACATCTCAGGGCTCCCAAAACCCTCAGTTCTCTCTCTCTCTCTCCAGACTCTCCAGCAAAAACCCTTTCTCCAGCAAACAATGGCCCCTCCCAAGCAGGAAGGCAATCTGCAATTTGTAATCTGCCACCCTGAGGGCAAGCACCACAGCCTTCCACAGATGCACAGGTGCGCGCGCACACACCACACCACACCACACCACACCACACCACACCACACCACACACCACACCACACACCACACCACACACCACACCACACCACTGCCTGTCGGGCAAATGAGTTGTAAAATCTGTATTTTCTGGTTTTGTTTACTCTTTTTGTTAAAGGTGGCGCTGCCCGTTGCCCAGGTGATAATTAATGTCCTTCTTACATGGGATGGGCTTGGTTATGCTAATGTGTGCTGGAGGAAGGGGTTGTCCCAGGGAAAAGTTTTAAAAGGAGGAGCTAGGAGGCCATTTTAGGGAAGAGTGGCCACGTTCTTGTAGAGAGGAGGAGCCCATGCTGTAGCAGGGTAGAGAAAGGCCATGTGGATGAGAGGAGGCATCCAAAATGGAGTCAAAGAGGTGGGAGCCTTTGATTCTAAGAAAACTTGGATGAGTCAGTGGCTTCGGGAACCCTGAATGGAAAGGGAAGTGTTTCCTGCTGTGTGTATTTTCTTGCCCGCCGGGTACGAGCTAGGATGAAAGGAAAATGGACCACCAGCTTTTGGCTCAATTGTTTCTTTATGATCGATCTGAATCAAACCCTAACCTGCGTTGGCCAGGCGGCTGTGATGGTGCCCGCGAATACTGGCTCTACACTGCTCAATGCAAAATAGAGCAAACCTAAACACACTTGTTTACCCAACAGTGTGAGTGTGTGTGTGTGTGTGTGTGTGTGTGTGTGTGTGTGTGTGTAGGGGAGTGCAAAAGCAGGTTTATAGTTGTTCATATGAGAAATTGTCATGGAGACAATGACTACTCAGAGACCACGTGGTGTGCACCCAGGGACCTAGGGGAGACCACCTCACAATCCTCTATACAGGTTTCATGAGAGGCCCCAACCCCCAGTCCTACAGGTATTTATTGGTACACACAAAATAGGAGTAGGGACAAGAATGAGGAAGTCAGGAAGGGGAACTTCTTTAGCACAGATAAAAGGGCAAGGGAGTAGCTCAAATGTCCCCACCTATTGATTAATCAGAATTGCTAATTCTATTCCTATTGGCTGCATTCAGCACAGTACTGTGTTCAGTACTTTTGTCAGTAAAGCCACTGTGGCCTTTGCCTCAGGGCACTGAATTCTGTCCCTGTTCTAAGTTTCTATTCAGGGCCTCAACAGGAAATAATACAATAATTAGTAAATAATAACAATACAACAATAAACTCTGTGTTTCACACACTCACAACTGTAAACCTACTTTTGCCCCCACTGTGTGTGTGTGTGTGTGTGTGTGTGGTCCCCAGTCTTGGGTTTTGGGTAGACCAAGTTGGTGAGTGGTGATCTCTGGGACTTGGAGAAGCGGGAACTGCCATTTTAAGCTGGGGAGACACAGCTGTAAATTAGAGAAATGTGAAGATCTCTTCAGACTTCTTGGTTCTCTTAAGAAATCAACATCCTCCCACGGAAGGAATTCAGCTGAGCCCCTGCTTTGTAAGTTATTTCTAATAAAAGCCACCCAGATCTGGGTGGACTTAAACAGATATAAAGACCCCAGACGTGCCAAATGTGAAACAGAATGGGTGCCCCCCCAAAAAACACAGGTTACTGTTCTATGATGAAGTTAACTGTTAGATAGCTGTAAAGCTAACAATAATTAGGTTTAGGAAATAAAACAATGAAACAGTACTCTTCAGAGTCACCTTTCTTTGGTCAAGGATAACTGTGTCCAGATATATCAACTCTGCTTTCAATCAGCATTGAAACTTCTAATTTCCAGTAACAGGAGACTTTGTATATGCTGAATAAATGACCTTTGTTGCATGGCCAGTGTGATCCGCTTCAGCTTGGCTGAGGCTGTTTTACAGCTAAGAAAACCAGATAAATGCTCTAGCAGCTCTAGCTATAAATGGCATTTGCAAAGTCTTTAAAAGCCACCTTTAAACCCTCCTCACTTGGCAGGTTCCAGAACGCACAGTGCCTGCCAAATGTTCTGCGCTGTAAGGAATTACTTCTGGAGATGATTAGGATGAACGTTATAAAGAAGCGCATAGGGAAGGGGTGAGAGGAGAAAGTGTTGCTTGCAGGGAATACTCCTTACTGAGGTTGGAGCACAGTCTGAGAATTATACCACACTAGAAATGTCACCTGAGCCGGAAGGCTTTCAGTGTCACGAAATGCAAACTAAGGATCTGTAAAGCCAGCAGCCAAGGCCAGGGCCACTATCAGAGCAGCACTAGCAGGGCCACTATCCATGCAGGTTCGCATTGGATTCGGACAGTCGGTAAAGAAACAGCGGAGCCAAAAACTGATGGGCCATAGCCTTTAATCCTACCTTGCACCCGGCGGGCAAGTAAAAATACACACTGGGCTCCAAAACCCAGTCACACTCAGTGCTCACAAAGCCACTGATTTATCCGAGTTTCCTAGAATCAAAGGTTTCTAGCTCACCAACCTTCTTCTCCTCAGTTCCCCATCTCCGTCCTTGTTGGGCGGATAAAATGTATTATGCTCACTTTGTTAAAGATGCCATCTCCCAGGTGATATTAATGTGTGTTGGAGGCAGACAGGATCATTGTAGCCTGGGGCTTGGTTTTGGGATTAAGCCTCTCCCACCCGTCTTGATGTGGGGTGGTACAATCCAATCATGCCTCAGAGAAGTGACTTTGTATTAGAGACTTCCCTGTTATGTATATTGGATTAAGGGTTTGGATTTCTACACTATAAAATGGGGACGGAACGAGAGTTTGGGTTTTTGGTTCCTGAGATTAGCATGAGAGAGCAGAGAAAGTAGAGCCAGCAGCGGAAGGCGGCCACGTGGAGGAGGCCAGGAAAAGCAGCCAAGATGGTGGAGTGCTGAGTGAGATGCCAGTTTGTGTAGAGTTTGTATCTGGGATAAGGCAGGAGATGGGGAACTGAGGAGAAGAAGGCTGGTGAGCTAGAAACCTTTGATTCTAGGAAACTCGGATAAGTCAGTGGCTTTGTGAGCACTGAGTGTGACTGGGTTTTGGAGCCCAGTGTATATTTTTACTTGCCCGCCGGGTGCAAGGTAGGATTAAAGGCTATGGCCCACCAGTTTTTGGCTTCATGGTTTCTTTACCGACTGTCCGAATCAAATGCGAACCTGCATGGGCCGGGCTGCTGTGATAGTGGCCCCGGCCCTGACTGCTGGCTTTACATTTGGCGTAGTCTGTGGCAGGATTCGATACAGATCGGCAAGGAGCCTTTGAGTGGTGGAGTAGAGGACTGGCTAGTGTTAGGGTTCCCCATGGCTGTCCTCTTGGGGATCGTAGGCTGGCTGACCTTTACAGCCATGCGTGAGGAAACCGAGAGCTCTGTGGAAGAGGCCGCCCGGGACCTGCAAACCGAGCAGCGGAAGGAGATGGAGCAAACGCAGGAGAAACCGATGCTGACCCTGGAGCTGGAGAAAATGCTGGAGGAGGCCGACCAGGTGTTCGAGATTCGCCTGGAAATGGAGCAAACGCAGGAGGATTCAGAGGTTCGTGAGTTGCAGCTTGCCCTGGATGTTGCGGAGAGCCAGCAGCGGCAGGAGGCCGGGGCTGAGGCTGAGGCTGAGGCTGAGGCTGAAGCTGAGGCCGGGTCCGGAGCTGCAAGGTCTGTGGAGCAGAAGGTGGCGGCAGACGGAGGCTCGAGCCCGGCAGCCGGAGCTGGTGTTTTCAGTCCCTCTTTGGAGGATGAGGAGAATCGGACTGGAGTTGCAATCCGTAGTCTCCAGAAGGTAAAAGCGCAGCTGGAAGGAGCACCTACTTCGGCCCTGGTAGGTCTGCGATTTTGGGAAATATGGCTGGACATGCTTTCCGGAGCAGAGATGGAAATGCTGACTGCCATTGCCACGTGCCCCTCTTTGGGACAGTGTAAGACCTGCCAGGACGGCAGGAATGAGGGGGGTGGCTGATGACCCACGTGCGTGGACTGATTTCCTGGACTACGACCGGAGTGGGCATTGGCTCCTTTGTTGGATGGACTTTCGGATTACGGATTTTGGACAATGTAAAATACCCTGATGGGGGTAGGGGGTGGCTTTGCTGGAAGCACTCCCCTACCCCGGGAAGCTTTTCCCGTGGCTAGAAAGAAGACCGAGGACATTTTGCGCTTTGGGCTAAGTGCTCAGAGACTGGTGAAATGTACCTTTGTAATTGTTGAAACTGTATGATTTTTGCTGTTGTAATTTGTGTAATGTTCTAATTTCCTTGCACAGGGATGCCGGTAGTGTAAATTGTGGGTAGTAAAGTGAGCATAGGGGTGGATTGTTGGGCGGATAAAATGTATTATGCTCACTTTGTTAAAGATGCCATCGCCCAGGTGATATTAATGTGTGTTGGAGGCAGACAGGATCATTGTAGCCTGGGGCTTGGTTTTGGGATTAAGCCTCTCCCACCCGTCTTGATGTGGGGTGGTACAATCCAATCATGCCTCAGAGAAGTGACTTTGTATTGGAGACTTCCCTGTTATGTATATTGGATTAAGGGTTTGGATTTCTACACTATAAAATGGGGACGGAACGAGAGTTTGGGCTTTTGGTTCCTGAGATTAGCATGAGAGAGCAGAGAAAGTAGAGCCAGCAGCGGAAGGCGGCCACGTGGAGGAGGCCAGGAAAAGCAGCCAAGATGGTGGAGTGCTGAGTGAGATGCCAGTTTGTGTAGAGTTTGTATCTGGGATAAGGCAGGAGATGGGGAACTGAGGAGAAGAAGGCTGGTGAGCTAGAAACCTTTGATTCTAGGAAACTCGGATAAGTCAGTGGCTTTGTGAGCACTGAGTGTGACTGGGTTTTGGAGCCCAGTGTGTATTTTTACTTGCCCGCCGGGTGCAAGGTAGGATTAAAGGCTATGGCCCACCAGTTTTTGGCTTCATGGTTTCTTTACCGACTGTCCGAATCAAATGCGAACCTGCATGGGCCGGGCTGCTGTGATAGTGGCCCCGGCCCTGACTGCTGGCTTTACAGTCCTTATCCCAAATACAAACTCTACACAAACTGGCATCTCACTCAGCACTTCACCATCTTGGCTGCTTCTCCTGGCCTCCTCCACGTGGCCTTTCTCTGCTCTCCTCTGCTCTCTCTTCTAATGATAATCTCAGGAACCAAGAAGCAAACTCCCGCTCCGTTCCCATTTTATAGTGTAGAAATCCAAACCCTTAATCCAATATACATAATAGGGAAGTCTCTAATACAAAGTCACTTCTCTGAGGCATGATAGGATTGTACCACTTTACACCAAAAAGGGTAGGAAAGGCTTAATCCCAAAACCAAGCCCCAGGCTACAAGGATTCTGCCTGCCTTTAGCCCACCCCAACACACATTAATACCACCTAGGCAACGGCCTCTTTAACAAAGTGAGCATAATACATTTTATCTGCCCAACAGGATCCTCATTCAATGTGTCTCAGCACCAAACCAGGGAGAGGAACGCCAAGACCGGATGGATGCTCTCTTTAGGGAACCAAATATGTTCACAACTAATGCTGACCTCAGAAGGCTGCTGAGTTGGATATGGGAGCAGTGTGTGGGGCTGCAGTGACCAGGGAAGACTTGGTGGCTGGAACAGGCAAGTAGATTTCAGATGGGCCACAAGGGTAGAAGGGCACATGCAAAAGCTCAGGGGAGCCAGTGTTGGTGAATGTGTGGAGGCTTGGAGAGGATTTAGTGGTTTGGTGCAGCTGAAACCAAAACGGGGTGCAGTATGGAATCGTGAGGCTGGAGGGCACTCAGGCCACTTGCTGAGGGGACAATTTGGGTCACAAGAAGAATTTATTGTAGTAAAGGAGGCAGATGTTAAGGGTTAGATGGCAGAAATAAAGGTCACATGTGTGAGGTCTGGAGTTCAGGGAAAGAGTGACTGTTGCTGAGACCTTGAGGGAAACATCAACTAAGCAGGCGGGGGTGGGGGGTGGGGGGGTGCAGAGGCTCTGTACTCTCGCCCTATGGGAGGGGCCGAGCACACGATCTCCGGTTAGGCTCCTCCTTCTGGTGATCATAGTGAGCATTTCAGCCCAAAAAAAGTAACCTTGTGAAGTTCAGGCAGGGTTCTGCATCACAAAGAACGAGGGACAGAAAGGTTAAACCGAGCCTGAATATTAGAAAGGTAGGGCAATCCTCTGGTTTCTCACACTGATTTTGGTGAAAGGAAATCGGGAGCTACAGATCCTAATCTCCTAAACATCACCATTGGCACCATTCCTGAAAGGAGGCTGGAACCTGGGCCTGGGAAATGACCAGCTCTCTGGGCGCCTGTGAACGGACAGGCACAGTGGGACTGCAGCACGTGGAGGAGCTGATGCAGGGGCCCCTCTCTGCCGAGCGCTGAGGAGAGCTGGCCCTTCAAGAGCAACGGGGCAGGAAGTCGAAAGCACTCCCCTGGCCCCCGGCAGCTGCACAGGGAAACACGCGAGGCGGGTCCTCAGGGCTGCTCTGTGCAGCAGTGAGTCGCCGGGCTGGTAACGCTGTCTGCTAACACGCAGCAGCAGCACCTCAAAGTGCCTTTATTGTTCCCTTACTTCTCTTGTGTATGAGCAACTCTTGGTGTTAACTTCTTTGGAGGAAAAATGCCTCCCAAAAGAACACCTACTGTTAGCGTGGTGACGAAAAGGAAGAAAATGTGAAAAGGTCCAAGAAGTAATCACTGAACCTTAACAAGCTTGGATAAACTGATAAATGTTGATAAGGAGACACTCATGTGGTAGTTTCATGATGATGAAGTTATGAAGTTCTTAGGTGTTTATGGAATATAAAGGATCATCTCACAATATTCTAAATGTATGTTATTTCATTCACTTGGAAGCATTCGTGAAGTGTTTCCTAGTTGCTTTATGTAGAGTTGCAATAATTGGTGCTTGCTTCTAGCTTAAACAACAAAACCATAACAAAAGCTCCTAAGAAGGAGTGAATTAGGTTGTATACACAGCTAGATAACTAGCTGTGGCAGGAAAGTCACAGTCTGGCAAGCTGGAAGGGATCTTAGGGACCATCTATCTAGGCCAGTGGTCCCCAACCTTTTTTGGGCCACGGACCGGTTTAATGTCAGAAAATATTTTCACAGACGGGCCTTTAGGATGGGACGGATAAATGTATCACGTGACCGAGACACGCGTCAAGAGTGAGTCTTAGATGGATGTAACAGAGGGAATCTGGTCATTTTTTAAAAATAAAACATCGTTCAGACTTAAATATAAATAAAATGGAAATAACGGAAGTTATTTATTCTTTCTCTGTGGACTGGTACCGGTCCACGGCCCGGGGGTTGGGGACCACTGATCTAAGCTATGACCAATGCCTTTATTTTACAGATAGGACAACTGAAGCTTCAAGAGGCCAAGCAACTTAACCAAGATTATGCAACTAGTTAGTTTCACAGTAAAACAACACTCTAATATAGGAGCCTAAAGGGAAAGTATTTTTTTATTGTTGCAGTTATTTTTAAAGATTCCTTCTCTTTATTGGCTAGGAGTGAAATGATCTAATCAGAAAAGGGAAAAGTAAATGAAAGTATCATTCTTATCATGTTTTCCAGACCTCAGGCTGAAGTACTATGGAATCAGCAGCACTTGATAAAAATATTACTTCACTAGCAAACCCCATGTCTATTTATTTCAGGGTGTGCATTCCTGCCCTGTCATCAGGTCAGTGATCTGTGAACAAGACCCAGATGGACACCTGCCTGTCTTGGTAACTGTCAATTTTGTATAGCTAATCATTGGTGGTTTTTCTGAACATTTGTTTTTCTTACAATTAAAGCCAGACCTGCCCTGAAGTGGCAATCATTCTTTTAAAGAACAAAGGATTTTTTTTAGCTATAAGGAGGAAACATATTCCTTTCAGTTCTCTTAGAGGACCTATAGCAAGAAATTAGTGGTAAGTAAAGTCCTGATCTTCAATTCCTCCTCTTCTATTTTTTAATATACGGCACCAAGGTAGCTCAGACTCATCTATGAATCTTTTGGTGAATTACTGAATAAGGAGATTTTGAAAGACTAGCCATTCTTGCCATCAATGAGTACCAGTTTTAACAACATCTGATATAGGGTCAATATTCAAGAACTTCTCAATATGTATACCACACAAGAAGACAGGGAGAGAGAAATCTATCTTATTTTTCTGGGTTTATTTTTATTTCAGTATATCTTACCTGTTAGGCCAGAAACTAATCAAAACAACATGTTTTACTGGGAGATAAAGGGGTTTTGGTTACAGTGTCTGAGATGCAGCAATGTGAAGCTAGCGGATAGATACAGCACACAGGACAAAGGGTGAGCTGACAGATCAGGGGGAAGGCCAGGTTCCCAGTACAGACGTGAACAGACAGAGCCTAGAATAGACAGAGACTTTGGCTAATATCTCGGTCACCAAATGAGGAACATTCTGCAGTCAAGGAAGCAGAACAGTTAGGTGCCAATGCCGTGGGGACACAGGGAGGATGGTTTAATGCCCTCTGGCCTGTAGTTACTGACAGTGAAAGGTGTGGGGGACAGAGCCCTGGGTAAGAGCCAAGGCTGAGGATGGATCTCAGGGACAGGAGATTCAAGACCTACAGGGTCCCAGAGGTCTCAGAAGAGCACCCAGGAAGGAAAGAGGAGTTAGGGTCCATGTTGTAGAAAAGGGCCAGTAACAAGCAAAAGTCAGGAAGTTTTTCAGTTAAGAAATCACTGGTGATTTTCAAAAAAAGTGTCTTAGCTCAGGCTACTGTAACCATAGGCTGGGTCACTTATACAACAGGAATTTATTTTCTTATCATTCTAGAGGCTAGAAGTCTAAGATCCAGGTGCCCACACGGCTAGTTTCCGGTAAGGGCTTTTTACCTGGCTTGCAGATGGCTGCAAATGCCCACACTTGGCAGGGAGGGTGGGGCTGAGGGCAAGGAGGGAGGGAAGGCGAGTGTGTTCTCTAGTGTTTCTTCTTATACTGTCCCATCATGCAGGTCCATCCTCATGCCTCATCTAAGCGAAATTATCTCTCAAAGGCCCCATGTCTACCGACCATCACATAAAGGGTGAAGGCTTTAATATATGAATTTCAGTGGGGACACGATTCAGTCCATAGGTAAAAAAGTTTAGGCAAACTGTCAGAGTCAGAAGCCAGACAGCAGTGGGCTAATGAGCCAACGGGAAATGCAACCGAAAACATGGGCTACTCATGAGAGCTGGCAGTGAAAGATTGATGCTTTTATGTAAGTAGCTTTTTGTGGCAGAGACAGAGAGAGTCAGAGAGAGGGACAGATAGGAACAGACAGACAGGAAGGGAGAGAGATGAGAAGCATCAATTCTTTGTTGTTCATCGATTGATTTCTCATATGTGCCTTGACCAGGGGGCTACAGCAGACCGAGTGACCCCTTGCTCGAGCCAGTGACCCTGGGCTCAAGTTGGAGCCTTGCTCAAACCAGATAAGCCTGCACTCAAGCTGGTGACATCGGGGTCTTGAACCTGGGTCCTCTGCATCCCAGTCTGATGCTCTATCCACTGCACCACCGCCTGGTCAGGCTATGTAAGTATAATAGCTTTTGGGGGAAAAAAAAATCTCCATGGGAAACAAAAGACCTCATGATTAATTTGCTTAGATATCTTCCCTCCCTCCGCCCCGGATCTGGAGGGAACTACTGATGTATCTTTCCATTTTCCCCATCCCATTATATAATCTCCCCAAGTCAGATGAGCATTTAAAAGAGCTACTCTTAAGATGTAGTTAAGCAAAAAAAACACAAAAAACCAAAAAAAACCCCCAAAAAAACCATGTTACAAAACAGTGTGCACCATATGATCCAATTTGTTTAAAATATTCATGAATAAACATTTTTAGAAGGCCATATATACAAAACGTCCACTGTTCATTTCTAGAGATGGGAATGAGGATACATTAGGCAGCGTTCGGTTAGGAACACAAACTATTAATATGTTGGCTGTTTCAGGTAGAAAGGATTGAATTGAGGCAGTTTTGTGCTGGCAAAGCCATCGAGAGGGCTGGAAGAGAAGGGCGCATGGAGGCCACCAGGAGCCGTCAGGTGTGCCAGCATAGCTGGGTCCCCTCAGAGATCAGGAAACTGCTGCGGCCTTCACACCTGCCCAGTTAATGAGGACCTCGTGCCAACAAAGCCTGTGCCTGCACCCGCGGTGGCCCGAGGGACTGTGGCTCCCACCTCCCTTCCAGATCCATGTGAGCACATCTCACTGGCAAAGCCACAGCTCTGTGCAGAACCCACTCGTGAAGGGAGTCTGGAAAGTAGTCTCCGGGGTCTAACCTCTTTGATTCTGAGGAGGGTAGAGAGAAGGGGTGGGAATGGTGGTTCACGATAGTCTATTCTCTGGCTACTCACCAACCATACACACTCTCTTACACTTAAAATTCCAAATTGCAACAGCAATGGACAACAAACTTCTGTGACTATCCCTCATTGAAATATAAATGAACTCATTTGTTCACCAAAACAGGAGACAAAAGGCCCATTAGTTATTGTACCCATTGCTAAGAGATCACTCTTCTTACAGTTCAATGTCAAATACATCTAGATATCATGTAACTTAACTACAAAATTGTACGTTTCACCAACTTATCTTTAACTAACTGATCATGAAGCTACGCTGATTCTTTTGGGTTGTAATGCACTAACTTTTACCACTAGGGAATTTCTAGGAGATAGCTTATAGAACTCTTTGGTTTCTAGACACAGTTCTCCCTGTCCCATGCTATAGCAACAATCCAATTTCCTATTGATCGTTAGGACCAATCACTCCAGCCAGTACAGTAACTCTCTTCATTGCAAAGGCCCTGGTACCAGTCAATGGAATCACTATTATATTTTTTGGTGAAGGCATAGTTCCCTTGGGAAATAAGACTTCTAAACTAGCAGAGCTCTAAGTTGCATGGGTGAGAAGCAACAATTTTTTAAAGTGGATTTTTAGGTATATAAATGAAAGGAGCTACTTCTACTTCTACCTTTTGGTCGCTGGACGCCCAGAAAGGCAGCATCAGATGCTGTTGCTGGCTGGGAGTGTTTATCTCCAGAGCACTGAAACATGTTTGTCTCCCCAATGGTGCAGTGCACTAGATTAGGTCTATTACAGTAGGCATTCCGGTCAAAAGTGCTCATCACCCGACCTTCTGCTGTGAACTGAATTGTATCTCCACTATTCATATGTTGCAGTCCAACCTTCAATGTAATAGTATTTGGAGATGGTATTTTTGGAAGATAATTAGGTTTGATGAGGTCAGGAGGATGGGGGCCTCATAATGGGATTAGTGACCTTATAAGAAGAGCTACCAGCGAGCTTGCTTCCTCCCTCTCTCCCTGCCACCTTTTCCAACTGAGGGACAGAGCCCTCCTGGGGGGACCAAATGGGCTGGCACTTTAATCTTGGCCTTCCCAGGCTCCAGAACTGTGAGAAATAAATTCCTCTTATTTAACTCACCCAAACTGTAGTGGGTTTTTTTGTTTTGTTTTGTTTTATTTTTGGTGTGTGTGTGTTTTGTGACAGGGACAGAGAGGGACAGAGAGGGACAGAGAAAGGGACAGACAGGGACAGACAGACAGGAAAGGAGAGAGGTGAGAAGCATCAGTTCTTAGTTGCGGCACCTTAGTTGTTCATTGATTGCTTTCTCATATGTGCCTTGACCGGGGGCTACAGCAGACCGAGTGACCCCTTGCTCAAGCCAGCGACCTGGCTGAAGCTGGTGAACCTTGCCCAAACCAGATGAGCCGGCGCTGAAGCTGATGACCTTGGACTCTCGAACCTGGGTCCTCCGCATCCCAGTCCAATGCTCTATCCACTGCACCACCGCCTGGTCAGGCTGTAGTGTTTTGATACAGCAACCTGAGCTGACTAATAATACAGCTTTGTAAATCCTCACTCTGACTGATGGACTATAGGTATTTTGGGTTTCCAGGGGCTATCATCATCTCAGAGCTAATAGTCACTCCAGAATTGTCATGATCTTTTTCCCACTGTAAGTCTCTCTTGTAAGTGGCAGTGATTCTCCTTGGAAGACTGACCGTACCCACATATGGTGGAGTTGCATACATCTTCCCCTCCACCTAAGGGGCTCTGGGTTTGTGTACCGGGCCAGGTAAGGTAATTGGATGAGAGGCCAGTAGAATCCCAGGCAACAGCAAGTCAAATCTCTGTTCACCAGACCAGAGTTTTCTTACTACAAAAAAACAAAACTTTAATAGGCCACACATTTACACTAGTCCTAGGGACCCTATGACCAATTAGCCAGTATTAACATCTCCACAGGGCAAAACTGTCTGGTTAGTACTGCTGCCCTGCTGACCAATAGAGGACTCAAGCCTACCGACCCCAGTAGTTCAGTGTCCTCAAAGATCCTGCTGTAAGGATGTCACCTCCCACCCAGCATCCTGACTCCCTAGGCCTCTGGACTCCTTCCTACATTACACTATTGTAGTTCTGACATTAAAACATTATTTAACATAGTCCTCCACTGAGCCTAGTTTTTTCAGTATTCAAACTACTAGAACTAACACACGGAATCTAGAATCTCTGGTAGGAATAGTCATATCAATAACTTCACCATCAATCCAATACTTCATTCCTCCCTCCCTGGACTAGATCCCGTAGGTCCTAAGCCCACACACATTCCCTCCAAATTTCAGTGAGTATAAGTGAACAAACTCTTACAAATCTCTTCCTATTTTAGCCGTATCTTTCAGGTTGGAATTCCTACCCATCTCCCTGGGATGGAATGAAAGACGAGTGCTTTTGGGTCTAAAGGGGGAACAGAGGGGCAGTGGGCACGAGTGTATCTGGCACCCCCTGCCTGGGGTCAGGTGGCGACAGTCACCAAGCAAGGGAGGACCAACATTGTTAGACTGGGAGGGGGACTGCTTCTGCAGGAAGGGAAGGTAAGCTTGTAAGGAAGGATCTAGAAATTTGGACTGCTTTGAGTCTCTTCAATCGTCTCCACTTGAGTTCTCATCATTTCATCTCTTCCTATTAATGCTTAATCTTTACCTGAGATAGCTGATGTGGCTGTGACTTCAACTTACACTGGCATTCAGCAAACTGTAGTATTTGATTCTTGGCTGCATTAGCCCTAAGTATATCAACGATGTGACAATATCCTAAGGCAGCCCTAGAAGGTCCCTGATTCTCTAAATGGGACCTGAGATAAAAATTTTAAAACTATGAGATAGTCATTTTCTTTCCTGAAGCAATTCAGTATTGCTTAAGTATGAATATATCATAGTTTACATAAACTAGTGCCTTATTAATAATTTTTTAGCTTTTCCAGTAAATTCCTAAGTCAGACCCAGATGGAAGCACAAGGAAGTCTGTAAGGTATCAGACTTGTGCATGACTACTATGGCAATCAACTCTCTGGACCCTGGCTATGCTAGGGCAGTTAGGGTTCGTACAAGATATCTGGCTGCTACCGCATGGAAGCTACCATAGACTCTCAGCACCTGAGGGCAAACCAGTTTCCTGGTGTGCTGGGCGCTGGGGCAACGCCTTAGCAGCTGGAGTTCAGAGGACAAGAAGAGCCTTGTCTAACTGGCCCGCAAGTGTGCATGTCTTCCAGCCCTTCGGGGAGTCCCCTCAAGGAGGGGTCAGTCATTTACATAATGAAAACTGGCAGGATTTAATGTGACATCTGCACAGATGCAATTTTCCTTTCAATAAAAGGCAATGATAAATGTTTATGGTCAAGAAGCTCACTGTCTTTCTACATGAAGCAGTTTGGCCAGTAGATTCAATTTAAACATCCTGAAATTGAGTTTTCAGGTGATGTGTGATGCACTTTTATCACAACTCACTGAGCCCATTTGCCTTCATCTTCAGGTGTTTAAAGTGCAACATGGTTTAATGAAAATTACAAATTTGCCAATGTTCCCTGTCAGCCTCCTTTAAATCTGCTATAATCGTTTCTTTGGGCAGAAAATTCTTCTCTGCTCATGCATTACTAACCTACAATCACTCTGAAGACCAGGATACAATTTAAAAGTTCTGAGGTTCTAAATTAGAATATGAAGTTTATTGTGTGGCTCCAGTTCAGTGCAAATTTTTCCATGATTCTGCCCAGGAAACACAGGCCCATCAGAACCCTCATCGAGTAGCCCTGTCATTACTATAACTCTCAGAATTGGAACAAACGGCATCAAAGGTTTCTTCCAACTCAGGACTTCTGGAGAGTTTAAAGTAGCTGCCTCTACAACTGTTGTAATTGTGGCTTGTGCCAACATCCTGAGAACAAAGCACCTTTCTCCGTAAAGGTAAGTGCCAAACATCTGCTTTCTTCGGGGCACAGGCAGGAAGATAACTGTTCTCATCCTTGGCTCAGTAAGTCACTTCAAGCAAACCTCTCCTCTGAACAGCAGAGCGGATACACCAAGTGTGTGCAGGAGGCTTAGGGGCCAACTGATTGATGAGCATGGAAGAGCAGTCCCTTAATATTAAGACTCAGCCTTTTCACTAGTGACAGATCAAATCTTGCCCTCGCCTTAGGAATTTGTAAGAGGCTAAGTCAATGTTGGTCAATCAACTTGAGGTAAATTAAAATTATTATTAGATTATCTAGAAGTCTACATAATGCTTTGTTATAAGCCTCACTCCTAAATCTCCCAAAGTCCGCCACGGAACAGAAGGCATGTTAGGGATGCTGGTCTCTCAGATACAGAGGCTCCAGTTAGAAGTTGTTCATAAAGCATCTATTTCGCTCAACTTCCGATGCCACAACCTTATCAATAGACTGCCTCCCTCAACCAGCACAGAATAATAAAGGGGAAGGCAAAGAGGAAATACTTTACCAACTGTAGAAGTCTTAGTGACAAAGAGAACATCGTTACAATTCCCAGGGGTGCCTTCAGCTCCAAGCCCCAGACCACGGCTTGGAGAGGCAGCAGGGCTCCTACCTGATGGTGGCGCCCTGCAGGCGGTCTATCTTCTTGTTGAGCTCCGCGATGATGCTGTGCAGCTCCGTGATGCGCTCCTCGTACCGCAGCGTCGTGCGCTCCTGCACATCCTCATGCTCTCTCATCAGGTGCGACTGCTCACACTGGAATCGAGACAGCAGGGAAGACACGCCAGTGAAGTGAAGCACCTGTAGGCTGGTGATTCTAAGTTCTGTGGCCTCAAACCATCCCAACCTCAACGATGAGCATGCTCAAAGTGAAACCCAGGCCTGCTCACTGACCAGCAAGCCCGAGAGCTCACCAACACCTCGCTCCTACAGTGTCCCTGGTAAACATCTGTGTTCTCGCCCCTTTAACACTCATTCTCTCCTTGGGGAAAGATCCCTTTGCCACTGCATAGTCTCTGTGGGGCTACCCGTCTCCTCTTTTCCTTAGCCAAGGAGTGGGCACATGTCCGAGCGAGGTCCTTCAGATACCTGCTTTGGGAATTTTTTTTTTTTGCATTTTTCCGAAGCTGGAAATGGGGAGGCAGTCAGACAAACTCTCGCATGCACCTGACCAGGATGCCCACCAGGCATGCCCACCAGGGGCAATGCTCTGCCCCTCTGGGGCGTCGCTCTGTTGCAACCAGAGCCATTCTAGCGCCTGAGGCAGAGGCCACAGAGCCATCCTCAGCGCCCGGGCCATCTTTGCTCCAATGAAGCCTCGGCTGCGGGAGGGGAAGAGAGAGACAGAGAGGAAGGAGAGGGGGAGGGGTGGAGAAGCAGATGGGCACTTCTCCTGTGTGCCCTGGCTGGGAATCGAACCCGGGACTCCTGCACGCCAGGCTGACGCTCTACCACTGAGCCAACCAGCCAGGGCCTGCTTTGGGAATTTGAGCCTTGAGTGAATGGACCCAGGGGGCATGGAGTCAATTCACCAGTTGAGGGTCCTGAAGCTCCTGTTGCTTAGGTTTTTTGTTTTTTGGTTTTTTTTTTTTTACAGAGACAGAGAGTCAGAGAGAGTGATAGACAGGGACAGACAGACAGGAACGGAGAGATGAGAAGCATCAATCATTAGTTATTCATTGTGCATTGTGACACTTTAGTTGTTCATTGATTGCTTTCTCATATGTGCCTTTGACTATGGGGCTACAGCAGACCGAGTAACCCCTTGCTCGAGCCAGCGACCTTGGGTCCAAGTTGGTGAGCTTTTGCTCAAACCAGATGAGCCCGTGCTCAAGCTGGCAACCTCGGGGTCTTGAACCTGGGTCCTCGGCATCCCAGTCCAATGCTCTATCCACTGTGCCACCGCCTGGTCAGGCCTATTGCTTAGTTCTTGCTCTGTATATCCCCAGAGTTTCCTGCCCAAGCTCCCTTATGGCTGTTCAGTTTTCCATCTACCCATTCATTCCTTTTTTGCTGAATCTGCCGAGTTCTGTTTCAGTTACTTTTCAACCCAAGAATCCTAAGTGATACGACACCATTTCTTATTTGGTTGGTTCTCTGTAGGCTCAATGCTTTCCTGTAGCATTTTCCTGCCAGGCTCTGACCTCCTGGACAGTAGGCACAGGGTGTTTTGATGACTTAGCCCCAGCACCTGGCACACGGCCTGGTTCAGCCAGGATGACCTGGAAGTGTTATGGAATGAATAAATCACAATGTGCCACCCTGTCGTGAAGGCTGCTTTGCAGAAACAATGACAAGAGAGGCTAAGGAGCTTCCCTTGCTCAGTGCCTGATAGACTAAGAGGCAGCAGATGTTATAAAAACATTTTTTGTTGCCAGAGTTCAAATCCTAAGGAACCTGTTCACCTCCTTCATTTCTCTCCTTCCTTCACAACTGCCCCCAAGTCACTGTGCATCCGTCTCATTTACATAATAATAGAACACTCACTGGTGGTGGAACAAGGAGTCTAGCATATGTTCCTGTCTGCTACATTCCGCCTGATTAATTTCCTGTCCAGCAGAGGAATTTTTATTTCATTTTCTGCATGGTTCTCCTAAGGCCAAGAGCCAGATGTACTTGCCAGCTTTGTACTTCCAGGGTTGGTGGCAGACAGGCGAGGGTAGACTTCTCATTGGCCACCTCCACTGTCTCCCCTCGCTACCTCTGCTAGGCGCCCAATGGTGTGACAAACAGATGCTACTGGGCAGGAGTAAAAAGCCTTCAAAGACAGGCAGAACACTACACTAAGCCCATCTCAATAATGAAACAAGTGCTCAGCAAAGAAGTCTGATAAATATGTTGGTATAAATCCCGGCAGGGAGCACTCCTATGAAGAGGACCCTGAACCACTACCTGATCAGTATGGATGTGAGTAACATCCCGGGGGCCAGAAACAAGATCAGATGCAAATAGGTGGATGAAAGCTGTATCACAGGTTTTTGCAAGATAGTTACTTTTAGAGAAACAGTAATATGACTTTTGTTCTTAGTGACAACCTGAAACGCCCAGGAACTGCCACTCAAAGTCAAACACACAGGAAACAAATGGAACCCAGGGGCAAGGGTTAAGAGGGAGCGAGAGGCACATCCACACGGACGCTTTCCTAAACAGAATGTGTCTCTAACAGGCCACAAATACGCTTTCCGTGAAGTTATGCCTTTTTCATCCATGATCCAGCACACTTTAAAAGAAACAGATGTGCACAAAATGATATGTCTCAAAGATAACTTCTTTTTATATCTGAAAAAGCCTATTTCTCTGGAAGATACCAACAACAGGATGCTATTCCTCTCCATCCAAGCAGAATTACCCATGGGCTTTGGAAGATGGATCTTTACTCCCATCTTCAAATTGTATGTGTGCACGTATGAACGTGTGTATGGTATGTACATGTGCATATGTAGCTGACACTCATACAAAGGTCACTGATTCCAGATCCTACAATAATTACAGGATAATGCCTGGCCAGACCGGGTCTCGTCTGTGCCACAACTCCTCCCACACTGCCATCTTGCTGGTTCTTCCTCTTCGCTTTCCAAAGTCAGCTCTCTAAGGCTACTAACTACTACAAGATGCTTCCCCTTCCAAACTCAATGAGCTCTCTCTCCCTGTTAAGTCCCCTTTATTCTTGCTTCTTTACAGTCTTTATAGGTCAACAGGCCATTAAGGCAGACAAGAAACTGCAATACCCACTTAAAAATGAAGAGGTACAAGTGTTTATACAAGAAAAAGGCATGTGACCAATTTATAGCCACCAAGAGACAACTCTGGGCGTCCCTGTTAACTCTCATGAGCTGCCTACAAGGTAAGATCCCACGGGGTTGCCCAGGTTGCAGACAGATCAGATGGGCGATGCCTGGATAACCAGAACATGAGAGCTGGTGAGATTATGGACAAGAGACAACAGGAAGCCTGATGATTCAGTCAGACGGAGAAGCGTTTATAGCTGAAAGAAGAAAAGAGACTCATAATGTGTATTTGGAACTTAGGGGTTCACTTGGGAGTAACGACAAGAATATATCAGAGAAGAAATTTCTTAGCTGACAGCAAAGATACCTCTCCTTTACAGTCTTATATTTTCCCATAAGTATGCTTTTTAAAAAATGGTGGAAAGCCTCTATAATATATTCTCCCTCTAAAATGATTAGATATGTCCTGATTTCCCATAACGTCTAAGATACTGTACCAGGTGCCATGCTGCGGTCACTATAACACCTACTTTGAAGGGAACTGTGGCCCCAGTTGTCAGGTGGCCTGCTCTACTGGAGAATAAAAGCATGGAAGAGTGAGGCTGGGGGGAGAGGAGACGGTGGAATGGTACTTGAAGATTCCTTTCCCAGTGGAAAGAGAGTACTGGAAAATAATGATCAAATCTCCTAGCCTCTAGATGAATGAGCGGTTGAGAAAACATTACTTAAGGTTCATCTATATAAATCAACGACCACTTGAGGTATATCATTAAATGTCTCCCTGTTTTGTGCACACTCATTGTATGCAGCCAAAGATATATCGAAGCATTGATCTCCAACTTGAATGAAACTCCCATGGCCTTTTCCAAGCCGTGGTGCAGGGGAAAGCAGAGCAACTCCCACAAGGCAACGGTGCAGGAAGAAACAAGTCATCACCTGCAGGAGCCAAAAGAAACCAACAGAACACTCTCTTGTTAGCCCTCCCATTAAATTTCGCAAGAGCCAACCCCAGGAATGTGGCACTTCAGCGCAGGAGAAGTAGGAGATGAGTGGGTGGCACCCGGGACAGACAAAGCTGCTCTGTGCCTTCTAGCCTGGTGACCTCCCATCAGGCAGGACTGGCCAGGTGAAGTGAGAACCAATTCTGTCATCACACTCATGTTGTTACTAAGCCGGCGCCTCTCACCACCCTGAATTTCCACGACCTGGGAGGTGTGTGATTTCGACTCCTTCACAAGGACAGAGGCTAGGTCGAACCGGACACCACACCTCTATATAAGGGTCACCTATGGCAGGTATCCCAGCAGAGCCTCATTCAAGAAGATAACACAGTGGTGGCAACTATAGAGGAGAAAGGGGTATTATTACTTTGCTGATTACCGCTTAATGTTTGCACAAATTTTTCAGTTTTTAATTTAGAATTTTAACACATTACAGACATTTTTCAAAAATGACAAAGAGACATCCATTATTTCATAATCTATTAACACAATCCTTTTTCAAATGATGTCCCTTTCTAGCCAGTATTTTCTTACGTATGTGAGGCTGTGCCAGGACGAGCATGTGGGGTGCATATCATATAAGTATCAGCACCCCTGTGGCAGCCAGCAGGGGCCTTCACCAACACTGGTCACCTTTACCCTGCACCGGGGCAGGCCACACTTCCTGTGAAGATAGATGTGGCCATGTGACTTATTTTGACCAATGAGATCTGAGTAAATATACACTCTTTTTGACTAGAAGCCTTTAGGAGCTCATGTGGGATTTGCCACATTCTCTTCCCCAGGCAGTGGCTGCTGGCACCAGCCCAGAGGGTAGAGGCCCATCAGTGTAGGAGGATGGGTGAGGGCACTGCCCACAGAGTCTCCCACCAGCCCCTGTGAGCTCCTACTGGGCAGAAGTAAACCTTTTGTACTTTAAACCAGTGGTCCCCAACCCCTGGGCTGCGGACCGGTACTGGTCCGTGGGCCATTTGGTACCGGTCCGCAGAGAAAGAATAAATAACTTACATTATTTCCGTTTTATTTATATTTAAGTCTGAACAATGTTTTATTTTTAAAAAATGACCAGATTCCCTCTGTTACATCCGTCTAAGACTCACTCTTGACGCTTGTCTCGGTCACGTGATACATTTATCCGTCCCACCCTAAAGGCGGGTCTGTGAAAATATTTTCTGACATTAAACTGGTCCATGGCCCAAAAAAGGTTGAGGACCACTGCTTTAAACCACTAAAAATGCAGTTATTAGTACTGCATATCCTGCTGATGCAACCACTTCATAGATAAAAACAGTCTGAATGTAAAGTGACCAATTTAATTGCCAGGTAACAAGCAGAAACCCTCTGAAAAACTCCCTCATTCCTCTTTGTATCATCAGGCCATTGAAGTTTTCAGCTTTGTAGCCACAGTTTTTTCCTCTCTACTTCTTCCCATCTCCCTGACCTGTCTCCTCTCTACGATTTTCCTAAAGATCTCAAGTGGCGGCAGAATGTCCCACCTCGAAATCCTGCTCCGAATCACTTCTGGTGAACCTTGGGCAATAATGAAGCTCATGCTAACAGACCAGATGAGAGCTGGGAAACCCTACAAGCTCTCTCCTCAACCCCTGGGAGCACCGAGACAGCAAAGTGGACGCAGGGGGCACAGAATTCTAAGTCCCTTCAGCTTCCAGCAAGCCAGCGTTAGCCGCCAGAGTTAATTACTCAACGACGACTTTCTTAACAAGGAGCAAGGGCGGGTTCTTCTAGGAGAACTTACAAGTGAAGGACTGTTTTCTTCTTCTGTACAGAAATATCCCATACAATTTCAGCTGAACAAAATAAGACATGGTTTCGTACAACATGCTACTGCTTTTCTTCAGTTATTACTGGTAATTGCATCCAGCGCTCTCCCTTCTCCAATTTGTGCCTGATTCTACACTGCAGCAAAGCCAGAGCGCCTGTGGTTGCTGCATCTTGCCTGCCATGAATTTCTGGAGGTCAGTATCATTAGGAGTATGGATTTCTCCTAAAACTACAGACTTCCAGTTTGAAAAGCAAGGGAAAAAAAAAGGCTGAGATTAAATGAGGAAACCGTTTTCATCCTGAATTTAATCGGACTTAATGCATATATATACCCTAAGCTCCTTTTCTAGGTCTTGGCTCTCCTACCATGATGATGAAAAAAATAAAAAATCTCTGTAGATACTCTGTCTAGCCACATAAATCAATAAAATTGCCTATATGTGAAATGTTGAATAAAAACAAGCAACATCATCATTACAACCACCAAGAATAAAGCCCTTTAGGCTCTCATTTCTGCTCTTGGTGCAACCAGAGGTAAAGCCATGAGTCAGCCCTGAGACAGACCAGCCCAAGACTTTGAGCCTTTGTTGGAAAAAGCCTGTGCAATGTGGTGAGGCTAAGGAGCTTTATGGTTTTGTTAATGTTCTTCACTAGGTTTTATCTTACTCCACAGAGGCCACGGATCTTTAATCATCACATTAGTCTCAGCTGTCAAACCTAAGAGCATTATGAGCTCCACTCTTGAAGAATGCAATGCCATCATTAATTTGTTAACCCTCTCCACCATCTTCTGGAGGAGGGGCCAGTACCACGTCCTTTTAAAATAGGCTAAGAAGTGATGCTGCTCTCTCAGGGTCACACTGGATTGATCGCAACCAACTAACTACTTATCCCCATTTTCAGTCCCTGCCCAGGTTCTCCTGAGAAGGTGGGAGGAACCAAGCCAACTAAACAGAGACGCTCAACACAAACTAAACTCCATCAATAAACGAAACAGCCAGAGCAGCCTACCAACGAAGCACATAAACGAAGAGGAAAGGAATGGGGCGGGGGAGGTCCCGACAAAGAGAACGCGTGCAAACTACATCTTTAACTTTCACATTCCAAAGGAAGAGAACATACTCTCTCCATTACATCTAATAGAAATTGTTTATGTGTTTTCCCCCTTAAAGCCAAGAGGTAGAAAATTCAAAAGACTTTTCAAAGATGGAGAGCTTCTAAAAAGAGCTCCTTATGACAACTGATTAAATTCCATGGGGCTCATAAGCTTGTTTGAAAGATCTCCTTCTGTAGTACATAAAAAATACAGAAAGTTAATTTAAAATAATTGACAATACTAAAGAAAGAACAAATATGCTGAAAGCACCACTGAGTCTGTTCTACGTACGGTATGATCTCAGCCAGTTCCCACAAGGCTGCTCCGCCACGGGGCTGTTGAATGTTGGTGACAATGCATGCTCTTGTTTGTGTACTTGTTTTACTTAGGAGGGTAAGGATGTTTAAACCAGATTAACCTGTGCCCCATGCTCCACTCCCTTCCAGGTCTCTGCTAGATGCTAAGGGCAACCTGGGCAGTTTAAGAGACAATACAGGATTAATATAGCTATGAAATTTCACAAAATCCTGAGTCTTGGTACTTTCCGGCTATAATACTCTTGGGCAAGACATTCAAATTATCTAAACCGCAACTTCCTCATTTGCAAAATGGGGATGTGTAATAGTTTCTATACTGGAGGTCATTATGAGAACTCAGATAAAGCATGTGCAATGCTTGGCATACTGCCTGGCACAAACAGAGATAAAGAAATGTGGTAATTATCACTACTGATATAAGCTAATAGTAATGCTACTAATCAAAGTCCCCAGAGAGCTGTGATGGATAGACTCTAAGATGCCCCTATAATTCCTGCATCTCCTTGTATTGAGCCTTTGATACCCTCTCATTGAGTCTGTGCAGGATCTATGACTTGCTTTTAACTAATACAATGTGTCAAAGGTAATTGGATGTCATTCCAATAATTAAATTACATTATAAAAGACTGTCTTGTGAGATTTATTCTAGAATCTTTTTCCCCATTGCTGGCTTTGAGGAAGCAAGCTGCCATGAATCATACAACCACCAAGAATTATTCTGCCAATGAGAGAAGAGAGCTTGGAAGTGAACTTTTCCCCACTCGACCCTCCAGATGAGCATTCAGCTCTGCCCAACCCCTTGATTGAAAAACTTGCAAACACGCAGCAAAACCTGGGCTCCTGACACACAGAAACTGTCAGATAAGAAATGTGTGCTGTTTTAAGTTGGGAAATTTGTGACAATTTACTACACAGCTGTGGAAAACTAATCCAGAAGTACTTTGTCTTCCTCAGCATATTGATTTGGGGCTCCTTTCTCAGCTCTTCCTTTCCCATCCATATCCTCAAAGCTCTACCAACAGGTTGATCTCATGACCATGTATTATGAGCCTTCTTCTATGCAGCCAGTGTTACCACTAATAATTACTCAACAGATGCTGAAGCTCGTTTTGATTATTTCAGAGGAACATACATAAAATTTGCATTTTACACTTCAGTTTAATTGTAGCTCTGTAATACATATTTAGAGAGCTGGTAAAACTTACTAAAGCCACAGAGCATAAATTTACACATGAACTTGCTCTTCCAAAATCTGGTCAGGCCTCAGACATGAATCATTTACCAAGGCATGTAGCACAGAAAGCATGATACAGTCATTCCACTGTTCATATTTTTCCTCGCCTAAACCTCATCTTTATAAAAGGTATGAGACTGGCAAGGCTGACTTTTTTTTCATGTTCTCTTCCCCGGGTCCCAGTATATGAACTGGGAACACATCTTCAGTGAAAGGAACAGAGAGTAATTTTAAACTATAGTTAGTATACAAACACAACCAAGCAAAAATGAACGGCAACTATGAAGTGACTACTGTCATTTGGAGTAAAACCAACCATCGAAAACGATGACATGAGAATTTCTTGACCATGTCAGTCAGAAGGGAAATGAATCAGTCTTTGACATAGCAGAGAAAAAGTCCCTTATCTTCTTACTATCCTCTACACAAGCTACTCGATCTTTGCAGGCTTAAATTTTCAGAAATTCCTTCCTGACCGCCTTTTAAAATCCAAGACTATTTCCCATTAAAAGCATTCCAAAATTTTTTTCCCTCCTATTTCTTTTTCTTTAAATCTCACTGATAAGAACAATTAACAACAGTTGGCTTTGGAGGGTTGTAAAGTAGAAAACACTTTATAGTCACTTAACACCATTCATTGTATATGTTTCTTTAATGAAAAAATAACCCCTTTCTCAAAACATTTATGAAATAAAAGTATTTTTAAAAAGTGTTAAAATAGGCCCTGGCCGGTTGGCTCAGCGGTAGCACTTCGGTCTGGCATGCAGGGGACCCGGGTTCGATTCCCGGCCAGGGCACATAGGAGAAGCGCCCATTTGCTTCTCCACCCCACCCCCTCCTTCCTCTCTGTCTCTCTCTTCCCCTCCCGCAGCCAAGGCTCCATTGGAGCAAAGATGGCCCGGGAGCTGGGGATGGCTCCTTGGCCTCTGCCCCAGGCGCTAGAGTGGCTCTGGTCGCGGCAGAGCGACACCCCGGAGGGGCAGAGCATCGCCCCCTGGTGGGCATGCCGGGTGGATCCCGGTCGGGCGCATGCAGGAGTCTGTCTCTCCCCATTTCCAGCTTCAGAAAAATACAAAAAAAAAAAAAGTGTTAAAATGTTTTAATTCACTACCACCTATCACTAAAACATTGTACTATTTTCCTTTTTTTTCTATCACATTTTTATTACTTTTATAATAAAAAAGAAAATATCTTAAGTAAAGTTTATATTTAAGTTAAAACTGGAAATTTTTGTCTGCCTACCATCCATGTGAGAAAAGAACACTGGTGGCCTTATCCTGGCTGTGGTGCTAAGCTATTCACCTGACCCTGGTAAGCAGGTTAACTTCTCTGAGTTGCCTGTCAAATGTGGAGGCAGATGATCGCAAGTACAAAGGTCTTTCCTCCCCTATTCCAACAGTCTATGATTATGAGACACGGGGTTGCACAACTTTCCATACGTTGTTCTAGACTGATGACTCTGGCAGCCTGGTTTTTCAGTCTCTGAATTCCCACATAAAAACCGAGGGAGCACCTATACACACAGCACAACCCAACAATTAGAAACAAGGCATCCCCTTAAGCAACGAAATCCAAGCAGGTAGTGAGAAACCACCACCATCCACCAGCCCTGGATGACGTCTGCGTGGGCAGAAGCAGGAGGGCAGGCCTGACAACCGGAAACGCCCGGGATAACCAGGAAGTTCACACAGGAAAGTGGAGAGGGCCAACTGGAGAACAGTGGCTAAAACCGCAGGGGTTTTGCCTGAGCCCAGAGTGAACGAGCAAGGGGCACACACACAGGAAGATCTGAAGGGGCTAGAGCAGCGACTCCTTATGAACTTTCAAGATTGACCCAGGACTCCTCTCCAGGAGGAAACACTGCTAGGAGTGGGTCAAAATGGGACAGAATAGGTAACAGAGACAAAGGAAAAAACGGATCCAGGTAGGAGTCGGTGAGGGGACCAGAGCCAGGAAGCATCAGAAAGCACACTGCCATCTTCACAACAACAGAAGGCTCAGCGCTATAAACTTTAAAAGAAAAAAAAAAAGAAAGAAGCTATTTTAAACTCTGCCTCCTAAAGTTCAAGGAAACTATTTTTCACATAAAAATGAAAAACAAAAGCATTGATGTCACATTCCATACACAAAATAGAAGAAAGAAGGAGGAAAAGAGCAGAATAACATCCCTTATTAGCCACGCCACGAGACGGAGAAGGGGAACCCAGACAAAACCTCACTATTTCAAAATAAGTTAAAAGACTTTCAGGAAATAAAATGACATAAGAAACAAAAGAACATAATTTAGAATTAGAAAACCTCAGAAGGTAAGAGAATACAGAAAAAGACAGACATAATAATGCATTATAGAAATAAAGATTAAAGTAGGAGGCGCACAAGTGGAAGAGACACAACATATAAGGCCCCAAGAGAAACAAGGTGAGAAAGGAAGAACAAGGTAAAAGGGAGTGATAGAAAGGGATTGAAATACTGACAGATACTGAAGACAGGCAAAGAAAACCTAACATACAAGTAACAAGCATCCTTGAAGAAAAATCAAAGCAAGGGAACTGAACTAATATTCAATACTAAAATTAAAAAAAACCAACGACACACCTTTCCTGCAATTGAAAACATTGATTTTAAACTATAATCAAAACAATACACAGCAAATCTGAGAATATCAAACCAGAATGACTGTTACTATAGTATAATGAATGTATTTTATTTATTTATTTTTTAAAATTTATTTATTTATTTATTTAGTCACAGTGACAGAGAGAGTCAGAGAGAGGGACAGACAGACAGGAAGGGAGAGAGATGAGAAGTATCAATTCTTTGTTGCAGCACCTTAGTTGTTCATTGATTGCTTTCTCATATGTGCCTTGACCGGGGGTGGGGGGTGAGATGGCTACAGCAGACTGAGTGACCCCTTGCTCGAGCCAGCGACCTTGGGCTCAAGCTGGTGAGCTTTGCTCAAACCAGATGAGCCCACGCTCAAGCTGGCGACCTTGGGGTCTCGAACCTGGGTCCTCCACATCCCAATCCACCGCTCTGTCCACTGCGCCACCGCCTGGTCAGGCTGTATTTTATTTTTTTTAAAAGGAAACAAAAATAATGATAAAAACATCTAGAATAAGTGTCTTATGAGGGAAAAGAAAATTGTGTTATTATTAGACTTTGAGAACATACTCTCTGCCAAAAGAAATAGAGAAACATATTCAGGTAAAAAAAAAAAAGATGAATCAAGGGTTTTATATCCAGCAAAAAAGCTTTTCAAGTATGAAGGGCACAGGCACACTGTTATTAAATAAGCAAGAACTTGGAGAAGATTATTTCACTGAGTCCTTCCTGAGGAATCTAAAAACAGAAGAGTGACATCAACATAAGGACCATGGTAAACATTAAACATGTAGTTACTTGTGAAGACCAAAAGGAAGAAAGTAAAAGATTCAGTGGCTATATGGTCAGGCCGTGTACATATAGTATTGCTGCAAATTATTGGGGAAACGAGGAAAGCATGATGAAAAAACAATTTTTAAGATTCTCAACAATTATATTTGTATGGTAGTGTTAATATTATCCTGAGACTGTTTGTATATAATATGGAATAAAACAAATGAATAATTACAAAATATTCCAATTCAATCATCTCTGTAACCTTAAGAACTAGGATTCTTAATATAAAAAGAAAAAATATACAGATAAAACACAGAAGAAGTTGAGTAAAAGTACCCTGTAGCCATCTCTGAGTAACTCAGCAAGGATGGTGCCAAGGCTTGGTGTGGGGCTGCCGGATTCTCAACACGAGAAGCCAGGGTAAGGCAGAACGGAATTAGCTTTTACCTTTGGAAAACATGAAAGTTGAATAGGGAAAATTACTTTATTTTTTTTTAATGTTTACTTTATTGATTTGAAAGAGAGAAAGAGAGACAGGAACATCAACCCATTCTTGTATGTGCCCTGACCGGGGATCAAACCAGCAACCTCTGTGCTTCCGGATGATGCTCTAACCAACTGAACCATCCTGACAGGGTTGGGCAATTCATAGATTTTTTTGCAATTTAAATGGGAGCAATTAGTGTAATTCCTATGGTATTTCCTCTTAAAATTATGCCCAAACTGTGGTGGCACAGTGGATAGAGAGAGCATCAACCTGGAATGCTGAGGTCACTGGTTCGAAACCCCAGGATTATCCAGTCAAAGCACATATGAGAAGCAACTACTATGAGTTGATGCTTCCTGCGCCTCTCCCCCTGCTTCTGTCTCTCTCTCTCTCTAAAATCAAGAAATAAAATCTTTAAAAAATAAAAAAAAGAAAGAGAAAAAGCTTTTACATACATATGTAGGTAGATAAATAATTTTCTAGTTGTCTATAAAAACAATGACCAACCTAGAAGCAATAGCACACTTAGCACCCAGATTGTGGTCTTCAAATAACATTTTTTTCTGAGTGAAACCAGGGCAATTTGGAGAATGACTATTTCCAGGTTTGGACACAAAAATGTAGTAGGTGAGTCAACTATAAGGCTCATATCAAAAGACTCAAAAGTCATCCTGAGGAGGTTCTTATTGGCCAAAGATACTCTAATTTGAGTTTCTACAAGGAAAATAATTACAATTAATTGCAAACCAATATGTTTAAATACATAAATTCAAGAAATAGTTAAAAAATAATAAAAAAAGTACAGCCTGACCAGGTGGTGGTGCAGTGGATAGAGTGCTGGCCTGGGATGCAGAAGACCCAGGCCAGGTTTGAAACTTCAAGGTTGCAGGCTTGAGCACAGGCTCATCTGGCTTGAACGTGGGCTCACCCGGCTCGAGTGCAGGGTTGCTGGCTCGAGCCTGGGATCATAGACGGATCATAGACATGACCCCAGGGTCACTGAATTGAGCCCAAAGGTCACTGGCTTGAAGCCCAAGGTTGCTGGCTCAAGCAAGGGGTCAATCGCTCTGCTGGAGCCCCCTGGTCAAAGCACATATGAGAAAGCAATCAATGAACAACCAAGATGCCGCAATGAAGAATTGATACTTTTTATCTCTCTCCCTCCCTGCCTGCTTGTCCCTATCTGTCCCTCTCTCTCTCTCAAAAAATAAAAAATAAGAAAATAAAGTACTTTCAGAGAATCACAGTAATCAATTATCTTGAAAAATGTTAAATAAATCAAAAGAATGAAGCATTTATTCTGCTTTTCTTGTATGAACTATACCATTGTTTTAACGAATCATAAATGGACATTGTCTCTTGATAGCCATAAATAAGAAAAAATTAGTAACTAAGGAAGAAATGGAAAAAATAAAATATTATGATTTGTAAGTCCTAATCAATCAATGAACTTGGGCACTGAGTATCAATAGCTGCTAACATCACAGAAAGAGAGATAACCAGACATTATGTGCTGCTTAGTGAAAAACAAATACCCTGTAAAGTCACGTCAAAGGGTCTGGACATGACTCTGACTCAGCCTCTGGATCCAGCTGCTTATTTGCAGGAAATGCGAGGGACAGAGAAACATGTGGAACTGCACCATGAGTGTGCAATCGGCAACACCCAGACTGTGGGAAACTAGAGGTGAAGTGGACAGGTTTTAACAGATTAATTATAAAGCAAAGAATAGAGGAAAAACCTGTAGTTTAAGAAATTAAGAAATTCAAGGACACAGTTGTTAAACAGGTAAGATGAAACTCTATTGTCTACAGACTTCAGTGGGGAACTGTAAAGGCACAGGAAGAGACGACTATAAAAGTCATGGCAGCGGCCACCTTTGTGGGAGGGGACAGTGGGATTGGGGTGACTGGCAAATTCTGTATCTTGATCTGGACATTGATTATGACAATGTTTGCTCATAAGCTATACTTTGTTTCGTGGGATGTTCTAGATTTAAGTTTCATCTCAAAATAATTTTTAGGAAAAAGTTCAAAGTCTCTGCAGATCCCTTACCTGTGCCTTGGCCAATTTCTTTTCCAG
The DNA here is from genome assembly GCF_036850995.1 of Saccopteryx leptura. Classification (NCBI taxonomy): domain Eukaryota; kingdom Metazoa; phylum Chordata; class Mammalia; order Chiroptera; family Emballonuridae; genus Saccopteryx; species Saccopteryx leptura. Next base: position 170,560,301 of record NC_089506.1, read on the forward strand.
AAGGTCCCGTTCCCGCTCCGTTTGCTGCAGACGTTTATTAAGCTCCACTATATCTTCCTTTAGCGATGCCAGAGCGGCCAAGTGGAGCTGCAGGTGACAGAAAAACCGCAGCCCAAGGTTAGTCCCCTCAGCAGAAACTCATTTCCTTCCTTTCATTCCCTGTAATTAGTGTGTATCACCTCAACCAAGAGGCTCAGGTGTCATTAATCTCAGGGGACAACGGACATAAATCAGGGGTCTTACAGGAAGCTGCGTTGGATGGTCACCCTAAAGGTAATGGGAGAAAACTGTTGTGCGTGGGCAGTGAGGCCTCATTTTGGATGGTCAAATCCGAACAGAGAGCAAAGTTCCGCATTCTACGGGCTTTCCCTGAGTTCTTCAGCAAGGATGATAGTAAGGGCTGGTGTGGGGCTGCCTGATTTTAAACATAAGCAGCAAAGATAAGGCAGAACTGAAGTAGCTTTTTCCTTTGGAAAAATATGCACACTGAATACGGCAATTCAATTATTTGCAATTCAGTCACCCACATTAGCGTGTGGCCAGCAGACTGACCAAGGGACTGAGTTTTAAGGGGAAAAAAAATGGGAGAGCTCATTTCTTCCGATAGCCTCCTCTTCCAGTTGGCCTGTATTTTCCTGTCAGCCTATTCTTCCTCCTCGTCCCCCAGCCAGATCAGATTGACTGTACCAGCAGGTCCTCTTGGAAGCCAGAGGTCCGGTAAATGATGCTATGAAAAGACCGACCGAGACTCCCATCCAGACAGCTTTCCCTGGCCAATTCTCTCAGGTCAGCTGGAGCTATAAGGAATATTCTTCACCCGATTAACAAGGGGTAGCATGTGCTTCCAGGATCTTAAGGGCTCAACTTCCAAGTTCTGAACACTGAGCTTCAGCTGCACATACACCCGCCATACACATGCCTTTGGGGGCTTCCTGGGGCTTTCGAGGGCCTGGACTAGTCCAATGGATGGGACTAGATCTAAGGTCCATTCAAAACACTAATCCCAGAGCAGTACTACCTTTCGGCCTGGCACTGAGTCACTACATCTTATCTGACGATTCCAGGTGGAGCTCAGACCATTCCCTAGTGCAGGGGTAGTCAACCTTTTTATACCTCCACCCACTTCTGTATCTCTGTTAGTAAAATTTTCTAACCGCCCACCGGTTCCATAGTAATGGTGATTTATAAAGCAGGGAAGTAACTTTATTTTATAAAATTTATAAAGCAGAGTTACAGTAAGTTAAACCATATAATAATAATTACTTACCAAGTACTTTATGTCGGATTTTCGCTAAATTTGGCAGAATAAATCTTTATAAAACAACTTACTACAGTTAAATCTATCTTTTTATTTATACTTTGGTTGCTCCACTACGCCCACTATGAAAGCTGGAACGCCCACTAGTGGGCGGTAGGGACCAGGTTGACCACCACTGCCCTAGCGGGATTCCACATTACAGCTGGGTGAATGACTAAAATCAGAACAAACCCTCCCTCTTTAGAGGTGTTTTTGTAGCTTCTGCCAAGAGAGAGTCAAATTAAAGAGCGAGCAAATAAATAAATGTGATCTTTAAAAATGGACACAGTACAGCAGTATGTAATTCAACTTTGAAGATTTTAATTTCAGGTTTAGAAAAATTCTCTTTTCTGCCACAGGCCCCCTCCATGCTGTGTGCTGTTGGCTGGTAGGCTGGGGGTGGGGTGGGTGTTGGGAGGGAGGGAGAAGGAGACAGGCAGGGACTGGGCTTTCAAAGCAGTTGTTTATGTTAGACTGTAACAGCAATGAAAGCGACTTCACTTAATTGCATCAGGGCTGCAAACCAACAGATCAATGGCCGATTTGAAATCAAGAATGCTTGAAATTTAAAAAAGGAAATGTCAGGCAATCTGGCGGTGTTTGCCTTCTCATGTAGGGCTAGGGCCGCTCAGAAAAGGTCACTATGCGTTTCAGATACAAGGTTTTGTCTGATGAATTCTCAGCACAAATACCACAGTGTTCTCATTGTACAATCTCTTTGAGGCCGTTTTGCTTCCCCTATGGTGGAGAGGGACACAAATTCACTCCCTTAGCAGCTGGGGTGACCCCTCCCTACGAGCTGTCACTCTGAGGATTTTCCTTCAGCTCCAGACACTGTTCCCTGCTGGCACTGGTATGTCGAGTCTCCGAGAAGAGTCTCCACCTCACTTCTGGTGGGAAGGATAAGCACATGGAGAGCTGAAGTGTTCCTTAAGAAACAAAGGAGTGGGAATGAGGACCCTAACTGCGCTGGCCTCGTTTCCTCCCTTGTAACAGCTTTCCACCTAGTTCTCGGGAAAAGGGTCGCCGGGAGGAGCTGGGAAGAATTAGGGGGCGTGCTGCCAGAGGAGGCTACACACTCCGCATCAGCTTCATGCACGGGGCCAGCTGGGGAGACATGCGAGCGTTAGTCCCATCCCAGGGCACAGCAGAGTGGGGCCAGTGTGGACCACTGCCATTGAGGAGAGCACTGGGCTTGGAGCTGGTGACACTTTCTGCCTTCTTGCTCTCCAGACTGGCAGGGAGATCCACAGGATAAGCACGGAGGGCCAGTCCCTTCACTTCGCTGGATGGAAGTGCCTATCCATCAAGTGAGAGTCTTAACCTTCCTTGGGTCACAGATTCCTTAAGAATCTCATAAGGCCCTAGCCGGTTAGCTCAGTGGCAGAGCGTCGGCCTGGCGTGCGGGAGTCCCGGGTTCGATTCTCAGCCAGGGCACACAGGAGAAGCGCCCATCTGCTTCTCCACCCCTCCCCCTCTCCTTCCTCTCTGTCTCTCTCTTCCCCTCCTGCAGCCAAGGCTCCATTGGAGCAAAGTTGGCCCAGGCGCTGAGGATGGCTCTGTGGCCTCTGCCTCAGGTGCTAGAATGGCTCTGATTGCAGCACAGCGATGCCCCAGATGGGTGGAGCATTGCCCCCTGGTGGGCATGCTGGGTGGATCCCGGTCAGGTGCATGCGGGAGTCTGTCTGTCTGCCTCCCATTTCCAACTTCAGAAAAATACAAAAAAAAAAAAAAAAAGAATCTCATAAGTGTGATGGATCCCTCTTCTACAGAAGAGTATAAATTTGGGGTTCACCCATGTGTTCAACCTAATTATGGTGATAACACACTGTGGGCTCAATTCTGAGCCCCAGATTAAGAAACATCTGGACTAGATGCCAGCTCTGTGACGCTGCATTTTGTAGATTGTTTCACGTGTCATAACACAGACGTCTGAGTGAGGAAAAGGCCCTGGTACTTCGTATCTCCCACTCCCACACTGATGGGGGAGCACCTGAAACCCTCGCTTCACCAGGGCCCGAGTGCCCTTTCCTTACTACATGGTGTTATATGTGACAGGGATTTTCAGGGTGGCTTTTTTTGGGGGGGATAAAATTTTAATTTAAAATATTTCCCTCTAATTATTAAAAAAAAAGAAAAGAAAGAAAAAAGAAAATGCAACAACAACAAAAAAACCCAGAAAGATATTCTAAACTTAGGGTGATGTCTGGGTGATTTCAAACTATTTTTGAGTACTTGCTTTTGTAAAAGAGAAAGAGGATTTTGTATTAAGGAAACAACGGAGTTGTGATTGTGCTTTCTGTGCGTGTAAGCTGTAGTATACCAACTGTAAAGCGTTATTTTCCTTCCTCACTACCTCTCCCTTCCCATCCATCAGCTTTTCTGATAGAAGGTAAACATTTAAATATGAGGTAGAATATACACGCATCCCCAAGATGTTACTGACAAGTACTCAGCAGAAGCCTTAATGCCAGAAGGTGGGAGAAAGTGGGGAAAAGGTTTGCCCGCAAGTCACAGGACATGCTGCTTGGAATCGAGCTGACACCCCCCCCCCCCCCCACGACTGGATGGCAATGAGCTCCCACCACAGGGCGCGCTCCACGTCGCCTGTGCATTTCAGTTCAGCAGCTCTCCTTGTCCTGCCTGTCAGTAACTCAGTAATCCCCCCTTCTTTTTGGGTCCCACCCCCTCATTCTGCCAGACCTGGTGGTATCTCTGCAAATGCATCAACTAGAGAGTTTGTGGACAACACTACTGGTAGTGTGAAGGAACCTGTGTAACGTTAAAAGACAGGCATTAAAAAATAAATATGGAGGTCTTGCTGGGTAATTTTATTATTTTTTAATTCAGTGAGAGGAGGGAGGCAGAGACAGACTCCTGCATGACCCTCGACCAGAATCCACCTGGCATGCCCACTAGGGGCCATCTGGGGTGCTGCTACATTGCTCAGCAACCGAGCTCTTCTTAGCACCTGAGGCGGAGGTCATGGAGCCATCCTCAGCGCCCAGGCCGACTCACTCCAATCGACCCATGGCTGTGGGTGTTGGGGGTGGGGGGGAGAAGTGAGAGTAGGAGAGGTGGAGAAGCAAATGGGTGCTTTTCCTGTGTGCCCTGACTAGGAATTGAACTTGAGACATCCACATGCCAGGCTGACACACTACCACTGACCCAACCGGCCAGGGCCAATTGCTGGGTAATTTTTAAAAGAAGTGACAGTGGGTATAAATCTCAGAAAGATAAATTTACCAAAACAACCAAATTGACAAATACCTACAAATAGGAAAATTACATATGTATCATTTGGGGGGTTCTTTTAACTTCTATTCTGATTTCTGAAATGGCCTCCAACTTGAGTCAGAACTTCAGTCACATGAACTAATAAGTACCATTAGATGAAGATGTTTCACTAACTAAGGGGAAAGAAAATATATGATGTTTGGAGTCTGTCCTAGTCTTTTCCACAATACATTTCTCTCTTCATGCTCAGAAATGAGACCTTGATTTTTTTTTTTTTTTGACAGAGAGAGAGATAGAAAGGGACAGACAGACCAGGGAGAGATGAGAAGCATCAATTCTTCATTACAGCATCTTAGTTGTTCGTTGATTGATTGTTCATTGATTGCTTTCTCATATGTGCCTTGACTGGAGTGGGGAGGCTACAGCAGAGTGAGTGCGAGTGACCCCTTGCTCAAGCCAGCGACCTTGGGCTTCAAGCCAGTGACCATGGGGTCATAATTATGATACTACGCTCAAGCCAGCGACTCCACGCTCAAGCTGATGAGCCTGTGCTCAAGCCAGCAACCTCGGGGTTTTGAACCTGGGTCCTCCACATCCCAGTCCGACACTCTATCCACTGTGCCACCACCTGGTCAGGCATAAGACCTTGACTTTTAGCTGGCCAAACTGCAGCTCGGCTACAATGTCCCAGTTCTCAGCTTCCCTTGCAATTGGTGCTTGATGTAGCCATGCGACGAAGTTCAGGTCAAAAAGATGTAAGAAGAACTATTATGTGGGAGTTCTGGGAAAATCTTTTTGAAAGAAGTTCTGCCCTTTTTCTCTCCCTCCATTCCTGACACTTTGTACATTAATGTGATACAGAGCTCCAGCAGCCATCTTGCTTCACAAAAATGATGTCTCCCTGCTAGGGAGACGAAAGGTGCCTGATCCCCTAATAGCTTTGTAGAGCTACCCTATCACCTCTGACTGGCCTAACTCCAGACTTGTGTAACAGAATAGTAAGAATCAGGCCTCTGTTGTCAAGACCACTATTATCTTGAGGTACTCTGGCATATGAAATTGATTTAATTTATAAAGAATCAGATAAACCTGGGCTCAATCTCTCTTGGGCCATTTATTGGTGGATTGTCTTTGGACAGTGTACTGAATCGCTTTGTCCTAGGGTTACCTGAAAGGCAGAATGAGACAGCTTCCAGAGAGGGATCAGCACAGTGTCTGCAATCAGGGAAGCATTCCTCTTTTCCAGCCAAGTTTCAAGTCAACAGCCTCCTCAGCCTAAGCCCCATTAGGGGAGTGAGACGATCACTCGGATGAATAAGTAACACAGTCCTGAGAGCACCGTACGACCGGGTGGGTATCACTCAGGATTGAGAGGCCAGAGCTGCTCTGCTGGGTTGCACTGAAATCCCAAGGCTTATCTTGAGGAGATGACTGGCCAGGCTCCTAATTCTCTGTGAAATTGTAACCAAGGCCAAAGCAGGGTTGGGATGGGACCCTGCCACTTCCCATACAGATGCAGATCCAGTGCATGAACGATATAAATCCATACATTCCTCATGTCTAGAGATAAAAGGCACTAATTCCCTAGGCTGTTTTCAGCCCTGCTTCACATTTATTTTATGGTGTGCTTCCAAAAGAAACTAGACCACCTGTAAATTTAGCTACGAGATAACTGTCAAAATGGTTGTTATGTTTGGATGAAATATAACTTGTCTACTATTTCATTGTTCAAGTGGCTGTAAGGATGAACTCCTTTAGCCTCTGACAGATAAAGCGCCCGGAGGTGCGGAGGACAGGTGAGAAGCTAGCAGAGCCTTTGTGACAGCCTGTCCCACTGGTTCCTCCTGTGCCAAGTGGCTAAATGTCACTGTTACACATCAGCCATGAGACACATCCTAAGATGCCTCTTTCAGCCAGCAGCTCAGTGACTCGGATGAGCCTCGAGGAGCGCAGAGTATTCACAGTGATAAGGTTCTTCTCTATCTTGCTCTGCGGGCAATAAAACCAGCGAGCACATGCAGGCCGGCACAGCCCTGTGCGCGGCCCTCTCTCACGCATCATTCCCTCGGATCTTCACCCTCGCCCCACAGCTCGGGTCTCTGAGCAGCGATGATCCCCAGGTCGCCGAGGGACGAGTTCTTTTCCCCAGGACCACAGTGGGTGAGGGGGATCCAGGACCTGAGTCCAGGCTGTTGCACTCTCAAGTCTACCATTTTGCTTATCTTTCTGAGACTCAGATCTGCTTTTTAACAGCACTCTCTTCGATGGGACCACTGGCTTCCACAGCCACACCCCAGACAGAGGAATGAGTTCATCCCGAGTCTCCATTGAGACGGGTCCCGCGGGGCACCAACAAGGCGGCTGCTGAGCCAGCCTTACCCGCTCTCTCGGCAGGCAAGTTCATCCGGGGCAAACTCGGTTTGTTCTCCTTCCTTCTCCTTTACTCCATCTGGCTACCTGAATGGCGCTCCTGCAGGCTGTGCCACTCTGCCGGGTACCTCTGTTGCCTTCCCATTCTGTCCTGACTGAGCCACTTGCCCTCCAGGTACAATGGGTATAGTTTTACTCATGTTAGAATGATGCCATGGGCAGTGCCAACTTCTTTCACCTAGTGAACTGTTGTTCTCTTTGTTAAAGGGGAAGAAACAAATGCAACTAAACTTGACCAAACACATACTCTTCGCAGGTACAACGCTAAGTGCACTCTATTCTTTAATCCAATCAGCTGAAGAGTCCTGTGGGAGAAAGGCAGTGTCAAAACCCCAGTGCCAGCCTCCGGAATATTTTGAGAATTCTAGTCAACCTGATAGTAATAGTAAAAATCACAATGTTAGTATTTACCATTTGCTTAATGTTTAATGGGTACCAGCTGCTTGGGCCAAGCCTATTACATGCGGTACAGCATTTAATCCTCACCACAACGTTGTAAGACAGGTATTATTACCTCCTTCTGACAAATGAGGAAACGGTGGCCCAAAGGAGGAACAGGAAATCAGCCTAAGAGCAGAAAACTAATCAAAAGCAGAATAAATATTAACACACAGCTACTCCGTGCTCTGGTCTTCTGTGCTGCGCGCTCACTAGCACCTGCAACTCAACATGCCACTGCTCCCCCTTGCTTGTGGGACGCGCGTGCGCGCGCGAGCATGCATGTGGGTGGGCGTGGAGTGGGTGGTCGGCTGTGTGCATCCGCGGGCGGAGGCATGGGGAAGGGCAGGGAGCAGCCGGAGGCGGCAGGGCAAGCCCTCTGCAGCAGCAACGACGCTTGGGGCTGGAACTCAGCTCAGTGTGTATTTGGGGGATTCTCTTTAATTTTCTGTGCTTTTTCATTCTTTTGAGAAGGGTTTATTCCAAATGGCCCCACTCTGAGTTCTGTGTTTGGGGCTTTGCAGAGTTTATTTGCCCACTGGTCTCAGAAAGGAACTGTGGAAGCTCACCACCGAAGGAAGCTCTGCTGTACAGAACTGATCAGTCAAGATCTCTTCCTTGAAATGGAAAGCAAACTCAGAATCGCACACAATCTTATCACTGGCGGGGGAATTGGAGAATGTCTAGTCCAGTTCCCTTCCTGTAAAGACATGAAACAGACCCAGAGAAACAAAGCTCATCAAATCCCGATTTCCTCTCTCCCTGTCCAGAGGCCTCTACTCTCCCACAAGGCAATCCAGCAGCTCCTGGGCAGTGAAACGTGTACGTCCCAGCCCCCGCCTTGGAAACAGCAGAAGACATCTGTACACCAGAAAACAGCCTCCTTCAGCTTCCTTGCCAAGACTCCCTACACCCCAGGGGCTCTAATTCAGATACATAAAGAACAAAAATCCCTGGCAAAAGGGTAGCGGTCCCTGCCAGATGGACACAATCAGGCCTGTTCAGTGGCTTCCAGGACTGGAACATTCCTATTTACTGCTCGAGTTCCTGCTAGGGGCACCTGCTGTGTACTATTTCAAGAAAGGCTGTTCATAGCCTTGAAACTTAAAACTCATTAAGTATCATCTACAAGATTGCTCACTGTGTGCGAATCACTCTTTGCAGCCCTAGATCAACCCAGAAAGCAGCAGCTTTTGTCTTTCACTTTCCTGGTGATTTCACTGAGAAGTCAGGGGTCCCTGATTTACTTCTGTAGCCTCCATTAAATTCAGTTGTTGAAAACAGCATTTTAAGGCCTTTTCAACATGGCAGCACTAGAATACCATCTATACACAAAATATTCGACCCCATCCAAGGGTACCTGACATTGGTGATGTCAACTCACAAAGCAGCCATGCCATCAGCCCTAGGACCCACCTGAAGAAACTCCTTCCTCCCTCAAATGTAATAGGAGATGACTCCCAAGCAGGGAAGTGACTCTCAAGGATGGGAGGTCACCAAGCCTGACTCCTGTGGGATTTGAAGATGACCCTCAATCCCACTGCAGACATATGCTCCCGTAAAAGGAAGTCACGTAATTGCACTGGAAATAATATTCATTAGCACATAGGTGCTTACATGTGCTGGCTGCTGTACTGTATTCAGCATCTACCACTTTCTCATATATTCTTCACATAGCCTTATGACCTGGAGACTGGTTAACCCCAACTTACCTTATGACCTGGAGACTGGTTAACCCCAATTAAAGAAGTAGGAATTGAGGCTTAGAAGTTCTGTAACTTGTTCAACTTGTAAGTGGCAGAGCTGGAATGAAAGCCCAGGTCTGTCTAACGCCTCGCAGGGTCCTAACCGCCACGCCTCAGGCTCTCAGGCTCTGCAGCAGAGCACAGAGCACTCCCCAGACCCTGCAGGAAACTGCTGAGGAGATAAGGTCTCCTTTTATGAGAGGGGAAAGTGGGGGAAAGAGTACTAATTATCTAAAACTTCTAAACTATCTAAAACTTAGAAATAGAAGACCATGCAGCTGACATCAGATCCAGGAAGGAAGCAGAGAAAAATTAATCTCCAGCTATTTCCATATCATTTGAGGGGAAATTAATGAGGAAAATATGGCAGTGGAGGCGGAAAAGCCCTTAATTGTGCTAATTAAATAGTACATGGGAGGAAAGGTCCCTTTAACTACTAGATTTTAAAAAATAAAATTTAAACAGTAGACTAAATGTATATATTTTAAAATTTACTATACAAATGTTATAATACAATAATTGCTAGTAGAAATAAATCACTTGGTATTTTCCACTATCAAATAATTTCTTACTTTTTTTGCAGTGTTATTTGGTTTTCCAGGGAAACTAGAATTACATGTGTAGACAAGGATATATGTAAAGAAACACAGGCAAAATAGAACACTGCAATAAACCAGCAGCATCCACTTAAACTTCAAGGTGGGTTGCATCCTAATGACACATCACGAAGGAGATGAAGATGTAACAATTAAATCCTGCTAATCAGTAGACATGAATATTTCAGCGTGCACTAAATACTGATGTGATCTCTGAGGCAGAAACTCCCACAGAGAATTATATGCACAGGAGTAAAAAGAGTTCCTGACAAGGCCTGCATTGTTCATAAATTTTTATATTGATCCAATTCAGCACATATTGAATTCCCCATTCTAGAGAAGCCAAGTACCTATAATGGTGAAACAGTCAATAAACTCTACAGATTAGGAAAGGCCACATTATTTTGCAGCAATAGTGGAAGAACCCGTTTTTTTTTTTGTTTTTTTTGTTTTTACTGGATTGAGGACAATGTTTTTTTTCTTTGGGAAAAGGACTAAAGATTTAGATTTGATTGTATGTACACACACACATACAGATTCATACATATATACATTCACATGTATTAACACACACACATATAAACTTGATATAGAAACTCAAGGCACATACTTTCAGACTTATTAAAACACAGAAGATAGTCAAGTTGTTGACTATTGAGATATTCAATAGTTAGAAAAATTCCTGGGCGATTGGAATGGGGAGACAAGATACTATGTCCCCCCAGGTATAAGAACGCACCTTTTCCCGAAAAATTTGGGGTCTAAAAACTGGGTGCATCTTATACAGTGGTTGTGGCATTTCAAATGCCCCTAGATGGAACTGAGGACGAGGCAATATATGAAGACAGTGATTCATCATCACACACAGATGAGGACAAGCTAATGGATGGGAGTTTTGAGAGTGATGAATTTTATGATGAATAAAACGAGTTCAATAACTTTAATACTTGTTTTTCAAATTTCGGGCCACAAAATTAAGGTGCATCTTATACATATGGGAGAATGTTATACATGGGGAAATATGTTAATTAAACAAAGCCAAACGAATGACCAGTTTACAGCCAGCAAGTCACAGGACCTTATCTTCCCCAACCATGGACACTTGAGAGCAAATGGTTTACACCTCACCTCCCTGGCCAGAGAATATTCAATAAATAGCTTGAATCACCCTGGTCAGGGACAGAGAGGACAGAGACCCAATTAATGCCATTTGTGCCAGCCAAACCCAAAGATGGATGAAGTCAGGGTAACAAATAACAAAACCCCAATTAGAGCCAGACAGACCCAAGATTAAAGTAAAATAAAATAGTAAAAAGCTGATCAAAGAATAATCCCAAACTCCCTTAAATGCTCATTTTGATGCATCAGCATACTAAAAATGCACCTGGAAAGCTGATGAATATTCTGTTGATACTTTCTCCTCCGACTCTCCCCCACAGAAGAGAGAGAAGAACACTCAAGACGAAGGATAACAGAGCAGGCTCACTCTGGAGCATGCCCGTGCCTTCTCCCCAGCATGGACTTATTACTTCCTTTCTCCTAAACACTAAGGGTCCCCACGAGACCGGCAAGCAGGGCTGCAGCAGGCAGCGGCAGCCTGTCCCGGGCTAACAATCTGAACCGGTCTCAAAGGCCCGCTTTTCTCTGACTTTCCAGTGAGCTCAATTTTTTGCTCACCTCTTTCCTATGTTTCTAGGGAGCCAAAGCAGAGCACTGCCTCAGCTCTCTCCTGTTGCTTCTTCTGCCCTGGGCCCTTCCTTGTTTCACTGTGTCCAGCTTTAATAAATAAATGTACTCTCCACATCACCTGGACCCATGTTGTGAAATCTCTCCTACATGAAGTCAAGAACCCACACACTACGGGCTGGCCTAAGGCAGACTGGTTCTGGGCTCAGTTCCTGTCCGGTGACACAATCATTTTTAAATGCTTTACCAACTTTTAAAAGATACTTTAACACGCACTATTTCATTGAAAGAAAATAACTTTAAAATGTCAGATGCCGCCTGACCTGTGGTGGCGCAGTGGATAAAGCTCAACCTGGAAACACTGAGGTTGCCGGTTCAAAACTCTGGCTTGCCTGGTCAAGGCACATACGGGAGTTGATGCTTCCTGCTCCTCCCCCTTCTCTCTCTCTCTCTCTCTCTCTCCCTCCCTCCTCTCTAAAATGAATAAATTTAAAAAAATAAATAAATAAAATGTCTGATGCCATAAACAAGTTCCCATTCAGTGAAAGCACAGGCAGGCCGTGGAGTCTCCTTCCTCAGCCCAGGGCTGCTGCCTGGATGGGCCCCTGTACCACTTACTGGTTCATCTAATCTAACCAGGAAAGGGTAGAAGAGACACATTTCAAATCTGCTCAACGTTATCTGCCGTGAGGGGCCCTGATGACTACTTCTGAGAACAGTGCGTTTAAACAGAAGAAAAGATCTGAATCTTCTCTCCTTTCCAAATCGCCTAGCCCAGACAATTGTAGTCCTAAGCGGGATAGTCCTGTTCCCTGAAAAGGAATAAAATGGGAGTGGGAGTAGAGGGAGAGAAAGTGATGGGGTAAATTCTTTAGATAAGGACACAGACTATCACAAAACAGAAATAGAAACCCCAGTCCTGAGTACCAGGTTAGCCTTGGTCAAGCTGTCAAAAATTTTCCGGCCTCAGTTTACTTACCCTGTAAAATGGAAACAATAGCCATACAGAATTGTGAAGATTCAACGAATATTCTGCAGGTAAATCACTCAACCACGATGCTGTCTGGCAGTGTTAGCCACCATGACCATTATCACCTCAGTTATGATGATCACCATGCCATGCTTTGTGCTTGCTGGAACGTGTCAAGATAAAATTGGGCCTTTAAGAGTGATGGGTTATTCCTATGTCCTTGTTTACACAAACCCTGATGAAGCAATCAGCAGGACTCATCACATTGAGGCCCACATCATAGTAATCATAGCAATCTACACGTCGCCTTTCAACAGGTGCAACGGAATCCGCTGCGCCCTGCACCCCGGCTGGGCCTGCAGGTAAGCAAGCAAACACCTTAATCCGAAACAGCCAAGAAACGGAAGCAGCCTCACACCCAGTCTGTACCCCCACCTTCTGGCTCTCCTATCACAAGGTAAGAGAGGATCAAGAACCAAATGAGATTATGTATAAGTTCCCAAAATTAGTTATCATAAAAACGCACCTAAATGGTAAAGCTTACTATGAGCAAAGATATGCACAAAGATTAGTGCATAAGAAAATGATTAGGTGAATAAATTGTATGATAGACACAATATACTATGTTGTCAACAAAATTGAGAGCTATACATAACAATTAACATGGTATCATAACTTCCCATATGAATACTCATTCCCTTAATTCATCCAGGCCACCCCCACCAACCACCTGGAGAAAGTTTTCCTTTCCCTCAACCCCCCTTCTCTTTCCTTTTACTCCTCTTTATTTTTAAAAATACTTATTAATACCTGACAATATATCATACAAGGTTTTGGTTGATTCATCCCCCCACGAGACTATGAGTTTCAAGAAGGCAGACATGTCAAGAAACTGGGAAAACAGCCAATGAACAAAATGAACTGTGCCTGGCACATGGTGGAACTTCAGACCATATTTGTGGAACGGATAAATTCAGAAAATTAGAAAATTCAGATAAAAGAACGTACATGATCCTACCCCACCATCTAAAGATCACATCACTAAAAAATCTGTCAGACATTTTTCTAATGTAAATATACTTACAATGGCTTATGTGAAATAATGTGTCTAACGTAGTCCTCTCTTCCATACTTCAAACTCTTCTAATAATCCACTGTATTAGCACCCCGTATAAGTTGTCAGACCTCTACAACAATCCTCCATCCTCCAGTGGCCCCTAGAGGATGTCAATGCCCCTTTAGATCAGGGGTTGGGAAACTTTTTGGCTGAGAGAGCCATGGCCGCCACATATTTTAAAATGTAATTCCATGAGAGCCATACAACGACCCGAGTACGTTATGCATTATCCAATAAAAATTTGGTGTTGTCCTGGAGGACAGCTGTGATTGACTCCAGCTACCCGCAACCATGAACATGAGCAGTAGGAAACGAATGGATTCTAATACATGAGAATGTTTTATATTTTTAACGTTATTATTTTTTTAATTAAAGATTTGTCTGCGAGCCAGATGTAGCCATCAAAAGAGCCACATCTGGCTCGCGAGCCATAGGCTCCTGACCCCTGCTTTAGATAAGTGCCAGCCAGAACCAAGTACAACATGCCAGGTGAATTCTGGCCAGCACACTTCCCATGTGCCAGGGACCCTGCCAATCGCCTTCCACACGTTTTCACAGGATTCTCACCAAATAAGGTAGGCACTATTATTAGCTCATTCCACAGACAAAGAAACTGAGGCAGAGTCCGTTTTTCTAGGACCGAAATCCCAAACTCCCAGCCTGACCTATGCCATTCCCCACCACTGCATCTCATTTACCACGGGTACCGGGGTCACACACGTGCAGCTCACACGGCCTGGCGTGGGCCAAGGGAGAGAAGGTGAGGAGTTAAGATCGCAGACTTGGATGACGCCCTGCTCCAGATGGTTTGTAGCAGCACTGCTCAAGTGGGAAAAGCCCCGCGACGGTGTTGGAAGGGAGTGGCAGTGAGACCCCCTGCACTTGCTTTGACGGTGTCTGGCGCCCGAGGGAAGAAGCTTCGGCGAGTGAAGGGCACCACGAACTCTGGCCAAACAAACCTATAAAGATCCTGGTCCTGCAAGTGAGCCATTTACCCACCAAAGCAGGTGTGTCCCCCGCCCCACCTGCCAGCACCGCCGGCAAAGGCCGGGTGAGCATTTCATAATCCCTTGCCGAATCTTGAAGACGTCAGAGCTGCAGATGAGTGCTGTTAACACAAGCGAGCCAGCCATAGGCAAGAAGGAAGCCCTGCGGCGTGGGGCCAGCCGACAGCATGCGCCTCTCCTGCGGGGAGCTGCTTCTCCCCAACGGCTCCTGCCTCTTCGGCTCTAGAAACCAAGTAGTAACTCGGTTACATAACAACTCAGCACTATTTTAATGAACAAAGCCTCCCGTTTTCTCCCACTACCTCTAAGGAACACGTTTTATCCCAGACGCCTTGACAATTTTCTCTCTCACCATGCGATTTATTCCCCTTTCGTGCCCCCTCCATTTCACGGGCTAATATTTAAATTCATAAAGATCTGGGCAGGGGGCAGGGTGGGGGGGCGTGGCAGAAGGCACTGATCACAGATGGGAGCTATGGACAACGTGAGGTCTCCCTCTGCATGCCGAGGGCCGTGGGTCTCTTCTCACACACCCTTGGAAGAGAAGCAGCAGAAAGGATCAAGAGGAGGCCAGCCGGTGGGCTGAGGAAAGAAACGTTCCTCTGGGAGCATGTATGATCAGTTGGTTCGGATTTTCTCTAAATTGAAAGAACTTCCGTGAGGAGGCACTGTCCTCTAGCCCGTAATGTGTGGCTCCCAACAAATGCAAGCAGGGCTCCAGACCTAGCTTGGTGCTGAATGCTGGGACCAGACACAGCTCGGCTGCTCAGGCCGGTGGGAGCCTCAGGGTCCTCGCCAACAGCAAGCAGAAGGTGTTCTTTCATCGTGTATTGTGGATACGGCCCTGTTTCTTTCCCATGATGTAGGATCACTGGCAAAATAAATTCCTCTTGTGCTTATAAGGGCAGAACTGTACAACTTCCCAAGCCCAGAGTCAGGCCTCCTCATTAGTTCAAACAGCAAAAGAGGTGACATCTAACCCCTGAGTGCCTGGCGATGCCTACCTCCACCCAACACCCCTAACCCCTGAGTGCCTGGCGATGCCTACCTCCACCCAACACCCCTAACCCCCGAGTGCCTGGCGATGCCTACCTCCACCCAACACCCCTTACCCCTGAGTGCCTGGCGATGCCTACCTCCACCCAACACCCCTCACCCCTGAGTGCCTGGCGATGCCTACCTCCACCCAACACCCCTTACCCCTGAGTGCCTGGCGATGCCTACCTCCACCCAACACCCCTTACCCCTGAGTGCCTGGCGATGCCTACCTCCACCCAACACCCCTAACCCCCGAGTGCCTGGCGATGCCTACCTCCACCCAACACCCCTCACCCCCGAGTGCCTGGCGATGCCTACCTCCACCCAACACCCCTCACCCCCGAGTGCCTGGCGATGCCGACCTCCACCCAACACCCCTCACCCCCGAGTGCCTGGCGATGCCGACCTCCACCCAACACCCCTCACCCCTGAGTGCCTGGCGATGCCTACCTCCACCCAACACCCCTCACCCCTGAGTGCCTGGCGATGCCTACCTCCACCCAACACCCCTCACCCCTGAGTGCCTGGCGATGCCTACCTCCACCCAACACCCCTTTCCTTTCCCTCCTCAGAGACACAGCACTAGGACGCAAACAGAAAGATGCCCCAAAGCTGCCTTATTTTGTTTCCTGAAAGCAGAAAGGCGGGGAGCAGAAATTTGTGTTAAAGATTTCTAAGAATAAAACATTTCTAACATAAAGATGTCAAAGGATATCCTAAATCCGACAGCGACTAGAAATACTGCAGTTTGAACACTGTAAAAAACAAAATTTCCCCAAACTATTAAAGCCAAGCTTCACTGCTAAGAAAGTGATACTGCCGATCATTAGGCACAGAAGCAAATACAGGGGTGGAGAAGAATCCGGAGCCGCTTTCTCCTGGTATTGGATGCAGTCTCCTTAGAGGCCTGAGTGAGTTGCCCTGTGAGGTCAAAATTCTGCAATGCTAATTATGAAACAGTGCTGGTGATATTATAGTTTAAACGCAAGCACCATTCTGAGATGGATAAAGAGGATTATGAGACCCAAAGACTCTGTGAGACAGTCTTCCCATCAATTTCAATCTAAGGCATCATTTATCAAAAATATTGAGCTTATTTCTGGGCTCCCAGAAAAAAATATCACAAATGTGAAATGGGATTACTTGGCTCTGAGGCAAGAAGGATGACGGCAAATTAGCACTAGCAGACAGGCATATGATACGCTCTTCCAGGGAGGGTAGCCGCAGCGTGCACGGCTGAGATAATGGGTTTACACTGCGGCAGGAGGGTTCGGGTCTGCTCTCCAAGCCTCCCTGAAGAGAACCTTGTTAGGTCCTACAAGGTGCAGCACAGGCTGTGGGATTCTTCTCCGGAAAAATCTTTCAAGACAGGGGCGAGTCTCATCTCTGTGGGAGAGTGTGTGTAGTCCTGCCTGAGAGTTTAGTCTACAGCCTCTCGGAATTCATTCCAGTCTGAGGGTTCTCTCATTTTACACCAACAGAGGCAATGGAGCAAAAAAGGTGAGTCAACATCCAGAGTGACTATGCGGCAAAAAACGAAACAAAACAAAAACCCCCCAGAGGTTATGCCAAGGGAAGCACGGGCTCCTCAAAGTAAGCTTTTGCTTGTTTGGTTGTTTTGTTTTGTTTTTGTGACAGAGAAAGCAAGACAGATAGGGACAGACAGACAGGAAGGGAGAAAGATGAGAAGCATCAATTTTTTGCTGCGGCACCTTGGTTGTTCATTGATTGCTTTCTCATATGTGCCCTGACCTGGGGGCTACAGCAGACTGAGTGACCCTATGCTCAACCCAGCGACCTTGGGCTCAAGCTGGCGAACCTTGCTCAAACCAGATGAGCCCGCGCTCAAGCTGGCGACCTCGGGGTTTAGAACCTAGGTCCTCTGTGTCCCAGTCCAATGCTCTATCCATTGCACCACTGCCTGGTCAGGCGCTTGTTTGTTTTCTGAGTTTTTAAAAACCCTAGCAATAGCGGTTCCTAACAGAGTAACCTTTACAGGAGCGCAGGATTTGTACTTCATTCCCTGCTGCGCTATGGCCACGGCATTTACACGCCTGCAGGGCCAAGGGCTGCCCAGAAAATGAATGCAACAAAACTGGATGTTTATTTAAAGTGATTACTACATAAAGGAATAGCTCCTCCCTCTGCCCCACCCAAAAAACAGGCTAGAGTGAAAAAGGCACAGAGAAAGGCCACCTTAGGCTTGCAGTGGAGTGGGTCTAAACTCTCCCTTATAACAGCCTTTCCAAGGGCTGAGAAACCTGATCTACAACTACCAACTTCCCCTTTCAATTGACATCGTAAATCAAAATTACTCAAAAGTTGCCAATTGTCTCAAGATTTTAAAACTTAAAAATGTATTCTGCCTCACTCCAGATATTTACATTCTTTTGGGGGAGTGGATTTATGTTCACGAAAAAAAGGGGAAACATATCACATCATTTCCTAGGGAAAACACGGAGCTGAGAGTATGCTTGTAAAGCCAACGAGGTTATGCTCTATTTTTTTTTAGTCATTCCACATACCTAGTACAATATTAAACCACAGGCACGTCACGGTGAGACTACTGGAGCTCATAACACTATTCATCTTGCACCAACATGGCAACTAGAGAGCCTTAAGGAATTGATAACTTAAACGTGGAGTGTTAAAATTATGCTGAAAATGTGTTCTTTTCCTAATAAACTCCAGATGTTAAGTACCTTCATATCCATTTAGACCATTGCTTACATGATCTGTTCTTTGAAACCGTCTGAAAACATATACTTGCAATTTCTTTCTTCCACTGCATTTTATGAACAAAAATGCAGTTATTAAAGTACTTATTAAAACACTTAAAAAAAAAAAGATTAGGTCTGCCCCATAAGTTAAATGATTTCCACAGAGGTATGTTAATAGAGTATACAGAATGATAAATGTATGCTATGAAAGATGATAATAGAAAGCAGACCTCCCCTACGGTGAGTTCAAATTCCAGAATATACCACATGCACAAAACCTGCAGTTTATGGAATTCTGAATCTCCCAAGTTTAAATAGTGGGTGCAGGCGACAGCAACCTATGCCTTTGTGTTATGGTTTTTTTATTAAGCCCTCCTAGTGGGTGTGGGTTGAAGAGAAGTGGGTAAGCAGAGTGCTGGGGGCGGGTGTCTGGGGAGGGCGGGTGTCTGAGCGGGTGTGGGGGGGGGGGGCGTGGGTGTGGGGGGGCGGGTTCTGGGGAGGGCGGGTGTCGGGGGGGGGGCGGTGTCCGGGGAGGGCGGGTGTCTGAGCGGGTGGGGGGGGGCGTAGGTGGGGGGGCGGGTTCTGGGGAGGGCGGGTGTCGGGGGGGGGGCGGTGTCCGGGGAGGGCGGGTGTCGGGGGGGGGGGGCGGTGTCCGGGGAGGGCGGGTGTCGGGGGGGGGCGCGGTGTCCTGGGGGGGGCGGTGTCCGGGGGGGGGGGGCGGTGTCCGGGGAGGGCGGGTGTGTGTGGGGGGTGTCCTGGGAGGGCGGGTGTCTGGGGGGGGGCGGGGCACAAGACGGGGGCAAGGCTAAGGCTAAGTCCACATGTTGCCTTTTGCCCCTGACAGTCTGTAAAGCAAAGAGGCCCTGGAATCAGGCTGGACCCATAGCAACAGCTCAGGCAGGCTTCAGCCCCCATTGTGTCCACTGGTGCTCCTGCAGACATCCAGCAAAAGCAATCAATCCATGTAAAGATGGTGCTGGCGAGGCAGGCAGAGCTTTAAGACAAGCCCCTTGGTCTCCTCCTTCCCAGAGCATCCACCTGCGTAGAAATTTTGGAACTGTCACTGTCCCAGATGTTGGCCCTCTGCTCTGAGGAAAGGGGAGGAAGAGACACTGACTTGCACCACTCTTGCTGTTCTGTGGTTAAGAAGGGACGGAGGGAAGGGAGAAGGAATTAAACCAAAGGCTAGGAGGAAAGGGAAAATAGAATAGATACACTGTATGCCTGAAAGCAGCCATTAATTCTACAGGAAGCCAAGAGACCCAGAAGGAGAAAGGAAAAGAGAAGATCATAAAGGAATTAGCATTATAGGTTTAAAAAGAAACACGTGAACCCTTTGAAAGGCTTCTCGCAGGACCATTTCTGTACCTCAGTGTGTCCAAGTCTTCATCTTGCATCATCTCCCGTAATGCCAATCCCACACCCTCTAAGCAAACACACTCAGGAGCATTCATGCTTAGATAATTGGGCAGAGTTGAGCTGTGGAATGAGAAATAGCTGGAGGTTGTTTTGGAAAAATAATTCTCTCATTCAGACCCAGTCAAACTGCTCAGGTGCAGAGCAAAGGGGTTAATGTTCAAGTTCAGAAACACAGTGCAGGTCACATTCTGGCCATGGGGAGACACAAGGGTGGATTTCTTAAAATGCATCGACTTGCCCTCTTCTCCGTGACAGGTCACCTTTTGAACTGCTGTGGGATGACCTGGGAGAAAAATAGAAAGGTCTGCAGCCAGGCACTCCCATGTGAGTGCAGGGAACAATCTGAGGGCTGTCTAGAAAACAAAATGCCTTGTTTCTTTAATAGTAGCTGTTCAGGCAGCAAGAGGCAATTCAGAAAAGGGCACTGCTTGGGAGATCAGCAGAAATGATACGTTTTTATTCTGCTACGGCACTTATGCAATGCTGAACCTCACTTTGGTTAAATAAAATGCTTTCTTCTGGGGATGGCAAGTACATAACTCAGCTATAGCTAATGTAGCTATAGTAGAATTAGATGGATCTACCCCACGTATCTCAACTCCAATGTAAAATTCTTAGGATTTTTAATAAGATGCATTTTTTTTTTTAAAGTACAAGATCATCAGTAGGTCTGGTCTTCATGGAAAGAAAGTAACGAGTGTGTCTAAATTCAATTTTTTCTTTCTTTCCAGCAATTATGTCTTTTAAACGAGAACAAATAGAGCTGTAGTATGTACCTCGTTCCATTATTTCTTTCATCGTTTTCCCCTTTTCTTCAATGGACTTTACTTCTACCCTATGGCAGAAATATCCTTTTCTTGTGGCTTTGGGCGATATCCCATTGTCCCACCACCTGGACAGGAGTTCAGAAAACTCCTGATAAACAACCACTACAAGAATGATGGGAAGCTTGGATGCTTTTCTGTGTGTGTGCCTGTGATGAAAGCACCTCACGGCCCAGCCTCTGTCTGTCCCCCAGCCGCTCCTGTTGCTGTATCTGTTCTGTGGCAGTTAACATCTAACCTACGCACTGCCCAGGAGTACTGGGGAGATGGGGAAATGCTTATGTAAGTGTTGCATGTTAAAGGCACTATAAAAATATTATTTTCTCCCTGGCCGGTTGGCTCAGCGGTAGAGCGTCGGCCTGGCGTGCAGGGGACCCGGGTTCGATTCCCGGCCAGGGCACACAGGAGAAGTGCCCATTTGCTTCTCCACCCCCCCCCCCCTTCCTCTCTGTCTCTCTCTTCCCTTCCCGCAGCCAAGGCTCCATTGGAGCAAAGATGGCCCGGGCGCTGGGGATGGCTCCTTGGCCTCTGCCCCAGGCGTTAGAGTGACTCTGGTCGCGAAAGAGCGATGCCCCAGAGGGGCAGAGCATCGCCCCCTGGTGGGCAGAGCGTCGCCCCTGGTGGGTGTGCCGGGTGGATCCCTGTCGGGCGCATGCGGGAGTCTGACTGTCTCTCCCCGTTTCCAGCTTCAGAAAAAAAAAAAATTATTTTCAACATATATAACAGTTCAAGGTGGTTATTTATGGACTTTTATAACTCCCCTTACTTGGGTCCTTAAAATTAATCTCTAACACACTTTACTGTATTTGCCTCTGTGTGTAAGATTTGACAAGAAGTCATGTCGTAGACTGTATCCTCTTTGCTAATGGGGTCAGCAGTGCAGTATGAGCAGGCACCTCAGACGTGTTCTGCTCCCGGCAAAGGAGCCACAGGGAGAGAACTGATTGTTAGGATAAGACTTGAAGTTCGAGGGTCAGGATCCATGTATTGCCAAATCACTCTCCATATCTTTACTCTAATAGAAGTCTCCTAAAGTAAAGAATGAAGATATGGCTCCCAGTCCCGGGATTTCTGCACCCTGTCGTGCTGGGTTTGGGTGTCCCTAAACTGCTGGCTTCAGATATGCTGGGTGCTCTTGTGAACCATTTCTGTTTCTCAGGGGATTTGGTTATAACCTCATCAAATCAGAGAGACTGAAGTCCTGGAAGGTCAACTCAGATAGCCTTCACTACAAAACCTCTAAATCACAACTGTGAGTGTCTGCAAAGAAGTTCCTGAGACAGATTTTGCAGAGCTTAGTAACAGCATGGTACAAGATAACTTCCCATCGGACAGGGAACCATTTTCTTGACTCTAAAGACTTTAAAAGGAAGCACAGAAAACAGAACTAACTTTTGTCACACTGGTCCCTGGTAACCTGCACTTCTGCCCCAATGTGCTGCGCTTCAGTCTGGCAATTAGTTGACAAAGGCGAAAACGCAGACAAGCAAAAGGTGAAAACCCCTTTAACCCAGAAAACATAATTGGTGGCCCTGTGTTCCCTATCATTTCACAGTGGGTACTGAACAACCTCCAAGAAAAAAAAAAAGCAGTTATAGTGAAGGAATTCTCCAGAAATTGTAAGGTTTCAAGACACAGAGAGAGCTTCAGAGAGATCTGCTTGTCACACCAGGAAGTCCCCGTCACTGTTTCAGGAAGCCTCATCCAATGAAGGCTCTCTCTTTCTGCCCCCATGACCCATCTCTCATCAGTTGAACTTTTCAAATTTAATATGAGAAGTATTTTTGTTAAGTAAAGAAACATACACTGCTCATAAAAATTAGGGGATATTTTATCGCTTCACATATTCATTTTTAAATATCCCCTAATTTTTGTAAGCAGTGTATGAACAAGTAAAATGGAAAGCTATCCAAATGTTGTTTGACTTCCCTTTAGGCGCTGTGGGGGTCTTGGGAAAGAAAAGAATTATTATTTTAGATAAAGGATTCTGCATGAGAACACATAGGACACTTTTTTCCACTCAAGGAGTGGAAAAACAAAGACACATACCAGTAGACAGTTTACATAACACAGTTTACATAGAGGAACATAATTCAACTCAAAAAATCCAGGTATCTGGATTAATACCGATGACCAAGTTTCACCTACAAACAAGACGGAGCTCAGAGCTGGTTGGCACAGCTTCTGTCCGTGTGACCACAGAACAACATAAGTAAACATCTCAGGAGTCAAATTCGCCTCTTTAAAGTTATTTCACAGCCTAGGTAAGGCTTTGGATGTCACTGCACTATTTAGCTTCTTCAGCAATTCATTTGATGACAGAACACGATTCATTTTCTTTCACATGACAGGCAGTTAGCTACTTCCTACGGCTTAATGGTTGAGAAATATTTACTTTCCATGTACATCTATTCCAAGTAACATTATTTGAATGAAAAGGGGTTAAGAGTGGCAAATATAAGATTTCGCTCTTGCCCCATACCTTTTAAACATTGTCAAAACCAGGCTACAAGAAAAAAGAGACCATGAATGGCCATCTGTCCATCTTAATATAATTACCTGTGGCCTGGATGTACCATAATTTAACCAACAACCAATTACTGCATGTGTAACCAATTTTCCTTGGGTGATGCTGTTATGAAGAGCATTAGGAGAAATTCCTGGAAATGGAATTATTTGACCAAAGCTTCTGAGTGTGAGATTGTCCCCTCTACATTAGCTATTGTAGCACATATTTCTGTCAGCCATTGCTGTCTTGCTTTACTCTCAACTACTCTAGATTTATCATTTAAATACTTTTATTTTTTTAATTATTAATTTAGAAAGAGAGGACGGGAGAGAGACAAAAAACATAGCATTGTTTCTGTCTGTGCCCCAACCAGGGATCAAACCTACCTTTGCATATCAGAATGAGTGATAAACAATTGAGCTATTTGGGCAGGGCCAAATACTTTTTTTTTTTTTTTGCCCATATCATTCCAAGATGACTTTTCAGTTTTTATTTCCTTGGTTATTTATGGTCAAATTTCATAAATTTATAGACATGTGACTTTATTTTTAAATTGTTCATGTTCTTTGCCCATTTTGACAAGATGTTGACTTCTTAGTGTTTGATGTGTATTCAAGATATTAACCTTTCCCCATATGTACTGCAAATACTCCTTCCCAGTTGGCTATTCACTTTTTAATTTATATAGCACTTCTTGACATCTGTATTTTATATTTTTATGTTGTTTCAATAAATATTTTCCTTTACAAATTCTTCCCTCTGCTTTTTGTTTAAAAAGTCCTTCTTGCCTGACCAGGTGGTGGCGCAGTGGATAGAGCATTGGCCTGAGATGCGGAGGACCCAGGTTCGAAACCTTGAGGTTGCCGGCTTGAGCGTGGGGTCGCTGGTTTGAGCGTGGGATCATAGACATGACCCCATGGTCGCTGGCTTGAGCCCAGAGGTTGCTGGCTTGAAGCCTAAGGTTGCTCGCTTGAGCAAGGGGTCAATCGCTCTGCTGTAGCCCCACTCCCTACCCCAGTCAAGGCACATATGAGAAAGCAATGAATGAACAACTAAGGTGCTACAACAAAGAATTGATACTTCTTAGATCTCTCCCTTCCTGTCTGTCTGTCCCTATCTGTCTCTCTGACTCTGTCTCTGTCAAAAAAAAAAGTCCTTCTCTACTACATTTATTGTGATTTTTTTAAAATGTCATTTTTAAGTCTTTAATCCATTTGCAATTTCATTGTATACATAAATTAAAAATGTAACTTGTTTTTATTATTTATCCTACTATTAATGAATAATTAAACCCTTTCTCCTGTTCCTACACAAAGCCATTATCATGTAGCTAAATTCCTTTTTTATTACTTTAAATTACAGTATTATAATGTTTAATGTTTCATTAGTACAAAATCTCCTCTTTGTTTTTCAAAAACATTTTAGCTATTTGTTCATTCTTCCAAACAAACATAGAATTATTATGAAGGTTTAAAAAATCTCAACGGGTTTTAGATTAGAACAACAAATTTCCATTCTCCTCCTGGTCCGTGCAGTCATGTGTAAGATGGAATCCCACCTAATAACACACACATTAATCAACTGTAATGTTCTTGATAGTAGAATAGTAGCTCTCCTATCCTAGACTCAAATTTTTTTTTTGTACTTTTCGAAGTGAGAAGTGGGGGGGGGGGGGCGCAGACAGACTCCCGCATGCGCCTGACTGGGATCCACCCGGCATGCCAACCAGGGGTGATGCTCTGCCCATCTGGGGCGTTGTTCTGCTGCAACTGGAGCCATTCTAGCGCCTGAAGTGGAGGCCATGGAGCCATCCTCAGTGCCGGGGCCAACTTTGCTCCAATGGAGGCTTGGCTGCGGGAGGGGAAAAGAGAGACAGAGAGAAAGGGGAGGGTGAAGGGTGGAGAAACAGATGGGCACGTTTCCTGTGTGCCCTGGCTGGGAATCGAACCCGGACTTCCACATGCCAGGCCAATGCTCTACCACTGAGCCAACCGGCCAGGGCCTTAGATTTAAATATCTTAAGGAGAAACGCCATGTCTATTTTGCTCCTCAGTGTATTAGATTCCTAACATAGCATAGTGCAAAAACACATAGAGTTACTGAATGAATTAAATCAGAGTGATCTAGAAAATTTATCTTAAATATCTAACTTAGGCTCTCTAACCCCAAATACCTAACATAGCATGGTAACTCTGAATGCATTGGTGTGTATAAACCGAGCAAAGGTGTCCAGAGGATTTCTAGGCTATTTCTCCCAACTCTGACCAATGGCATAACCAACTGCAAAGATGGAGACCTCCTGACTTCCTGCAATACGAACACAAAGGGCAGGAGAAAGTGGAGGGTAGCACTGGGGTAGATTACCCAATAATAGTTACTGAAATGAACAGATTAGAAATTCACACTTCACAACTACAGAAACTTTACTGGAAAGAGTTCTTTTTATATCGTTGCCATGGAGGAGTAGAGACGTCAGCAAAAGACTTCTAAAGAGTCCGAGACCCAGTCCTCAGGGAGATTTGGGACGTTTAAAGAACAATGGCCCAAGACAAGGGTGGGCAGAGAGAGAAGCATCCTAAGTAAAAAATATGGCCTGAACCAGTCTCTCTGATTAGTCTTATTTCCAACACTTTGCTGAAGGGACTCAACTGATAAAAATCAATCTGCTGGGGGAACCCGGAAGGAATGCGGGCACGTGCTGGGTTACTGGGGAGGACCCCTGCATTACTTAGGACACCTAGGGAGCACCTCTTGTGATCTAACAGCTGACAAGCTTTAAGATATATTTACAAAGATATTTGTTATAGCACGATAATGATGACAAACGGCAGACCAAACAACTGAAGCACAAATGCCTATCAACAGGGGAGGGAATAGCCGAACTATGGCCCATCCCTGTTTTACAGCTATAAAAAAGAATGAGATCTGCTGGAGATATTAGCAAAACTCCACAATATATTGAGTTTTAAAAAAGAGTTAAGGTTAGGATGTATCTAGCCTGAACTATTTTTTATAAAAATGTTTACCACATATCTAAATATTTGTGTATTTTACATGAGCATAGGTGGGTATTAAAGAATAAACACACCAAGTTTCAACATGGGTTAAGTAGGGAGACAGAAATATATGGGGGAGGGGAGGAGCCTGACAGTGGTGGCTTAGTGGATAGCATGTTGACCTGGGATGCTGAGGACCCAGGTTCAAAACCCAGAGATTGCTGGCTTGAGAGAGGGTCGCCAGTTTGAGCAAGGGATCACTGGCTCAGCTGGAGCCCTCTGGTCAAGGCACGTATGAGAAGCAATCAATGAACAATTAAAAACGTGATGCAACTACAAATTGATGTTTCTCACCTCTCTTGCTTTCTGTCTCCCTGTCTCTCTCTCAGAAAAACAAAAAACAACACCACCACCAAAAAAAAAAAATAAAAAAAAAAAAAAAAATAAAAATAAAAAAAAAAATATATATATATATAAAAATAAAAGGGACTGACATGGCTTTTTCATGGTTTACATCTATGTCAACTTGTTACAATGGGCATGCATGGCTTTTGTTCTTGAAAGGAAAAGCTAACAAATTATTATTCTAGAAAATAAACAGATGTGTCAACAAATTTTGAAAAATGGACATTAATAATGCAAATGTAAAATTATCTCAGAGTTATCAAATGTAGAACAAATAAAATAATGAGCCCCATTAAAACATGCTTGAGACAGTCAGGCTTTGATGACTCAAAGCTGAAAGAGGTGCTACCATTAGTTTTCCTTTGATTTGAGCATATTCCAGGAAGACTAAATTAATTTAGCTATTCATAGAGTGGCACATTTGACAGGGAAAATGCAAATCAGATTACCTTAGTTAGTGGTCGATTAGCCCCTCAAACTGGAGGGGAAATAGTGACATCAGTAGAGATGATGCCACAGCTGCCCTCGTTTATTTGACTTTTGAAAACTGTTCGACTTACTCAGGAAAATATTTAGGAGGTTGTATGAGATTTGTATGAGACTGCAAATATGCTGTGGAGTACTCCAGGGGCCAAAGTAAAGACCAACCACATGATATTCCTTATAATATACTCTGAAATGTAGTCCATTCTAAGGAAGAGATAAAATGGTCTCCAGTCAACCATCCCTGGAGTACTTTTTATAAAATACTTTCAACCTGTCAGTCATGACTCATAAATGAGCCCAGAAATAAATTTAGTGTGCTGTGCTCACCACAGGACTAGATTAAAAAACATTTGCAAACCCTGCCTTACATGCTGCCATTTCTCCTGCCCCTATGGCTACACCTTCGACTCCCAACCAGCAGGAACAAAGCACTTCCTCTCCTCTGTTCAGCCACACCCTGTGCTGATTTGCAAGGAGCTGATTCTGTCATTTAAAAAAGTCAAGTTCAAGTGACTAGAAAAAATTTAAGAGATAATTCTATTTTCTCCAGCTCTCAACAAAGTGCCTGTTAGAAAGGGTAACTTCGTTATAATGGCTTTGCCTTTGGATGTCTCCCTGGGAAATAGTTCCTAAATTCTCTTCTCTTGTATTTTGAAACACCACGTAGGAGTACGGAGGATGACAACAATAAAGTTATAACGCTGGGATCGGGCTGAGTTCCTAAGGATTTCATTGACGCTCAGCATCAGCAGCACGGAACAGAGAGGACATGTGCCCTCAGTGCAACAGCTAGTAAACCCTTCAATCTGAAAAGTGACTTTTTGCAGCCATGCTGCTGGTATTTGGAATTCCAAAGACTGTTGTTGCCAGCAGAATTCTCAGGGTAAACACATTTACTACCGAAGCTCTAGCATGTGTCTCCCACACGGAAGTATGACACTAATCTCGAATGCAATAGCCCTGGATAACAGCTCCCTTGTGCTCAAAACCTACACATTCAGCTGCCTCAGACCTCTGTACCCAAAGGGACGCACTCAACGTACTCCTAACTCAACCTGCCTTCTCCCCTTGCGAGCCGCCCCGCCCCACACACCCACCATGATCCTCTATTGCCCCCATCAACCAAAGGAACCAGTAATGTGCATGAGCCAAGTTGCACACGCCCACTTGCCTAAGCCAGAGACTCGGGCATCCTTTTGAATTTTTCCTCCCCAATTCTCATTTTTATCATTAATTTTTATTGATCTTAGCTCATCAATCTCTCTGAAAACTGTCCACCCCTCCCCATGCCTGCTATAATTATCCTCACTCAGGATACTACTGCTCACCGGGCCTGCGAGAACAGTGTTTTAATTGGTTTTCCTGCCTCTCTAGCTTTCTCTCCAAACTGTTCTCTAAAACCAGCACCAACGCTCTAAAGTGCAGTTCTGAGTACATCCCTTTCCTTGCTAAAGGTAACTAAAAGTGCCCTGGCTGAGTATCTCAGCTGGTTGTAGCATTGTCCCAATACATCAAGGTTACAGGTTTGATCCCTGATCAAGGCACATACAAGAATCAATCAATCAACATAGAAGTAAGTAGAACAACAAATCGATGTTTTTCTCTCTAAAATCAATTAATTTTTTTTTAAAATAACTAAAAGTAATCAACAGCTCTTCAATAGCCATGGAATAGACACTACCCTCAGGTGGAGTTCAAATTTCTTAATGTGGCTTAAGTGTTCTCCTACCCAAAGCTATTGCTCTGGCCATACTGAACCAACTGCAGTTAGTGATAAATCACAACACCCCCTCCCCCAATTCCACTGAACTCCACCCCTCATTCAGGGAACCTCTAGAACAGGGGTCTCAAACTCAACTCAGCATGTGGGCCGCAGAGCAAGATCACAGCCGTTCAGCGGGGCCGCACTAGGTCTACAAAAGGCAACTGTTACGCAACACTTTTCAGTGTCACAAAACGACCAGAAACTGTAGTTCTTGGATTAGTCTGGGCCGCACAAAATTGTTCGGCGGGCCGCATGCGGTCTGCGAGTTTGAGACCCCTGCTCTAGAAAGACTTCTTGAACCCTGGTCGCACCACTCCCACACACCCTTTCTCATTTCCATAACAGCATCTATCAGAGTACTTCTATCCCGGGTTTCCTCCACCAGGTCTGCAAATTCCTTGAGGAGTGGGATTCTGTCTGACTGGTTTACCACACCCAGCAATGTACCTGCCATAATATAAGCATTGAAAACATATATGTTAAAGGTTAACATGAATCAATTTCTCTGTATGGGGCAATAGGAACTCTGGAAAAGCTAAACCAGGCACTGAATTACACAATGTGGACTTTCAGCGCTGGCTAGGAAACCATGAAACCTCTGAGATGTACAAGGATGGAAAACCTAAAGGGTGAGGGTCATGCAGTGACTCTTGGCCACATAATCTAAAAACAAAAGGAAACATTCAAATCAACTACATAAATCTGCTTATGAGGATACAATGTCAACATTAAGTATATTTTACCTTAAAACCACTTTATATAAAGACATTACACACACACACCCCAATCACTATTGTAACAGCTATTAGAATTCTCCAAGGTTCTTTCCAATTTTATTCATATATTTTTTGTTTTTCTTTAAATAGTTGTAATCAGAACACGCACATATTGCTAAGTCAGTCTTATTCTGTACAGGTTTTCTGAAGTGGCCACACAGTCTTCATATACATAATTTTAATAACTGAGTCAATGCTCCAAGTAAACACAGTATGTATAATTTTCTTAATCATACTTAGTTTCTAAGCTGTACTAATTTAAATAATGCTTGTAACACACATCAAACAAGTACATAAATTTTTTTTTTCAAATTAGAACAGAATTTATTTTTTCATTTTAGAGAATTATTTTAGTACCCAGAAGAACCTACAAAAAAAATGCACGCTTGGGACACTGTCCACATGAGCAATATTCAAAACCGTGGTGGGTGTAATTACGGAAAAAAGGGGCTTGCTAATCAAAACCCACGCCTGGTTTACAGAGGAGTGAGCATGACAGGCAGCTGCCAGCGGGGATGGCGGAGAACGGAGAAGGGAAGAGATGCTGCCAACCGACCCGACCCGGAGAGAAGCAGGAATCTAGAGGGCCAGGTGCCAGGGGAGCGAGTGCCTGAGAGACCCGAGGAAAGTAACTGCAGGGTTACTGCCGGTTCTCACACAGCCACCGAGACTCCACACCCTTCAGCTGTCCCTGTTCAGAAACAGGGCATCCCAGCAGTGAGTGGACTATCCTGGTATCTGAGAGTACAGTGGCTTTCCCAGTCGGGTGGTTAGGCACCAGATTTTAACATTGAGAGTCATGACTGACAGCAGAGGGTTTTGCTGTTTTTCTAATAGCTGGGAGACTAGGAGGCAAGAAGAGGGAAAACATGTGGGGGGAGGAGGCTCTCGGGGCAGAAAATTTGTGGGATATTGAGCATATCTGAAGGAACAGTAGAATCTATGCCCACGACAATTGGTCACTCAATGGTACTCCTTCTTCACCAACAGCCTCATTCCTTCCTCGGTAAGCTTCCTATAATTAAAATTTGATTCAGCACTCATGTAAATATTATCTCTCACACAGCTGTCATCTTCTATCATTCTTTTGCTAACCTCAACAATTCTCCCATTCCGCTTCTACTGTGAAAGAATAATAAAATCCTTCTAGACATCTCCTTCTTAATATGCTGTTTTCTTTTCCTCCTACCCTAGCACCATGGATCCCGCTCTGACAGAGGGCAAAGGGATCTGAAGTCTCCTTGCAAACCCAGAGCTGTGGTCTCAAGTCAGTACAGTCCTATTTCTGCTTATGTCATTTATCAAGCAACATTTATAACACTATTTTTATATCCTTTAAGAAGCCAGATTACTCTTAAGCCTTGAATTCAGCAGAGCTTAAAAACAAGAGGAAAAAAATGGTCAACAAGTCATACTTCACTGTTAAAAATGCTCCATATCTCATGCACCATTCCCCACCCCCACGCTGCTTCTGTGCCTCATTCAGTACCCTACAGAGACCCTTTAAGAACACAGTCTGTGCTTTCAGCAATAACTGACATCCCTGTAAATCCATGTAATGTTCAGAAAATAAATCCAGTGCTCTCTGCTGCCATAGAGCAACATTAATCTTATGAACAGTACCACAAAGCACCCTCCCCCCTTCCCTGCCTTCCCTCCCTCCACCTGCTTTAAGTAGGGCAAGTACTTTACTCATGTTAATTGTTCTGACAGATGAGGATCAACACTGCTTTAATCCATTTGCAGCCTAGCACTGGGAACATTTGTCTTCTCAAACGCTGCCGTGGGTAACACGAGAGCTACCTCAGGCAAAGCTCAGTACGCCTGACAGGCTTTACTTCCCTTGTAGAGGAAATCCAAGGGAAAGTCTTCCCCAAACTGGTTCAAGACTGTTTGCTTCCCACTGTGGTTGTGTTTTGAGCCTTTGAAAACAGTAGGTAGTAGGATTTTATTAAATTAAGACAATTTGAATCGATTTCTATTGATCTCCTTTTAAAAATGTTAGTATCTTCCCCTTTACCAGTTAATCGTACACAAGTGTTCTGCAAGACCAAAGGATACAGGCAGATTCAGTAGGAGTTTGCTATAAAAAATGACAGCTCAATTAGCAACCATGTGCATTTTGCAAGGATATGCCGCCTATTTATAACTCACACTGGGGAGTGTTAGGGCCAAGGCCTGCCAGTGTTTACAAGAGCGTAGGAACACCTGGGTTCAAATACCAGCTCCACTAGTGGGCTCCATGCCTGGCTACCATAGACACTTAGTTTAAACCACCCCAAACAGACAATCTAGACAACTGCCTGAAATTTAGATAGATCTGATTGGAAGCTTTGATTTCCAAGAAGCAGTTTTCCTGGGTCTGCTGCTAACAGCACATGCCTGGATGACCTCGAGCCTCTTCACGACCATACCGGGCACACACTAGACCAGCATATTCATCAGAATCCCATGACCAGCCATGGAATGTCCTGATTAGAATTTACAAATAGATTCTAATGAGCTATACTTTTATTTGGACTCAAAAAATTTAGGATGGCTGTTCTCTTGTTTACAATTGTTGAAGTCAACATTTAAGAAAATAAAAGACAATACACACAAACTCCAAAGACAAAACTGATAAGTCAATGAAAATAGCTCACATCTATAACTACCCCACAGAATATAAATGAGAGAAAATGCACAATGGCCTTTGCCATATTCTGACTCTGCATTGCTGTCAGAGGACTGGTGTCAAATCTGACTTTGTTCTCTGGGTTTCAGCTACAGAATGGGAATAAGAATCAACCTCAACCCCAACCCCAACCCCAACCCCAGCCCAGGATGCAAAGAAAGGAAGGAGAGTATGAGTGAATAGAAACAGTAACAAAGTTGACAAATGTGAGGTGTTAGGCTTATAGTACCAACCACAAAGGCAAACCTCAAACCAAATTGAAGATCATCCACCTGGATAGCTCCTTTCTTCACACATCAAAGTCACAGTTGCAAAATGAAAATTGCATTAAAAATTTTTTTTAAAAGACAATGAAACAATCTCTTGGTCTTTGTGCTGAAGTCTCATTACCTGTGACTGCAGCCCTGCCATAGATTCTGAGCCGTACAGTGTCTCGGTGCTGACCACAGTCCCAGGCGGGGAGGTTCCTTTCCTAAGACCATTCCCTGTCAGCTGTGGCTCGCAGGTATCATTGTCCTTTCCTAACAACCCCGCCAGGGGACCTGCGGCAGTACAGGACAGAGCAGACTGGGACAGAGCAGACTGGGGCCTGCGGCAGTACGGGGCAGGGCAGACTGGGGCCTGCGGCAGTCAGGGCAGAGCAGACTGGGACCTGCGGCAGTACGGGGCAGAGCAGACAGACTGTGTTCCTGTCAGCCTCTGTGGGAAGCATCCCTGTGTGTTTACAAGGCAGCAGCCTCCTCTGCACTGGGGTTACTCGTTACTTGACAACTGAGTTTCTATATTGGGGGACATCTCCTCAATCGAAATACTTGTACGATTTTACAGGAGAGAAGGGAAATACACTGCCTTGTCTACATTATACAGAACCTCTTCAGTCAGTCAGCACTTGCTCAGCGGCTGATGTGACAGGTGCTCTCTCTGGCCTTCAGAACGTTTTCCCATTGGAGCCCTCCAGCCAGACCCAGGGCTATAGTGCAGTTGATTGGGCACACATCCTTTTTGCTAACTAGATGGTGAGTGAGTCATCCAATATACACATACTGGGAACCTGCTGAGTGTCAGGAGCATGCTCTTAGGTGTGGAAGTCCAAGATTGATAAGACACTCCCCAACTTCAAAAGGTTAGAACTCAAAAAGCTCTATGGAGATACCCACATGAAACTATGAAAGCACTCGATACCTTTCACTGTCTAACATAGATCACAGTGAGTTTTTTATTTACAGACCAGTCTCCATATGGGATGGTCAGCACTTTGACTTACCTATTTCCTGTTCCTAGGATAACACCTGGCATGAGTTGCTACCCCTAATGTGTTTATCCCATGAGAAGTTTACAATCTAGGTAACAGACAGGAGTATACCCACTAACTGCGCTGCCACAGGAAGCCTGTGGTAAGGGCCACAGGGGAAGCCCCAATAGTGCGCCCTTAGCACAGGACAGCTCCAGGCAGTTCCCATTGAAGGGATTTAGGAAAATTTTATTGGAGAGTGGGCATTTGGGCTCAGCCTAGAGGTAGGATTTCAACAGACAGAAAGGATAAGAGATGAGAGGAAGGTGTCCAGGTGGGCAGAACAGTTCCAGTAAAAGCATCCTACAGTTTATACAGGATACACAGCTGCCAGGAGACAGGCCCTGTGTGCTGGAGGTCTGCAGCCCACTGCCCCATCTGCTCCTTATGGTTGCTGCTTTAAAGGGTTAGTGGCTGCTCTGGTCGCCAAAACACAGGTCCCAAAGGCTGAGTTAAACTGAAGAGAGGTCTGAAATTTAAGTGGTGGTATATGCTTATGTCTGTGTGTGTGTGTGGGGGGGGTAGACTAGACAGAAAGATTGACAGATTTTCCTCAATAGTTGTTACAGTAATATAATGTTATAGTAATTAAATATAAGGAAATATAGAAAAATATGAAGGGTATATAGAAATAAATTAGGATATAATATTAAAAGCCATTAAGGCAAGTGAATAAGGCTATGCTGTCTGGATAGGAATTAATCTAGTGTGCACAGATGTGATAGGGAGAATCTGCCTTTCGCGTAGGGCCCAGTTAGTGTGTGTGTGAAGTTATACATAGATAAGAAGTGTCTTGATGTCATAACTCTGTAGGTTAACATAAACAAGAAGCTTCCCTAGGAACACCATAAAGGCCACTCGATGTGACATTTTGGTAGATTAACATAAAAAGGGCTCCTTGCTAGGAACTCCCAAAACAGTGGTTTGAGGTGATAATCCTGTAGAGTGACACCTGTTAGAAGACATAGGCCAGAAAAGGTACTAAAGCTGATGGGCCCCCTACTGTGGAAGTCGCCCAGACTCCAGCGTTGATGTGGACTGTCTCCACGCTGCTCTGACCAAGGACAGCCAAGAGGAGCATGCTGACAGGGCCCCCTTAAGCAGGCACGCCAAAAGGATTTGTGAGTAATAAACTGCCTGTGTGATTCTTGCAACTAACTTGTGTGTCGGTTGTATCTTTTCTCCGGTGGCAGTTGGTCTCGGCACTTATCAGTAGCATCCTCATAGCCGCCTCAAGAGTAGTCTTGAAGAGGCTGCCAGCCCTGCTGATAAGCAGGAGTTTCCCACTGCACGGGGAAGTTGAATCAGGGATGCCTGATCAACGTAGAGCTTGGACTCTTCTGGGACAATAGTGTTTCTCTAAATTTCAGTGTTTTTAATATATGACTTTTTTCAAATCTGTTTTTTTTTTCTTTTAGATCACAGGTTGGAGAAGACCTATAAAATTACTTTTAAAAATATTCTTTCCTTTCTACTTAAGAAAAGAGGGTACAGAAGAAAAAAAAAGAATAAATATAAAGGAAAAAAAAAGAGGGTAGGTACACTTATGACCCCTGATTGAAACATCATAATCACAGACAGCAACCTCACTCCCGCAGAACAGCTCCATCCTCAGGAGGGAACTGCCTTCAAAAAAGGGTTTTGGCTCCAAATAAGCCTGGAGGGGGGCACTGCATTAGCTTCCCGGCCTGAGGATCCAATCTCAGCTACATTAATGAGACTACTGCTTCCAGCACAGAGGAGAGCTGGAGTCTCACCACACCCAGAGCTAGACAGACCTCTGGAGAAGTGTGCAGATGCAAAAACCACACCCCAGAGCACCACGGGGAAACTGGACCACCCAGAGGGATGTGAATACCTGGACACACGAGTGAGGAACAATTTCAGAACTTTCTTATGTTCTTTCTGGGAAAAGACTCCAGGAGAAGGGACGGAGAGAGCAGAGGACTAGCTTCCACATAGCTCCTTCCACTCTACTGCTGCCTTGGTTACGCTTCCTACCACCGCCCCTCGGATCTTACCCCGTCCCAGTTGTTTCCTCGTTGTGCAAACTGAAGCCCACGGAGTTTAGAGTAACTCTACAAAGTTGCAAAGCTGATAAACAGAATAAATACAGATGCTAAAACTCATCTTCAACCCTCCAAAGCTCATCAGAGAAGCCGGCAGCATTTAATTTTTAGCGATATTCCAAAAAACTGTCATTTCTTAATGTTATTTGTTCTTTCAAGATTGTTTCTTCACTTATATTTGTTGAGATGAATGTGGACAATATTATACTTTGGCAGGATATAATGGCACAGTTCAGGTCCTTACCCCAAAGCTCTGTTTCTATTTAAGATGGCCTAAAAAAGCCACAACATCAACTTCTAAACCTCTGCCACCCACAATCCCACCAACTCAATTGATTCTCCTTAATTACCAGACAGAACTGGAGTTTTTTGTTTAGACTACTTAGAAAGATGCTGGAAGAAAAATCAGACCAACTTGTAACATATTATTTTGCTAATTTGTGGAATAGCACAAGGCTTTCTTCCTCTGCTACAGTTCAGCTTCTATGACCCTATAGGAACAGAGGTGAACCAAGCTTACTTTGATGAAAAATGTCAAAAGAAGAAATGGACAGGTATCAGTCAAAGGAGCAAGTCTGAAACTGTAGAACACACAGCTGCTGTGTAAACTCTAGATTTCACTGACAGACAGACAGCTGAGAGCTCCCACTTAACCTCTCTAGTTCTGGAATTATACTCTGAAACAGACAGGCTGACAATCTTAACTTTATATTAAGGACTCACTGACATACACTGCAGAGAGAGAAAGAAAACAGAAAAAAGAATCTGTCCCCAAATCCAAATCTCCTGTACTCCGTTTGCTCCCTGAATGGGAGGAGAGAGAAGGGCAGCAAAGGCACGTGGGAGAGATCTAATGCTCATCTACACACACACCCGCTGTACTGACACGGGTCTAAAACACAGAGTCAATGTCAGGCCACAGAAGGCTGATAACCGCTCCCTGCGTAAGCCTCTCCACCATGGCTGAAACTTCATCTTCTTGAGAAGAGACAATCGGCATAAGGGGCTCACTTCCTTCAAGTCTGTCGAAGGTGTGTCTCCAAGCTGAGGTTCCAATTCTCCAGGCAGCCAGGGGCCGTGGGAGTGTGAGCAAGGGTGGCCGTGTCAATGGGAACACAGTGACTCTACACAGTCAAATCTTACTTCAGGGGCCATGGGAGGGTGAGCAAGGGTGGCTGTGTCAATGGGAACAAAGTGACTCTACACCAGGGGTCTCAAACTCAACTCAGCATGTGGGCCGCAGAGCAAGATCACAGCCGTTCGGCGGGCCGCACTAGGTCTACAAAAGGCAACTGTTATGCAACACTTTCCTCACTGCAGTTGAAAACAAAAAAAAAATCAGTACAACAAGCACAATTGTACATGCAGTTTACTCAGTGTCACAAAACGACCAGAAACTGTAGTTCGCATCACAACTGCTGTTAACTAAACTAACATCTAGCTAGGATGCTAGAGAAATGAAAAAATACAAGTAGGCCCCTAGGCTTACTTAATGTTATCCAAAATATTTTGAACTTCGTGGATTAGTCTGCGGGCCGCACAAAATTGTTCGGCGGGCCGCAAGTTTGAGACCCCTGCTCTACACAGTCAAATCTTACTTTAGATGTCCTAGAAGGAAAATTTCCTCTATAGACCTAAAAACTGTGAGGAAAAAGAAATAAATAAATGGCTCCAACCAGCAAAGAACACATCAATAGCCAACCAGTGCTCATATAAGAGGGGTCTACACGCAGAGACCATCTGTCTTGTTTGAAATTCTAAAAATTCTGGTTACAGGATTCTAAAATTCCCGGACACATGATTTTCCAACTCACAAAAGATTAGAAGCAGGAAAATAAAAGGCTAGAGACAGCTAGCTACACAGGATACAGCAAGAATTGACAGCTGACAGGTTAAAAAAGACAGTAATTATTTTTAAAAACAAATATATTTAAAACTCAGCAGCAGTCTAGTAGGACCACTGAGAGGGACAGACACCTTTATAAGTAAGCTTCAGTCGCTCTTGAGTCATTACCATTCGCAAGCATGCTGAAATGATTTATTACAAGTGGAGGAGAGAAATATGGCTTGGTAGCTGGCCATATAAAAGAGATTTAGGGATTCTAGTTCACACTAAGTTCATGGTGAACTAAGCATGCCTGTGGCTGCCCCAGGGCTCTGCAGAGTTGGGGTACGGCCACAGAGGCCATGTGGGGGGTGGAGGAGGAGGTAATTCTCCCCCAGCCCACACTGGTCAGATTAGTTTGTTTCCGGACTCCATGTTTTGAGAAGGAAGAGCAAATAGTGTGCACTCAGATGACAGGCACCAAGACACTGGGATTTGAAAACAGGTAATATGAGAAAGAAGTTTTATTTTTTTAAGTGGGGGGTAGGGGTGGGGAATGAATACAGTATGTAGGATTGAATCAAGCTGCGGCTGCTGAAGCAGGGTAGGGGTCCCGGGATTCCCAGGTGAGTACCCACACCTGCGCTGCAATTGATCTACGCAAGCGTATGAATGACCCAGCCGCTTGTGCTCGGTATCTCTGGCTCAGAGGCTCCGCTTCTCAAACCAGGGGAACCCAGAGTGTAGGCGAGGGACTGTGTGCCAGGAGGCACACATCGTGTGTGCCCGGGGCCAGTTGGGGTGGTGGTGGTTTATAAATTGGCCTTACAGATGCCTTGTGGTTGGTTTGCACAATGTCTCTCGTTTGAGCCTATTTTAAATATGAAAGGATTTAACATGAAAATGCTTCCAGATTTCTTTAAACAGCCTGTACTCTGGCAGCCGGGGGCCTGCAGCAGCTGTGGTGACATGGGACTGGAAGGGAGGTCAGCTTTCCCACCTTGGCCACCACTTTGCAAAATTAACAGCCTGGACAAAAACAAAAGCCGAGCAACCTCAGCCCACTTCATTGACTGAATCTCCCCTGCCTGGCATTTAAGCCCATAAAGCCTGTGCTAGAGCAACACTTTCATTTGATTGAAAAGTAACTCAAAATATTTTAACATTTAAGACCAATAATGGATATATATATCAGAGAACAAAGTGAAACCCACATGCATCTTTAAAAGAAAACTTATATTTGCCCTGAGCTGTTGAAGAACTTTCAAGCTATGTACCCTTCCAAGTGTCACCATGGGCTGCATTCTGCTTCCCAAGGGGGAAGTTTCTAATCTTGTGTTATTTTAGGGTAGTGGTTCTCAACCAGGAGCAATTTTGAACACCTGGCAATGTCTGGAGACACTTCTGGTTTTCACAATAGGAGGCGGAGGGGGTAGGGGGCAGAGGCTAGGGATGCTACTGCACACGTACAGCGCATGGGACAAAGAATTACCCACCCAAGATGCTGGGGCCGAGAATCCCTGCTTTGGGGGAGTGTTTGAAGACTGCCAATGGGATTTAGGCTGTTCTGCGGCTCCGCAACATTGGGCCACATCCAACCGTTCCAAAGCCATCTAAATGTTTTCAGTCCTTGTCATTTCTTCTCCTCCATTCCTCATCTGTCCCATCACTACCTATCTTTCTTCTACTCTTCACACAGTCAAATTTGGCCACACCATCTCTGATTGTACTAAAGCCACACCCTTCTATCTCTCCTTCCAAGGTCGTTCTCAGTATTACTTCCTCCTAGAAGCTGACCCCAAGCTCTCCTTGCCAAAATCAGATTGCTTCTTCCTGCGTTCTCTTTTTTTTTTAATTAAAAAAACAAAACAGAAACAGAAACACCCCTCCCCTTAATAATATCACAAATGTGAAAAGCTTTGTTGTGTGTTGTTCAGTCTGTCTGTACCTAGAGCACTGCACAGAAGTCTCACAACAATGCTATTTGAAAGACAAGGGCTTGTATTAATGAGGTGGTTAAAAGCAGGGCTCTCGACCCAAGCACATCAAAATTTGGATTCCTGCACCATCTCTCATTGGGTCTGTGACCACGGGCAAGTTTACTCACTTCCTTTTTATGAAACTGGGTAAAGCGTACCCTCAGTGGACTGGGTTGTTGTGAGGATCAGAGGATTCCAAGGTATTTGGGGACTCAGACAAGGGAGTCTTCAGGATTCTGAGGGTATCTTCATGGCAGGTCCATGTCTAATACCACAGCCGGACTGCTGTCTATGTAGGAGAGATGTCTCGTTTGCTTGGACTAGCTTGAGAAGCACCCTGCCTTCCCCAGAAACAGTGCCAGCTGACCCCAAAGGTAGGGTCTCAGAGGATCCAACCAGACACGGAGGGAGTGCCTATTCCTACATAGAGACTAAATAAATAGCCAGCCACCCATGTCCACAGCAAAGCGCTTAGCCCCACTCGTGTGTCTGCAGCCACGTTTCACGGTGACGCATCCTGTACCATTTCAGTGTACGAGCATTCCGGGTCCAAGCTGGCCGTGCAGACCTCACCCCCCCATGGCGACGACGCTTGGCAGCGCCAAACCTGTGAGGATCGTTTAGTCTAGTCGAGAGCGTTGTACGCTGACCAACGCAAACATGCGCATCCATGGCCCCGAAGAGAAACCAGATGGACTCTTTCTCAAAGAGGTGAGTTATCACACATGTGAGCCACGGTACAAGTCAGGCTCCTTAACATTGTAGCACACACTCAGAACAAATCGAGGGACAAAGACTGACCAAATCAGGGATGTGGCTGCTCGAGTGTGATTCTAGTACCATTCTAGAGAAGGGAAAGTAGGAGCAAGTAAACCAAGCCCTAAATGAGCCTCTCTTACTCCCAGGGCTTTGAAAAGGGGATGTAAAAGGGGCCATGCATTATTTAGAGTGAACAAGGTGGGGACCTCGGATGGGAATTGAAATTATAGCTCATATCAGAGCCAGCCTGTCCACATTACAGGCAAGCCTGTGGTTGTTTCTAGATGCCCCATCTTCCACTGTAAGTTCATCGCGGCCATGACTGGATGTCAAGCTTTATGAAAAGACAAGAGCCAGCTGACAAACCACACTCATCTCATTGTTTACCAAAAGGAGGTAGAAAACATTCCGATTATTCTAGCACCATCATGAAACAGGCCACCCCCCACGTGCTCTGCCCCAGAATGCATGCAGTCCAGACTTAGTTTTAAAGGAAACCGCAGTGACCGCCAGGGTACGGCTGCAATGTTTATCCTATTTGATAAGTGTATTTGATCAAGAAGCGGAGTGCTTTACATTTTCGTAATCATTAAGTAAAGATATATTACAAACAACCCAATAGCAAAGAGGAAGGGGGTAGAAATCAAGACCGAGGGCATACACACTTCTCAGAAGGATATGCTATAAGGGTGCTGACCAACACTTAACCTGAGTGTCATGTACAAAGTTCTGTACCCAGATCACCTCGGTTAACCATCACAAAGGCCCTTCAGGGAGGGTGCCATTGATATTCTCATCTTACAAGTGCAAGGTAACTGAGTCTCAGAGGCTGATACTCTGTCCCAGGTCACACAGCCCAAAGTCAAGTCAGTGGCAAAGCCAGGAATCAAAATGTGTGGCTGCCCACAAAGCCGTGCCTTCTACTTAGGTCAACTCTAAGCTCAACTAACTTATAAAAACAGAGTGAACAGTTATCAGAAGCCAGTCAGAGATAATGTGGATGACCAATGGGTACTAAACAAGGAAAAGGAGATGTGAGAAAACAACACTGTGCTCCCACGGGATGAGGCGGAACCGTGTCACAGATTTCCTTTGTGCAAAGCCCAGCGACAGCTTCCCTTGGAAGCCAGGCTGTCTCCTGCACCCTGCGGGAGGCAGTCATGGTGCACAGCACGCAGAGCCTCCAGGAGACCGAAAGAAGCACCTGAACAGAATCCTGACCGGCTCAGACCCTGCCCACTGCTTCCACAGGCTTCAAACCAGTGTTCGCAAAACAAGTTAATGGTGCACTCAGAGTTCAGCGACAGCCAGGGCCCTCGCCTGCCCGGACACCCTTTCTGCCGAGGCTGACCTCCTATACTGTGGCCAGCAGTCTACTGTCTCCTGGATAGTGAGGCTGTCAGTGTGGCTCTGAGAGGACTTGCTATAGATCATGCCCCCCAATGTCACAGTACAGGTTGGGGTGGGGGTAAAGTTTTAGTTCAATTTTACACTTAAGCAGAAGAGATGGACCATGCTGATCTGTCAGAAAATATACCAGCATGGTTATGAGGCAGAGAAATAGCGAGAACGGTTGAGCAACGGCAGATTCGGCTCCACTCCTCTCGTGGCTGTGCTGGGTCCTCCTGGGAAACATGCCCGGGAAGACAAGCATTTCCTCTCACGATGTTGCCGCCACCCTTAAACGTTTGCAGTCTTGCTCTGACCGTCACACCAAACTCTCAATCAGAAAACAGCACTGTCCTTATTTATTATCTCCCTCACTCAGATTCAATGCCAACTGCCCTTTATTTTTTAAAAGGCCAATTTTCCCTCAAAGGACAAAGATCTGTAGCTACTAAGAGAAGGTCACAACGAGAATGTGCAGTAATCTTTGCAAGAAATTCCAAAGGGTGAGTTCCCCAAATGCAGTCTCTGTGTGTTTCCTGTTATCAGAAAATATGCAGAACATATGTACTGACCACCTCAAATTAGTAAATGTGGACCTTTTGTCATATTTTCTTCCAGACTGTTTAAAAGAAAGTATGTGATAGCTACAATTAATGCCCCCCTTTGTCCCCTCCTGGGTATCATTCCCTTCCTCAGAGATGGCCAAGCCACTAATGCTGATGTGACCCTGCCCTACCAGGTTCTCATACTTACGACGTCACTGACCATAAATGTATTAAACTGTTTATCTTTCTTTGTACATAGTATTCTCTTATACAGAGCCTTCAACATCTAGCTTTACTCATTATAAGGTCACCTGTGCTGACACAGCAATATTAATAAAGTGTAAATTTTAACTGCCTCTTTTTCATTGGTTACAATCTTAAGGAAGTGTTCATTTTAACTGCTGTACGGTATTCCATCATGTGACGATCCCATTGTTTGGCAACTTACCTACTGCTGAAGTTTCAGCGGCCCTTCATTTGTTCACTACCCTAAACAAAGCTGTGATGTAGAGTCCTCTACCTGCCTCCTGTGCTCAGGAGCACCTTCGGGATACACCTGGCAGTGAAATTGCTAGACTATCTTCATTTTTCCAGGAAGCTGCCCAAAGGCTTTTCTAAATGGCGGTGCCAATTTGCACCGCTACCAGCGTTGTATAAGAGTGGCTATTGCTTCTCTTCCTCATATAAATCGTACAATTAGAGTTTAACTTTTGATAAATGAGGAAGTGTGAAAATTTTCCTTTAATATTTATTTTCAGTACATTTCAATGTGATGAGGAAGAATCCTGGCTTTTGAGTCAGAATCCTGGCTTCGAACCCTAGCCCTGCCATCTGGCGTTCATGTAACACCGGGAAAGATCCTTGGCTTCGCTAAACTTAGGCTTTCTTGTATATAAAACGGTGGATGTAAAAATAGCATCTTCTTCAGAGGCATTATGATGAGGAAATAAAATAATGTACTTAAAGCACCTAATACTATATGCCTGGAATGTAGCAAGTGCTCAATAAATGTTAGCTGCTATCATCATCAACGTCGTCGTCGTCGTCGTTGTCAAAAAGCAGTCTCAAAGTAAAAGCCTGCTGCTGTTTAGGTTACTGTAAGCCCATTTTACAGGTGGCAAACCTGAGTCTGAGAAGTTAACCGGATGGACTCTCCAGGGTCTCTCTGACTTGCTCAAGCAGAGCCAGGACTGAGATGACTCCAAGCCCTACTACCGAACGCTATGCTGGTCTGCCCTGATTGGAGATTTCGCACAGCAGACAGAACAAATCAAAGTGAATGCAAACCACCTGAGCGGACTCCCAAGCTGAGGGCATGATCAGGGTCTCGTGGGATCATGGGTTAAGCTTTGAAAAGAGAAGTACTTTGTGTTCAAGGACACAAATGAGTGCTACCAAATTTAATTTGAAAAATCTAGCCACTTACTTTTTATTAGTCACAATCTTAATTAAACAGTCACCCATAAAGAGGCAGCACTGTAACCACCACCACCACCGCGGCCCCAGGCTCCCTTCTTTGCTGCAGGTGACCACGGCAGCCTCCTCACCCACTGAGACCCTGGCCGAGAGGGCCAGCGGGGGCCGGGACAGCCTGTCTACCCAGTCTAGCCACCTGCAGTCCACCGCCCACCCCCAGAGTCTGTCAGCATCAGTCGGGTGTTCAACGGCCTCTGAGGTCCCCGTACTTCCTGCCTAGACAGCTGCTCTAACCATCTTGGCCACACTGTTGCTGTACAGCGATCCAACCCCCAGCTCACAGGTCGGGCGACAAGACGTGCGAGACACCGTCGCCCTCCTGCTTGCACTTGCGAGTCCGCTCCAGTCACGAAGCTAACAAGTCACCTGTTTTCCGAACGGAGCTAAAGAGGCTACAGGGGAAGGATGATAACAAACTGGTGAGAGGTAATTGTGTTTTCCTAGATCCAGGAACTCTGGCCAACCTGGCAAGGGCAAAATCAGATGAAAGAGGAAGGTTATAAAATTCTCCAGCGTTAGAAACGTTAAGTGATGCACTCCACAGGGAAAGAGGGGGCTTGGAACACAGAAAAGTGGTGGCTCTGGATCAAAAACAAAAAAAAAGCCCCCAAGCCAGGCAGGAAAACCTGTTCATGAATCACAGCAAAAAAAGTGTCAAGCTCGTCAGTATTAGCTCTCCCTTCAGCTGATAAAACTAAACAAACAGACAAACTGCAAACTTTAGGGTGGGGTGGGTGAAAGGCAGAGCTGCTACAATAACACAATCATATCTTAATGGTTAGGCCAAACGTCAGTACCAAGCGGGAGAGGGAGGCGAGGCGGAGGCCAGAGCTCCGTGCCTGCACACAGCAGGTGCGGCCAGGACAGCTGGTCCTCTCCAGATTATAGTATTAATAGAGTATGAAAAGAGCAGAAATCACCAAATGCAAAAATTGTGATCACCTCCTTTCGGCATTATCCATCATACTGCGTTTAAACTCCCAAATGTCACGGAGCAGAAGGTGGGGGCCGTTCCCGGCCCATGCTCCAATGTCGCCCCTCCAGTCGTGACAAGCGTCAGAGCTGGGAAGGGTGGTGTGCCCCTAAAAAGCCCCCATAGCCACTTTCCACACATTTTTATGACCCTCTTTCTCTGGGCATCTCAGATTTCAAAAACTCTTTGCAAGTGTTGACCCCATTTTCCAGTCCACCCAGCCTGCCAGTCAGCTGTCTAAACCTCTCACTTCATGTCAGCCCAGGCTTTGCTTCTGCCCCTTCCGAGGGACAGGGAATCCCCCCTTTTTAAAAAACATGTCTCCTTCTGGCCCTGGCCCATGTGGAGCAGTAGTAATCCTGGTCAGTTTCCAGACCACAC
Organism: Saccopteryx leptura; assembly: GCF_036850995.1. Lineage (NCBI taxonomy): Eukaryota > Metazoa > Chordata > Mammalia > Chiroptera > Emballonuridae > Saccopteryx > Saccopteryx leptura. Next base: position 170,605,123 of record NC_089506.1, read on the forward strand.
CGCAGGGACCTGAGGCCCGTCCTGGACGTGAAGTCCTGGGACCCAGAGAGCACCCACCGCCAGGCTGCTGCGCTCCTTTGGAGCCAAGGAAGGGCGGGCAGACGGGAGGAAGAGGGTGCGTGAAGGTGACAGCCACAGGCTCCCCGGTCTCATGGGGATGCAGACAGGTTTGCTCCTCATCGCTGGCCACACTGTCCCTTGAGCCACAGCTCTGTGCACATGAAGGTGAACAGGAAGGAAAGTCATAGGGCTAAGGGGGGGGGGCAATGCTTTTGAGTTTCTTCTTCATGTGACCGTTAAGAGTGACACAAGTAAATGCAGAAGAGCAACTAAGAAGAGTGGGCTGCTGGTGTGTCACGAGCCCCAGGGGCACGGTGCCCGGTGTGTTGGGCCCCTGCAGCTCTGCCCCACCGTTACTGCGGCATGCTCCCGGCTGGCCCTGAAAAGGTGCCCACACCTGAGAGCAACAAAGACAACACCTGGAGGGGTCACGTACGGCCAAGCAGGAGATCAAGGCACCTCTGAAAACCACCTCTGAGAAGCACAGTCTAGCGGCCTCGGCTTCAGGAAAGGACATTCTCCGGCAGACTTTGTTTATGATGACAAATAAATGAGAGGCAAGTTACAAGTCTTCCACTAAGAACTTTTTACCCTTCTCCTGAACACAAGGTTATACATGTTTTCTCTGTTGAAAATGTGTAAGTTATGAAAACAAAGGGAAGAAAATATCACTTATAACCCTAACCAGTATTTATGATTGAGCATGTGTCCTTTGCATACATACACTCATAAGTGAGTTCAAAACACACATGTGTGGGCTCAGGGGCCAGATGGAATCCCAGCTCTGACACTAATGGTGTGATGTGCAATTCAACCATGTAAGCTTATACTTTACCTATTGCAAACATGAGAGTTATACCACCTTCCCTGTAGGTCTGTGGAACTGAGAGAGATGTTACAGGACAGCACACAGCACAGTCTGAACAGAGAAGCCTGGTTAAGGCTCAGCAGATGTCACGAGAAAAGATTCTCCTTCATTTAGGCTCTGGGCTGGTTCCCATTGCTGCTGTAACAAATGACCACAAATTCGTGGCTTAGAACAACACACACTTACCACCTCACCCTTCTGGAGGTCACGGTCTAAAATGGTTTCACTCGGCTAAAATCAAGGTGTGGGCAGAGCCGGACTCCCTGCGAGGCTGTAGGGGAGAACCTGGGGGCTGCTGGCATTCCCCACTCCAGGCCCCTTCTTCCTCCGTTAAGCCAGCAACCTCGCTCCGCAAATGTCTGACTCTGACCTTCTGCTTCCATAACCACAACTCTTTCTTCTGACTTCCATCTTCCCGCTCCTCTCTTAGAAAGACACTTCTGATAATGTGGGGCCACCTGGGAGTCCAGGGTAACATTCCGTCTCAAGATTCTTACCTGAATCACCCATGAAAAGTCCTTCTCATCATGTAAGGTAACGTATTCACAAACTCTCGGGACTAGGACACGGACATCTTTGCGGGAGGCGTTATTCAGCTTACCAGATGCTCTTACTATATTAAGCTATTTGAGGATGGTAATATGAATTTGTTGGAAATATTTTCTCCAGTTTGTCTAAATTCTTTCCAGAAAAAGAACATATTTGTTGTCAAATCCTGTTGCTCAATTCTTTTGTCACTTCTCCCACTACTTTTAAGGCGAGGGATATCCTTCCATATCCAGTCTAGTATTTGTATACATGTGCATGTATCTGTATGTATTACTCATTGTTATAAACTTGAACAATACAGAAACACATAAAGGAAGAGTAAATTCTACAGTCCACAGGAAATCACGTAAGAGTCGGGTTGGACTCACTCCTCTACACATACACATACACACACACACACACACACACATACACATACACATACACTTCTATTTGTGAATGGGGTCAATTTGTATAGGTCTCCAGTCCAACTGGAGTGCTATACACCAAGGAAGTGCTATACACCAAGGAGTTTTTTCTCTAGTTTCTTTTCTAAAAATGGTTAACCAAAGCACTGCTCAGGTAGCATTTGCTATTCTTCTATGAAAGGGTGTTTCAGTGCTACCTCCTGTTTGCAGGTACCACTCACTGTTCACTGGTGAAACTGCAGAAAATAGCACTGGGGCAAAATTAACCAGTGTTGAGAGGACTCATTTTGTAAAATTCAAGGGCATTAAGTGGCATAAACGTCACATTTCTAGCTTTATTGGTGAGGAAAGAAAAATAGTTATATTTGACAAGTGCGTAAGTCTGCCTTGAATTTGTCACAAAGAAATTCAGAAATTCAGCAGGAGCACATGATGTTACCTTTTCACTCAGTCACACTGGCATCTCCAGGGCCTTGCATGATTCTTACTGCTCACAAAACACGCTTGAGAACTTTCTGTGGAATGAATGGGGAAAAGAAGTCCAGCACTGGCCCACAGGAGAGAAAACAACTTGATGCTATTTAAAAGGCCTCCTGATACCACTCTACTCACTAGGAAGAGGTCTGCAATCATGAATCCCTTATCAACAGCCACTTCTCCTGGATCCACTGTGAAAATGAATCTAGATGCAGTGCAAAAAGCAAACAAAATAAACCAAACCTATCACAGCCACAAAACCGACAGAGGATGAGCACCGTGTGACTCCAGGGGCAGGCCTCGCGTCCCTGTCTTCTGTGGCCACGCCATGGCCAGGCCAGTGGCTCGATGCTGGAGGCAGTGATTTTAACTCTGAGTGAAACCAGGTCATCCCAATAGCATCTGTCCCTGTTTCTGATGGTGATTGTGCCATGGGCTTTCCAAAGGTGTAATGCAGGTTAGATATAGCAAAGTGTCTATTAAAGAGAATAGCAAAGGGGCCCTTGCTGGTTGGCTCAGTGGTAGAGCGTTGGCCCAGCATGTGGAAATCCCAGGTTCGATTCCCAGTCAGGGCACACAGAAGAAGCACCCATCTGCTTCTCCACCTTTCCCCCTCTCCTTTCTCTCTATCACTCTCTTCCCCTCCCACAGCCAAGGCTCCAGTGGAGCAAAGTTGGCCCAGACACTGAGGATGGCTCCATGGCCACCGCCTCAGGTGCTGGAATGGCTCCAGTTGTAATGGAGCGACGCCCCAGACTAGCAGAGCATCACCCCCTGATGGGCATGCTGGGTGGATCCCGGTCGGGCACAGGCAAGAGTCTGACTGCCTCCCTGCTTCTAACTTTGGGCGAAAAGAGAGAGAGAGAGAGGGAGAGAGAGAGAGAGAGAGAGAGAGAGAACAGCAAAGGAAGCTAGCTTCAAGATCAAGTGAGGACTATACCTGGTGTGAGGAAAGGCCTCACTTAATAATTACCCAGCAGCAGCACTCTCAGCAGAATGTGCCTGGAAGTGGGGGTTAGCAGAGCTTCTCACCATCACTCAGACCCAGGACCTAACACCAGGAAGGCAGAGCATCTCTGCCAGTGCTCACTGGTGGGCAGCAAATTATAAAGATGAGAATCCAGTAAGTCTCATTTAGAGGACTCAACTTGCTATCTGGGCGGAGCCAGACACAAACAATTGTACAAACCGGTCTGATGATTTAGAGCCGCCCCAAAACACGTTTCCCATCTCTTTGACAGGCAGATTAAACTTTCTAAGTGTTGCCACACCTCTCTAATGCACTTCAAATTGGAAGTGAAATTTCTCACCCGTTCATGGGCTCTGGGCCTGAGGTCTCAGGCCTGAGAATGAAAGGAGACCTTTCTGACATCATCGGAGCACCTTTAGAAGACAAGGGCTTCAAGGAAAAACAGGGCGGAGGGTGCACGGGGCACCAGGTGAACAAATCAAGGGCCATTTCTGCGTTTGGGATGTTTGCTGCCATGGCTAAAGAAATCTCACTTCTAAAAACTCCTTTTTAATGGAAAATTGATTTTAGAGAGAGGAAGGGAGAGGGAGAGAGAGAAAGAAACAGAAACATCAATCTGTTCCTGTGTGTGCCCGAGAGGGGATTGAACCAGCATCCTCTGTGTATCGGGACGATGCTCTAACCAACTGAGCTATCCGGCCAGGGCCCTAAAAGCTCCTTTGATCACAATATTCTCCTCAAAAACCTTTGGCAGCTCCTTACAGCCTATGGTCCAAATGCCACTAAGTGGCCTTCAAGGCCCCTTCTCTCTTTCCACCTCCCTTTGCTCCTCCATGTGTGGGTCAAACTGGTCAAGTCACAGCTGCCTTTTGAGCATATGTCACTCCCCCTGGGGAGAAAGGGCATTTTCTCCTCCAGATACTGAAATCCTATCACCCTTAAAGAGCTAGGTCTCCTCCCCCTCGCCCCAAGCAGCTCAGACAGAAGCAGAAGCCCTCCCTTTTAATTCTTTACTTGCACCATGAACTTGGCACATATCATCTTTCACCACCGTCAGTCCTGCACATGAACTGCCTCTCCTAGTCTGCTGACTTACTATTGGTGATACACATGAATTCTGTCCTCCGTTTCCCTTGCCCTCCCCCAGCATCTAGTGCCAGTTCTTAGAAGCAGCACTAACTGGATGAATAACCCTCCTTCTTGACACCAGACTCCCATACTATAATAAGGATGCAGCCACAAACTCCAGTGTCCAGGAGGCCGGGCAGGTGAGATACAAGGGAAGTGGTCTAGGTGAGCATTAGGGAGCGGTGGGGTCTATGGTAAACTGGACAGGGCATGTCCCATTTACCACTGGGCATCTGCTTCTCAACTCCAGCATTCACTGCCAGGTGGGAATGTGGGCCCCATATTGCTAAATGATTTTGTAAGAAAATTAAAAATTTGAATTTTTAAGTGAAAAATATATATTTCAAACTTTTATTTATTGATTTTAGAAAGAGAGGAGAGAAAGGAGAGAGGAGGGGAGACAGGAGAGAGAGGAGGGGAGAAGGGGAGACGGGGAAAGGGAGAGGGGGAGAGAGGGAGAGAGAGAGGGAGAGAAAGGGGTGGGGTAGGAGTGGGAGGCATCAACTCATAGTTGCTTCTTGATGGGGCAAGCCTAAGGTTTTGAACCGGCAACTCCAGTATTCCAGGTCAACGCTTTATCCACTACACCACCACAGGTCAGGCTAAGTGAAATATCTTGCTGTGTAAGAGCTACTTACTAACGCTAATTTTAAAAATGCATGGGCAAACAGAAGCACATTGTGGGTTCCAGTTGCGAGTTTAGGACTGGGATCTAGAACCTTCATGAATTACTTTTCCACTACTATTTATTAACGGTGCCATCCTGCTTGTCACAATGAAAAGAAAACAGTCTCTATCCTCAGGGAGCTTGAACCCTAGTTATGGACACATAACACGCATATGCAGTGACAGGAGGGAGAAATGGCCGCGCATGTTGATATTGTAGAAACAGGACTTCAGGCTTTTTGATGTGAAAAGGGTTGCCATGGGCCAAGGGGTCATTGTGACGAGCTTCTTTCTCATTAAAAGAGATTCTCATCGCACCTCTTCAGCACGCGGCAGGTCTGACATCTCAGACTGCAAGTGACGGAGACAATCTCTTTTCTTTTCACCTCCTACGATTTCTTGGGCTACGGCAGGCCATCGCAACAGTTAGTGACGGCATCAAACATTGAGAACTCACTGTGTCAGGACTTCATTTAATTGACTTAAGATAGAAATTAAATTAAGCACACTCATGTCATTCCCTTCTCGTCGCAACCTCACCAGGGAGTAAGTAGCGCTATCATCGCTATACCGGAAAGAGGAAGGCAGGCATTAAGGAATCTGCTCAGGGTCACAGAGGAGCTGTGAAACCGGAACTCGAACCCAAGACCATAAATAGGAAGACCTGGGCTCTCTGCACTGTGTTATGCTGCCTTCTGTAAACCGAGGCCGGAGGAGAAGTGAAGGAAGTCACGCGAGGAGAAAGGTAAAGGTGTGCTGCCCGAGGTCTGAGTGTTTCAGCGTGGCTGTGCTGTGAGCTGGTGAGAGTGTGCAGGCTTGAAAGGGCAGAGGGACAAGCTGCTGGCCATGTGGGAGCCAGTGTGACTCAGATAAAGGGAAAGTGTGCAGGTTTGAAAGGGCAGAGGGACAAGCTGCTGGCCACGCTGGGAGCCAGTGTGACTCAGATAAAGGGAAAGTGTGCAGGTTTGAAAGGGCAGAGGGACAAGCTGCTGGCCACGCTGGGAGTCAGTGTGACTCAGATAAAGGGAAAGTGGGTGCGCTTGTAAGTCTGGCATGAAACGGGTCTCCTACCATGTATGGAAATCATATCACCCAAATAATGTGGTTCAACTTGTTCATATCTTTGCTGGTGTAATGACTTGAGTTTAAAAGGTTTGGGCATCTTTTTCCCAAGCTGGATAACAGCAGGGGCTGTTGTTTTATTTCCATCTTCCCTTGTCACCTGAGTGCTAAACACCCAGGAAGTGCTCAGGTATTTTAAAACGAATGAACCATGGAGAATTCAGGTATTTCCAGAGAGGAGTTAGGAACAACACCGTATCCCGGCTAACCTTTTAGAAACGTAGAGATGTGACAAAACCATTTCTGAAATAAACAAGGAAACTTGCACAGGATTCCGAAAGAGGCTAGGCTGGGTTGGACAGGCGGGACTACAGGGGCTGAGATAAATGTTGCCACATTCCAGTTTCTGCATTGGGGGTGGGCTCGCAAGTGCTCTTTGTTTTATAGACAAAATGGATGGCAGGAGTCCTGCATGGACTGGTGATGAGCATGACAGAAACCCAGGACCACGGTTAACACAACTCTGAGCACCCGAGGTCCAACAGTAAGTAATAAATGAAACTACAAGACACACAGGACACAAGTTAAGGCCCTTCTCATACAATTCACAATAAAGGCTGCAGTAACATACACTGTCAAGTTTCAAGACAACATGGGTAGAGTTCATGCAAGGGGTCCTTACCCTGGACTTCATGTATTTTGATTAGGACATGCTCAATCCCTTGAAACTGGACACAAAAATGAACATGTGTGTATTTTCTCTGGGAGGAAGGTTTGCAGCTCTAGATGCTTGAAAGAATGCATGATCTAAAAAGTGAAATCTGTGTTAGAGAGGGGAGTCTGGCAGCAGCATCCAGCAGGTGCTGCGTGTCACGAGCCACAGAACAGTCTCAGGATGACGCCAGGGGAAGGGGGGTGGGGTGGGGATCCTGCTGGGGCCCCAAATGGACGAGGAAATTACTCCGCCATGGTTGGAAACTTTCTGAAGAAAATGACAAATAGTACCAAGAACAACTTGACAGCTTGCCAAGGCTGACCCCACCTTCGCAGTTCCCCATCTGCTAATTTACACAGGAACAAGTAACACCATTACAATATCCTGAACTTTGCAAGGACAGTCCCAAAAACCCAAGGAAGGTATTTTCTTAGCTTCCTCTTGGTAAAGGTCATTGATTTTTAAAGATATGTGTGGATGTGGACTATAAAAACATCCATGATGATGCAAAACGGGATTTTTATTTATTTATCTTTTTGGTACAAGTTCTATAAGGCACTGGAATCGTGACTCCTACTAAGGTAGAAAGGACCACTCATGAGCACAAGTAGAAAGCAGTTTTGGAATGGACCAAGGTGAACAAGTTTTAACATGAAATTTGGAAAGTGGAGAAACATACTCAGAACAAAGCTAGCTACAGTGGAAGGCAATAAATACTTAGGTTATCTCAGAAGGGGTTGCAAACCCAACAGGAAAAACTGTGAAAGGGAGCTGGACAGTCACATAAGTGTACAGACTCTGGCAGTAAAGATCAAGAACCTGAGCTTTTGAAGGAAAGGTGATCTCATACCAGTATAGCCTTGGTGGAGGTGATACGCATAGCTAAAGGAAGGTGTTCTATGAAAGCCATCCAGAGCAGGGGAGGGGACAGCAGTTATGTGTCAAGATGACAAGCTTATAGTCATCTTGACATGGGACCCGCATTCGGTTAGAATAAAAAAGGCTGTGAAGAGGAGGGTAGTGGCAGGGTTCCTTCCAACACCAAGACTTAGTGGTTTAACATAAAGAAATGTTCTTGTATATTTAACTTCCCAGTTTCATTCAATTATGCTAGACCTTGGGTCTGTAGAGCTGATTGAGGTGATATAGGAAGCTCCTTACTCATTTCAAATTATAGAAAATGTTGGATAACAATAATAATAATAAAGTCAACTTCATAAGCAAAAGGGTCAATTGCCAGAAGCAGGAATTTCAAAGACGGAGCAATGAGGGGGTTTAAAGCTAGACAGCACCCGAGCCGGTATCTAGGCGACACCTGGAGTGAGACCAGGAGACCTCTGAGCTGGTGGGGAACTGGTGCTGTGCTCTGTGGAGCCAGGAGAAGGGAAGGACTTTTGTCAGGATGAATCTTTAAATGTATTTGTATTTCCTGAACACAAACTAACTTGACTGTATAATAGACGAAGGGCTAACATTCTGCACTGGATAACCTGCAGGTCATTTGGAATATGGCGGTTTGACAGCAAACATTAAAATTCTTATACTGAACCATTACACATGGGAGAGAAAAAGCTTCCAATCTAACTCTCTAAAATTAAATTGCCACCGCCCATATTTGAATCTGGAATTAGAAATGACTGGCCCCACTGCGATCTTGAGTCCCAGACCTCCATAACCTGGGGCCCCAAGGTCGCGGAAGCCCTACTCCAGGGCTCCTTGCTGCTGACTTACAAAACCTAAGAGCCAGCTCGCTTTTGTTTTCCTCCCCAGTTACGAATGTTGCTATACAAACTTCTTGCATTTCATTCTCATGTCTTTAACCTTTTATTAAAACCTGAAAGAAATTTAAACCATGTTCTGGGATCATACTTCAACCTCTAATTTTTAGAGGTGCTCCTTTACTTCAAAGCAAGCGATTTAATTATGCAGGAAGGTTAGTTTAGTAAAGGTTCATTAATGCCCAAGACACACATTCCTTTTTCTTTAAAAGGGGAACAGCTTATTCTGCTAGAGGGACCGATTAAACCAAGCAAGTTTTTACACTCAGGCTAATTGAGACCAGGGGAGCCAGGAATGAAATGATTTCCGGACGGGCCATCCAAGCAACAGGCCATCAGACAGGCTACAGTCACCCCAGCCAGGAACGAGGCGATGGCAGCGAGGCATGACCCCCACCAACCCAGTTCTCTCATCTTTCCTCTCTTCCCTCCCAATCCTTATGTCTGCCAACATAACCAATTAAACAGCAGGCTTTTCTTGCACCAAAACAGGCTTTCCTTCTTCCCTGACCCTGTACCACCTCTAGCCTCCATTGCTAATTTCCCCCTTTCCCTGAGGCCACCAGACATCTGCTGCCTGCTTTCCCTGTCTTAGACACCTCTGAACAAATTGGAATTAACAGGATTCCATGTTCAGTGCTGAAAAAAAAAAAAGAAAAAAAAAAAGAAAAGATGGGAGGGATGGAAAAGGAGCTCAAAAAAATAAAACATCCTTCATGTTCTGCTTAAGTGCACATGTAGCTTCAAGAGGAAACGACTTTTTACTAGTTTCTTATAAATAAATAAATAAATACATACATACATACACACATACATACATACATACATAAATAAATAAATAGCCCAAGCAGCCAGTTTTTCTTCTAGATTTGCCAAAATCAATTTTCAGGGACAGATGACTACACTGAGGCAGTGCCAGCATTCAGAGTTCACTTTGAAGGGTTGTCTCCAGCCACCACCAATTTTTGATTCTTTTTCTTTTTTATGTGTGTGACAAAGAGAGGAACGGATAGGGACAGACAGACGGGGAGAGTGATGAGAAGCACCCGTTCTTCCTTGCGACACCTTAGTTGTTCACCGATTGCTTTTTCATATGTGCCTTGCCCGGGGGGCTACAGCAGACCGAGTGACCCCTTGCTCAAGCCAGCAACCTTGGGTCCAAGCTGGTGGGCTTTGCTCAAACCAGATGAGCCCGTGCTCAAGCTGGCAACCTCAGGGTTTCGAACCTGGGTCCTCCCCATCCCAATCTATCCACTGCACCACCACGTGGTGAGGATATCCTTTTTTTTTTTACAACACATATGATCTATAGACTCATCTCTTTAGGTCCTTTTCCAGACGTTTATTAACAGTTCATTTATACTGCTCACAAAATTTAGGGGATATTTCAAAATGAATATGAAGCTATAAAATACCCCCTAATTTTTGTGAGCAGTGTATTAACGGTCATTCAGATAGGCCTACAGTGTATGTGACAGGGTCACAAAAACACACATGACGTCTCCATCTAGCATGCCGCACACACTCACGCACAAAGGAATGTTAGTCATCTAAGGCTGGAACAAAACTTAAGGCAAAGGCCACATGCTCTCTTATCTTACAGAGGTGAGACACAGTTTACTAGACTAGGACTTCTGCCCCAATTCCCCGCCCACCCAAATACCTTCTGCTTTCTTTCCAGCCCCAATGCAGACAAAAGTTTGCCATTTCTGAACTTTTTCTGGTGGTAGAGAAGCTTCAGATGCTAACGCTAAGGCACCTATGAAAATAACAGTGACTTAACATATTTTCTTCTCACCCATATTAACAATGCCTGCTCACTGACAAGTTTAAAGGTGACTTTAAATTATGCCTAGTCTAGAGAAATCATATTTGACTGCTAGACTAAGTAAAACATATACAATGTCCTCTTTCCTCTTTCAGAACTTAGAGGCACCACGTTAAGAAATCTTGGCGTGATCACCCCTCTTCCCACCTTGAATAGAGAAGCCAACCCTCAGGAGCCGAGGTCGAGTCGCCCTATGGGGCCTCCCTCTCTCATCATCCAGAATCTGCCCAGGGGTTCTCAACTGTGTCAGAGGTATTGAGCCTCTGAGATAGACCACCTTTTCAGGCTCCTACCTTGTTAAGGGCTGCTGTCCTCCTGGCCTGGCATGGAGTGGATTCTTTCCTAACCCAGAGGTGTGGGTGTGGTGGCAGCAGAGCCCGGGGGTGAGACTTGCTGGCCGCCAACCCCTGCTGTAGCTTTTAAATGAATTCCGTGACTCAGCGGCGTCCCCTTCCCCCTACTGGCCTCCCAATCTCACTCCTCTCAATCGCAGTGATGGCCATGTGACAGCATGTTGTCTCCACTGAGACTAATCCTGTATCAATCAGAGCTTTCAGCACCACCCAGACCAGATAACTCTGTCTCACAACCACTTTGCTGGCCTTCCCTGGGGGCCAGAGAATACTCCCCCAGCACGCATACTATTTACAGAAGAGTCCACATAAGTCCGATCATTTGGTGTGATGATTTCACTTCTAAAGTTTGTGGCTTTAACAAAGCAACTCAGCAACCAACATTCAACCACTCAACCAGGCGCTGTGCAAGCCACTAGGAGGAGAAAACGGCACCGGCTTTTACACAGATGCTGATAAAAAATCATTTCTGAGTTCTATAAAACACAATTACTACGGCAGAGTATCGATAATGAGTGCACCATCACCACCAGTACCAAATCAAAAGATGACAAAGTCTATAAAATAAATGACTTTGAGATGAACTCAAAAATACCAGATTTTCGCTATGAAATTTCTTTGCAATAGATTCAAGGTAAGACAACATGACGTTTTAGTCTCAGATGAATTCAGACTAAGTATGATACATTTTTTAAGAATACTAGAATAACCAAAATTGGTTTATAACCAATCCAGTATACACTAATTTTTTAATTGATTGAGGAGGGAGGGAGGGAGGGAGGGAGAGAGGGAGGGAGGGAGGGAGGGAGGGAGGGAGAGAGAGAGAGAGAGGGAAGGAGGTGGGAGAAGCATTCATTTATTGTTCCACTTAGATGTGCATTCATTGGTTGCTTACCATACGTACCTGACTGGGTTGAACCCTCAATTTTGATGTTTTGGGACAATGCTCTAACCAACTGATCTAACCAGCCAAGGCCTAATTCTTTCTTTCTTTCTTTTTTTTTTTTTTTTAAGATTTTATTTACTGAAATTTGAGAGGGGAGAGAGAGAGAAGAGGGGGGGAGAGCAGGAAGCATCAACTTATAGTTGCTTCTTGGGTTTTTTTTTTAAATTTATTCATTTTAGAGAGGAGCAGTATGCATCAACTCCCATATGTGCTTTGACCAGGCAGGCCCAGGGTTTCGAACTGGCGACCTCAGCATTCCTAAACTAGATAGAATGTGCTGGGAAACAGAGCACTAACCAATATCCTCCACTTTCTCATATTTACCAGCAATTTTTATCCCATTCCTAAAGTACCACAGCTGGTGAAAGGGAACACTGGTCTCTATCCACAGGCTTTCTGAGTAGATGACATAAATAAGAGGAATGAGCATAGAGCCTACAATCTGTCAAGGAGATAACTCGGTGTTTCTTGAGAACATACATGCATGTGTGGCGAGAAGGTCTTGAGCTTTTGAAAGAACAATTTCATTAGCATTTTGCACAAGAACAAGAATGCCAGGCCATTTAAAAAATTGTCACAAAGGATTTTTCTAGCACTGGTAAGTTATGAAGCCACCTCAATAGCAGAGGCCCTCTGCACATAAAGCTCTCTTCCCTAGAAAAGCTCTACTTCTTGATCTTGAAAGTTAAGGTATTTAATTCTAAAACTGTGATAACAGCTATTCAAAAATTCAGCCTTGACCCTGGCCAGTTAGCTCCATGGATAGAGAACTGGCCCAGTATGTGGATGTCCCAGGTTCAATCCCTGGTCAGGGCACACAAGAGAAGCAACCATCTGCTTCTCTTCCCTTCCCTCTCCCCCCTCTCTCCCTCTTCTCCTCTTGCCGCCAGTGGCTTGATTGGTTTGAATGTTGGCCTGGGAGCTGAGGATAGCTTGGTTGGTCCAAGCGTTTGACTCAGGCACTAAGGATAGCTTGGCTGATTCAAGCATCAGCCCCAGACAGGGTTGCCAGATGAATCCGAGTTGGGGAGCATGCAGGAGTTTATCGCCTCTCCTATCACTTAAAAGAAAATTTCAACCTCTTCTTTAGAAATGTATTAATATGAGACAATATGCACAAAATAAAAATTTACTTTTAGTACACTGCTCACAAAATTTGGGTATTATGGAACGTGCAGATACTCCAGTACTTCCAGCCTTTTGTACAGTGCATTTTCACCAATGAAATTAAAGTTGGTACTCTTTTATGGATTCTTGCTGTATTGGCCAAGAGTTTGCTTAAAGGCTTTAATCACTGTAAAAAAAAAAATAGAAGACTGGATAAAGAAGATGTGGCACATATACACCATGGTATACTATTCAGCTAGAAGAAATGATGACATAGGATCACTTACAAAAAAATGGTGGGATCTTGATAACATTATACGGAGTGAAATAAGTAAATCAGAAAAAAACAAGAACTGCAGGATTCCATACATTGGTGGGACATAAAAACGAGACTAAGAGTCATGGACAAGAGTGTGGTGGTTGGGGGGGGGGGGAGGGAAGGAGGGAGAGGGGGAGGGGCACAAAGAAAACTAGATAGAAGGTGACGGAGGACAATCTGACTTTGGGTGATGGGTATGCAACAGAATTGAATGACAAGATAACCTGGACATGTTTTCTTTGAATATATGTACCCTGATTTATTGATGTCACCCCATTAAAATTAATAAAAATTTATTTATTAAAAAAGTTGGTTTTGTATCTCATTTGCATAATTGAACAACTTTCTTTGACTTGTTGTTTGCTTTCCTGATGTTCTTGTTTAATAAAAAAATCAAATGCTTTTTTTTAAATTGCTTCATATTCATTTTTGAAATATCCTCTAATTTTTGTGAGCAGTATATTAAAATACTTGAAGATGACTCAAGTCTCTGTTCAAACCAAGTGAGCAGATCTGAGGTACTTTGGAGAACATCAGAGAAGAGAAATGGGAGGGGGGGGTTAATGGGATGGGGGTGGAGCAGGCCGTGGACTTCGGAGACAGCCCTCTGGAGAGAAAACGGGAGGGGAAAGCTTGGCTGTCAGGAACCCAGAAGACATTAAGAGGATTCATTCCGAAAATGCTTGCTCTCTGCCCCACAATTCTAATTATTACCACAGGGGAGGGAAATTCCAACTACTTTCTGACCATAATACCTTTTGCAGTTTGTCAGATATTAGGCCTCAGATCCTAGGTGAATTCATTTGGAAAACTAAATGAAATCCATGTTGAAGTCTTAGTTTAACATGCAACAATTAATAAATGCAAATATGCAATACAGAAAATATACAAAGGCCTAGAGTGAAAAGGGGAGCTGCCGAGATTTGCCTGAACCCACACCAGGGCAGCAGCAGGGGTCGGGGCTGGTTCACGGTTTATTGACAGCGGCAGAGAGTCCGGTTTATTGACAGAGTGGCAGAGAGTCCGGTTTATTGACAGCGGCAGAGAGTCCGTCATGAGGCCTGCTTCCCACTCACGGCAAAGGAAGCGGGCAACCCCAGTGCTGGTCTCGGTCCTTCCCATCTCTTCCTTTCTCCTGCCCTTGCCTTACTAGCATTTTCTTCAGTGAGTCCCTAAAACGTGATGTATCTTATGCTGTCGAGGTGAAGGCACTGCCTCAAGATGTCACAGGGCGTGCTGACACGGAAGTCCACAGGTAGAGTGGACAGAGCAGGCCCTACAAGTCAGGAGAGCTGGGTGTACGATGAGGAGTAATCACCCACCACAGGTGCTTGAGCAAGGAGGTTAACTTCTGAGGCTCCGTTTCCTCCGCTGTAATGACAGCACTACCTCCCAGCTTGCTGAAACAGGTCTGACCTGTGCCCGCACTGTCAGGCAGGTGATCACGGCTTTGTACCACCCTGAAGGTAGACTAAACAGGACGGAGAAAACAACGTCTGATCCCCAGCTCTGCCATGCCCCTGGTGCACCTTCCTTCCCCTTCTAGGCTCATCTATCAAATGTGCACAGTCTTTCCTGCTCTGTGTACCTGCCAGTGTCAACATGAAGCTTAAACAATGCACCTGAGAATAAATATGACAAACACAAGATGCTATTAGAGGATACATTCTTATCGGTTTTGAAGAGCTTTCTATCCAAAGACTGTAAAATTTGAAAGTATAAATAGCTCTAAGATTGAAAGAGAATCTTAAGAAACATTTTTATATTGTATTATAGCAAAATATCATATTGATTTAAATAACAGAAATCTAAGTTTGAAATCAATGCATTAGGGGTGGAATTGTAGAGAAGCAATGGGGTTACCAAGGAGGGCAGGTAATAGAACATTCTTCCAATTAGACCGTTGAAGCCAGCACCCAAGGTGTTAGTGACAAACCCTAGCTGAACAGCGCACAGACCAGCTTTGGAATCTAGCCCAGTTCTCTGAGACACAGGGAATCACGGCACGGAGACGGGTCCTCTGTGCTTCAGCCTAGGAGGGTCTGCCCACCCCTTCGCCAGCATGGTGAAAGGTGGAAGGCTGGCAGTGACCAGTGATGGCTACATAGGAGAGCTCAGGCCTGCAGGACTGCCCCAAATACTGAAGTTTAGAATGACAGGTCACTGGATCTTAGTCATTCAGTCCATATATCTTGTTTCATAGGCAGGGAAACTGAGGTCTGGCCGCAAGATGAAGAAACTTCCCCAAGAAAGCTCGTGTCCAAGCTCTGCTGAGCACCATGTCGACTCCGCACCCAGCATGCGCTCCCCCAGTCTGCGATGCTTCTGCCCATAGAACCGGAATCCGTACTGCTTGCCTATTTGCCTATCGCACATTCACACCATCGGACTTGTTCCCTATCCTCTCCCCGGGTCAAGTACTTTCCAAATATTTAACTATTTCAGGTGCTTTGGAGAAACCTCGCCTTGAACCATTTTGAACTTACAAAATATTTCAATAGGTAAGTCAGGTAATTAATTTATGGATCCTTCATAACATGTCTATAGTTCCTATGGTTTCCATAAGCTCTCATGTGACCCTCACAACAACTCTGTGATAGAGACAGGGCAAGGATTCTTCCCCCAAGAGGTTGACCGACTTGTCTGGTACCAGAACTAGAGTTGAAGTAGGTCTTCCAACCATAACCTTGGTCCTTCCTTCTCCACTCACTCGCATTAGGAGCCTGCTATACACCAGGCATGGGGGGTGGGGCTGAGGGGATGAAGACGCGTAAGACAGAGTTCAGGTTTCCAGGCAGCTGGCATCTAGTGGACGTACACGGAGGAAACAGGGTCTAGAGCGCTGGATTCAGACAGACTCACACTTGAGATCCGACCCTGCGAGGTACTGGCTGCACGAGCCTGGCAGCTGTGGGCAAGCCTGGGAACTGCAGGCTCCTCATCTCCGCTCTGCCTCGAGGGTCAGGGAACAGATGACAGGTGTGTCGTATAGGCCCGGTTCATGGGAAGCCTCCAATACACAGGATCTGTTTGTATTAACACTGACCTCCCAGTGGACAGTGACATGAAGGTCATGACTGGGGCAGGGTCTGGCACACCCCTGCTTCGTTTGGGAGGCAGAGTTTCTTAGAGAATGGCTCTAACGAAAGGGTTTTTCATACAAAATGATCCTGCTTTTCATCTGTCCTTCCATGTAGTTATCCAGGGCCTACTGTGAGCAGAGCACTTTACAAAACCGCTCTCAGCAGGGATCCCCTGGATAAAGGGTTTTCCTGAAATACTTAAAACATGAGCTCCTTTATAAAAGTTACACACACAGGCTGTTCAGAGTTACTCCTACTGGGTGGAATGAGGTAAATCCGGGGCCCATTCTGGTCTTAGCCAGTGGGAACACCTTAAGAGACATACACCTATAAAAAGAACCTCAACAAAATGACGTTTTGTTAACAATACAAAAACTGCTCCCCCAAAGGCCGCATTAGAGAGGCAGCTGAATGAGAACCCTACTCTAACCAGCAGAGGTGGAGCCAGGGTATTTGAGATTTCAATCATGTTGGACTTCCCCTTTCATTTGAAAGAAAAAATTTACCTAGACAAGTGTTTTCTCATGGGCAAGATATGCTTACCAAAGGTGTAGCATAGCTAATAATCCCATATGTCCACTTTGTACTATGATATCCATTCCCTCTCCATTGACGCCTTTCAACTCATATGTTCCTGTGAGCCCAAGGAGCTATGTGGATGAAGCAGAGATGCAACCAAAATGGGCTAGCCTATGAACTTCCTTCTGAAAAAAGAAAAAAGGTCTACTAAATATAAAAGGGGAAATAAAGCCACTAATATACAAGGTGAGGCAAAAGTAGGTTTACAGTTATAAGTACATAAAGTTTATTCTTGCACTATTATTTATTAATTATTTGATCATTTTCCATACAAACAACTGTAAGTCTACTTTGGTACCACTCTGTATAATAATTCATTAGCTGGATAATTTGTTCAAATTAACCCTTTGCATGGTAAACTTTCTGAGAAGGAAGCTGGCATCTATCTATCCTTTATCCCGATGGACAACATTAATTCCTTTCTACAAAGTTCCTTCATCTTATGCAGAAAGTACCATCCTTTAAAAACACCTAGAAGGTATTTATGGCTGGCCTCTTGAATGGCCTCCCCTGTCTCAGGCTGCTGCCCTGTACTTAAGAAAAGGGAAAGAGAAGGAAGAAATGAAGGAAGGAAGGAAGGAAGGGAGGGAGGGAGGGAGGGAGGGAAAAGAAAGGAAAGGAAAGAAACAAGAGAGAGAGAGAAAGAGAGAGACAAAGAAAGAAGAAAAGAAAGAGAGGGAAGTGGGAGGGAGGGAGGGAGGGAGAGAGGGAGGGAAAGGTAGGAAGAAAGAAAAAAAAAACAAAAGACTGAGTTATTTACAGAATGATCTTTGCAACTTTCTTCGACTACATTTTTTGAGATAGGGTAAGACTTGCACGCTCATCTGAAATGTGAGGTGAAAATAAACTTGAAAAATGCAAGTTTTCTAATCATAAGAAACAATTACTGAGATGTAACACTAATCTTTCAAATTCAATGGTTCACCTGAAGAAATATAGGGTTATCCATGACTTTACCCAAAGACAACATCACCAAAAACATGATCACAAAATGGAGACAGATTTCTTACTGCTTTTGCACATTACAGCTCATTATAAAGTGCAGAGGTCTAACACTGAAGTCAGAGCCCGAGGTCACTCTGTGAGGGGTTGGGATGCAGTATATGTCGATTTCCTAGAGCAGTCAAATTTCACCCAAAGACAGGCCCTAAAAATACTTCAGGAAGGGGATTGATACAGAATGCTTTGTATATTACCCTCCCTAAATGTCCTCACGTCCAACCAGGCTTTTTATAGAGCTGTATATTCGATAAAGCAAGAATCTGGGTTTTCCTGACAGGCTCTTACATTCTAAGATTGACGTTCTAAGTAATTCATTAATTCACGCATACAAAAGTCATTCTGATTTCAGGGATTACTTGACATGTTTACCCAAAGTCATAAAGAACAAACTTATTAAAATGCTTCAGAGGTAGAAGAAGTAAGGCTTCAAAAATTATTTTCATTCCCAAAATGTTATTGCTCCCAATTGTCATATATCAATGGCTCCCCAATCTGTCATGCTCTGCCTAAGAGCAATGCAACAAAACATCAGATTGAGCCTCTGGCAATTCCACTGGGTTCCTCCTAACAGAGCCCATAAAGACTACAAAAGAAATAGAAAGATGACAGAACGTATATACTTTATTTTAGACCTATCCTGATTTCCTTTAGGCTTTGGGTACATGACTACCTTTATGGCTGTGATAATTCTACCATAAAGACCCACCACAGATATTTCTTCAGGGAAGGAGTTTTATATTAAGTTGTCAAGCAAAAAGCAAGGTATGTTTTTTTCTCCTTCAGGGACACCATTGCACTCAGAACCAGAAAGGATTTGCTTACAAACATTAAACTGGAGCTCCTGGTGTCCCTCGATCTTTTGACACCCTTCTTCCATGGCCATTCCTGGGGAATCATCTACTTTCTAGGATATCACATCGTGGTCAGGTTTCACACTTGTCTTACCTACTCTTTGAATAAAAGAAACACTAAGTCCGCCAAAGAAAAAAATAAAATAAAATAAAAAGAAAATAAAATGTGGGGGAATGGGTGAGGCAAAGAGTAGATACAGCTTTGTTAAATTTTTAAATAGATATGCAGGCGTCCCCAAACTACGGCCCGCGGGCCGCAATGCGGCCCCCTGAGGCCATTTATCCAGCCCCCACTGCACTTCTGGAAGGGGCACCTCTGTCATTGGTGGTCAGTGAGAGGACCACTGTATTTGGCAGCCCTCCAATGGTCTGAGGGACAGTGAACTGGCCCCCTGTGTAAAAAGTTTGGAGACCCCTGACTAGAGTGTTATTTCATTTTTGCTAATAAAAATGGTGGCCATGCTTCCAGATCTTAGCTATTGTAAATAATGCTGCAATGAACATAAGGGTGCATATGTCTTTTTGAATTAGTGGTTAGGGTTTCTTTGGATAAATACCCAAAGTGGAAATGCTGGGTCATATGGTAGTTCTATTTTTAATTTTTTCCGGAACCTCCATCTCTGTCAGCAGTGATAAGATCTGTAAGACATAGTCTCCTCCTGACTTAAAGGACATATGGTCAAGGGTTGTATTTTTCTTTTTATTGTACCCTCCACAGCTTGATCCACCCCATTCCTTTCATTATACTCTTGCAGCACATATTGTGGCATTAACAGAGGGATAAATTAGGGCAGGGAATATGATCATAGTGCTGTGGCTGGAAAGAGTGGAACTTGCAGCTCTCAACAGTACAACAGAGCATGTTTTCTCCCAGACAAGTGACTCTGATCAGGAATTAAAAGGCCTCTCAATAAACCTTCCCATAATCTGCCCATATTCTCTCTTCCTCCTCCCCAATTCTCCCTCTTAAATACTTACTGTGTTTCATAGGAGTTTGGTGCTCTGCTAAACTGGGTGAGAGTTATTTAAAAATGCATGTAAGGCTTCATCTTAAACCTTCTATCTTACTCTGGCATGTAAGAATATAATGTTAACATTCCCCCTCCTTCACGCAACACACACATAAAACCAATACTGAGTATGAGCCAGCCATGTATCTGATGAACATATGTCCCCAGACTCTATGTGGTTGGCATTCAGAAAGGGGGTGGGGATTAGGAAGACAAGTGTGGTGAGGAATTCGCTGAGGTAAAAAGAAAGAGGACGTCTGGTGCACCATGAACAGAATTCTGCAGGCAAAAGGGAAAACCCGACATGAGTGTGCAGAGGAAGGAGGAGAAACCAAGGCTGGCTGGAGCTCCCCAAATGAGGAAATTAATTTCTAGTAAAGGAAGAGTATATAAATAATTTACTTTAAAATAGTCTAGCAGAGGCAATAGAATAGCGATGTCTTAGTTAACTCCCCCCCAAGCCTAGTGCTCTGCGAATGTGTTAGTTTCAATATACCCTCTAGTGCACAGATCTGCCCTCACACATACTCCAGTACTCCACAAATATTTGGGTAGCGTTTGAAAGATGTTCATTGAAATGCCTCAATCTAGAGGTAAAAACTTCACACAACATTCACATAAAACCAATACTGAGCATGAGCCAGCATGTATCCAGCTCTTCGCCTCTCTTTTAACACTAAAATCTTCATAAATTAGCTCAATGGAGTTTAGAAAAGATTTCTCATTGGTGAAATCAATGGTTTTAGGATAAGTGAATTGGCTAAAAATATGGTATAAGGCATCCTAACTGAGAATAAAGAGAATCCAACAAGCCCCACTTTACGCTTGACATTTATAGCTCAATTCTAGAACAAACAATCCTGTGTGCAGCCACTGGCTTGGAGACTTCATATCACTGATCCTGTACTAGGTTAGTGAATCTTGCCCCTAGAAACATCATATTAGGCCCTGGCAGCTTGGCTCAGCAATAAAGCATCAGCCCAGCATGTGGAAGACCAGGTTCCCAGTCAGGGCACACAGGAGAAGTGACCATCTGCTTCTCTACTCCTCTTTCCTCCTCTCTTCCCCTCCCGCAGACATGGCTCTAATGGTTTGAGCAAAGTTGGCCTCAGGTACTAAAAATGACTAGGTTGCTGAGCAACAGAGCTACAGCCCAGCGAGGCAGAGCATTGCCTGGTAGTGGCTTGCCAGGTGCACATGCAGGAGTCTGCCTCCCCACTTCTTACTTAATAAAAAATAATAATAAGAAGAAGAAATGTCATACTTGCTTCACAGTAACTTTTCACTTGAGGTTCTATCAAAGCAACAAAATGTTCGGAAAACAGACGCAATGAGTCTTTTCTGCCTACTTATGCAAGTGTTTGCATATACACCAGGGTTGGTAGGCGTCCACTCTTCTATGTGGGAGGAATAACTGAGGGATAGACTTATATTCCTCATCTCCCACAACTGATGGAGGTTACCGATATCCACCCCAAACCTCACTTTATCAAAAATAACCAAAATGGCTTAGGGATCATTTGCAGCACACTTGCATGGAGACATTTGTTTGAAACAAACATATCATAAAAACTAACATTTAGAAGAATGGAAGATGGGAATAGTAATGGGTGACACATGCCTGAAAAACAGAAACTGCAAACAACACTGCATTTTCATTAAAATCAGAAACTAACTGTTAAAAAAGTCAAGTAGCTACAATTATTTTGTTAAAGACAAGGATCAACTTGTTTCTCCACTTAGTTGTGCACCCATTAATTGCTTCTCATAAGGGTCCTGACCAGGGCCCGAGCCGTTGTCCTTGGGGTGACCCTGTGAGCCTGCCACCCCGGATCAGGCCAGCAACCCTGGCGCTCTGGGCCACACTCCGTCCACTCACTGTGCCGCTGGCCAGGGCAAGCAGCTACAGTTTAAACTCATACATTACATGGTTTTTCTAAGAGAATGTCCCTAAGATAGCATAAGATATCATAAGGTTCCAAATGATTCTAGAAAGAGTACATAATTGCAGCTCAGGAAGTATATTTTACTAAGGTCTGGAAATTGAAAACTGATGAGTATTTGATAACTAAACCTCATCAGATCTTTCAATAAGAACACATCAGTACATAAAATTGCGCTGGCATATTAATTACACATATAACAAATCTTTACCAATTCGTGTATAGTCAACAGGTACCTATCCAATGCTAAAAGGCAGAAAGAAAGCCAATCAATCCCCTTCCTCTGCCAAGCAGTTCCTTCTTGCTCATCTTAAATCCCTACATGTTTTGAACATGGACATTTGTCACTGACAACAGCCGTCAGACAGAACTCGACGACCTGACTGCGCTCTAGGGAAGGCCACAGAGAAGGCTTCACACCATCCTTGGAAAGCATTCAATTGCCACATGTAGCCTGACATTTTATTTTTAAAAAAATTTTCCATTAACCTAGAGATATTTTCTCTGAACATATGTACCCTGATTTATCAATGTCACCCCATTAATTTTTTAAAAATTCAAAAAAAAAATTTCCCATTGATTTGAGGGGGATAGGGGAGAAGGCAAGGAAGGGGAGAGAGAGAGAGATAGACAGACAGAGACACAAAGACAGACAGAAAGACAGAGAGAGAAGCATCAACCTGCTGTTTCCCCAAGTCATTCCATTTAGTTATGCACTCATTAATTGCCTCTAGTAAGTGCCCTGACTGGGGGGTCAAACCCGTGACTGCTGGTGCTTGCCGGGTTGACGTTTTATCCACTGAGCTTCCCGACGAGGGCCTAGCCTGATTTTTTAAAGCCAAAAACAAAACAAAACAAAACCCACATTAACGACAGCTTTGCTGTAATGTTAGCATCCTCAGTGTCACTCACACACACACACACACACACACACACACACACACACACACACCAAACTGTAAGCTTCTAAATAAAGCCACATTTACTTTCCAATGCCAATATTCAAACTCTTCTGGCAAAATTTATCACTACCTGCAATGTCATTCTCTCAAATCCCAGCCCCTCAAAGAAATGAGAAAACTGCTCCTGCTACTATTCACACTCGTTCTAGGCCAAGACCCTGTGTGTGCTGGGCACCGCATGCAAAGCCGACACACTCTCATCCTGCCTGCCAGGAGCTCAGGGCAGACATTTCTGTACTCTGCACAGTTTCTAAGGCGTCAGTCTCCTCGAACACTGCTGGGGGGCGGGGTGGGGGGACCAAAGCCACCTGCTCCAAGGCTGTCATCTACCCCCTTCCTGCGGTGCCTCCCTTTCCCATCCAGTTCTGATTCTCCCTTACCTTTGACTGACTCTCTTTAATTCCTCCCAAGCACATCTTCTCTGTAGTGTCTCCTCTTCCTTCTGAAGTAAACTTGCTTTTCTCACCTTTTAAAACTCTGCTCTGCTAGGCTTGCTTTCCGGTGAAAATGTTCTCTGACCTGTGGTTTAGAATAACCTAGCCAAGACTGTTCTCTACAAGATTGTAACTGATTGCTGCTACCATGTGCTATATATCACTGCTGTTTCAATGTGACACTTTGTCCAAGGGTCTCTAACTTACTGACAACCCCACGCCTCCCAAGCCCTCTACTGAAGAAGCCGACCCACGGGCTAGGAACAATCATGAACATAGCCAGCATCCTCAGGAGCTAAGTTTAGCAGGCTAACAAGATCTACCATGAGGCATTACAATATTAAACAGCATGTGAACAGTGCCCTGGGAGTTACAGCGGCTTGGACGAGAGCAAGAATAAAATCTGATTTGGAGAAGCCACGTGACTTGTAAAAGCATTAACGTCTCACAAGATTCACGGATGTCGGTAAATGCTTATAGTGACCATGGCTCTTCAGGCAGTTCATAGCAAGCAGTATCCTAATTTTAAAAAAAAGCGATAAAAGAAGAACAAAAACATAACCTGAAGAATGTGAGGATCCTTAAGAAAGGAGGACAGGCTGGCTACACTAACAAGCTGCCCGTGGTCTTGACAGCCTCCTGTGAGAGCACACTGGATAAGAGAAGAGGCGAGCCAAGGTCCTTTTAGTACACGGGAAGGGTGGGAGCACCAACTGTGTTTACAGGCTCAGAAGCTGCCTGGCTAAAAAGTAAGGCCAATTTCTAATTCCCGACACGCGCTCTCTTTCAGACACACTCACAGTGCACTGGCAACTTCCCTTTGTTACCCCGTCACTCACAATTCTGTAACTCACTCACCAAAAGCTACTCTGTCAGGAAGAAGACAGGCCAGCTAATCCCCAAGTCCTTTTGAGTGCTGAAGCATTTCCCATCAGGGAGCATCATTTATCCCCCCCCCCCCCCCCCGCCACTTCCTAAATCCTCCTCATTCCCCAGGTGCACAATACAGCACAAGGGACCCAGGCAGCCAGGTCAAAATTTGTCAGACTGGCCTGCTTTTTGCAGTAGTATTGTTTCTCATGTGTCCCTTCTCTCCCCCTCCCCCAATGTCCCCACCCCTTGTCTTTATAGCCCAGACTTTCTATACAAGGCCGCATACAATGGTGTGAATGCACAAGCCCAGTGCCACACACCATGCAGCTCCTACTCCAGCCTTGGAAGATGCCCCGGGGGGCGGCCAAGGCCTGATATGCCCCCTGCTCATTCCCTTGGTCCTGCTTTCAAAACCAACAAAAGGGCCGTAAAGCCAGTGGCCACGGCCATGCAGATTCACACTGGATTTGGGCAGATGGTTAAGGAACTGTGGAGCTGGAAATTGGTGGGCCATTCTGTTTATTAGAGTCTTGCAACAGCGGCAGATGAGCAAGCATACAGGGAAAACTGCTTCCCTCTCTCAGGGCTGCTGAGCAAACAGGTGGGGGGGACCCTTTCTCCGGCAAACAATAGCAAAAATGGCCCTTCCAATGGTAGCAGGCAATCCGCAATCTACAATGTGCTGCCCTGAGCCCAAGCACCTGCAGTCTCACATAGACTATACCCACGTGGTGCGTGCTCATGCACCAGTCAGGCAAAGTACAAGTGAGCAAGCCTAACACACTTGTTTGCACAACAAGGGCAACAGAGCTGAGGACAGGAGACACTACCACACGCTCAATCCTCTGCCCAGAGGTCCCTTATTGTTGTCACATATACAGAACTCTGATAATTTCCATAATCTGGTTGACCTTGGCTGTTTGTGTTACACTCCTATACTGGGTGCTATGGATACAGCAGTGAATCCTTCCGTAGCTGATAGTCCAACTTGAGAATCTAAGCAGTAGACTGTCGGGAGCTGATCCACTAATGCTGGCTAACTAGGTCACAGCAGAAGAAGATCCACAACTGCTGGTTGACAAAGTCACAGCAAAAGAAGATAGAGTCACCGCAGTAAAGACCAACAGCTGCGGGTTGACAAAGTCACCGCAAGGAAAGGCATGATACTTCCCCCTTTAATCTTTTGAATTAATCTGGCCTTATATCCCCCCTTTTTCTGGGTGTGTGCTATTATTTGTGGCACAGGGATAATAGTACCGTACTTTCCCTGTAGATTTGTAGTAATTTCTTTGGAAATGAGACAGAGGGTGTGAGTTCCACAGAAAAGCCTGTAAGCCCCTTGAACTGGGCTCATAGACATAAGAGGCTGGCTATGATATCCCTCATAAAGGGTTAAGTTTGTAGGAGAATTCCTTCTTAATCATGTTAGAAAGAATAGATTGTGACTTGTGACTAGGTAAGAGGCAGTGGCTGTGTACAGAGCACCTCTCGGCCTTCACTTAATTCAACATTTTTCCTCTTAGCCTTTTCATGTAATAGAGTAAAGAAACATTCCTTTCTTCTTGCTTATTTGATCTGCAGATAGTGATACACTCTGAGAAGAATAGAGGTAGAACTTAACTAGTGTTTAAATATAATAAATAAGTAATATTTGACTAGACAATAGTATCTTAGATAAGGTATAATAAAATGGCCCATTGTGTGGCCTAGGATGAAAGCGCAGTCAGCAAGAAAAGAGTGTTTTACTAAGAGAATTGTCTTTTGACTAAAGGCAATTGCTAGGCTTTCTCAATGAGATGTTCTCATAAGATTTACATATTTTCCAAAATTCTTTAATAATAAGAGAAATGTAGGGAAATCCATAGAAGTAATAACAATTAATGTCTTATGTTGCTACTAGGCTATCTTGCAAGTGCACTCTGTATATCTTTGGGTGAAAGCTATTCTTAATGTTCTGTCAATTTCTTTATAGGCAAGCCTTTTAGAATCTTGTGAGAAAAAGTAGGACACTGCTTAAACTCAAAGCCATTTATCTGAGCAAACGGTTGTCCATTGTTAGTCCTTAATAATCTCGTCTGCTAATCTCTCTCTGCCCCTTAACTCACAACAGCAGTAAAGTTAGTTAACTTTTAGTACTAATACCTTAAAAGCTTTTACCGATGTTGTTATCACTATTCAAGTTATTTTGTATTTTGAATG
Organism: Saccopteryx leptura; assembly: GCF_036850995.1. NCBI lineage: Eukaryota > Metazoa > Chordata > Mammalia > Chiroptera > Emballonuridae > Saccopteryx > Saccopteryx leptura. The sequence continues at coordinate 170,631,292 of NC_089506.1, forward strand.
ATTTGCTACCTGGTTTGTAATTTATAGATATAAATTAACTGTTATCCAGAAACATGTAAACATAGTGAAACAAAAGTAATAATTAACACCATGTGATTGTAACTCGGTGTGCGTGTATAAAAAGGGAGCTATACTAGCATTGAGCAGAGATGCCTGGCAGTAAATGCTAACTAGAGAATAAAGAGAAAGAAAAGAATTCGGCTCTCTCACTCGATTTCGCCAACGCCGTCTCTTCCTGTGGGACCCCTGAATCCCCCCCGGGGCTGGACCCCGGCATTTGGCGCCCGAACAGGGACCTACAGGTAATCCCCCCTCGTTGTCTCGGGACGGCTAGGACTCCACTCAGGGTGCTGCAGACCCCCCTGTAAGAAAGACAGGGTGAGGATAGGTGGAGAATTTCAGAACTTAAGATTTTGAGAAGTCATGGGCCATACTGAGTCTAAAGAAAGAAGACTCTTTATAAAAGTCATTAAGTATACACTTTCTAAAAAAGGAGTTAATGTTTCCACTAAACAAGTAGCTCGTTTTATGAAATTCGTACAAAAATGTTCTCCATGGTTTCCAGATGAGGGAACGCTTGATTTTGAGAAATGGGTTCAAGTTGGAGAAGATTTAAAACTTTATTATGAGGTACATGGACCAGAAAAGGTTCCAGTTGATACATTTGCTTTATGGAGCTTGATTAAAGATGCCTTAAATCCAGAACATGAGATGCATAAACTTTCTAAGGCAACTGCTCCTCCAAAAGAAGAGACTCCGTTAATTAGAAGTAAAAGGCAGTCTCAAGATAGTACAAATCATGCTATGGCCTCTTTAAAATTAAGTAAACATCAGGATGATAGTGAACATCTTTTATCTCCAAAAGATGAGGCTGAATTAGAAGATGAGGCAGCTAAAAATAATAGGAATAATGAGGATTGGAAGTCAAAAACAGTCTTGCCTATATTATATCCCTCCAAGACTGACAAAAAGGATGAAAATAAGGCTATTAAAATGTCTTTGCCTCTACCAGTACAATCACCAGATGTTAATGAAAAGAAAAAATCATCAGGGTTAACAGGGTTGCAGAAGGCAATTCAAGCTTCTTGCGACCAAGGGGAAACTGATTTGGCATTATGTTTTCCTGTGGCTGTGGCAGGTGAATTTGATGATGAGAAGAATCCTACATGGAAGCCGCTTTCTTATAAATTATTGAAAGAGTTGAAAATGGCTTGCAGTCAATATGGACCCACCTCTCCTTATACTATGTCTTTGATGGAAACAGTTTCTCATAATTGGATGACTCCTTATGATTGGGAACAAGTGGCTAAAGCTTGTTTATCTGGAGGAAATTATCTCCTTTGGAGAGCTGAATATGAGAAGCAAGCTAAACAACAGGCAGTTAGAAATCGGAGGACACATAATCCTGTGATTAGAGAAATGATTACGGGAGAAGGAGAATTTGCTGATGTTAGTAAACAGTTAAAACTTTCTAAACCAGCTTTGATACAAGTGAATAATTGTGCTATATCAGCTTGGAGAAAGTTGCCAGCTTTGTCTGGTGGAAATGTTACTGTGGTAGGAATAAAACAGAAAGGTGATGAACCTTATGAGGAGTTTGTTGCTCGGTTGATTCAAGCCGTAAGAAGAGTTATTTCAAATGAGGCGGCAGGAGATATTATAATTAAACAGTTGGCTTATGAAAATGCTAATTCCACTTACCAGGCTATGTTGCGGTCAGTGAGGAGAGAAGAAACGATAGAAGATTTCATCAAAGCCTGTCAGGATGTAAATCCTGCTTTTATTCAGGGAGTAACTATTGCTGCAACTTTGAAAAGAGAAACGTATCCTCAATTTATTAAAACTATGTATCAAGAAAAAATGCCTTCTGTCAATGAAGCTTCCTCTAAGGAAAGTCTTACTTGCTTTACTTGTAACCAAACGGGCCACTTTAGCCGACAATGCCCTAACAAGAGTGGGCAAGCAGGCCCAGGAGTGCAAGAGACAGCTCCCATAATTAATAATGCTAATAATAATGTCCCATTGCCTAGGACTTTGTGTCCACGCTGTCAAAAAGAATATCATTGGGCAAAGCAGTGCCGTTCTAAATTTCACAAAAACGGACAGCCATTAGGACCAAATTTAGGAATAGAATGGCAGCCCCCACATAATTTAAATCTGACAAATAATCAAAGTAGCAATCAGGGAAACTGGCAAGGGGGCCAGCCTCAGGCCCCAATAACAATTGGGGCCAGCCTGAATCCATTTGTCAACTCCGGTCTGTCTCAGACCTCACCCGGGCCTCCCACGTGGCAGGCGAGAATTCTACCACTGAACCACCAATGCCTCCATGCAAAATATGAAAAGCAAGCCTCTTGTGGGGGTTGAAATGGAGGGATTCCGGCTGCTGGTTGCAGCAGCTATTAGAAGTAAAGAATGATTAGAAAACTGAGATGAGTTTTAAAGTTGTGTTATTATCTGATTTTCTTTAGTAAAATAGAAGGACTTAAGAGTTTGAAAAAATTACAGTTTTTTTTTATTCTCCTCTTTCTCTCAACTCATTTTATTTCTTTCCTGTTCTATGCCTGAAAAGAGGGCAAAGGGAACACCTGTTTGGATATGGCTAAACAGAATCTCATAAACGGCCGTTCTTGAAACTTTTCAAGAGAGAGTTCTGTTTAGTTTCTATCCAATATGTTCCAGTCAAAATTGCCCTGTGTAAAAATCAAGCAGGCCATATTCTAATCTCTAAAATCCCGGGTTTCTCTCTAATTTGTCTGATTTGTCTACTTTGTCTGATTCTTGTTTGTGTTTGGTCTTTGTTTAATGTTGTCTAAATGTGATTTTTTAAGTTCTTGCATGCAAAAATTGAATATGCCGGCTCTAATATTATAAAAATATCATCCCTACAAATTTATAATTTTAATTGAAACAAGTAAAGCGCGCTCATTTAAATTTAAATAATATGAAATATGAATCCTAAAGACTTGTTAATTTTGACTAAACTGCTTCAAGCTTCAGGCTGCTTGCTGTGGCTACAGAGCATGAAGCAGAGTAGGTTTGCCTAACAAAGGTGTAAATTTTTTTAATATAGAAAAATAATGAAAGCCATACTAGAATTTTCCAGCTTTAATGTATTCTTTAAATTGCCTGTTAATTAATGAAGTAGAAATGTTTTTATGAATACAGAAAACTCATATACTGGAACTCCTACAAATCTTCTTTATCATGCTTTTTACTTTAAAAAATTTCTTTTAAATGCTGATATACAGAATTATTCAATACCTGAGACACTGGAATCTGAATCTGAATAAGCCTAAACCAATGGCAAAGTGGAAGGATTTATTGACAGGTCAATGGAAAGGTCCAGATGTAATTTTAACTCAAGAAAGAGGGTATGCTTGTATATTTCCACAGGACGCTGACTCGCCTCTTTGAATCCCAGACCGGCTGATTCGCCATGCCTCGCCGAAGGTCTCCGCTACCGCCCTCTCCTTATCTCCCTCCTCCTCCTCCTTATACACCATCCAGTCCGGAGAAGACTTCTGTGCCACCCGCATCACCAGTGACTTTCCAGCAAAAGCCATCAAAGAACTCTCTGTATAATCCTGTTACTCGAGTAATGCAGCGATTGTCACTACAGAAAGCTAGACAACCTCCCTATCAACGGATGGCTCGCTCTACTCGAACTGTCAACCCACCAACCTGGGGCCAGTTGAAGGCGTTGTCTGAAAGGGCTGATTCAATTTGTCGTCAACAAAATATAAAGCGTAACCCTGTTAATATGTTTATTGCTATGCTAGCTGTACTTTCAATTCAGGTACTTAATGTTGAGGCTACTGAACAAAACAAATCTTATTGGACTTATATTCCAAATCCACCATTAGTTAAGCCTGTTACTTGGGGAGGAGATGATATACCTGTGTTTAATAATCATACTAAGTTTTTGAAAAAATCATGTAATTCTTTTATTATACATAAAACTAATTCAAATTTCTCATTTCATGAAAAAACGGATAAGATACCTATATGTTTTATGTTTAATAATACTCACAAGATTTCTGAATGTTTTCCTACTACACTTAAGACTATTTTGACTGACTCTCCTAAAAGTAATAAACCTGGACACCCAACAAGAGACTTATGGTCTCTCACAATTTTAATGCCTGGAGGCCCTGACACCCATGAGTATAATCCTGTTACATTGCCTCCTAAGAGATTTCACCCATGTGAACTTTATCCTCCAAAAAAGGCAACTCAAAAGCCTTACTGGTGGTCTGTAGAAAATAGATTTGGTTTTCCCCCATGGCAAGAATGTGCATATTACAATTATATGAATTATACTGCATATGCTGTTAATTTCACTGTACAAGATTGGTCTAGTCCTTATTCTGAATATGATTATAAAAAATTAGTGCAAAAAATGAAAGACGATTACAGTTGGTCAGATAAATATAATCCTTTAAATAAAATCGTCACACGTTGGCAGTCTGCTGGATGAATACCTGCACAGCTGACTTATCAGAATGAATTAACCACCAGGTATCAAACAAAGCTTTGACAGCTAATTGCAGCTGCTGCACCAGCATATTTGGTTAGGCCTTACCCTTATCCTGTTCAGAATATTTTTGTTCAGGCTTGTGTACAGGCTCCTTATGTACTCTTGATTGCTACAATAGACAGTAATCTTTCTGTTAGTACTTATAATTCTATATTTAGCATTTCCTGCTCTCGCTGTGTTTTAACAAACTGTCTATCTTATGACACCAAAGCTCAAGTTATGTTTATTTTGCGGCAGCCACCTTATGTGATGTTACCTGTTAGTCTGTCTCAGCCTTGGTATGATGACCCAGGGTTGCATGCACTACAGGCTGCTTCTGAAGCGCTTGCTCGCCATCGAGGAAAGCGATTTGTTGCCGAATTGATTTTGAAAATTACTGCTCTTATTGCTATTATAGAATCTGTAGCTGCTTCCACCACTGCTTTAGCTCAATCAGTTCACACTGCAAATCATGTGAATAGTATATCTCGTAATATATCTCTTGCATTAGCAGTACAGAAGACTATAGATAGAAAGTTAGAATTGAAAGTGAATGCTTTAGAAGAGGCTTTTATTCACATATGTAATGAGTTGTTAGCTATGAAAGCTAGAATGACTCTTAGATGCCATGCAGGATTCAGGTGGATATGTGTGACTCCTTTAAAATACAATCAGTCTATCATAGCATGAAATAATGTACAGAATCATTTGTTAGGTGTATGGAATAATAATGATATTAGTTTAGATTTGAGAAAATTACATCAGCAAATACAAAACTTAGGACATTCAGGCTCTTTAGTCTCTGCCTCAGAAGTAGCTAATCAATTTGTTGAAAACATTAAAAGTATGTTTTCTATGCATGGCCTGACCTCTCTGGCTACTGATATAGGCATAATAATAGCTGTGGCAATTATCACTCTTCTTGTCCTTCCAGTCATGTTCCGACTTTTAAACAACAATCACAGGGAAATAGCGGTGAAAATACAAAAGCTTTATTTAAATAATAAAAAAGGGGAAGATGTCGGGAGCCAATCCACTAATGCTGGCTAACTAGGTCACAGCAGAAGAAAATCCACAACTGCTGGTTGACAAAGTCACAGCAAAAGAAGATAGAGTCACCGCAGTAAAGACCAACAGCTGCGGGTTGACAAAGTCACCGCAAGGAAAGGCATGATACTTCCCCCTTTAATCTTTTGAATTAATCTGGCCTTATATCCCCCCTTTTTCTGGGTGTGTGCTATTATTTGTGGCACAGGGATAATAGTACCGTACTTTCCCTGTAGATTTGTAGTAATTTCTTTGAAAATGAGACAGAGGGTGTGAGTTCCACAAAAAAGCCTGTAAGCCCCTTGAACTGGGCTCATAGACATAAGAGGCTGGCTATGATATCCCTCATAAAGGGTTAAGTTTGTAGAAGAATTCCTTCTTAATCATGTTAGAAAGAATAGATTGTGACTTGTGACTAGGTAAGAGGCAGTGGCTGTGTACAGAGCACCTCTCGGCCTTCACTTAATTCAACATTTTTCCTCTTAGCCTTTTCATGTAATAGAGTAAAGAAACATTCCTTTCTTCTTGCTTATTTGATCTGCAAATAGTGATACACTCTGAGAAGAATAGAGGTAGAACTTAACTAGTATTTAAATATAATAAATAAGTAATATTTGACTAGACAATAGTATCTTAGATAAGGTATAATAAAATGGCCCATTGTGTGGCCTAGAATGAAAGCGCAGTCAGCAAAAAAAGAGTGTTTTACTAAGAGAATTGTCTTTTGACTAAAGGCAATTGCTAGGCTTTCTCAATGAGATGTTCTCATAAGATTTACATATTTTCCAAAATTCTTTAATAATAAGAAAAATGTAGGGAAATCCATAGAAGTAATAACAATTAATGTCTTATGTTGCTACTAGGCTATCTTGCAAGTGCACTCTGTATATCTTTGGGTGAAAGCTATTCTTAATGTTCTGTCAATTTCTTTATAGGCAAGCCTTTTAGAATCTTGTGAAAAAAAGTAGGACACTGCTTAAACTCAAAGCCATTTATCTAAGCAAACGGTTGTCCATTGTTAGTCCTTAATAATCTCGTCTGCTAATCTCTCTCTGCCCCTTAACTCACAACAGCAGTAAAGTTAGTTAACTTTTAGTACTAATACCTTAAAAGCTTTTACCAATGTTGTTATCACTATTCAAGTTATTTTGTATTTTGAATAATTTGCTACCTGGTTTGTAATTTATAAATATAAATTAACTGTTATCCAGAAACATGTAAACATAGTGAAACAAAAGTAATAATTAACACCATGTGATTGTAACTCGGTGTGCGTGTATAAAAAGGAAGCTATACTAGCATTAAGCAGAGATGCCTGGCAGTAAATGCTAACTAGAGAATAAAGAGAAAGAAAAGAATTCGGCTCTCTCACTCGATTTCGCCAACGCCGTCTCTTCCTGTGGGACCCCTGAATCCCCCCCGGGGCTGGACCCCGGCAGTAGACACTTAAATACAACATGACATGTGCTAGAACAAAGGCAAACATGAGACTCCATAGCAGACTGGGATTGTTCCTTGACTCCTCCAGCCTCTCTGTCCCTCCAATCACAGGTGTTATCAATCCCCGCACCTAAGTCCTGCTGGCTGTCCGCTCTTCTCCAGCTCTGTCCCTCCCTCAGTGCACGTCACCAGCATCTCTCTCCTGGATCTCTTCAGTCTGCTGATGCTCTTACTGCTTCTAATCACATCTCCCCCCAAGCCATGTTCCCACAAGGCAGCCAGGAACATCTTTCAAAGTTCTAATCCTAAGCAGTACTGTACCCCTCTGTTGGGCAGATAAAATATATTGTGCTCACTTTGTTAAAGATGGCGCTGCCCACGTGGAGGCCGTTGCCCAGGTGAAATTAATGTGTGTCTCTGTGGTCAGGCAGGATCTTTGTAGCCTGGGGCTTGGTTTTGGGATTAAGCCTTTCCCACCCTTTTTGATGTGGGGTGGTACAATCCCATCATGTCTCTGATAGGTGACTTTGTATTAGAGACTTCCCTATTTTGTATATTGGATTAAAGGTTTTGATTTCTATACTATAAAATGGAGGCAGAACGGGAGTTTACCCTCTTGGTTCCTGAGATTAGCATGAGAGAGCAGAGGAGAGCAGAGAAAGGCCATGAGGAGGAGGCCAGGAGAAGCAGCCAAGATGGCAGAGTGCTGAGAGAGAAGCCAGTTTGGGCAGAGTTTGTGCAGGGAGAATGAAGGAGATGGGGAACAGAGGTGAATAAGTCTGGTGAGCTAGAAACCTTTGATTCTAGGAAACTCGGATAAGTCAGTAGCTTTGTGAGCACTGAATGTGAGTGGGTTTTGGAGCCCAGTGTGTGTTTTTACTTGTCCTCCAGGTGCAAGCTAGAATTAAAGATAATGGCCCATCAGTTCTTGGCTCCGTTGTTTCTTTACCGACTGTCTGAATCCAATGTGAACCTGCATGGGCCAGGCTGCTCTGATGGTGGCCCTGACTGCTGGCTTTACACCCTCACTTTAAAAATATATCATCCAATGGTTCCTCATGACCATCAGAATAAAGCCAATATTGTAATGCCAGTAGTAACCCCTGTCTCCCCATGTCCTTCTTGTACCTGGTTCAGGCATACTGAAAAATTCATAGCATCCCCAAATCACCATGCTCAAAGCACACTGCCTAGGGCAGGGACTACACACAAAACATCCCCCTACCCAAAACATGATTCTGTTGTAAAGTGCCAAAAGCTACAGAATTAATATTAATATTTTAGGAAGCTTAAAGAACATTTTGTTGATTTTGGGCTGGGTGTACAGAGAGGTTTGTGGATGACCTCTCTGTACTTGTGTGATTAGCATAAAACCAATATGGCCGATGGCATTGTGTTGTAAATGAAGAAGAGGAAGGAGACTTGGATTCCCTGACCTTCCCCCATTCCTATGGGGAAAAGGGTGAATAGCTAGCCAGGTACAGGAAGAAAAAGATTAAATTAAAATCTTTTCTTATACTGATGAACCATTTGCAGGTATTTGTCACTATGGAAACTACCCCTCCCCTCCTGAAAGCATGTGATTAATGTATGTAATCTCTAAACAAAAGGTATAAACTTAAGCTGTGACGTCAAGTTTTCTCCCCTCCCATGTATAAATAGGAGTATATAAACAGCCCCTGAACTGTTTTTGGGGGCTGCACAACTTGGGTCTGTTGCCCTGTGTAAGCCATATGCGGCTGGCATATTTAATAAATTCCCTCCTTTAATAAAACTTTTCAAAAACTTATTTGGACTTGGTGCCTCTACAAACACTCGCGGAATTGTGGATTTAGTTACTTTACAACAATTCCATCTCCCCCATCCTTTAATCGACTAACTTCTCCAAGCCCTTCAAGTTTGGGCTTAGCTATTTCCTCTAAGACATTGCTTACAATCCTAGACAGGGCTAAATGACTCTCTTTAAGTTCCTGCTATCAAACTTACAACCTTGTATTATAATTGCTTGGTAGCATACCTCTTTCCTTAAGTAGACATGAAACAACGGGGGGGGGGGGGGGGGGGCTACAATGGAATCTTCCATGGAGTAGTAAGGTTAATATCTGTTGCAAATAAGAAATCACAGAACAGGAACTCTGACTTAATGATGTTTATATCTTTGTCCTTTGCATAATGTGTGACAGAAGCAGGTGATTATTTATTAAATGAAAAGTCTGTTTTTGGAGGTTCCAGTGGAAGACTTCATACAGGAAGGGACCATCTGAGTTTTGAAGGGAAGAAAATGGTTCATCTTAGGTTTGGAAGGCTCAGTTGTGACCATGCTGTCAGTGGTTGTCATTCTGGAAAGATCCTCAAATTATAACAAAGGCAAAGCCCACCCACCCATTACCGTCATTCTTCCACATCAATCATGGATGCTAGAGGCAGGTCCTGTCTTCCACAATACGGGACAGAATCTTTCATTTTAGTTCCACAGAAAGATCACTGAGCTGAATTATTAAGACTAATTTTTATGTGTACAGGTGAGCTGTGGACAACTGCTGTCAATGTAACTCAAACACCAATAGACCTGGTGTGTTATCCTATCTCAGATGTTCACAAGTAACAACAGCGTGAAATGAAGCACTAACATTCTTACAATTAATAGGAAGTTATTAAAACCACCTCATAGCAACAAATAAATGGGTACTTTGACATTTAAGCCTTAACAAAACTATGGCCATGTTCAGGACGCATCTGTCTGTGCCCTGTGTATAATATATTGTACATATACCCTCAGACTTTAAATGAGAGATCAAAATTTTCTTCAGTGTCAACTACAGCGATATTTTTGGACTCTGAAGTACCAACACCTTCCCTGCCCCACAAAACAAACACAACAGTATGCCTGCCAGGCCCAAAACAAGCAGCCAGTATTATGGCTCCAATTAAAAGTAAAAAAGCAGCTTTCAAACAAAATGATGTTTCTGTTTTGCTTTAGAATAAAACATCAACTAATTTATACATAGTCCATTTAAAATGTAGGTCACAGTCTTACCACCTCCGCCTCTCTTCACTAGGGGACTGTCTCAGTTACTACCTCCAGGCTAACTGGGAGCCATCTTGTAGGCATTTGACAATACTTAACTACATGCCTAAAATACTCAAGGCAGGGGCTGCAAAGACTACACTAATCTCTCAAAGTAGCCACCAACTGCTTTGTTCTTCAGTTAAAACAGACCTTCGCAGTCCTACTTGTCTGAGAACAAATTTCCCTCCTTCCCCTGTTCCTAGGGTCAGGAAACAGGCCCCTGAGCCTAATCTGGCCTGCTGCCTATTTTCATAAAGAAACTGGCTGGAACCAGCCAAGGCCGTTCCTTTACATGGTGACGACTACGGTTGCTTTCATTGCTATAATGGCAGAGTAAGTAGTTGTGACAGAGACCAGATGGCCTGCAACACCTCTCCTCCATAAAAGACGATCTATCTGACCCTTTAGAGGAAAAATTTGCCAAGCTCTGCCCTATCTATCCTAACATTTCCCTGTGGGGTTCCCTCCTCCCCTTGTGACTGTGTACTCACTCCCTGGCTTTCGTTACTCTGTTGCCTGCGGAAGGTCTTCTCACCTGACACATCCCCCTCCTTCCATCCTGGTTTCCATGGCACCTGATCATCCCTTCATCACACACCTATGGTGCAATGATCTCTGAGCTTATTTGTCTCTGCAACAGACTAGGCTCCCTGAGGACAGGGCCCATGTGTCACAGCTATAATCCAACACAGCACTAGGCACAGACTCGTCATTCCAAAAAATATCCACTTGGTGGATGAGGATTTACTTCAAACATAAATATCTATAAAGTTTTGGCCCTGGCCGGTTGGCTCAACGGTAGAGCGTCGGCCTGGCGTGCGGGGGACCTGGGTTCGATTCCCGGCCGGGGCACATAGGAGAGGCGCCCATTTGCTTCTCCACCTCCCCCCTCCTTCCTCTCTGTCTCTCTCTTCCCCTCCCGCAGCCAAGGCTCCATTGGAGCAAAGATGGCCCGGGCGCTGGGGATGGCTCCTTGGCCTCTGCCCCAGGCGCTGGAGTGGCTCTGGTCGCAGCAGAGCGAGGCCCCGGAGGGGCAGAGCATCGCCCCCTGGTGGGCAGAGCGTCGCCCCTGGTGGGTGTGCCGGGTGGATCCCGGTCAGGCACATGCGGGAGTCTGTCTGACTGTCTCTCCCCGTTTCCAGCTTCAGAAAAATACAAAAAAAAAAAATATCTGTAAAGTTTCTGAGAAAAGTTCAGCTATGGTTGTTTGGCGAAAAACAAACCATTTGATACATGTAGTTTTTATTCCTTTATGTCATCAGTTTGACCTGTCTACAGGCAGCATGGGTGATAAAGGAGAAAACCTGAATAGGGGATGCCTTATCTAGACAACAGTTGAAAGTCTTACCTTGCCCTGTACTAGCTGTGTCTTAGTTAGGGTATCCATTCTTGGGAGCCTCAGTAGCCTCATCTGTAAAATGGAGACAGTAGGATGATAGGTGGATGTGAAACCAAGACTATGTATAAAATGTCTGCCACCTTGTCAAGCAATTTAGGTGCTCAGTAAATGAAGGTTATTATTATTATGGACAAGTTCTTCTGTTTTAAGGCTCTACGTGCATTGGCATTGTACTTGCCTATTATTGTTGTTATCTGTTATAGCATCACACTTTATCTTTTCATAGCAGAAACCCAGTTCAGGAAGTTGCTGGGTCTTATATGAATAATTATCCTTCAAAATAAAACATCAAACTCTAAGAGAGGATTTTCCCTCTCTTCCATAAAACCTCGTCAATTAAAAAAAACATTAGTGCTGATACTAAACTGAAGCATCAAACTGTCCTGTAAATTGTCTTTTCTTGACAGACTTTACCATGACTTGCTTTTTTGTCTATAACACCTATCTTAGAATTCAATTTACAATTTAGAAAAAAAAATTTATTGATTGAATTTAGAGACAGAGAGGGGGAAAGAAGGTGGGAAAAGGGGAAGGGGAGAAAGGGGGAGAGGGAGAAGAGGAAAAGGGGGGAGAGGGAGGAGGGAGAGGGAGGAGAGAGAGAGAGGGGGGAAGAGAGAGGGGTAAGAGGTGGACACTGATTTGTTGTTCCAGTTATTTATGCCGTCACTGGTTACTTCTTGTATGTGCCCTGACCAGGGATCAAACCTGCAACCTTGGTGTACCGGGACAATGCTCTAACCAGCTGAGATTCCCGGCCAGGGCCCCAAAGCTGCAAGTTTTTAAGAGCAGATTATTTGGTAATCAAAAGGACAATATTGAGTACGTGAGTCTATAAAGTCTTATTGCAAAGATACTTTTTTTCTAAATTAATGAAAATATATGAAACTTCATCTTTCTTTAAAGGCAAAAGCATTCGATGGGGGCTGAAACAGAGGTATCTAAGTTTTGCACATGTCACACTATAAAGAGGGAGTAATACCAATAAATTTACCAAAAAAAACCACCTCACAACACACAGATATCTCATCAGTCTATTAAAAAATTTGGAGGTCTGGGAATGAAGGGCACAAAGAGGAGTTTTAAACTAATCAGGGGAAAGCTCTGCCTTTCCCCTGTATCCCTAAATTGATACTCCCATTGCATCATGTGACTGTGATGGATGGCCAGAGCTCTGTCATTTATCTTTTGGAGTGAAACCAGAGAATTCAAGCAGAGCCCACTGAGCATTGCCCAAGGAAGAGCTATCCTTGTCTGCTCCCAGGGGAGAGGAGAAATACTGAGAGGTCAGAAAGGACATGTGCACCATGTGTGTGTCTGCGTTCACGTCACGCCCAAATACTCTCCTCTTCCAACTCAGCGTGTGTCTAGGGGCCGGGGAAGTATGGAGTAGATGTGCAAAACAGAAATCCCTCAGTATCTGCTGCAGCTTAATCTGCCCCACACTGACCAGACTGTACCAATATGTAGTTTCACTTAGAAAGGAGCCACAACTCCTGACTGAGCATCTGGTTCCTGAGGGGCAGCCAGGAGGAGGCCGGGAAGGAGGAGGCAGAGTCCTCCACCAGCTTCTGCAACTCACCAGCCCGACACTGGCTGGTAAATGCCTCAATCTTGATAAACAACTTCTGAATTATATGCTAGGAAGGCGGATCCATACCCTGGCTTTTATTAATTGTATTCTTTTGCATCTCTAACATTTGCATGTTTTTTAGGATTTGCTAATAGTTTTGTCACTGAACTGAAAGGCTGGGGATTCAGTAGGACAGTGTTTGGGAGCAGAGTGAATGTCAGGCAAGGGCAAAGGGCAGCAAGTGATCTGCTGAGTGCCTCTGCTCTGTCCTCCTCGTGACAGACATTATCATCCACTCAACCAGGAGGGTAGGAGGTAGGTCAGAATAATCGGCTAAGTGCATGAGGGGTTTTCCCCCTTCTTTCCTGCAAATCCCACGTGGGCAACTAATGAGGAAATGCCTAAAGGTAGAAATGAACCCTCTAACACTAAGTGTGGGTGCATTTCAATGTGCACAACTTGGAAAGTTAAAATTATCCTCAAATACATCATTAGGAAGCTACATTTTCACATCGTAAGTAAACTACTTTTAGAATATAAATGTCTGCTCAGGCATTTTAAATTACAGCCTTTGATTTATAAATGTGTTTGACAGTATCTTTTGTGCAAGTCAAGATATACTCAGGCCCAAAGAAATCTCAGTTTTAGATTTTTAGCTACTTAAAAAAAATTTTTTTTAATTTAAATTAATCACTATCCTTCAAAACAGTGGGGGAAACAGTGTAAGGCTTTGGAAATTAATCTAGAACTCAGATTAGCCACAGAAACTTTCAGCATATGGATAACATGTAATTTGTATTTTCTGTTGTTTCTGATAAGAAATCCCTGTATAAGAGAGTACCGTAGTAAAGCAGACGTTTTTAACCTGTCCTCGGCCCCCTGAGAGTGTTTCTGGCTTTCTGCAAACAGTAAGATATTTTCTGTCATCTGACCAGGCGGTGGTGCAATGGACAGAGCATCGAACTGGGACGTGGAGGACCCAGATTTGGAACTCTGAGGTCACTGGCTTGAGCGCGGGCTCACTTGAGCAAAGGGTCACTCACTCTGCTTTAGCTCCCCGGTCAAGGCACATATGAGAAAGCAATCAATGAACAACTAAGCTGCAATGAAGGATTGATGCTTCTCATCTCTCTCCCTTCCTGTCTGTCCCTCTTTCTGTTGCTTTCTCTGTCTCTGTCACACACAAAAAAAAAAAACAACAAAGAAAGATATTTGCTGTCAAACTCAGAATAAAATGCCAAAGGAGGGGAGGTAACCTATTCATGGCTTTTATCTTTGTAGTTGTTTTAAGTGTTGGGGGCTGAGATTTCACCTGAACAGAATCCTGTTGCTAAATAAGTCTGGAAACTATTGTTTAGAAGGTGCAGTCCAGGCTGTGCACAGGGAGGTTTGCAGAAACTGTCTTTGGCAATGCACTCACTCCCGGGGCCCTTCTTCAGGGGCCCTCACCTACGGTCATGGCAATGCACTCACTCCCGGGGTCCTTCTTCAGGGGGCCCTCACCTACGGTCATGACAGTGCACTCACTCCCGGGGCCCTTCTTCAGGGGGGCCTCACCTACGGTCATGACAATGCACTCACTCCCGAGGCCCTTCACCTACGGTCATGACAATGCACTCACTCCCGGGGCCCTTCACCTACGGTCATGACAATGCACTCACTCCGGGGCCCTTCTTCAGGGGCCCTCACCTACGGTCATGACAGTGCACTCACTCCTGGGGCCCTTCTTCAGGGGGGCCCTCACCTACGGTCATGACAGTGCACTCACTCCCGGGGTCCTTCTTCAGGGGGCCCTCACCTACGGTCATGACAATGCACTCACTCCCGAGGCCCTTCTTCAGGGGCCCTCACCTACGGTCATGACAATGCACTCACTCCCGGGGCCCTTCTTCAGGGGGGCCCTCACCTACGGTCATGACAGTGCACTCACTCCCGGGGTCCTTCTTCAGGGGGCCCTCACCTACGGTCATGACAATGCACTCACTCCCGAGGCCCTTCTTCAGGGGCCCTCACCTACGGTCATGACAGTGCACTCACTCCCGAGGCCCTTCTTCAGGGGGCCCTCACCTACGGTCATGACAGTGCACTCACTCCCGGGGCCCTTCTTCAGGGGGCCCTCACCTACGGTCATGACAATGCACTCACTCCCGGGGCCCTTCTTCAGGGGGCCCTCACCTACGGTCATGACAATGCACTCACTCCCGGGGCCCTTCTTCAGGGGGCCCTCACCTACGGTCATGACAATGCACTCACTCCCGGGGCCCTTACCTACGGTCATGGCAATGCACTCACTCCCAGGGCCCTTCTTCAGGGGCCCTCACCTACGGTCATGACTTCCAATGGTCAGTTCCTAGCATTAAGAATCAGCCATTATCGAATGGTTCAATGGGTGCTGAGGATGGCACCATAGCCTGTCTCAGGTGCTAAAATAGTTCAGTCGCTGAGCAACAGAGCAGTGCCCCTAGATGGGCAGAGCATAGCCCAGTAGGAGCCTTGCCAGGTAGATCTTGGTCGGGGCACATGCGGGGAGTCTGTCTCTCTGCCTCCTCGCCTCTCAAAAAAAGAAAAAAATCAGCCATTATAAACAAACAAACAAACAAACAAACAAAAACCCATGATCAGTTGTTACATTTATTCACAAATGGTTTTTAACATGTTTTCATTTTCAAAAAAAGTTTATTTGAAGAAATAAACATATCTCACAGAATAGCTCGTTTCTCCCTGTTAGTCATAGCACAGATTGATAATCATTTTAAAATTTAAAAAATTATTATAAAAAGGTCCTGGATACGGGACAGCATAATGAATCGCCTTATAGCTACTTTCTCAACTTTTGCACATGGCTAAAATTTTCCATAACAAAGACTTAAGTCCCAGCAGGCCAGAGAGATACTACATTAAAGGCTAAACTTCATGTCTCTCAACCATAGTTGATGGTTTGCCTCGATGACGGTACTGACTCCTCTTCAAGCAGCCTGGCCTGGCCTTCAGCACAGCTCCCACTGCTGTTTCTGTTCTACACCCCTTTTCTGCTCCATACCACGATGTGCTGTGGAACCTAGCCAGCCAGGTAAAAATAACTGGTACACCATATCTTCCCCATCAATGATTAAAATAAAGCCAATCACTTGATCAAAAACCCCTCTGCCCATTTCCTTTCCCTAGGAGACTTTAAAAATAGCAATATAGGATCCCAAGACAAAGTGCCTAGTCATTTCCAATAGAGAAATTCGGAGGTACATTATTAAAAAGATCCAGACTCACAATAAATAATTTGTGCTCAGTGTTTAGTCAGGTTTCCTTAAAAAGTAAGAGCGATGACCCCTCCTCTTTCTGTGAATGGCAGGAGAACAAACAAGAGAGGCAGTGTGACTTGGAGATAGCATCTGCCACACAGACTTAATTAATCAACAGGAGAGCTAAGGAAAGTAAAACTGTTTTATGTAAAGGTCAACACTATGGTATCAGTCAGGGCTCTAGAACTCTTCAGGTCTGACTTACTCATCTATAAAAAGCAAAGCTTGTCTTCATATTATTTAAGGTCCCTCTGGGCATAAAGGCACTGTCAGAGCTAAACCCCAGCTCTATTTTAGTCTTTTCTCCCAGAAACAAATCTATTAATGACAAGAAAAGAAACAGTGGAGCAGCTTAAAAGGAGAGATGATCCCAGGCAGCACACACTTGAATAGAACGAAGCTGAGACTGTGGAATCTGTAAGCTACCTCACATTCCTTCCTAGCCCCTCTCCGCCACACCCAACTTTATATTGAAAAGAAACTGGCTTCAGGAAGTAATTAACAAGCACATGTTAAAAGTAACAATGTATTCTGGACAATAGACAAAATCAAAGAAATATAGGTCCTGTCTTTTTTGAGTTTTGAGGTATAATAGTCATATAACAAACAGCAAGTATTTATAGTATACAATTAGAAAAGTTTTGATATTTACATACTTGAGAAACCATGACCTCAATTAAAGGAGTGAACATATCCATGACCCTTAAGTTCCGCACCTGTTCCCACTTCACCAAACTCCCAGCAATCATTGATGGCTTTCTGTCACTATAGGTCAGTTTGCATTTCTATAGTTTTATATTAATAAAATCATACATGTTGTCCTTTTTGTCTAGCTTGTTTTACTCATATGATAACCGAGATTCATTCATGTTGTTGTGTGTATTAACAGTTCATCCCTTTTTGTTGCTGAATAGTACTTTACCATACGGATAAAACAATCTGTCTTTTCACTCACTTGTTAATGAACATGTGGGTTTCTTCAGGTTTTGGCTGTTGCAAATAAAGCTGCAATAAACATTCACATCCAGGTGTTTGGAATGGCTGAGGGATACAGTAGATGTATGTTTCACTTTTGCCACCACGGTATCAAAGTTCCATTTGCTCCACATTCGTGCCCATCCTTGTTCTCGTCAGTGTTTGTTTTTAGTCATAGCCATCCTCAAGAGTATGTAGTGGCTCCAGGATGGTGACCACGTGCAGGCACAAGGGGAGTGGCATGCTCAGAGAGTCTGGAAGCTCGATGCCCTTATTATCTCTTCAATTGCCTGATGCTTTGTAGTGTTTGATAGCTTTTGTACTAAACCTGTAATCTAGTAAGTAAATGGGTTTTCTTGAATTCTGTGAGACACACTAGCAAATTAATCAAACCCAAGGAGGGGGTTGTGGGAACCTCTGAGTTGTGGCCAGTCAATCAGACGCACAGATAACAACCTAAATTTGCGAACGACGTCTGTAGGGGAGGACGGCTTGTGGGCCTGAACCCTTAACCCAGGGGTCTCAAACTCGCGGCCCGCCAAACAATTTTGTGCGGCCGCAGACTAATCCACGAACTACAGTTTCTGGTCATTTTGTGACACTGAAAAGTGTTGCGTAACAGTTGCCTTTTGTAGACCTAGTGCGGCCCGCCGAACGGCTGGATCTTGCTCTGCGGCCCACATGCTGAGTTGAGTTTGAGACCCCTGCTAACCTGTGGAATCTGAGTCCAACTCCAGGCAGATCGTGTCAGAACTGTAGGCTACCTAGCTGGCGTCTGAAATCTGCTTGTTGGTGTCGAAGAACCCACCTACCAGAACTGGGTGCGGAACTGCACTGGGGTAGGTTATAAAAGGGGTCTTTAAAGGAAGACCTCCAGAGGGTATGACACCTGAGCCAGATACTGCAAAGGCACTAAAGGCAAGGACTGTCCCAACCATCACCACAGCACAGTGCCCAGGGCTTTGTTTTCTGCAGCTGCAAAGTAGGACTGCTTTGCCAGGCCAGGGGTGAGGAGGTCTTAACATGTATTCCAGGCAGCCAGGACTTTACTAACAGGCACAGGGACACAGGTCTCACGGCGGGATGCAGAAGAAGAGCTACCAGCTGCAGGGGCAATTTCAAGTGTGATACAGAGAGTGCAAGGGGAGACTTATGGAAGATCTCGGGTGCCTAGGCTCGGACATTGAGAGCAGAAGTCGCACACCAGCGGCCTGTGAATCTGCTGGCCCACAGCATGATCTGTCTGTGAAACATTTGCATTAATTACCAAAGTTTAAAACTCTGGGGATTTATATACACATTTGGATTTCTGACCTCTTAAGATCTGGCCATATGGAACCCATGCTCCCCAGGGTCAAGAAACATCTGTCTCCCTCGAACTCCCCTAGTTCATCAAGCTCCTTACCCAGCCTGGTCCCGCATAAGGCATTAAGTTAGTGCAACTAGGTGTTAGATAAGATCACTGTGGTGGCAATACCAGCCCAATAACAGGAAGGCTGGTTGTAGGGACAGGTTAGAAGATGCAGCAAGCCTGAACTAGGGCAGTAGATATAGGAACTGAAGAAGAAAAAGGGTTATTGAAATTTTTTGTTTTTGTTTTTTAAAGTAAGGATCAGATGGTGATTCACTAAAGAGCAGTGTCAAGGTTCCTAGCCTAGATATTAAATTGGCAAAGTCACCAACAAGGGTAGATTTGCTTCTATTTACCTGGCTATCGATTTGCTATTTCACCAAGTATTCTATTTCCAGTAAATCCAGCTTGAAAGCTGGCGCTCCTTGTGAGCCCTCATTACTGGCACTGTCTCCAGGACCCCAGACGAAAGACTCCTGGGTGACAGGTGCTCCTCACACTGCTTCTCCACCTGCAACACTCCCCGAGAGCTCACTATGGGCCAGGCACTCTTTTGTCTTCTACAAACAATAACTCAAGTAATATAGCAATTCTTGGAGTAGGTCCTCTTAACATCTCTCTTACAGATAAGGAAAAGGAGAGATTAGGCAATTTGCCCAAAGACACAAGCTAATATGTGACAAAGATGCAATTTGAACCTTGGCAGTCTGGCTCTACATAGAACTCATGTTCTTTACCAATTTTTACACTCTCAAATAATTTGTAACTGAGAGACAAAAAACTGAGTGTAGAGCAACTTTCAGCTGATTGGCTAATTGCATTTACAAACATCCCTTCTTTGACACTGTCTAGCCTGGTGATTTCCAGAGTGGGCTTGTCATTTTCTCTTGGAGAACTGTTCACAAGTACAGACATCAAGTTCCCTTCCTAAAGATGAAGTTTGAGGACCTCAAATCGCTTCTTTGTACCACAAGCCCACTAGCTCCGTTTCAGTGCTCAGCCTGGGAACACTGGGTGTTCCACGGTGGCCCACTCTCTCTGCGAGTGTACTGGATGGCTATACCCTATGAGTGACAATATCATAATTTCTACCTATAGGTCCTGCAAGATGGATCAAGTGTCCCACGAATCCCAAAGAACATATCTAAAGCTCTTCTGATGTGAACAGCCTTTAAAAACGTCATCATCTCTACCCGCCTTTTCTGGTTTCCCTTCAAGTAACTTTTGCTTTAGGAATAGGGTCCTTTTTTCCTCCAATCATTGTTAAGTATCACACATTTTTTAAGCGAGAGAGAGAGAGAAATAGGAAGAGAGATGAGAAGCATCAGCTCCTAGTTGCGTCACTTCAGTTGTTCACTGACTGCTTCTCATGCATGCCGTGATGGGGAAGCGGGGGAGGGGGCTGAAGCCAAGCCAGCGACCCCACGCTCAAGCTGTTGAGCCTTTGCTCAAGCCGAACGAGACCGTGCTCAGGCCGGTGCCCATGGGGGTTTTAAACCCGGGATCTCAGCATCTCAGGCTGATGCTCTATGCACTGTGCCACCACTGGTCAGGCTGCTTTTGATTGGTCTTCAGTTAATTTTCACTTTCAACATTTAGGCTTTAAATTTTATTGCCATCAACCTAATATTTTATTTTATTTTTTTTTTAATTTTTTTATTCATTATAGAGAGGAGAGAGAGAGAGAGAGAGAGAGAAGGGGGGAGGAGCAGGAAGCATCAACTCCCATATGTGCCTTGACTAGGCAAGCCCAGGGTTTTGAACCGGCAACCTCAGCATTTCCAGGTTGACGCTTTATCCACTGCGCCACCACAGGTCAGGCTCAACCTAATATTTTAAATAACTTAATAATCTAAAAAAAGACTTGGAAATATTTGTAACAAGTCTTTCTATACATAAGTCAGTTCCCTTCCCTTCTACCTCCATTACCTTTCCAAGTTAAAAAAAACTTATAATAGGATATTCTTTAAGTTGGGCACACCTGTACAATATTTCCTTTTTGACTCTTAATTTCTTCCTCTCCTCTCCACCCTCTTTTTAAAAGCCTCCTTTTATATAATGAATGCATGGAAACCATTTTTCCTTATGTCTGAATTGGAGTGGCCCCAAACTGAAAATGCCTATCTTCCTTGGATGACATATCCTTATCTATAAAATGCTCTAATGGTGGCATAACATTAACATTACATTTTTTAACATCACTGTGGGAAGAACAGAAGCCTTTTAAGGCTTCAGACTCAGTAAACAGTATGTTTTCTTCTGTGTAAATTCCAAAGTACAGCCACTAATCCAAACAGCAGCTCTTCAAGGGGGAGTAAACAGGAAAAATCTCAACTGGGGTCTGAAAGGTCATTGACAGGACCTTTCCGAAGTATAAATGGGCATGGTTGCTACTACCTTCAAATCGCTTACAGATGCAACGAGGGAAATCTAAGTTCCCACTCCCTCTTATAAACAAATTCAACCAGGGACTATCAAGTGGCTCCTTAGGAAAAAGTTTTGTCAGAGATCAATTTACATAGGATACACAGGCTGAAAACTGAACAAATAGTGGAATGTAAGTGACACAGAAGTGGTGGCCCTGCTCCCAGTTTATACTCAGTCTGTAGAAATAAAGAAGCTGAAGAATGAGGCCACATTCACAGGGCCAAACGACAACTGATATATCTGCCTAGTACTTTACTGGTTTACTAAATGAAGCCTTTATATACATTGCCTGTTTTGGTGATAACTTCTGAGATGGGAATGCCAGATTGGTACACAGAGTCAAAGATGCCAATATCACAAAGCTGGTTACTGTCTGCGTTTTGGCCTGAACTCAAGTATCACACTAACGCTTGTTTTTTCCCTATATTCCACTGAACTAATGTTATCAATGAATTTCCTTCTAAAACTCTTGCCGTGGAGGTATTCTGACTGCCACCAATCTAAAGATCTCGGTTCCCACCCACCTTAGGCAGTCACCATTTGAACCTTACACCATTGAGAACTGCTCTGAGACTGCCATACCAAGATTTCCTCCTTCCATCAAACCTCTTGATCAACATTCCACTAATCCTACCTTACTGCTATTGAACTTCCTCTATGCCTCAAGAGTTAAGTCCAGGATTCACTGAACATTGATACAATTTGGCTAAATTATTCCAGTCTCTTCCTCTGAATACTTGCCCTTACCTACCCCAAATTCTGATGAGCACTTACCTATGAGTCCCACTGAGTTCTTCACCTCCTTGATCCTCTAATACAGTGGTCCCCAATCCTCGGGCCGTGGACCAGTACTGGTCCGCAGAGAAAGAATAAATAACTTACATTATTTCCGTTTTATGTATACTTAAGTCTGAACGATGTTTTATATTTTAAAAATGACCAGATTCCCTCTGTTACATCTGTCTAAGACTCACTCTTGACGCTTGTCTCAGTCACGTGATACATTTATACATCCCACCCTAAAGGAGGTCCGTGAAAGTATTTTCTGACATTAAACCGGTCCGTGGCCCAAAAAAGGTTTGGGACCCTGTTCTAATATAATTACTCTGAAAGATGAGAATCACAACACAGGAAATCTATGCCAGGCACCTTCTCCATCCCCGGCTCACTGATGTGTGCTGGACAGTCACAGACACATGCTCATGGATGAGAGTGTCAGGAAGCAGTGAGAATCCTAGCACGTTAGAGCTGGAAAGGATATTAAATGACCACATCTAATGCCATAACTACAGTTAGAATGCTAGCAAGCAATAGAGTCTGTGCTAATACAAAGAACCTTCCCAGGAAAAAAAGCAAACTTTTATTGCAATACCTAAGAGGTGCCAGGATCGGACCAAAAGCAATGACAATGAGTCCCTCATAAGGGACTGATGTGACTGCAAAGAGCAGAGAAAAACAAGATATGGTCACATTTTAGTTTGCACGCAAAAGAAAATCCATGAACCTTTCTGCAAAGGGATGCGCCATGATGAAACCTTTTGGAGAGGACTGTTCTAACACCATGCATAGAAGAAAACAGGCTTTCAAATAGTAGCTTTCATTTTCAAATTAAGTTAGGTGTGTCTCAATGCTACAATATTTGCAAGTAACTACTAATTTAATGTGAGGGTCTAGAGTTATTAAACTACACTTTAGAAGAAAATAGGCTACAATTTAAATAATTTCCAAGTGCTCTTTACAAGCTTTAAGTTATGCTAATTGAACACTTTCTCAAACCAACAATGAACAATATCCCTTAAAATGTTTTAAGTGTTTATCCCTAGGATGCAAAAATCATGGGCTAATTTAAATTAGAAAGATTTTTAAAATATTTTTATTTATTGACTTTTGGAGACACGGGAGGGAGAGAGAGGGAGAATCAGAAAGAAAGAAGAGAAATGAGAAGCATCTACTCATAGTAGTTGCTCCCTCTATATGCCTTGACCGGACAAGTCCAGGAATTTGAACCTGGTATCCTCAGTGTTGCAGGTTGACACTTTATCCACTGCTCCACCACAGGTCATGCTAATATTTTAAATTCTAACTTCACAATGTTTTGCTTTGTAGTAAATACTCTTTGCCATCAGGAGAAAACTGTATTAAATAGACTTGGCTTCATACAGTCCGATGTTTAAAATCCATCTCTGCTATTACGCAGCTGAATAACTTCAATTTGGTAACTTTATCTTAATAATGGTTTTTGCATCTAAAAAATGTGGATAATTGTACTTGTTTTGTGTATTGTTGTGAAAAGTAAAAATGTATACTATTATTTATTAAGGATAAAGCAATACAGGTACGTCAGCTTTATTTAGCAGTAGCAGGAATACAGTCCATTTTCATTTTACTTTTCAACCAAAATGATAAGATAACCTATTTCTAAAAGAGGCTAATTAAGTAATTTTGTTTAGTGTTAGCATATTATAAAACTTTGAATAGTTAACAAAATTGTCCATAATGTTCTAATGCCCTTTTTAACCTCTTACAATTGTCACTGACTATTCTCTTACTACCTCTAGGACAACCACTATCTATAGTGGTTGAATATCCCAGTACCATCTTCTAAAAATAAATCTGGCCCTATCTCCAATGCACCAGAAAATATAAGCATGCTCAACTTTTGTCAAATAATTTGGTGTTAAGTACTATAACAGACACCAAAACATTAGAAAAAAACCAGAACATGAAACCTCACCAAAAGGTACCACACATATATTGTATAGTATGTAACCATAGCTTGGAAAACTCAGACATCCATTTTCCAAATACTTCATTCTTGAACTGAATCACCATTTTTTTTTTTTCCTGAAGCTGGAAACGGGGAGGCAGTCAGACAGACTCCTGCATGCGCCCGACCGGGATCCACCCGGCACGCCCACCAGAGGGCAATGCTCTGCCCATCCGGGATGTCGCTCTGTTGTGACCAGAGCCAGTCTAGCGCCTGAGGCAGAGACCATGGAGCTATCCCTAGTTCCCAGGCCATCTTTGCTCCAATGGAGCCTTGGCTGTGGGAGGGGAAGAGAGAGGCAGAGAGGAAGGAGAAGGGGAGGGGTGGAGAAGCAGATGGGCGCTTCTCCTGTGTGCCCTGGCCGGGAATCAAACCCAGGACTTCCGCACACCAGGCCGATGCTCTACCACTGAGCCAACCGGCCAGGGCCTGAATCACTTTTTATAGCAACTTACATTATCAATCTGGTGCCTTCCTGTTAGGGAACATGGTTCCTAAATTTGACTTCAGCTCCTATCCTACAGTTATGGAGGTTATGTGGTTCATTCATGATACTAAGTTCTGAGCTTTAAGTAAATATGGTTTACAAACTATATCCCCCCTCTCAAAGTCTTTAAATAAAGGTCAAGTTCTACTATTTCAGTAGACAGTAGAACTTAGGCAAGTCTGGAGGAAACAATACTGGGCCAGCACATCAATCTTTCATGGGCATATACTACTTCTATATAACTACAATGGCTATAAAGTAGAAAATAGTTGTCAAACACATTTTGTTCCTATCATAAAAGTCAAGTAAAAGGCAGTCTTTTTGCCTCTTTAATCTCTGTTATTTTCCATTACCTCCAATATTTGCACCTGTCATGAAAATCATACAGTAAAGAGAATCTGCAAGGAAGACTTCTCTTCAGCTAGGCATCTTATGGTTCACTCCTAGGACAACATATCCTTCAGGTCAAAGGTTGGTCTAGCCCAGTGGTTCTCAAAGTGTGTGCCAGGGTGCAGTGGTGAGCCCTAGAAGATTTCCAGGTGTGCCCTATGGTATTCCAGAGAAATATGTGCCTATTGGGGACCAACAAACCAACAGGGTTTTTGGAGTTTAGATTGTTGGGGTACACAGGTATGGGGAATTGGTTGTTAAGCTGACAGTCTGCCCAACCCCCCACATCACTTGCCTGATTAGGTTGCAAAAGGCTGTTAAGCTGTGGTGCTGGATTGTTTACACTACCCCCCATATTCCCCGGAAAGACTGGAGGCAAGTTTCTTCTATCCTTTGTTTGGTGTAAAGTTAAGATGATATGTATGGTGGGGGTTTTCTGCCCTTGGTAAAATTCTTGGGTTACCTTGAAAACATGATCAGAGACCATTGATTTGCTAATGGCCTCACTTTGTCCTATAAATAGAACAAGATGCGGTTTTTGGGTGCGCTTTGTTCTTGCCAGCAGCAATTACAGGGCCCTCCTGACCCGTATTCTTTCTTTTTTTTTTTTTTTTTTTTGTATTTTTCTGAAGCTGGAAATGGGGAGAGACAGTCAGACAGACTTCCGCATGCGCCCGACCGGGATTCACCCGGCACGCCCACCAGGGGCGACGCTCTGCCTACCAGGGGGCGATGCTCTGCCCCTCCGGGGCGTCGCTCTGCCGCGACCAGAGCCACTCTAGCGCCTGGGGCAGAGGCCAAGGAGCCATCCCCAGCGCTTGGGCCATCTTTGCTCCAATGGAGCCTCAGCTGCAGGAGGGGAAGACAGAGACAGAGAGGAAGGAGGGGGGGTGGAGAAGCAAATGGGTGCTTCTCCTATGTGCCCTGGCTGTAATCGAACCCGGGTCCCCCGCACGCCAGGCCGATGCTCTACCGCTGAGCCAACCAGCCAGGGCCCTGACCCGTATTTTCTTAATTTCACACCGTTCCCACTCAGGACCTGGAATTACTAGCTGTGCTGGTTCATGGCATGTGCCCAGATATAAAAATAAATATAATTACTGTATTATACCATTTTATTAGGAAATACTGCTTTTTGTTAACACATCATTATTATATTTATTATTAACACATCATTATATTATTTTTAGATAAATACACCCAAATAAAATGGATAGATTTCTCAAAAAGAAGTGTGATATTCAAGAATCTGATTCTGGAAGTGAGCAAAGGTTAAGTGTAAATAAAATAGGACTTGAAGGCTGATGGGCAGACTTTAATTTATAGCATTTTCCATCACTTAACACTGAACAATATGATTGAATTAGAAACCCATTCATGGAAGCTTCAAGTGATTTTGGTTTAACATTAACAGAAGAAGAAAAACTGGCAGCTATATCCACTGATTGTGGATTGATTATTAAACATAAGGAATTGTCTCTTGAAGATTTTTGGATTTCTATAAAAGAAGTATATGTGGCAATATATAAAAAAGCTTTGAACATTTTACTATACTTTTCAACATCCTATTTATGTGAATTAGAATTTTCTAACCTCAACACAAGAGTAAAAAGAGGAATTCTTCAATGTATTGATGAGGAAATGAGAGTTTGCCTTTCAAATATATGCCCAAACATTGAAGAAATCGCTAGGACACCTCAGGCTCATGTTTTTCATAAACACAAGAATGAAAAAACTTAACACATTTGCGCAGGGACCTGCCAAATTTACTAAATCTTACTAAGGATGTATCTATATATATAAAAAGATAACTTTGTGTCATTTTTTATTTTTTAACCCATTTTTTATAAATTCTAAAAAAGCATAACTCAAAAACTGTAACATAAAAATGTTTTTAATGTCAGAACAACAAAGGGAACCAGAGACAAAGATGGACATTTCATAATGATATGGGGACACTGTATCGAGAAGACCTAACACTTCTTAATATTTCTGCACTCAACGAGGGAGCGCCAAAATGTATAAGACATTTATAACTTGACCTAAAAATAGAAGCAGACAAAAACACAATCATACTTGGAGATTTAAACACACCATTGATGGCTTTAGATATATCATCTAAACAGAAAATCAGTAGAGAAATAAATGCCTTGAATGACACTTTGGACCAAATGGACATAATAGACATTTATAGGACATTTCATCCCAAAACGTAAGATTATACATTATTCTCCAGTGTGCATGGAACATTCTCAAGGATAGATCATATGTTGGGCCACAAAACTAACATCAACAAATTCAGAAAAACTGAAATTATACCAAGCATATTTTTTGATCACAAGATGTTAAAATTAGAATTCAACTGTAAAAAGGAAGTAAAGAAACCCACAAAAATGTGGAAATTAAATAATATACTTCTAAAAAATGGGTCAAAGAAGAAATAAAAGCAGAGATCAAAAGATACATACAGGAAAATGAAAATGATGACACAATATGCCAAAATATCTGGGATGCAGCAAAAGCAGTAATAAGAGGGAAGTTTATATCATTATAGGCTTATACAATATCAAGAAACTAGACAGATCCCAAGTAAACAACCTATCATCACACCTTAAGGAACTAGGAAAAGAAGAACAAAGGCAGCCCAAAGTCAGAAGAACAAGTAAAGATTAGAGCAGAACTAAATGAAATAGAGAATAAAAAGATAGAAAAAGTTAATACAACCAAGAGCTGGTTCTTTGAAAAGATCGATAAAATTGACAAACTATTGGCTAGACTCACTAAGGAGAAAAGAGGAAGGACTCATATAAACAAAATCCAAAATGAAAGAGGATAAATTACCACAGACATAGATATACAAAGGATCATAGTAGAATACTATGAAAGATTATATGCCACCAAATTTAACAATTTAGAGGAAATGGATAAATTGCTAGAACTATACAATCTTCCTAGACTGAGTCACGAAGAAGTGGAAAACCTAAATAGACTTATAAGCAGGGAGGAATTAGAAACTATCAACACCCCCCCCTAAAAAACCCAAAAGCTCCAGAACCAGATGGCTACACAGTGAATTCTACCAAACATTCATAGAAGATTTGATACCTATCCTTCTCAAAGTCTTCCAAAAAAAGAGAGGAAGAAGCAATACTTCCAAACACATTTCATGAGGCCAACATAACCCTCATACCAAAACCTGGCAAGGACAACACAAAAAAAGAAAACTACAGACCAATATCTCTAATGAATACAAATGCAAAAATCCTAAACAAAATATTAGCAAATCAAATACAGCAACACATTAAAAAAATAATATATCACAATCAAGTGGGATTCATTCTAGGAGCACAGGATGGTTCAACATATGGAAATCGATCAACATAATACACCACATCAATAAAACAAAGAAAAAAACCCCATACAATCCTATCAATAGATGCAGAAAAGGCATTTGATAACACACAACATCCCTTTATGTTTAAAACACTCAATAAAATCATAATAGAAGGAAAGTACCTCAACATAATAAAGGCCATATATGACAAACAATCAGCTAATATCATACTAAATGGTGAACAATGAAGGCTTTTCCTCTAAAATCAGGAACAAGACAAGGCTGCCCATTCTCTCCACTCTTATTCAACATAGTTCTGGAAGTTTTAGCTGAAGTGATCAGGCAAGAGAAAGAAATAAAAGGCATCCATATCAGGAAAGAAGTAAACGTATCACTTTTTGCAGATGACATGATCTTGTATACAGAAAACCCCAAAGACTCCACCAAAAAACTATCAGAAACAACAAACCAATACAATAAAGTCACAGGATACAAACTCACTATACAAAAGTCTATGCTTTTCTATATGAACAATGAAACTGGAAAACAAACTCAAAATAATTCCTTTTACAACTGCAACAACAATGAAAATAATAAAGCACTTAGGAATAAAATTAATGAAGGATGTGAAGGACCTATATACTGAAAACTACAAAACATTTCTGAAAAAAATTAAAAAAGATATAATGAAATGGAAAAATATTCCATGTTCATGGATTGGAAGAATCAACATGATAAAATGTCCCTATTACTCAAAGCAATATTCAAATTTAATGAAATCCCCATCAAAATCCCAATGTCACTTTTTAAAGAAATACAACAAAAAATTACCAGGTTTGGATGGAACCATAAAAAACACCAAATACCAAACAAATCCTGAGGAAAAAGAATGAAACCAGAGGTATTACACTACCTGACTTCAGATTATACTACAGAACCACGATAATCAAAACAGCATGATATTGGCAGAAAAAAAGACATACAGAACAATGGAACAAAATTGAGAGCCCAGAAATAAAACCACATATATAATATATGGACAAATCATCTTTGACAAAGGAGTCAACACAAATAATGGAGAAAAGAAAGCCTCTTCAATAAATGGTGCTTGGAAATTGAAAAGTCACATGTAAAAGAATGAAACCTGACTAGTTTGTCCCCCTGCACAAAAATTAATTCAAAATGGATCAAAGGCCTAGATATAAGATCTGAAACAGGGGAGAAGACAAGATGGCGCTGGAGTAGGCGGACATAACAACTTCCACCTCCCAGAACCAAAGTGGATTACAAACTAATTTTAAGAACCATCATCTGGAAAAACCAACTTTGGACTAAACTAAGAGGACTCTTCAACCAAGGAACACTGAAGAAGCCACACTGAGACTGGTAGGAAAAGCAGAAACGCGGAGAGGGCTACCCAGCTCCCCGGAGCAAACAGCAGCTGGGAGAGACATGCGTGGCGGGAAATGAGTTTAGCAGAGAGGGGAGGGTCCTGAGTCCCAGGAACAAAGCCCCAGCCTGCAGCCCCAGAGCCTAGAAGAGGCATATGGGCAGTATGTAGCTGGAAACAAGTCAGGATACTGTTTGTGAGAAAGAGACTGATTTCTCAGACCCAGGATTCTTCTTAAAGGGACCGCGCAGAAAACCTCTCAACCACTCACCCAGGGCTTCAGGGGACGGGGAGAGAGGAGAGGACCGGAGTAGCAGGAAGAGAGTGTAATCTAGGAGTCACAGGGAAAAACATTTTGAGAGACAGCCACCCTAACCACTGGGCTGAGTCAATCCCCAAATCTGAAGTGAATATTTCCCCTGGAACCAGCTATACCAGCAAAGGGAAGCAGGACACCAGACAAACAAGCTCTCCCATGGCACTCAGAGCAGAGTTGCTTAGAAGGAGGGAGCTTTTGGGACTACAGTAGTGAGTGTTAGGGTCTGAGCTGCAGCACCCCCACCCACACAGCTGAGGGCTTGCCCGAGGGCAGGTGGCAGCGGGACGTGGAAGTGCGGTTCTGTTGGCAAGGGAGGAAGCCGGCTGGCCACCACTGAGGCCCAGGTGTGAGCTCAGTCTAGCCCGGCTGGGGAGGAGGAAATGGGCAAAAGTGGTCAAGCCCAGCTGCCTGCCGCCTGCAATCCAGCCTGCGCAGGAAGGCTGGGAGCCCGAAGAGGGGTGAAGACACGCCCTTGAGCAAGTGTGCAGGAGCACAGCCTTGCCCCGCCCGCGGAACCGAGGCTTGTGGCCTGACTTGGGAGCCAGCTCCTCCCACGGGGGTGGAGCCAAAAGCGCAAAATAGGCGGAATCCCACTACAGAGCGTGGGCATGCAGTCTTGACGAGCCTGTGGAGCCAAGGCTTGCAGCCATCCCACGAACAGGCTCCTCCTGCAAGGGCGGGACGAAAGCCTGGAATCAGGCAGAGACCCGCAGCTGAGAAAAGGTGCTCACCCCTGCTCTCAGGGCTAAGCATAACACCACCCGTGGTGGCGGGGTGAAGGCCAAGGCACCGAGGCTTGTACACCCAAGCACGTGATCACAGCCACTCCAGTGAAGGAGAGGCGGAAACCACAGCAAAAGCCCCAGTGGGCAGGCACCTGCAATGGCCATACCCAAACGCCCTAGGCAGCAACAGCAGAGGGAGTGGCGGGCCTGCAGACAGACCACACCTAGGAAACACAGAGGCCACACCCAGTGGACTCCAGGGGCCAAAACCTTCTTTTACACAGACAAAATGAAAAGGCAGAGAAATGCAACACAAATGAATCAAGAGAAATCCCCAGAAAAGGACCTGAATGAGTCAGATATAACCAAATTACCAGATGCAGAGTTTAAAATAATGATTGTGGTCCTGGCCGGTTGGCTCAGTGGTAGAGCATCGGCTTGCCATGCAGGAGTCCCGGGTTCGATTCCCAGCCAGGGCACACAGGAGAAGCGCCCGTCTACTTATCCACCCCTCCCCCTCTCTCCTTCCTCTCTGTCTCTCTCTTCCCCTCCTGCAGCCAAACCTCCATTGGAGCAAAGTTGGCCCGGGCACTGAGGATTTCTCTATGGCCTCTGCCTCAGGTGCTAGAATGGCTCTGGTTGTGACAGAGCAACGCCCCAGATGGGCAGAGCATCGCCCCCTGGTGGGCATGCCTGGTGGATTCCAGTCGGGCGCATGAGAGTCTGTCTGACTGCCTCCACGTTTCCAACTTCAGAAAGATACAAAAACAAAAAATAACAATTGTTAGGATGCTCAAAGATATTAGAACAACAATAGATGGTCATTACAAACATCTAAATAAAGAGGTAGTAAATATTAAAAAGGACATCGAAATAATAAAAATGAATCAGTCAGAAATGACAAATACAATATCAGAAATGAAGAACACAATGGAAGGAATTAAAAGCAGGATGGATGAAGCTGAGAACTGAATTAGCGACTTAGAGGACAAGATAAACGAAGGCACGGAAACAGAGCAGAAAAAAGAAAAAAGAAAAGAGACTCAAAAAGCAACTCTTTATGTTGCTCTGTGACAACATAAAGAGAAATAACATCTGCATCATAGGGATTCCTGAAAAAGAAGAAAAAGAACGAGGGATAGAGACTTTATTCAAACATATCATAGCTGAAAACTTCCCTCAATTAAGGCAGGAAAACATCTCACAAGTTCAAGAAGCACAGAGAACTCCATTAAAGAGAAACCCAAAGAAATCTCCACCAAGAAACATCATAATTGAAATACCAAAGCTAAGTGATAAAGAGAAAATATTCAAAGCTGCCAGAGAAAAAAAGGTTATCACGTACAAAGGAGCCCTCATAAGGATGACTTCTGACTTCTCAACAGAAACACTTGAGGCCAGAAGGGAATGGCAAGAAATATTCAAAGTAATGCAGAACAAGAGCCTACAACCCAGACTACTTTATCCAG
Source organism: Saccopteryx leptura (assembly GCF_036850995.1). Lineage (NCBI taxonomy): Eukaryota > Metazoa > Chordata > Mammalia > Chiroptera > Emballonuridae > Saccopteryx > Saccopteryx leptura. The sequence goes on from NC_089506.1 coordinate 170,663,267, forward strand.
CAAGGCTATCATTTAAAATTGAAGGAGAAATAAAAAGCTTTCCAGACAAAAAAAACTCAAGGAATTCACTACAACCAAACCATGGCTGCAAGAAATGCTAAGGGGCCTGTTGTAAACAGATCAAAGGAGAAAAAGAATATAGCAAAAGAGTAATACAGTTTTAAAGAATAAAATGGCAACAAACAACTACATATCAATAATAACCTTAAATGTAAATGGATTAAATAATCCGATCAAAAGATATAGGGTACCTGTGTGGATAAGAAAACAGGACCCATACATATGCTGTCAACAAGAGACACACCTTAAAACATAAGAAGCACATAGACTGAAGATAAAAGGATGGAAATAAATATTTCATAAAAATGGAAATGAAAAAAAAGCTGGGGTAGCAATACTTATATCAGACAAAATGGACTTTAAAACAAAGACTATAGTAAGAGATAAAGAAAGTCACTACATAATGATAAAGGGAACAATCCAACAGGAAGATATAACCGTTATAAATAACTATGCACCTAATATAGGAGCACCTAAATATATAAAGTAGACTTTTATGGATTTAAAGGGCGAGATCAACAGCAATACTATAACAGTAGGTGATTTCAATACCTCACTAACACCACTAGATAGATCCTCAAGAAAGAAAATTAACAAAGAAATAGTAGACTTAAAGGACATACTAGATAAACTCGATTTAATAGATATCTTCAGAACCTTTCACTCTAAAGCAACAGAATATACATTCTTTTCAAGTGCTCACGGTACATTCTCTAGGATAGATCACATGTTAGGGCACAAAAGCGGTCTCAACAAATTTAAGAAGATTGAAATCATATCAAGCACTTTCTCTGATCACAATGGCATGAAACTGGAAATCAACCACAACAGAAAAACTGAAAAATACTAACACTTGGAAACTGAATAGCATATTATTAAATAACAAATGGGTTAACAATGAGATCAAAGAAGAAATAAAAAAATTCCTAGAAACGAACGATAACGAGCATACATCAACTCAAAATTTATGGAACACAGCAAAAGCAGTCCTGAGAGGGAAGTTCACAGCATTACAGGCATACCTTAAGAAGCTAGAAAAAGCTCAAATAAACAACTTGACCTTGCATCTAAAAGAACTAGAAAAAGAACAGCAAGTAAAGCCCAGAAGTAGTAGAAGGAATAAAATAATAAACATCAGAGCAGAAATAAAAGACATAGAGGCTAAAGAAACAATACAGAGGATCAATGAAACCAGGAGCTGGTTCTTTGAAAAGGTAAACAAGATCGATGAACCTTTAACCAGACTTACCAGGAAAAAAAGAGAGAGGACTCAAATAAATAAAATTAGATACGAGAGTGAAGAAATAACAACTGACACAACAGAAATACAAAATATTGTAATAAAATACTATGAAGAACTGTACGCCAAAAAACTACACAATGTAGATGAAAATGGAAAAATTCCTTGAAACATACAATCTTCCAAAAATTAATCTGGAAGAATCAGAAAACCTAAACAGACCTATTACAACAAATGAGATTTAAACAGTTATCAAAAAACTCCCAACAAAGAAAAGTCCTGGGCCTGATGGCTTCACAAGGGAATTCTACCAAATATTCAAAGAAAAACTAACTCCTATCCTTCTCAAGCTATTTCAAAAAATTCAAGGGGAAGGAAGACTTCCAAGCTCCTTTGATGAGGTGAGTATAATTCTGATTCCAAAACTAGGCAAAGACAACACAAAGAAAGAAAATTATACGCCAATATCCCTGATGAATTTAGATGCTAAAATCTTCAACAAAATATTAGCAACCCAGATCCAGCAATATATGAAAAAAATCATACACCATGATCAAGTGGGATTTATTCTGGGGAGGCAGGGCTGGTACAATATTTGCTAATCAATCAATGTGATTCATCACATAAACAAAAGGAAGGAGAAAAACCACTTGACAATTTCAATAGATGCAGAAAAAGCATTTGATAAAATCTAGCACCCATTTATGATCAAAACTCTTAGCAAAGTGGGAATACAGGGAATATACCTCAACATGATAAAGGCCATCTATGACAAACTCACAGCCAACATCATACTCAATGGGCAAAAATTAAAAGCAATCCCCTTAAGATCAGGAACAAGGCAAGGGTGCCCCCTTTCACCACTATTATTCAACATAGTTCTGGAAGTCCTAGCCACAGCAATCAGATAAGGAAAAGAAGTAAAAGGCATCCAAATTGGAAAAGAAGTAAAACTATCATTATTTGCAGATGATATGATATTGTATATAGAAAACCGTAAAGTCTCAGTCAAAAAGCTACTGGACCTGATAAATTAATTCAGCAAGGTGGCAGGATATAGAATACTCAGAAATCAGAGGCATTTTTATATACTAACAATGAACTGTCAAAAAGAGAAATTAAGGAAGCAATCCCCTTCACCATTGCAACCAAAAAAATAAAGTACCTAGGAATAAATTTAACCAGGGAGATTAAAGACTTGTACTCTGAAAGTTATAAAACATTGATAAAAGAAATCAGGGAAGATACAAACAAGTGAAAGCATATATCGTGCTCATGGGTAGGAAGAATAAACATAATTAAAATGTCTATATTACTCAAAGCAATTTATAAATTCAATGCAATACCGATTAAAATACCAATGACTAGCCCTGGCCGGTTGGCTCAGCGGTAGAGCGTTGGCCTGGCGTGCGGGGGACCAGGGTTCGATTCCCGGCCAGGGCACATAGGAGAAGCGCCCATTTGCTTCTCCATCCCCACCCCCTCCTTCCTCTCTGTCTCTCTCTTCCCCTCCCGTAGCCAAGTCTCCATTGGAGCAAAGATGGCCCGGGCGCTGGGGATGGCTCCTTGGCCTCTGCCCCAGGCGCTAGAGTGGCTCTGGTCACGGCAGAGCGACGCCCCGGAGGGGCAGAGCATCGCCCCCTGGTGGGCAGAGCGTCGCCCCTGGTGGGCATGCCGGGTGGATCCCGGTCGGGCACATGCGGGAGTCTGTCTGACTGTCTCTCCCCGTTTCCAGCTTCACAAAAAAAATACAAAAAAAAAAAAAATACCAATGACTTACTTCAAAGATATAGAACACATATTCCAAAAATTTATATGGAACCAAAAGAGAACACGAATAGCCTCAGCAATTTTGAAAAGGAAGAATAAAGTGGGAGGTATCACATTTCTGGATATCAAGTTATACTACAAAGCCACTGTACTCAAAACAGCCTGGTACTGGCATAAGAACAGGCACATAGATCAATGGAACAGAACTGAGAACCCAGAAATAAACCCACACTTTTATGGACAACTGATATTTGACAAGGGAGGTAAGAGCATACATTGGAGTAAAGACAGCCTATTCAACAAATGGTGTTGGGAAAATTGGAAAGCTACCTGTAAAAAAATGAAACTAGACCACCAACTTACACCATTCACAAAAATAAACTCAAAATGGATAAAAGACTTAAATGTAAGTCGTAAAACCATAAGCATCTTAGAAGAAAACATAGGCAGTAAGCTCTCTGACATCTCTCGCAGCAATATATTTGCTGATTTATCTCCATGTGCAAGTGCAATAAAAGACAGGATGAACAAATGGGACTATATCAAACTAAAAAGCTTTTTGCACAGCTAAAGACAATAAGAACAGAATAAAAAGACAAACTACACAATGGGATAATATATTTGACAATATGTCTGATAAGGGGTTAATAACCAAAATTTATAAAGAACTTGTAAAACTCAACACCAGGAAGGCAAACAATCCAATCAATAAATGGGCGAAAGAAATTAATAGACACTTCTCCAAAGAGGACATACGGATGGCCAATAGGCATATGAAAAAATGCTCAACATCACTAATCATTAGAGAAATGCAAATTAAAACCACAATGAGATATCATCTCACACCAGTCATAATGGCGCTCATCAACAAAACAATACAGAATAAGTGCTGGCGAGGATGTGGAGAAAAGGGAACCCTCCTGCACTGCTGGTGGGAACGCAGACTGGTGCAGCCACTGTGGAAAACAGTATGGAGATTCCTCAAGAAATTAAAAATCGAACTGCCTTTTGACCCAGCTATACCACTTTTAGGAATATACCCCAAGAACACCATAGCATTGTTTGAAAAGAAGAAATGCACCCCCATGTTTATGGCAGCATTGTTCACAATAGTGAAGATCTGGAAACAGCCCAAGTGTCCATCAGTGGAGGAGTGGATTAAAAAGCTTTGGTATATATATACTATGGAATACTACTCAGCCATAAGAAATGATGACATCGGATCTTTTACAACAACACGGATGGACCTTGATAACATTATACTGAGCGAAATAAGTAAATCAGAAAAAACTAAGAGCTATATGATTCCATACATAGGTGGGACATAAAAATGAGACTCAGAGACATGGACAAGAGTGTGGGTGTTACGGGGTGGTGGGAGGAGAGGGAGGGGGTGGGGGAGGTGAGGGGCACAAAGAAAACCAGTTAGAAGGTGACGGAAGACAATTGGACTTTGGGTGATGGGAATGCAGCATAATCAAATGTCAAAATAACCTAGAGATGTTTTCTCTGAACATATGTACCCTGATTTATCAATGTCACCCCATTAAAATTAATTAAAAAATAAAGTGATAGCAATGTCATAAAAAAAAAGATCTGAAACAATAAATTACATAGAAGAAAACAGAGGTACTAGGCTCATGGACCTTGGCCATAGAGAACAGTTTATTAATTTGACCCCAAAGGCAAGGGAAGTAAAGGCAAAAGTAAATGAATGGGACTATATCAAACTAAAAAGCTTCTGCACAGCAAAAGAAATTGACAAAACAAATAGGCAGCCAACTAAATGGGAGATGATATTTGCAAACAACGGCTCCAATAAGGGTTAATATCCAAAATATATAATGAACTCACAGAGCTCAGCAAGAAACAAGCAAACAGTCCAATTAAAAAAATGGGAAGAGGACCTGAACAGACAGTTCTCCCAGAGGACATACAAATTGCCAACAGAGATATGAAAAGATGCTCATCTTCACTAGCTATTTGAGAAATGCAAATAAAAACTGCAATGAGATACCACCTCACACCTGTTAGATTGGCTATTATCTACAAAACAGGTAATAACAAGTGGACAGGCTGTGGAGAAAAAGGAAGCCTCATCCACTGTTGGTAGGAATGCAAATTAGTACAACCATTATGGAAGAAAGTATGGTGGTTCCTCAAAAAATTAAGAATAGAACTACCACATGACCCAGCAATCCCTCTACTGGGTATCTACCCCCAAAACTTGAGAACACTGGTACATAAAGACACATGCACCTCCATGTTCACCACAGCATTGTTCACAGTGGCCAAGACACGGAAACAAGCAAAGTATCCCTTGATAGAGGATTAGATAAAGAAGATGTGGTATATATAAATACTACTCAGCCATAAGAAATGATGACATAGTGACATTTACAACAACATGGAAGGACCCTGAGAACATTATAGTGAGTGAAATAAGTAAATCAGGAAAAGCTAAGAACTGTATGATTTCACACAGAGGTGAGATATAAAACTGAGACTCATGGACATAGATAAAAGTAAAGTAGTTACGAAGGGTATAGGGGAAAAGGTTGGGAAAAGGTGTAGGGGGTATAAAGAGGGACAAATATAAGGTGACAAAAATGATTTAACTTTGGGTGATGAGTATACAACATAATCAACAGTTCAAATGCTATAGAAATGTTTACCTGAAACCTATATACTCTTTTTTTTTTTTTTTTTACAGAAACAGAGAGAGAGAGGGATAGATAGGGACAGACAGACAGGAACGGAGAGAGATGAGAAGCATCAATCATCAGTTTTTTGTTGCGACACCTTAGTTGTTCATTGACTGCTTTCTCATATGTGCCTTTACCGCGGGTCTTCAGCAGACCGAATAACCCCTTGCTCAAGACAGCAACCTTGGGTCCAAGCTGGTAAGCTTTGCTCAAAGCAAATGAGCCTGCACTCAAGCTGACGACCTCAGGGTCTCGAACCTGGGTCCTCTGCATCCCAGTCCGACGCTCTAACCACTGTGCAACTGCCTGGTCAGGCAAACCTATGTACTCTTATTGATCAATGTCACCCTGTTCAAGTTAATTTTCTAAATAAAATAAGGACAGAAGAGAATGCTTCTTATAGAGTATCAACTAATAAACTTAAGAGTAATGACAGAAAAAAGAAAATGGCCTCTTGTACAACCATGATAGTAATTGTTCCTGGGAAGAATCATTCATAGATATTTATATGATTGGGTGAAAATTTTAGTGGGGAACAGGATGACCACATAGTCTTAAAGTAGCATTTCAAAAACCATTTACTACAAAAGTCAGGTAGACATCTTTAGAATAGGGAAATCTGGTGAATATCATTTTAACGTAATGATCCAGACTGGCATCACCAATAATGAAACACGATGACATCATGTGCCTACTGGTGATATTCTGAGAAGCAAATCACCTGTGTTATCCTCCTGCCTAAAATATATTCTCATGATTAACCTTGGATTACACAATCAGACAAATCTAAATTGTAGGATATAGTGCCAAACATATGGCCTAGAGTCTTAAAAAAAAAACAGTGAAGTCATAACAGACCAATAAAATTGGGGAAACTACATTTTAGATTAAAAGAGATTAAAGAGACATAACAAAAAAATGCAATTAATGACACTTGAATGGATGCCAAAATTTAAAAAAAGTTATAGTGAATATTATGGAGATAATTGGGGAAATTTGAATATGGACTATATTAGGCAATAATAATGTATCAATATTAAATTTCTTGAAAATTATACCTGTACCACAGGATATGTAGGAAAATGACCTTGTTCTTAGAAGATATACTCTATTATTATCACTTTTAAATCATTTTATTTTTCAATTACAGCTGACATCCAATATTATATTAGTTTCAGGTGTACACCCCAGTGATTAGACACTAGATAGCTTACTAAGTGACCAACCCAATAAATCCTATGTTATTCTGACACCACCCACAGTTATTAGAATATTATTGACTATATTTCCTATGCTGTACTTTTACATCCCCAATATTATTCTGTAACAACCAGTTTGTACTTCTTTTTTTATTTAAAAAAAATTTATTATTTATTGATTTCAGAGAGAGACGAAGGGAGCAAGAGAGAGGCAGAAACATTAATCTCTTTCTGTATGGGTCCAGAGGAGGGATTGTACTTCTTAATCATCTTCTCCTTTTTCAACTGTCCCCTCAACCCCCACTCCATCTGGCAACTGGCAACCTGTTCTCTGTATCTATGAGTCTGTTTTTGTTCTGCTTGTTAGTTTATTTTGTTTTTTAGATTCAATTGTTAATAGATATGTATTTATTACCATTTTACTATTCATATAGTTTATCTTTTTTTTTCTTTTAGAAGATACATGCTAAAACTTTTTAGGCATGAGTGGTTATGATGTCTATGATTAATTCATATGGTTTAGAAAAAAATAACTATACAAATGAATTACTAAACAAATAATAATAAATAATAACTAAACAGGCATAATAACTAAACAAAAATGGCAAAATGTTAGAACTAACAGATATACAGGTGTTCATTATACTATGCCTACAAGTTTTCTGAAGGTTTGACATTTTTCAAGGAAACTATAATATATACAGTTAAGGCTTTTTTAAATAGAAATATAATTAAAATGAAATTATCCAGAAGGATAAAGAAAATTACTGAGAAACAACAAAACTATCAAGAGGTGTATAAAATAATGTATTCTTGCAACTTTTCCAGGGGTGGGAGGAAAAGGATCCAAAGTCCATCCATTCTGCTAAATATTTATTGAGAACCTCCCATGTACCTAGCACTGAACTGGCTGCCAGAAACAGCAGTGCACAGAACAAGTGCCTGCCGTTATGCAACTTGTACTTCAGTCAGGGGGCAATACGTGCACTTCATTTCTGTTGTGTGTGTATAAATTCAGATAGTGTTGGGAATGCAGTGTTGGGGGGTAGAGAGAATGTTGCCATATTTACAGGATGGTCCAAAAGGCCTCCTTGTAAGGTAACATTTGCACAGGGACTTGAAAGAAGTGAGGGAGCAAATCATGTGACTATTTGGGGAAAGTGTTGCTCTGCAAAAGAAGTTGTTGGCATGCTAGAAGGGCAAGGCAACGAGTATTCCCGGGGCTGGGAGAATGAGGGGGAAATTTTAGGTGGTGGTGATGGTAGAGACCACAGAGAGCCTTATGGCCCACTTCTAGGACTTCTTGCAACTTTTATAAGTGACAGAGATGGAAAAGGGTTTTGAGCGCATAAATTGACTTACATTTTAAAAGGATCATTCAACTGCTGTGGTGACAACAGACTGTAGAAAGGCATCCCCATGATGAGTTATAAAAACTGTAACAAAACCAACCAACCAAAACATGACACAGGTGGACGGTGACTTGGCTGTCATGGCGACTAATGGTCAGATTCTGGATAGTTTTATAGGTAGAGATGATATGATTTGGTGACAGATTGAGTGTGGGATATGAGAAAGAATTTCAAGGAAACTCCACTGTTTTTGGCCTGAGCAAATGGAAGGATAGAGCTGACATTTATACACATGGAAAGACTGTGAGAAGTTCACAGAATCTGGCTTTAGCATGTTTAGCTTGGGACACCTGTTCAAGTAAGGATGCTAAAGAGGCAGTTGAATATGGATCTGGAATTAGAAGAGAGATTTGGGCTGACAAGATGGATTTAGCAGTCAGTGTTCAGATATTTTTAAAGTCACAAAAACTGGATAAGTCACCCTCGCATGAGGAGCCAGGCAAAGATGGAAGGACCGGAAAAGGAGATCAAGAGAGGTATCCAGCGAGGGGGGAAGAGCCACAGACAGCAGTGGCCTGGCCCCACTATGACAACTGAACTGAATGTCTACTTGCAATTTCATAAATCAGAGTCTTCCTTTAGGGAATATACAGTTAAATGTCTTGTATTAAGTATATACTTAATAGTGACTCACAGTAACCAGAAATTACATATATTCATGTATTTTTCTAAGCACCTAATACTGTAAAATATTAGTGATTTCAACTACCATACAAACAAAGGAATTGATTTAAAAAAAGAAAAGAAAAATTCTCAGGTTAGGAAAACTGATTCTTTTGAGGATACATGCCAAATCTAACCTTTTCTAATATCCTCTAATGTAGATTTGGGTAGTAACCTAGAGAACGATTTGGCAATTACTGTATAAGCTATATTTCTACTCCACTGGAATTTTCTCTCCAGCTAATGTGTAGTCAAAGGATGAAAGCCAATTGAAATGTTCACACCAACTCAATAATTTTGAAGTCCCTAATTGAGGAGATGTTAAATAGTGGATTCTAAAAATAGCTATGGGATAGTTCAACGATCTAATCATTTATTCTACTAAATTAGGGCAGTGATAGGATTTTCTAAGAACTGTTATTAATGGATTTTAAAATCTGTTCTCATCATTTAAAATTATCTTCATTAAAAATGCAATTTGAAGACTCTCTTAAGAGAACTACCACATCAACGTCCTTGAAATACGACTCTCAGGTAGCGCAATTTTTAGATAGCCCAGCGGGAGAACTTGCGTCTCATACATAAACAACACAGAACACCACTGTATTTTCAGAAACTAATCAATCTGATGTCACAAATGTTAATAAGAGAGCCCCAATCAAATTCTTAATGTGACATTGCCCATCTTACTATTCCTTCTAGCAAGGTAAACGGAAAGCAATAGGAAACTGACATTTCTTCCTTTAAGAGAAAGAATAAGTCACATTGGCTTTTCAATTCAGCAAAGTTAAGCCTCTGACCCAACAAAATCTAGTCCATCCAAAGCAGAGAAAATCTTAATGCAGCCTAACTTGGAAAAAGGTTACTCTTCCTTTGGAAGCTACAAACTAGTGTCCTCATCTGCAGATATAAATACAAATATATACTTGGTACAACTAGGAAAGAACCCTGGTGTCTCTTTCCACCTTAGGTCTAGAAACCTGGCCGCGTGACTGCATCTCCACACAGTGATTTTTCTAAACAGAAAAGACTGTTCCGCTTACTTTCTCTTCAAGCAACTGAGCCCTATTACTTCCAGAGGACTGCAGGGGGACTTCATCTCTCTCTTCTTTTTTTTTTTTTCTCTCTCTCTCTTCTTGTTAACATGCTCCTAAATCAGGGGTCGGGAACCTTTTTGGCTGAGAGAGCCATGAACGCCACATATTTTAAAATGTAATTCCATGAGAGCCATACAACGACCCGTGTATGTTACGCATTATCCAATAAAACTTTGTTGTTGTCCCGGAGGACAGCTGTGATTGGCTCCAGCCACCCACAACCATGAACATGAGCGGTAGGAAATGATTTGATTGTAATACATGAGAATGTTTTATATTTTTAATGTTATTATTATTTTTTTTTTATTAAAGATTTGTCTGCAAGCTAGATGCAGCCATCAAAAGAGCCACAGGTTCCCGACCCCTGTCCTATCTATTCCCTACACCTTACAAGGGATTTTCTCATTCCAAAGAGCTATGTCCAGCAGACACTTTTCTGCAGCTACCATGATTCCGTGGGTTGCAGAATTTATGTATTGCTGTCCAAATATTCAAGTCCTCATTCTGAAAAGCAATCCTTTTCTTCAAAACTCTTATCTAATTCCAGAAATGTTTCCTCAGGGTGAATAATAATTTCAAGAGCTTGGCCTTTAATCACTGGTGAAAATGACAGAGATCAAATCTTTTTATATTAATTAGAGTATTAAGGCCACAACATTTCCCCATTTCTATGCTTCTCCCCGAGAGTTTCTGCCCTTCCTTGTAAGAAAAGATTTCCCTTGTCTACGCCATACCACCCTGAACGCGCCCGATCTCGTCTGATCTCGGAAGCCTAGCAGGGTCGGGCCTGGTTAGTACTTGGACTAGAGAAAAGATTTCCCCAGCTTTAGAAATGTCCTAATGTCACACTTCCAACTCTAATTTAACTCAGCTCAGTTTGTACTGTATGCCTTCACATCACCAGTGCTGATGTCCCCACCTAAAAACTACCTTAGCATTCAAGTCCTTAAAAACCAGAATCATAGTTTCTTAAAGTTTTTGCAAATTAGATATTCTTAACATATTTACTTAAAATGAAGATGACCTATTAGTTAGCCAGATCACAGCTCAAAGCATTCACGTATTCACCACCACAGGATATGGCTGATGTTTAACCCGTTAATCACAGCTGACTCCCAGGTTGTCTTTGTTCCTGCAGCCAAATATGCTAATGAGCTTTGTCTCATTAATCCCCTCCTTTCCCCATATCATCTCTGCGCCGGAAGTTTCTCCCAGAAAGAGAAAGCTCACAAATTTTCTTGACAGCCATGAAAGTTAACAGCAATGTGTTTTAGATAATCATGATTATCAATATGTGTGAGAAAAATATGAAAACTATGTATTGAACTTGGAGACAATAAAGAATGTCGTGGGTTTGTTGATGTGCCGTGAGTTCTGGGGGCTGCCCTATTTATTTCAAGGCCATTTCACACCTCCAGTGTTCCTTGAAAACATCCAAATCCCAGTCTACTTTAATACTCTTCAACCCTATTCACAGGAAGCCCTAGTTTTCATTATATCCAACTATTTATTAACTGACACGAAGTTGTACAGGACCTATATAACTTTGAACTTAACACTCTGGTCATATATTCACTGTATAGCAGGTTAACAAACTATGGAATACAATTACCTAAATAAATTTATCACCATTCCAAGCACAAGGACTGCACATTATTAACTAGCTTTTACCTTAAAGGAAACAAACAGAAAAACCAAAATAAAGTTTGTCAGCTCAAACACTGGATTTTCTAAACTCCAGGGGAAAAAGAACCAAAAGACACGGCAGCCTGGGCCTATGGGGTAGGGATCTAACACACTCATGAACTCTTTCAGGTTTACATGAATAGTTTCTGCTTAATCCATTGAATATGACTGCATTCCATCTCCCAGTGCTGAAATGCTGGGTCTCAGTGGGTGGATGAGGGGGAGGTGGGGGCCCAGTTAATTGAGTCTTGGAGTCAATTCCCAGAATTAGAGGCCTGGATCTAGCACACAATAGCAACAGGCTGTGCGAGTCAACATGTCCATACCTTTTGCCCAAGTCAACCAGCTTCTAGGATCACCCCAAGTGCTCCCTTTGCCTTCCTAGTCTGCACTCACACACCAAAAACTCCAAACGGGTGACACTGGAGAACTGGTAGTTTATTTGGCAGGTTTTTCACATTAGAGTTCAAAATCATTTTACTGCATGATTATATACATATATATTCAATGTATCACCGCTTCAAATATCTTCAACTCTAATGAAAGGCACTTTGAAGAAATTGATTAAAGCAAGAAAGAAACTATTTGCACATAAGGAAGAAAACAGAATTGCAAATTAAGTATAATTTATATAACACATGAGACAGGACTTTTATACAGACCTTCAGAAAAACCCAGCCTTTTACCTGTGTGCAGAGTGCTTTTAGGGGCTTGGAGCCAGACAGCCTGGGCTTCAAGCTGGGCTCCATGGCTATGTGACCTAGAGTGGGCTTCTAAACCTATTATCTACCCAGAAGAAGAACTAGATTTGGGGGAGCTGATGCTTATAGAGTGGGTAGTCTCTATGACATATGATTGTGGGAACCTACACAGCCAGGCCCTCTAGAACTCTGAAAGTGGCTATGCACGAACATCCACACGACACACCCACCTCTACAGAGGCACTATTCGGTACCCATGAGGCTTGGTTCCAGGAACCCCCAAAGGACACCAGAGTCTGTAGACGCTCAAGCCCCTTAGACGGCCCTCTGCATCTGCAGATGGCAGACTGCACCCACTGCCAAAGCCGGGAACAGGGATTAAATGAGATGATATATGTAAAGCACTTAGCAACGCTTCCCACATGCAGCTAGCACTCTATAAACTTGACTGTCACGAATATTAGTGAAACAACATTATACAAAAGAGCAAAGGGAATAAGACCATTCACTTTATCTGAAACTATTAGAGCCAAGGAAACAGACTCCTTTGAAACAAATTATTTGGGGGCCAGATGGAATATTGATTTGCACAGCAAGTTGCCATGAGTTGTAAAGGCTGGAAATACCTGTAATTCAGGGAGAAAAATATTACCAAAATAATTTTGATGTTTTCCTTAGATAACTAAACTTAGAACCAAATGCCTCTCAATGGCTCAGACTAGATTCTTTGAATCCCCAGGTTTTTAAGTCTTGTATTATTCTGAGAGACAATCTAGTGATTGAGAACAGGAACAAAATTGCCATTTCTGTGACTTACAGCTCTGGGGTGATACAAACTTGCTTGTTTGAGCGTTCTCTCTCCCCCTCTGTCCCCCGAGTCTTCCCCCACCCCCACTCCAGCCAGTGTTAACAGCGTGTCTATCACTTTGGGGAGGAAGGCTGAAACATTTACCATTAAATCAACATTTCTTTTTTTTTTTAATAATTTTATTTTTTTAATGGGGTGACATCAATAAATCAGGATACATATATTCAAAGATAACAAGTCCAGGTTATCTTGTCGTTCAATTATGTTGCATACCCATCACCCAAAGTCAGATTGTCCTCTGTCACCTTCTATCTTGTTTTCTTTGTGCCCCTCCCCCTCCCCCTTTCCCTCTCCCATTCCCCCCTCCCAAATCAACATTTCTTTGAGAATTAGATCCACATACTTCCCAAGTCACCTAAAATATATTTGACTGCCCCAAATCCCTAGATTAGAAATGTTATTTAATCCTAACTACTGTGACATTTGTCAGACTAACAGATGGTGTAGAAAGACCTTGATTGTCAGAACCAATCCTGCTAGTCTGATCATCTCCCACCACCGCTCCCAAATACAAAAGGATACAGAGGACGCAGAGACCCTGGATGGATAGGTGGGTGGGGTGGGGGGATAGAGAGAGAAAGTGTGGATGCTAGAGATAAGGTTCTTCCACTCTCCACCACAAAAGGCAGGAGAATGACATTCTGAGTCACACAGAGTTTAAACGTAAAGATCTATTCTGACTAGTCCTGGAAAGAATAGGCACTCAGTATTTGCTGACCACCTGTATTTAGTGGTGCTGACTGCCTTTCAGGAACACTGTGATAGTTCATGAAATGAAATGGCCTAGTCATTACTTTGACGATGAAAGGCATTTAAACACATAAAGAAACCTATTCTACAAATACTGCCATATTATTGAAAATTACTTTTAAGTAGTGCTGCTCATTTGATCCACAGTCACTTTCAACTTTTAGCCTACATGAGATGAATTCTTGACACTGACTTGGGTTACTAGAAGGCTGAAATCTCATACAAATAAACATATTTGAATAAAATCCAGTGTTACAAGCTTGCCTAGAAGAGGAGGCCACTGAGAGCAGCAATTCAGTAACAGAACGCCATGGAGCTTACCGATGTCTTTGTCTGTGAACGCTCCTGGAAGCAGTGCGTGTGCATCAGATCAGGGTAGAGGAACACGCTGTAGGACCTTGTTGTACTTTAGGGCGCCGGGGCAGCCTACCCTAGGCAGACTTTCTACAAAATCCAAATCCCTGAACAAGAGGTCTCGATCCCTACCCATAGTTTTCAATTTCCCTTCAAAAAGATAGAAAAAGCTACACTGAGTACAGATATTATATATAGAAAACAACGACACTTAAAATAGGACTCGTCTTCCCGCCCATTTCCTCAAGGAAACTCGCAGCCCCACCCAGCCTTGTACGTACGGCTCGACTTCTTCATGGGCCCCGGCTCTGCAGACGCCAACACACACAGAGCCACAGGGCTGTGCAGAACGATGAACTCTTCCTTGGGTTCTAGCAGTTCAGTCCAGCGGTGCGTGAATGAGACATAAATGCCTCATAAAATGTTATACAACCAAGGGCCAGCCTGATTCTTAGAATTCTCGAGCCCCTGCCAAAGATTTAGGTGGTAACCTCAGTCTTCTGGCTAACTGCCATCTAACTGCATGTTATTACCAACAACATCCTACAAAGGCTCCTCCCTTTAAGTTCTGCTTCTCCTAGGCTGAGCCTGACAGGTTTCCTGCGATTGCTCAGGGTGAGATGATTCTGCTCTTAGAGCTGCCCAAGATGACAGGTGCCATATAAAGTTTAAATTGTTCCATGATAAAAATAAGTGAGTTCATTTGAAAATCAACAATTTGGGAACAATAATAAATTCTTCTCATCCTTCTTTTCTCTTCACATTTTGGGTTCTTCAAAAGCATGATTTCTCACATGAGAAAATGAGTTAAAGAGAAATTTACTCTAAACAAAAATACCAACTTCCTGTTCACTTAGATTCCACATACATACACCATGCTAATTCCTAAAGAGAAATTCCTTCCGAAAAGGAATTACCAGACATCTGAATCTCATTCAGCTATGCAAGAGAATTGTCTCTTCAACCCACATAATACGAGAAAAATAAATGATCCTCAGAGAAAATGTATATTTAAATGGAAGTTAGCATTTGCGAATTAAAGATTCAACTGTACTTAAGATGAACCGGGTGGGGAAAGAACAATAAAATGGTGAATGTGGATTTTACATTCTTGCCACTTGAGGGCAGAGAACCTGGGACGCTCTCCTGGTCCCCCTCTTTTCCATGATAGAACTACACAAGGAGATTTTAGAGCTTGGAGAAGCACATCTTCACTTTAGGTGTAAAGAAATTTCATTGTGAGTGTATGATTTCTTCTGCAGAAAAACAATTTTAGTAAAAAAAAAAAAAAAATTCAGAACTTACAGGAAACCAAACCACTTTGAGGCGTCATCCTTTTTAACTTCAATGACATATCCAGCTCTACAGCCCCAATTTTGCAAAAGCAGAATGAACTGGACTCTGAACATTTTCCCTAATTTAGCTAATTTTGATAACGATATCAGGATCTGATAGACTGTAGGAGAGTGCAGAGGAAGCCAGCGTTGGTGATGCACCGCTCCCATGTCCTGGGTTTCCTAACCTTAGTGGGCTCGTATTAACCTCGAGTGATTCAAAGGGGCAATTGAACAACAGGGCAAGACACTGGCTTTTCCGGCTTCTCTGATCTAACAACTCAAGAATATGAGATGGCAGCTCACAGGTGTGGCATACGTGATCCTGGGTTTGAAATGACACTGCTGAGTTTACTGCATAAACCAAGAAGGACACCAACAAACTGGAGTGCAAATTTCCCCAAATCCTTGAGATGTGGGTGGCAGCTGAGCTTGCGGACTCGTGGTCAGGCTGGGTCATGGGTTTTGGAACCAGACACCCCCTGCTTCAGTCTCAGCTGTGTCACTAACTAGCTATTTGACTTTGGACAAGTTCATTTTTCTGTGCCTCTGCTTCCTCATCTGAAAAATGGGGATAATTACCATATTTCCCCATGTATAAGACGCACCTTTCTTTGAAAATTCTGGGGTCTAAAAACCTTGTGCGTCTTACAGTGGTTGTAGATTTTTTTACTTGCATTTCCCGCTTTTTTGCACTTGTTTTTGCACTCATTGTTGAAGACAGTGATTCGTCATCAGACACAGATGAGGAAAAGCTAATGGATGGGAGTTTTGACAGTGATGAGGAGTTGTATGAATTCTCTGATAAATAAAACGAGTTCAATAACTTGATGTAATACATTTTTTTTTCCCAAATTTCGGGCCCCAAAATTAAGGTGCGTCTTACACATGGGAGCGTCTTATACATGAAGAAATACGGTATGTCTAAGGTTGTTGAGGTAGTTAAGGATTCATTACATTAGTGAATTATCAAGTACTTAGGATAATGCCAGGCAAACAGCTGAGTGCTATACAGTGTTTGTCTTCACTATTTGTGTCACCAGCTACAAATATTATCATTCCCAAGTGAGGCACTCTGAGGACCAGCAAAAGAACATTAAGCTAAACAGCAAGCTTAAGGCAGAGAGATGAAGAGCTAAAATGGGTTGGGAACCTATGGCTTGCGAGCCAGATGTGGCTCTTTTGGTGGCCGCATCTGGCTTGTAGACAAATCTTTAATAAAAAAAATAATAATGTTAAAAATTTATATAAAACATTCTCATGTATTACAATCCATTCATTTCCTACCACTCGTGTTCATGGTTGCGGGTGGCTGGAGCCAATCACAGCTGTCCTCCGGGACAACACCAAATTTTTATTGGATAATGCGTAATGTACACGGGTCGTTGTATGGCTCTTATGGAATTACATTTTAAAATATGTGGCGTTCATGGCTCTCAGCCAAAAAGGTTCCTGACCCCTGAGCTAGAAAAGAGTCAAGATCCTTCCCCAAGCTGATCTGACGTATGTTCAGGGGCCCGAGTGGGTGCTAGGCTGGGAGGCTGAGCCAGAGGGCGTTCCAGAAGGGTCAGGGCCCAAGAGACTTCTTTTCTACTCAACTGAATTTATAATATATACATTAAAACTTAAGAAGTCTGAATGTATACATTAAGAGAAAAGAAATTACAGCTGAAATTAAGTTGTATCACTCTGACAAAAAAAAATTTTTAATTGGGAAAGAAAGAGGTAAAGGAGGCTCCTACTGTACTGAAAGTCCTTAGGGTATTTATTCATTAAACACCCGCCAATTGACTGAACTTCCCTGTTCAAAGAAAATTTGGAAATGTATGTGCCCTTAGAGAACAATTCCTAAAGTATACAATTCACTTAACATCTTCCTTCTTAAAAGTAACCATACAACACAGTTTATATTTAAGTAAGTAACTGGTATCAAAATACAATTGAGTTCACAGAGGCAAAAATGTGAACATTGTATTTCAATTTTTTAATGGGTATAATTTTCCTCATTATGCTTAAAGCTAACACCACAGAAATTTCGGAGTTTCACAGCTCAAAGATATTTTAATACGACTTAGGTACTTTCATCGACCTCATGAGCTACCATGGCGGGGAAATAATTGTGTTCCCATGAAGTTAACAATCAGCTGCTTCTATCGTTCATTTATCTGAATGCTCTTGAAATATTTTGTGGAGAAACTCAATAATAAAACTGCATACTGGGAAAACCAGTGCCTCTAGGATTAGAAAGTCATAAAATTACTTAACCTAATTTCTGCCCCTACCCCATCCTGCTCCCCCCCATCCAAGTTCATATTTATTGAAGAGTCATTTACATTAAAATAGCTGTTCACCCAGGAGCCAGGGAGGAAAACACAGAGGTCTTCTGATTTAAACTGAGTAAGAGAATAAAGACAAGTTGTATTTTAGAGAAAGCACACATGGGCTATAAGAGATTGTGTTTGAAAAATAAAACCAGGTCTTCCTCATTGATCTGTTTTAGTGTTACTATAATTTTTGACTGATGCAGAAACTTCTTAGGCTCTCAGTGCCAAGACAGACAGGAGTTTTGATGTGTGCTGGCTGGATGCAAAATACTGCTGCTGATTGAATTTCTTCTAAGGCCAGAGCAGCGAAAAACAATCGGGATGTCTCATGCTTGAAGGACCAGAATTGAATTATTTTTCAGTAGCAGCAGAAAAATAATTTCCATGAATTAAGTATGATGGAAGGGGATGGGGGGGGGGGGAGGTTAAGGTAAAACTGAAGTAGAGATTCAGAGAAGGAAGAACGTGTCCTTTGTGGTATTTCCCTCCTTCAACAGTAATAAAGAGTTCAAATATTTCTGGCTGTTAGACTGGTATCAGACAGACATCAAGAATGCAGCTATATTTAGCTTCTCACAGGGCCTAAGCAGCAGTCAAAGTGATTCATACTCAGCCTCAAAGTTAAATTCGGAAAGTAGGAGATGCAAGAATTACAAAGCTTTGAGGGTGGAGGCACCTGGTAGTTTAGAATACAATCTGTAGTAAAACATCCAGGTGTGTTTCAATGCCTCGCAATGCCTACTGAGGCAGACATTCTTAAATCAGGGTGATGAGCTGTTGGTGCTTTTAGGAATGACAATAACATTTTGGAGGGAAATTTTTTTTGTTTTGTCAACAAGGCAATTATATCATTGATAACTGGGAAAGAAAGAGAAAAAAGTCACCTATAAGATCATTACTCACAACTAATTGTTAATATATATTTCATTTCAGTCTTTTTATTTTTTCTATTACCTATTTTCTTATTTGGTAGATAAACATGGTAACACAAGAGAAACCAAGTTCAAAATTTTATTATCTCTTTTTTTTAAAATATTTTTTTTATTTATTGATTTTAGAGAGAGGAGAGAGAGAGAGAGAGAGAGAGAGAGAGAGAAAGGATGGGGGAGGGGAACAGGAAGCATCAACTTGCTTCTTGTATGTGCCTTGACCAGGCAAGCCCAGGGCTTCAAACCCGCAACCTCAGCATTCCAGGTTGATGCTTTATCCACTGCGCCACCACAGGCCAGGCTTATTATCTCTGTTCAAAATAATTATTTACTAAAGCTTTTGTTAAAACAACCCAGTAATTTAAACTAACCAAATTTTGCTCACAGATTTCTCCCAACTTTCTTTCCTGGTGGTAGTTGTTTGTTTGCTTTTAATTTAAAAACCAAAGGTTGTTAATGCTAAGAATGAAAAGTAGAGACAAAGAGCCAGGAGGTTAGAAAAAACTCAACATATTCAGGAAGTCAAGTGTACCGTTCAGCACTGGTCCCCCCACCCCAAGGGTGTGCTGAGCTCCCAATCCCACCCTCACCAAGGTCTGCCTCAGAGTCTCCAGGGATGCAATATGACAATAGGAAAAGGCTTGGGGGTCTCAAGTTTATAACAAAATAGTAGTTCCAATTATTATAAAGTGGTTTAGAACTTAAAACACATTTTCCAGGGGAACAGTATAAGAAAAGGGTTGGGGTATATTTCCAGTTTACTCTGAAAACTCTATTTAAATCCATGTAGTTTAAACCAAAGTCTCACACAGAAGGTAATTGTAACAATTCACTGGAGTGTAAGAAGAATATTCATCCGTTTATTTCTCACCTTGCCCTTTAATGCCTAGTTTATATTTTATAGAATACAGAACATTAATACAGTAGGAAAAAAATACTTAATCTCTAAATATACAGAAACTGGCAATACAAGCTGTAAAAGCTCAAACAACTTATTTTTTAAACAGACAAGTTTGGAGACTATTAAACAATAATACCAGCCAGTCAACCTGACCAGGTGGTGGCGCAATGGATAGAGCGTTGGACTGGGATGCAGAGGACCCAGGTTCGAGACCCCGAGGTCGCCAGTTTGAGTGCGGGCTCATCTGCTTTGAGCAAAAGCTCACCAGCTTGGACCCAAGGTTGCTGGCTCAAGCAAGGGATTACTCGGTCTGCTGAAGGCCCACGGTCAAGGCACATATGAGAAAGCAATCAATGAACAACTAAGGTGTCACAAAGCGCAATGAAAAACTAATGATTGATGCTTCTCATCTCTCCGTTCCTGTCTGTCTGTCCCTGTCTATCCCTCTCTCTGACTCTCTGTCTCTGTTAAAATATATATAATAATAATAATAATAATAATAATAATACCAGCCAGTCAGAGAAAGACAAATACCAAATGATTTCACTCATATGTGGAATCTAATGAACAAAATGAACAAACAAAATAAAGGCAGACTAATAGCAGGCTGAATGCTGTGGGGGCATGGGCTGGTCGGCGTGGAGGGATTGTACAAAAAAGAGGAAAAACTCATGGATACACACAACAGTGCTGACTGCCGGGGGAGGAGGATATGGGGGGATAGATGGTGATCGATGGAGACTTGATGGTTCTCCATCAGTGTGCAGATGATGTCTTCTAGAATTGTACACCTGAAACCTGTATAATTTGTTCACCGGTGTCACCCCAATAAATCCAACAAAAATAACACCAGCATTACTCTTGGTTGCTACTATATTAATAATTAGATCTCTTTATAAAAACATGTTCCATGTTTCAACTGGGACAGCTATAGGAATAAATTTGTGGTTGGAACATCCCATTACACTGTGGGTCTCTTTTAGAAATGTATCACGTAATGGGAGTTTGGCATTCCAGAACAAGAACTCGGAGAAAGCAGGACCACCTTGTTTCCAGGAGCACTCGCACAATGCAGTGGTTCTTCATCTCCTTCAGTTTAGCCCCCTCTTAATCTAATAGGTGAGATGGATCTTCCACTAATAAATTTTCGGAGGTTTGATTGATGCATCTGCTAAATACCATTCATGGATTCCTGGGACCATGATCCCAGGAAACATAATGAAGGCTCAGCCACAACTAGAAAGGACCTCTGTTGTAAAGTCCAGATGGGGATTTCAGGTCCCATACATCAAAGTGTGGTACATTTGTGGCAAATTCTTCAGTGAGAAATGACTTGTGTGGATGAAGCTTAAATCTGGGATGCTTATCTTAGTCAACTATGGTGTATACACTCATTTGTCACATACATATTTGTCATTTGTCAGATTTCCCACAGTGAACTGCCAACTCCTTTCTGGGTGAAATCCAAACACTGCAGAAGACAGATTCCTGGTTCTGTGCCAGTCCTACCAGTTTCTGATCACTACTACCTAGCCTCCTATTTCAACTCAGTATATAAGTGATTGACTCAACACATAGAGCTCAGGTCAAGCTAAGACACAAATCTGATCTGATCATTCATTACATCATTAGTGTTCTCCAATGGTTCCTTTCTGCCTACTTTTAGAAGTCCAAATCCTGCTCCTCTCTAGTTTCCTTTTCTGCAAATTAGATCTTCACAAGTGGCTGTACTTTCTGCAAACGAAGCACAGAGTGGTGGGGCGCTGTTACTGCTTCCCCTGTTCCTTGTGGGAAAGGCTCCTCTCCTTTCCAGGTGGTTGCGGGAGGGACACAGCTCGAGGACGGACAGTCATGATACCATCTCCCCAACACAGTAACTGTCTGGGGTTGGGTCTTGAGTGAGTATTATCTCAGGTCAATTTGCACAGGCACAGTTAACAGATGCGGAGAGAGTAGGGCCTGAATATAATACCTGGAGCTCAGGATCTAGCCATAGTTCAAGTTAATCCTGGACTTACAAGTTAGGTATTCTAATTTTGTTTTGTTTTAAAGTTAGTTTGAAATAGCTTTTTAAACTTTCAATTGAAATAAATCTAGAACTTCGACCATATTGCACTAACCTGCCTTTGATAGGTGTTTAATATAGGTATTTATTTATAAGGCTACAGAAGTAAATATGTCCAGATCTTTCAACTCAGTGGAATGTAAGTATATCACATGACCCAAGATTTTCACTCTCTAGTTTCTACAGCTTTACCACACGGAGCTCTTCTAATACAGCTTAATAGGTCATTGGGAGTGTTTACAGTGAGAATAGTTTCAATAGAGATTGCTGGGTAATAACATTTCCCTTCCTCAGAAAGTCTAATGCTAGCT